>NC_133163.1:12587500-13212500 GCF_040802235.1 Manis javanica | reverse complement strand
GCCTTGCGCTGGCCTGCAGATGAGTAACACAAGTACCTCTCCTTGAGGAGTTCCTCTGCCCCCCACAGAGGGGGACACCCCAAGTGATCACTACAGTGCAATGGGAGCAGTGCCCTGAGAGAGGCAGGCCGGGTTGCTATAGAAAACATGGGCTGGGCCTCCAAGACCACCTGGCTACAACTCAGAATGCCTGAAGGTCCACCCCAGTGCCCTCCTAGACTCTAGTTCCAACATCCTCTAGAGCTGAATCAAGAATATAGAGAAGGCTGATCAATTCTGGCCCTGGTCCACAAGGCACATAATTTGTTAACCATAATAACTACATTTTATGAAGCATCTACTATTACGCATCTTGTCCAAGAACATCTAGCAGAAGAGGTGAAGCCAGAGGTGAAATCCTGAGGCCTGGTCTTTCCACCATATCACCTGCTGCCTCGGTGAGCCAGTTTGCCTTGAAGTCCCCTTAGGTACTGACTGCAGTCCTGATTGCATGGGATTTGTATATTATTAAGTCAAAAAAAAAGAAGTACCACCCTGGTTAAATCTATTACTCAGGATTATGCCATTAGCTATATCCACAGGATAACCAGCTTGCCCTGGTTTGCTCAGGATTTCCTGGGTTTAGTGCTGAAAGCACCATATTCTGGGAAACTGCTCATTCCTGACAAACTGAGCTGGCCAGTCGTTCCACACACACAAAACATACCATATTCAAACCTGACCTCAAGCAAGAGGAAAAGTAGGCGATACTGTGTGCCCTATACCACACTGTGTGACACCATGCCACCTCTTCCTTGGGGGCAGCCCAGATCTCTGTCTGCTGTGCGTCTTGTCACTGAAACATGCTCTCAACTGTGTTCAGGCCTGCTTTTCTCTGTAGCATTTGAGAGTCCACAGAAGCAGCCACTAGATCAATTCAGCATCTTCAGAAAGCTCTGCGAATAATACTATGCTTTTCTTCACTAAACTTTTATTCAGGGCAAATGAATTGGCTCAGCTGTGTGGGCTGAGCTTATGAGGGTACAAATAGCCAAGGGTCTCGATACTAAGATGCAGTCATGCAACTGAAGCCTTCAAAAATTGCCTTTCTGATCATTTTAGAGAACAAAAGTTTCTGAATTCTGACTCGTCATACTTAAGAGTTAATTTTCACTACTATGTATTTTAAAGGTCCCTACAATTCTGAGTAATTTTCACATATTCTTATCTGCAACCCCATCCCTTTTTGAATTAAACTGTTTTCTTTTTAAACAAAAATTGCCCAACTGTAGTATAAACAGAATTGTAGGGAGCTTTAAAATACATAGTAGAAAAAGTACTTTTCATCCAAGTGGTTTTAAAGATCCATTTTACATTTAAGAAATAATACAAATCATTCTTGTTTAATTAAAATCTTTCCCTTATAGATTTTTGTTAAGTCTATGATGCACTAGAATAGTCCTAGTTAATGTGCACTTGAAACAAAATAATTTTATTCCTTTGAAAAATATTCCTTATTTTACACAAATACTAGTTGGGCTTAACCTTCCCCAGTATAATAACATAAGCTAGTAGGATGTTATTATCTTTATTCCCATAGGAACTAATATTTAAAAAAATATCTTTGAATTAGAACCTAAGAAAAAAGGAACAAAAAGAATTTCAGGCCAATGGATAGCTGTTATATAATGGGGAGTTATGAATTCTGGCAGCTCAAGGCGGACCACCACCACAGCTGTTTTTAGAGAGCCAGTAAGATGTGCTGCTTTAAGAAAAGTAAAACAGATGTAATGACCACTTTCTTAGGCATCCATGTGTGGGTTTTACAAAGTAGGACTGGAGAATTTAAAACTCCAAATCATTTGAAATGGAAATGCTTTCCACACTCCGTGCCGGGGAACATGAACAAAAGCTCAGCACAGAGACTCCGCGACTGTTTGCAGCTGTCACTTGGTACTTTTTGTCATCAGCCAGTCTGGGACTGGCAGAGTCAAGCCACCAGCAAGCCTGCCATGAAAAGGGAGAAATGAGATGAGGGCACTTCGGACTAAGCAAAACCAAGGAACACCGATTTCACGGAGAAAGGGGCCCGGACGCACCGACAAAGCTGTAGGCAGCCCGAGGTCTAAGGATGAAACCAAGCAAAGCCTCGTAGCTATTGAGGGGGGCCTTGGGAAATTTCAGAGACATAACTAAGTTTCTGATACAGTTCAAAAAAAATCATCGTGACTCAAATATAGTTGAGGTGACAGGATCAATACTAATTCAAGATGTGACATCAGGGTGCCATACTTTGAGGCAGTGATTCATTTCAGTGAGTTATTAGACCTGCAAGAAGAACACAATTAGGGCAGAGTGGTCCAGTAAGCACAAGAAGCTGGGGGGAGTCAGGAGACCCTGATTCTATCGGGAACTTAACAGCTATCTGACTTGAGCAACTCGTTCCACTCCCGCACCCCAGACCCTGCCTGCGGTCCACAGGCCCCTGGTCCTGCCTACCTCATCGGTGTGGGGGCGGAGTGAGGGAAATAAGCGCTGTGGCACGCTAGCACTCCCTGGCTCTCCTAATGTCACAGAAGGCAGACGGATGGAGGCGAGCACAAGGTACTGCGGAGAATGGCGGGGGCCTGGGACTTCCTGGCCCGATCGTCTCAGCATAGCATTTCAGAGACTGCTCTAAAATCTGCCCTCTTCATTTCTTTATGTAAATAGTGGCAGCTTGACATGTTACAAAAAAAAAAAACTAGGATAGAATGATCCCTTTTCTAGATGATAACAAATATCTTTAATAAAAGGAATCATATCTCTAGACATACAAAGTATCTACCTTCTTAGAGCTGATATCACTTTATTAGGAATGAGTAAGATGTGCCCAAATGGATCAACAGATTAAGAATGCAGATCTCCACGGTGACAGGGCACACAGCAAGTTCTGACACTGTAGGTTCGGTGTTTGAGACGAAAGGCTCCCAGAGGTAAAACACTGTTTACATAATCTTTATAAATATCTCTTCTTTTTATACTTATCATACTTTGGTGTCAGTATGCACAGCCGAGTGAAAAGATGAACTCCCACTCACCTCTGAAATGCAAGAAGCGCCTTTCTCTGTAGGACCTCCTGCATCCCTCGCAAAGAAGCTAAGAAAAGGGTTCAATTAGTCAGTGGCAGGGGAGATCAGGGAGTTTCTGACAAATAGAAAGCTCATCACAAAAACTATACATTCAACTGGATTAAGAGCAGCAAATTCTGGGTATGAGCCCAGTCCTGTCCGGGCACCATAGAAGACGGGAGATGAAGTCCTGGCAAACCCAACACCCGTGCACTCGTTGGACATAACTGTGAACATGCCGAGGACAGAGTAAGTTGGCTGGTCACCCTGGCATCCCTGCACCTAGAGGGCTGTTTTCAAAAGACTGGCTGGGAACTCCGGGGAAGCACATATGTTTTCTCTAGCACAGGCATGTAACTCCCGGGTGAAGATGGGCTCTACTGGGAGGGTATAGAAGAGATTCAAGCACCAAGGGTGTTAGATTAGACGGCCCTCAGCGTCCCTTCCAGCACTGAGAAGCTACAAATCTGGGCCAAGGGCACTAATGTCATGAAAGGCCAGCTTCATTGACACTTGACAATGGCCAGGATCTTTAACACCCTGGTGTGAACACAAGGGGCGGACCAGGCACGCCCAGCACCAATGCTATGCTGGATCAGCTGAGAAGTGGGAAGCCATCTTGCTGTGAGCCACCACTACCCCTGTCTGGAATATGAGAGAAATGGCTCCCTTGGGGTCTGTCATAGGAACTAAAAGGGGCTTTTTACTGGGGCAGGATAAAAAGTTCTACAGCAACTTGTCTGTGGTTGGAAGGGAAGGAGGTCCTTATTAACAGATCCACGAGGGCACATGCCATCCTGACATCACACTGAGACTGGTGGAAGGCTGCCCCAGGGGTACAGACAAGGCTAACTTAGAACAACAGTGACTGAGCTGCAGGGCCCCTCAGAGGTGATCCACCAGAACTGGGAAGGCAAGATGGTGCCCACAGGGTCGAGTGACTCCCCCGAAGTTACGGGGCTAATTAGGGGCAGTCTGAACGAACACTCTATATGGACAAATATGTGACACTGAATTTACACTTCACTGAGAGTTCACTATAGCTAAAGCAGTGTGTGGGTACTGCCAATGTATCATATGTGTATGAAAAACTAGCAAAAATATCCATTATTGCAAATCAACTGATATGCAAAACTTTTCCAGGGTCTTTGATATTTTAAGAAAGATAAAAGAAAGATTTGGTGTAATTTGTAAAATAAACTATAACAAAACTATAAAGAAAGAAATAGAGAGTGGGCATTATAAAAGTTAGGGTACTATTTTCTTAGGGTACTTATTTACATAGAGCCAAGGGGGTCTATGATCAGGAGGGGGCATAGGAGCCCCCAGGGAGGCTGGCACAGTTCTACCTCCTCAGTAGAGTGGTGATTACAAGGATATCTGCCTTATTCTAATTCATTAAATTACATATTCAGTTTTGGATTTTTCTTTATATTCATGTTATACTTAAAATCTTAAAGAAATAATAGAGTTCAGAAAAATAATTATCAATTTATATTTTCTGTAAACATATATTTTAACTTCATTAAGTATACAAAACATAATTTTAAAAAATTTCTTTAATAGCCAAAAGCCTGTCCACCAAAACCCTAAGTACATCCCAAACATGTAGTGTCACTGTGTGGGTATTCGGTATTTGGTGAGCTACTGCACTGCTGGGGTACCTATCTGTGAATTACAATGCAAACGGAGAAGGCGTAGGTCTTGACCAATCAAGGGAAGCATCCTGGGAGAGGCTGAACCCTTCTACATTCCTGTACCTAAGATCCAACATCCCTTCACAGGAGAACAGCGGAGCCAAGTGCTGGGGAAGAGGCAGGCCGGGTTGGGTGGATCACCTCTCAACGGTCTGCGTACCTGGCACCTCACAGCCAATGCCCTGCACCTGCCAGGTGGGCGCCCTGTGCACTTGCGAGGAGTGCCAGGAGCCCTGGGAAGGTGGCCTCCGTCCCTTCCCTCCCATTCTCCAGCGGGTCCTAGCAAAGAGCACAGCACAGCAGAACGACCCAGGGCATATACCCCACTGAGCCAGAGGGGGCCTTGGGAGCCCTGAGGGGCAGACCTAGGCAGCTCCCGTGGGCGGGGCCTCTCTCACCGTCGGTGGCCTGCAGACTGTATGTGAGCCCCAGAGCTAAGTAGCCTTTGGCCTTGAACTCCGACGTTTTCTCGCCTGCGTCAACAACAGTTTTGGCAAACTTCTCGGCCTCTTCCAACTGAAAAACCAGACAAGTTAAAAACAATAACAACCTGCAGAATTTCTAATATGAATTCCCACAAGCATCTGCTGCCAAAAACAGATTTCTGATGAGTCACTGTGAAAATAACTCCCAAATCTTGCAGTTTCACTCGGGTGGTTCTGTTTTTATTTGAGCCTCTCTAACGGTCCTCGGGGTGCCTCTTTTCTTGAAAGGTCCTCCCCCTTGCCTTTTTTCTTGAAAGTTTCCCTTGTTGTTTTTTTCTTTTCCAAAGTCACTTCCAAACTTTGTGGAGTTCTATCTTTTTGATCTTTTTTTTTCTCACTGATTGGTTTTATTAGGTTGCGGTAGGTATTAGAAGTTGAATTTTACATACATATGCAAATAATAGAGTTTATGAAATGTTTTGTGTTTAGGGCTTTCCTTTTTTTAAATGACATAAAGAATCCATCTAGACTTGGATTCTCCCACAAGCTCTTAAAAATTTCAAGACTCCATCTATTTATTTTACGACACACAGGACATGGAACTGGCACTGGTGGAGTCCAGTGACAAAATGTGCACCTGTGAACTACACCCACAACGAGACCTTTTGCACAATTCATCAGAGGCAAAAATAATAAGATTTGTTCCTTCAAATATGGCAAATGTTGATATTACTGAAGCTGGGTGATAGTACATGGAGTTCACTGTACTCTTTACTGTTGTGGTATTTGGAAATTTTAATAATAAAAATGTAATAAAGCATATACAGAAAAGATTTGTTACTCTCATTTTTAAAAAAAACCCATCTGGTTTACTTGAGGCATTAGAGGTACACGTTAGAGTCACGAACAATGCCATAGCTGGGAGGAACATGGCGCTGCTGGAAACGGGTGTTTTCAGAAATGAAGGGTGTGGGCCACTCCTCCGCCCACTCCTGGAGCCCGGCTGCACTGGCCCCTTGCTTGTGGCACCAAATTGTGGAAACCTGCACGGACCACACAACGCCTTCACAGCTGCGTGTTTTAGGTGACAGCCTGCTCTTTCAAAAGGCCTTTTTCCTTTCACGTTTGCCCAAGTAAAATTTAACAAAAGTAGAGCACTTTCTTCACAAGATACACTTTTGTCCTGCCGGATGAGAAGAAGTGGGACAAGCAAGCAGCAAGGACCACAGCAGGAAAACCTTAGCAAGGCGCACAGGCTTTTAGAGCAAAATCTTCTCACTGCTCTCGGTGCAAAGTTAAAGAAAAGAAATTAAAACTCCATCACACATGGCAATTATTGATACCTCTATCTCAGCAATTAGTCTGAGTTTTCTATTTTCTACTCAAGTGGTGTAGTTTTGAAGTACCAGAGCTTGAAACCAGACTGTTCCCACATTCAGATTTGCACAAGAATATTTCACAAGGAAAGCCCGTATGAAGGAAAAGGAATGAAGAACGTTCGGTTACACTTGAGCTGAGGTGGAGGGGCACTCTTGGCTTGCTAGGAAAGTTCAGCTCTGCTAAAAGTGACTCATTCAGTGATATGCACCTTCTCACGCCTGTGTCGCTTGCATACAGCAAGATGTATCTGAGTAGGAATTCCACTTCAATCCTCATTTCCTTTTGGAACCACATTCCCATGAAAAGAACCTGGAGTATCCTGGAAGCATATGGATTCCCCTTAGCCCTTGGTTCAGTCAGGCCCGAGAAGGCCAGTGGCCCAGGCCAGGGGTCTGGGGCTCTGAACAGCTTTGCTTCTTTGTAGCTGAAGAATTACTACTGTTTTCTTTCAGTGCTTTAGAATGAACAAGGTTGGTGGCCCTGCACACGAGGGGGGGCCCCAGCCCTACTCACCCAGTGAAGGGAGCCCATGCACAGCTTCGCAGCAAGGAGAGGGATGGTCGCATCATCAGGCCTCAGGCGGATACACTCCTTCAGCACCTTCACAGCGCGGGCAGACTTGGCAAAAGGAGATCATTTCAGTGGAAGTGAAAATTTTGACAGAACCAAACACTAAAGCTTTCTCAGAGGGGTTTCCGGTTAAGATGTCCACTTAGTGAGGTTTTCTAACTTGGGTCCAACCAAGCAGGGGCCCGGGCATGGCCATGACCAGAGCTTGGGTTCTCGAGTGATGGGAATAAACTGGTTAAAACAAGTGGAAGTGCCTCCCTGGAATCCCCTTAATTTTGTTCCTTACTTGTGTAGCCATTATAAAGACAGTGGAGACTTATGTTAGTATGAAAAATAAGCTATTCAATTTAAAGCATATCCTCCTCAATTTCTGTTCCCATTCAGCCCAAATAATTTTATAGCTCAGATTTAACAGTTCACTAAATGGCAGATTCTGAAATGGCCCAAATTACCGAGAATAACAATGGCTACTACCTTTACTGAGTATGTGTCGTGTGGGGTGGTGTTTTGCACCTTGTGAGTATCATCTCATTTACCTGATAACAGGTCTATGATGTAGGTACTATGATAATCCATTTTCTGAAGAGCAAAGTAAGTGACCTGCCCTGGGTCTCACAGCCATGAGGGGCAGCCCCAGGCCTCAACTCCAGCAGCTGGACTTCACAAACCATGCTTTCAACCAATATCAGGCACAGCCTAATATAATATATTGCTAAAGAGAACTATAGGATTTTCCCCCAACCCCTAGAATAGGTTTATACTCTCAGATGAGTGAAAGGGTGAGTGGAAAGAACTAGGCTGAGTGTAAGCCACTTCACATGACAGTTACAATGGCTAGAAAAAGGCAAATATTTCAGAATTCTTCTCAGTGTGGTGTCCATGTTGGCCCCCAAATAATTAGATTGTTCATTTACAAATGACCACAGGACAGTTTAAATGGTTTAGACTGCTACAAGATATTAAATCACCCCCTTGGACTTAGAAGACACTAACCACTGACATAGACATTGCATATGACAAAGGTTTACTCACTTTGCCAGCCGCCATGAGAGACAGAGCGAACTGGTACCAGAGGTGGAACTCCTCAAAGGCAAACTTCATGGCTCTTTCCAAGCACTGGATTGGAAAGAAGAACATAGGCAGACATCTGAGAACTGGTTCACAACCGGACAAGGGTGAGTTTGTGTCTGTGCACATTAAGTCCTCCAAAGTCTGCTTCCCTTGAATACTTCAAGCATAACCCTCCAGCAAACGTCTCCCAAACACACAGGACGCCCTGGGCCAGAAGCCAGGACAATCCACAGTGGACTAAAACACAACTCTTGATTTCAAGTAGCTTCTCATCTAGTACAAGGAAAGAGGTAGGTACCAAACAACTCAAGTGTACAGCCCGAATTGACAAGTGTGGGAAACAAAGCCCAGTGGGAAAGTGACCACAGGGTTCAGAAACGGCATTCTGGGAGAATGGTATTTGAGCTGGGCCTTGATTGATGAGAAGGCAAAACTAACAGCTAGGATTTGGAAATGGCGCTGTGCAGGAAGCAGGGAGGGGGTACGGCCAAAGATGCGGCTGCACAACAGCGTCTGCTTTGACTTTTGATGGGAGCAATCCAGTATAAACCAGCCTGGGGCATAGGGGCAGGGATGGGGAGAACCAGGCTGGAAGGCAGCCACAGGCTGGGGACATGGCAGCTCCTGTTCAAAGTCCTTCCATCTCCCTCCTCTACCGCAGCTTTGGTTGTCCCTCTTCTGTGCTCCTAAAGTTCATAGCTATATGTTCACATGTGTTCACACGGTTGTCGGCACCCTTCCAGCCCAGCCCTGCCTGGTACCACTGTGAGAGACTGTCAAGGGAAGAGACCCTGACTTGTGTGTCTCCTGGTGTCTGTCTATGTGGGTCACCTACAAACGGACTTCACTCTCGGTCAATGAGGAGCCTCTGGTTTCTGCAGAATGATGTGATCACATCAGAGTTGTAAGGAAGATCATGGGCGAGGGTGGTGCAAGACCAGAATGGAGACAGACTAGGAGGAAGAAGGTGGACAGAATGGTCCCAGGACCTCAAACTAAGAAAGGAGTCTGACGGAGAGTGACCAAGGACAGGCCACCCCAGGAAGTTGAGGTTGGGGTGGCTGGTGGGGTGGAGGCACTGAAGAAGACCACCAAAGTCTGTCTCTGACCTGTATTCCTGGGAGCAAACCTATGGCAGTGTAGGCCCCTGTGCATGTGTGTGTGTTTATGAGAGAGAGAGGTTTTTTAGAATAAAAGGAGAAAGGGGAGGAGAGGTGTTTATTGATGAGTTTTTGGAACATGGTGTGTCTGAGGTGTCATGGGGTCGTTTACTGGAGATGGAGACAATCTGGGGCCTCAAGAGAAAGTCTAACAGAAGACATATAAGAAACTGAGCGGAAGGAAATTGAAGAACACATAAATCAATGGGAACATATCCTCTGCTCGTGGATTAGAAAACTTAATTATCGTTAAGATGTCAATATACTACTCAAAGTGATGTACCAAGCCAATGCAATCCCTATCAGAATCAACCGCATCTTTTGCACAAACAGAAAAACCCATCCTAAAATTCATAAGGAATCTCAAGGGACTCTAAATTGCCAAAATAATCTTAAAAAGGAACAGAGGTGGAGGACTCACACTTCCTGATTTCAGAGTTTACTACAAAGCTATAATGATCAAAACAACATGGTACTGGCCTAAGGACAGACTCCAAAGACTTGAAAGCAGAGATTCATATATCTGTACACTCAGGTTCACCAGCACTGTTACCCACAACAACTAAAATGTGGACATGAGCCAAGTGTCCACCTATATGAGGGATAAACAAAATGGGGTATACATACACAATGGGGTATCACTCAGCATTAAAAAGGAAGGCAATTCTGACACAGGCTACAGCACTGGATGAACCTGAAGACATGCTGAGTGAAAAAATAAAGATCACTGGATTCCACTTACGTGAGGTACTTGGAGTAGTCAAAATCACAGAGATGAGACAGAAAGTAGAGAGGGGGTTGTCAGGAGGTGGGGAGAGCGGAGAATGGGAGTCAGTGTGTGGGCACAGAGTTTCAGTTTTATAAGATGAAAAGAGTTCTGGAGATGGATAGTGGTGATGGCTGTGCAACTGTATTGATGTATTTAATACCACTGTACTGTATGCTTAAAAATGGTTAAGATAGTAAATTTTGTCATGCACATTTTATCATGATAAAAAAGCTGGGAAGAAAGCCATTCATGTGAGAAGAGTTGAGGTAACTGAAAGAGATCAGATCACCTCAGGAGAGTATTCAGAGAGACAGCAGAGGACAGAACCTTGGAAAACATATCGATTTAAGGAGAAGGGACGGAAAAAAGAGCAGGAAAGGAAGCTGAGGGCGCCTGGGGCGTGGGTACAGTGGAACGTGGTGACATAGGCAGGGCTTCAGGAGGAGGAACCACAGGGCCAGAGCAACGGAGGCCACTGGGGGCCGCACTCTGTGAGGGCAGCTGGGGGCTGTGCTGGAGGAGGCGCCAGGCCGTGGGGCCCGATGAGTAGAGAAAAGGTGAAGATGAGCAGGGCAGCAAGGGCACGTGGATCCTAGGCCTGCGGGAAGAAGAAGGCTGTGTGTCTTGTACTCCTCCTGTTACGGAGGCAACTTGGAGGGACAGGCTGAGGAACTCAGAGAAGAAACTGAGGCGATGACCTAGGGCCCAGAAGAGCGGAGAGCCAGGTCCCTGGACAAGCAGGCCCTGGTGTAAGGCCTTCTCTCAAGGGGGCAGGTTCCTCAAGATGAAGAGGAGGGGCCCTCAGGCCAACCAGTTTTCTCTGTGAAGATGGAATGAGGTGGTTGCTCAGAGAAAAGGAAAAGAATGGAACCAGGAGTTTTTAAAGAGAACAGAAAAGCTTTAAACAAGAGCAAAGACTTTACCCTGAGGGGACAGAATGTTCCCATGAGGGGGCCTTCTAAGACTGCAGTGTGGTGCCCGTGGCACGTCTCTAGCCACGCTCTGTGGCCAACCAGGAGCAGAGGACAGTGACAGCCAGAATCTTTGGAAGGACTGGATGGACGAGGAGGGGGAGCAGGGGGGCTGGGGGGCTGAGACCAAGGTCCCACAGGGAGGGTGACACACTGGAGGAACAGTAAAGGAGAAGCAAGGTGGTGGGAGAGCAGAGAAAAGAACTGTGGCACCTCGGTGGTATTTACAGAGATGGTCACAGTTAATGTTAACACACTTACTGGTCAATGTTAGCTGGCTTGCTGTGAAGATCTGCCTTCACAGAAACATACTGGAGAGTGAAGTAACGAGCAGTTACTGAGCACTGACTGTGTGCCTAGGGATGGTAGAGGGTGGGTATCTGCAGATGCCGAGTAAGACGAACACCTGGCCCCTCATCTTGCTCACAATGGCACGCTGATTAGCTTAAATCTTGGGAGTGGACCTAACTCCATCCTGGACGATGCCGTGCTGGTGGGTGAGGCTCCAAGATGGCTCCTCAGGGGGCATACACTTTGCCCTCTGCCCTGGCCCTTCCATTTGCCTGGGACACAGACTCAGTGCTAGAGGTCAGGCTGCCGAGAATTGAGACGCATGAGGACAAAAGCCACTGTCCAGGATACCTGAGCAGAAAGAGAAGCAGCACCGGGCCCCAGAGGCCACCAGGAAGTGGAAGCTGCCTGGGATGCAGCCCCTCACCAGACTTCTTGCTGCAGGGCAAAAAAAATAAACCCATATTTGGTTAAGTCACTGTAAGCTGGTTTTGTAAATTACACCTGGATACACCTCTCACTAACACAGACCCTGAAGGAGGAGCTGGGGTCTGAACCTGACAGAACCCTCTTAACTGCTCTGCTCTACTGATGGGCAACAAGAAGCCATTACTTTACCTTTAAGAAGCGCAGTACAAAGAGAAACGAAAGCAGCTTTAAGCATAAAAAGATGAAGTAGGCAAGACAGGATGGTGGGGGAAGACCTGATCCAGGTGTGGGGTGGCATGGGCTGGGAATAAGCGGGGGAGGACAGGGCTTAGGGAGAGAACACCAGGCAATGAAAAGCCAACAGTCTTAGAAACCGATTTAGGGAGGGGGCTGCGGGTGACGAAGGAGGAGGAAGCTAGAATGATAATCATATTGGCTGGAATCAGGCAAAGGAGCCAGTATGTGGAAAGAAGGGGGAGATGATCGAAAGTGAGGTTTGTTCGAAACAGCTCTACTCAACTCATTCACTGAGATATAACCACTAAGTACTTAAATATATACACAGAAACATTTAAATGTTTAAATGCTTGTTCCTTCTTTTGCTTGGAGGAATGATAAATATCCACTGTTTTTCCTGATAAACAAAAGGAGCTCAGCAGCTGAAACAGCCTGCTCTGCATCAAAAAGCTAGACGCTATAAATAAGTGTGCATCCTTATTCTCTTGAGTGCCAAAGGCTAACAGACTCATTATACTCTGTGAAAAGCACTTACTGGAAGCCTAATTGGTATAGAGCTCTGTTCCAGGTGCTATAGGAAAATACCAGCCCTCCTAAACAGTAGACTCAGAGAATCTCGGGGCTGCGACAGAACCGGGGGAGCATCCAGCTGGAGTCCCAAAAGGAGAGGACCTTTGTCGCTTTGGCTGCCTACCACCTCAAAACTCTTCTGATTTCTCCTTTCAGCAGTTGGGGACGGGGGACACCCCAGACAGAAAAGAGGCAGTAGGAGTGCATCACATGACCCAAGCCCCGCCAGCCTGTGCATAGGGACTAGTGAGGTGGTGGAGGGGCCGCGGAAGGTCGTCCCCAGGGGCCAGGCCTGAGGGCCGCGGTAGCAGGGCTGGTGGAAGCCCTCCGGAGTGAACTGTGTCCTCCCAAACTGGGTCAGAGGTTTTGTCCCCTTAATTTTTGCTCATGTACATTCTTCAGCCTTGTGTGGAACCTGTGAGCAGGACACACCGATAAATGCCTTTTCTACTTGCATTAACTGGACAGGTTCTGCTACCTACAACCACAGCCCTGAAGCCATACCCAAATAGATACTTCAACCCCTACCTCCTGGCCCCCAACAAGTAGTTGTACTATTTCTGCCTGAGAACCTTCCAGCATAGATAATTCACAACCTGAACAGGAGCTGGAAATAAAGAAGCTATGTACCACCACAGATTGAACAGGGCAGGCCAATTAGCCTCTCCATACACAGAGTCCTCACTGTAAAATGGGAAATACAGTAGTAATTAATATAGAGAGTTGCCAGGAGGATTAAATTAATGAATACAGATAAGCAACAAGAACAGTACCTCATAAACAGACTAGTAAGGACTAAATAAAGGTTCACTATTTCCTTTTTTAAAAAAACTTAACATTCTTATATTAAGAAAGAAAATTCTGTAATATCTGTTACTTTACCCAAATTCAATACATAAAAATTCAAGTTTATAATACATTCTATCAGATAATCATTTACTTTACAAAATGCTTCTGCATTTCAGAAAAGGATTCAGTCTGACACCCTTGAAAGTAGTACACAACTTTATGGAACCAGACTAGAATACATGTTTATTATTTATTTCCTTAACAAGTGATATGGATTGAATGTGTTCCCCCCAAATTCATGCTGAAACTTAATCCCAATGTGATGGTGTTTGGAGAGGGGACCTATGGCAGGTGATTAGGTCATGAGGGTGGGACCTTCATGAATGGGATCAGTGCCCTTGTAAAAGAGATTTCCTGGGCCCCTTCAACCACATGAGGACACAGTGGGAAGTCGGCAGTTTGCAACCCAGAAGTGGGCCTTCACCAGATATTAAATCTGTTGGGGCCCTGATCTTGACACTTCCCAGCCTCCAGTACGTGTGAAACAAATGTTTGTTGTTTGTAAGTCACCCAGTCTGGAGCATTTTGTTACAGCCCATGCAGACTGAGATGACTAGCTTTTGGAAAACACAGACTGTTAGCAGGGAGCTATCCTAATTCTTTTAAGAACTGCCCATGTGGCAAGGAAAACAAAAGCAAAAATGAACAAGTAGGACTATATCAAGCTGAAAACCTTCTGTACAGCAAAGGACACCATCAATAGAACAAAAAGGTACCCTACAGTATGGGAGAATATATTCGCAAATGACAGATCCGATAAAGGCTTGACATCCAAAATATATAAAGAGCTCACGCACCTCAACAAACATAAAGCAAATAATCCAATTAAAAAATGGGCAGAGGAGCTGAACAGACACTTCTCCAAAGAAGAAATTCAGATGGCCAACAGACACATGAAAAGATGCTCCACATTGCTAGTTATCAGAGAAATGCAGATTAAAACCACAATGAGATATCACCTCACACCAGGAAGGATGGCCACCATCCAAAAGGCAAACAACAACAAATGTTGGCGAGGTTGTGGAGAAAGGGGAACCCTCCTACACTGCTGGTGGGAATGTAAATTAGTTCAACCATTGTGGAAAGCAATGTGGAGGTTCCTCAAAAGACTCAAAATAGAAATACCATTTGACCCAGGAATTCCACTTCTAGGAATTTACCCTAAGGATGCAGCACTCCAGTTTGAAAAAGACAGATGCACCCCTATGTTTATCGCAGCACTATTTACAATAGCCAAGAAATGGAAGCAACCTAAGTGTCCATCAGTAGATGAATGGATAAAGAAGATGTGGTACATATAGACAATGGAATATTATTCAGCCATAAGAAGAAAACAAATCCTACCATTTGCAACAACATCGATGGAGCTAGAGGGTGTTATGCTCAGTGAAATAAGCCAAGCGGAGAAAGACAAGTACCAAATGATTTCACTCATCTGTGGAGTATAAGAACAAAAGAAAAACTGAAGGAACAAAACAGCAGCAGAATCACAGAACCCAAGAATGGACTAACAGTTACCAAAGGGAAAGAGGCTGGGGAGAATGGGAGGGTAGGGAGGGATAAGGGCAGGGAAGAAGAAAGGGGGTATCATGATTAGCATGTATAATGTGGGGAGTGGGGGAAAGGGGAGGGCTTTGCAACACAGAGAAGACAAGTAGGGATTCTACAACATCTTACTATGCTCATGGACAGTGACTGTAATGGGGTTTGTTGGGGGGACTTGGGGTAGGGGAGAGCCTAGTAAACATAATGTTCTTCATGTAATTGTAGATTAATGATAACAAAATAAAAAATAAGTAAATAAATAAATAAATAAAAATAAAAATAACAACAAAAAAAGAACTGCCCGTGTGCTCATCCTGACAACCCTATCAGGTTGGACAGATCTATTATGGTCCTCCATTTACAGATGAGGAAACTGGAGCCCAGACAGCCTCCCTGACTATGCCAGGTCTCAGGGAGCTGGTGGTAGAGCCAGGATCTGAATCTAGGCATTCTAGTGCCAGAATCAGAGCTCTTAACCACAAACTCCACTGCTTCGGAGACTTTAATTACAGACATGCCACTCACAGTTAACTTATCAGGCCCACACATGCTGCAGAAAGCAAAAGATAGCTAAATAAAAAGCCCCTAAAAATGCCACATGTTCCCTGAACTATTTCTGAGATTCAGCAATATTTTTCACAGCTAATGGGGCCCTTGCTTCCATGGACTCTTTGGGATCCCTAAGGTTCCTGAGGACTGAGGCGTTTCCAGCTTGCAGAATTTTCAAGAAACTTCACAGCCCACCTGGTACCCACTGCACCGCAGTGGCCAATGACACAGCGTCCCTGGCCCATCTCAAAGGCACTCCATTTGTGTGCATCATGCATTCTCTGTACCGCAGCATCTTCCTCAGACCCCTCTGGGCCTCTTTCTCTCATAACTTTAACAACCCATGGCCATAGTAGGCCATAGAGGTGTCACAAAGAGGATTAGGAAGTAAGTCCACAATTACAAAGCAGCCTTCACTCCAATTCGGAGGTCTCCTGAAATCTGGCCACCAGCATATACTGCTTGGATGTATAACACAGGCTCCCCTATGTTCCCAGGAACATTGAGATTGTCTAAGTCCCTAAGCAGCCCAGGGCAACATACCTCAATTGCACAAGGAGGCCCTCAGCCAAAAAACACATCTATGAAAAAAGGAACTTGGGTTGTCACGGGGGCATTTGCTTTCCACAACCTCAGCTCCTTATGGGAGCTGTTCACCCTGCTGCTGTTTGACTATCCCTTTCAAGCACCCTAATCATATCTGGATGTCACAGAGTAAGTATTTCCAGTTTTAGTGGAGTAAGGAGATTGGGAACAGGATGTATGCTATAAAGAAAAATAAAATAAAATAACTCACATTTTAATAATGGTTCCAGCCTAAAGTACTGATGAAATGGACTTAAGAAGACGCAGGTGTTTTGTGCATGGGGTGGGGCTGCTTCAATCTCCCGGCCCCGCCAGGGGGCTGGTGGCAGGGAAGGAGAGAGCAGAGGCAGGGGTGAGGCCGGGAGGAGGGCAGCTGCGTGTTGAAGGTGCTGGCTCAGGGCCGGACTGCCTAGGCTTAATCCAAACTCCTTGCTCACCAGCCATCAGGCAGTTAGGGGGTGAAATGAAGTAATGCATGGAAATGCTTAGAAGAGGGTCCTGAAGGCTAAAAACATGTCACTATTGATGTTACTTTTACGAAACAAAGAAGTGGCAGACCCTGTGGGATTTTGGGTTCAATCTGAAGGGGGAACGAAGGGGAGAAAGAGGAGCCCTGGGAACAGGGTGAGGTGCCAGCGGGTGGCAAAGGGAGCCTCTGAGTGGAAAGGGAGATAGGAGAGCAAGATGCGGGCCCTTTTACACTTCCGGTGTCCAGTGGGGAGATGGCAGTGTGAGTCTGGGGAGAGGGCCCTGGGGTCCAATCCAGGTCTGCAGATCCCTGAGTCACAGCACGTGATGTCTCCAAATCATCCCCCTTACAAGAAACGAAGATGGATTTGGCAGTGGTATTATCTCTGCCAGGAAAGATATGCCCATTTGCTGTAAACATACTACTGCCACCTCTCTAAATCCCAGATAACATTCATTTAATACCATGAATATTTGGTAGAACAATAATTAGATACTAAATGCCATCCTAATCATTTGAATGGTAGTCAAAATGTCACCTGCAAATATGTTGTTTCCTTTTGGTAGCAAGAGCTTATCCTTCCGAGTCACTTATTTTGGCTTTTCAGAACTCAGCCATCTCTGAGGGGACCCTAGGAATAAGCAGCTCTCCTGGCACACGGAAGGGATTTAGCAGTTACCTTCCCAGGACGCAAAGCCCGATTACACGAACTGGGTGCATGGCCGTGACAGCTGCACGATGCCACAAGCAAGGAAAAGCCAAAGTCTATTTTTGGAATTGAAGAATGAGACTCAGCATCCAAAAACCCATGGGGGAGGGGGCAGGAATAAAATAATCAGCTACCCCTCAAATTTAGCCTGGAGCTTAAGTCTAAAATTCATCATGATTGAAACAGAACAAATAAGAGTCAACTGTCTTCATTATCCACCTGTGGAAATGTTGGCTGTAGCCTCAAAGTCCTCATAACAGAGATCCTTCAATTGATTAGGAAGGTTTCCTTTTCTACTAATATGCTTAATGAGTCAGAAAATAAATGTAATTCCTTGCAGATGTATAACTGTTTTTTTAATTGAACACGGTAGCTGGATACTATTTCATGTCTTTACTGCAGCAGTGAAAAACTAAGCAATTTAGACCTCTTGGACCATTATCTCAGACCCACAGAATGGTGATACCAGAGAGCATGTTGAGACCTTCGAGGCTGTAGAGTCCCACTCTTTCTTTATAAATGTGGAAACTAAGACCCAGACAGGAGGCATGCTTACGGGACTACCAGCTACAAATAAAAAGTACCCCCACCCAAGTTTTGAGAAAATGTAGGCTATGTCCATCAAGTTTTGCTCAGGTTTTCTCCCCTTAAACTAGAAATAAAATACAGCAAACTCATTTCTCTTTTTGAGTTAAACAGCAATACTGCTCTAAGCAGAAGAGTCTCAAAGCTTTATTGCTTTGGCAAATGCTTAGATTAAAGAGCAACCCTGCCTCTGGCCATGGTAGGAGTAGTAGAAGTGGGCTGCTTTTCAAAGGTCACCGACTTTATTACAGGATTTGAATGCTGGACGCCATCCTCTGGCGTGCTCTTTACTCAACTATATAAAGCAACTTGATCAAGTTTGCACGTGAAGTACTGGGTCTCCAGGGTCCTACCAAATACTAGTCCATCTGCTGTTTTGCTGTTATAGCTGTTCTTTGTTATTCTTGCAAAATGAATCACTAAATTCACTTAGGAATGGATATCTGATGTCTCTACCTCCTCCCTCCTCAACTGCCAGTGGTCTTTGCCTGTGTCCTGGTTTTGGGCACAAGGTTTTAACCCTTCAACCATGGCTGCTGCTTCACCCCTGCAAGGGCCAAGGGAGGGAAGTAGGAGTTGAGGGTGCAGAGGCCCAGGGCTATGTCATGTATAGAATAGCTGCTCAGTGAATGCTTGAATGAAGGAATAAACACAGACCGCGTTCTGGGATCAGTCTCTTAGGTCTCCTCTAAGGCTGGGCCACAGACAGAGACAAGCTGTGAGGACTGTGGTGACAGGCAAGGACCTGGGGATGACATCTAATCAGAAGGGTCGCTCTGCCTGTTTTCATAGAGTTTAAAAACTAAGAATCATTTTATAGATGAACATTTATCATTAATTTAATGAGAGGAAATACTAACTTTGAACCCAATTAAGTGAAATGTCATTCCCCCACCCCCACAAAGCAATCCCTTTCTTCTGGTTAATAGACCTGTATTACAAAAAGTTGTACTATTATACTTTTAATTTAATCAATAAAAATTTTGTGGAATTTGTTTCCTCTACTGTTATAACTATACAATATCCTTAATTTTGCCAAAAGTTCCTCAAAGCCTAAAATATACAGTACCTGGTCCTTATGGCAAAGTTTACCAACCCCCAAACACTTCATGCTGGAGGAAAGAAGACAAGGTAACAGCTGCCTTCAAACATTTGATGTTCTGTCAGTGAGGCAGGACTGGACCTGCCCTGCTGTTACAAGAAGAAAGAGCAGGTGAAAGATGCAAGGAGACAAATTTTAGATCAATCCTTTCTGATAACCAGAGAGGAATGGAACAGTATGTATTACAAACCAAGAGCTGTGCTGGCCTTCTTACAACTAGTATCTTGCTGAGCTTCCCAACAATAACTTAAGTAGAGGCCCACAGTGGTTAAGTATCTTTCCCAAAGTCACACAGCTAGGGAAGGACAGAGCCAGGATTTGAACCCAGATATGCCTGACTCCAAGGCTGAGTTTCATACTATACAAAGAAAGACCCAACTAAGGGTCAAGGATCATTTGCCAGCATTATTACAGAGGCGACTTTTACATTAGAAAGCAGATTACCAACACCACCAAGAAGAACAGTAGCGTGCACTTTGCATAAACTCTCTCTAATCACTACCTCACAATAACCCTTGGAGGCAGGTCCTATTATTATTATCTGCATTTTCCACATAACGGGACAGGTTTAGACAGGTAAAGAAATCTGCTCAAGTTCATTCTGGGCATGTAAAGTAACAGAATTGACACTCAAACTCAGATCTGCTATCAAAACACAAGGTATTGTTAAAATGGCAACATTATCCAAAGTTCCCTACAGAGTCAATGTGATCTCTCTAAAAATTCCAACAGTTGTTTTTGTAGAAGTGGAAAAGCCAATCCTAAAATTCCTGTGGAATTGCAAGAGACCCTGAATAGGCAAAACAGTCTTGAAAAAGAGTAAAGTTGGAAGACTCACACTTCTCGATTTCAAAGCTTATAACAAAGGTACAGTAATTAAAACAGTGTGACACTGGCATAAGAACAAACATATAGACCAATGGAATAGAACTGAGATCCCAGAAATAAACCCACACATCTATGGCCAACTGATTTTTGACAGGAGAGACAAGTTCATTCAATGGGGAAAGAACAGTCTCTCAACAAATGTTATTAGGCAAATGGATTTCCACATGCAAAGGGGTGAAGTTGGACCCACATACAAAACTTAACTCAAAATGGATCAACAACCTAAATATAAGAGTGAAAATCATAAAATTCTTATGGGAAAACATAAGAGTAATATTTATGACATTGGATTTGGCAATGGATTCTTAGATATGACACCAAAAGCATGAGTGAAAAAAGAAAAAATCAATATGCTAGACTTCATCAGAAGTAAAAACTTTTGTGTATCAAAGGACATTATCAGAAAATTTAAAAACATCCTATGGAATTGGAGAAAATATTTACAAGTCATCTATCTGTTCAGGGTTTATTATCCACAATAAATAAAGAACTCCTATAACTCAACAACAAAAAGACAGACAACTCAATTTAAAAATGGGCAAAGGTCTTGAATAGATATTTCTCCAAACAAGATACAAAATACCAATAAGCACATGAAAAAATGTTCAACATCATTAGCCATCAGGGAAGTGCAAATCAAACCTACAAACCATTTCACACCTACTAGGATGGTTATAATAAAACAAAAATACCAAGTGCTGGTGAAGAAGAACCCTTGTGCCTTGCTGCTCGGAATGTAAAATGGCGCAGCTGCTGTGAAAAAAGGTTTGGTGGTTCTTCAAAAAGTTAAACATAGAATTACCATATGACCCAGAAATTCCACTCTTGGATAGAGACACAAAAAAGGAACAGAAAACAGGAATTCAGATAGGTGTATGCCCATGTTCACTGCAGCATTATTCACAAAAGGGGGAAACAATTCACATGTCCATCAATAGATGAAGAAACAAAATGTGGCATATATATATATATACACGATAGAGTATCACTGAGCCAAACAGGCATATGCGAAGTCCAATTAATGCTATCAGATGTATTATCACAACATGGCTGGACCTTAAAAAGACTAGGCTAGATGAAATTAGCCAGATACAAATAACAATTATTGAATGATTCCATTTAATGATGTATCTGGAATATGCAAATTCTTGGAGACAGAAGGTGGATCAGAGATTAGCCACTTCTGGGACTGAAGAGGGAATAAGGAGATATTGCTTAATGGGTAAATGTTTCTGTTTGGGGTGATGGAAAATTTGGAAATGGTCATGATGATAACACAACATTGTGAATGTAGTCAATGCCACAGAGCTGTATACTTAAAAAAGGTTAAAATGGTATAAAAGTTCATTAATGGTTGTAAGAAGAAAGTAATGATGGTTAATTCAAAAAACACTTCCATAATGGTGGGAATGTAGGTTCCAGTGGCCATGTCAGTAGCTGAGACTCTTTGGGGCAGGCCTGTCATGCAAAAATGACATAGCTGGTCCCTACTGGGCTGACCCCCAAACTGCAGCAGAGTTTGGATCTGAGCCCGTGCTCTGCTCATAGTGGGCCCACCGCCTCCTCTGCTGCCTATTCCCCAAACTAAATGACCTTTAACCTTTGGGTCTACCTAGGGAGGACACATTCATTGCACATCCGGAGACAGTTTACCTTAAAAAACAGAACAGGGAGCAGTATGAGAATGCACATTAGCTCTGAAGTATTGATTTATTCAGCAAGTTTTTATTGGACACCTACCATGAACTAAATGCTCTGCCCTGATCCCTCAGCAGTCGGTGGCTCCATTAGTCAGGACACACCGATGCCTTCTAGACCTTGGCCCGGGGTCAGGGCTGGGCTTCTGCAGTACCAGTGAGGCAGCATGAAATCCCAAACACTAATATAAACTAGCAAATGGTGTTAGGCAGACTTAGATGTTCAAGTGTTTTTCACATGCTCCCTGATTAAGTCAGCATTTGGGTTAGGGATGTGTAGAGGTCCCTTTGGTACAAGCACTAGCCAGACAATGCTACCCACAGAAGTATAATGTTGTTGAGATTTACCATAAACAAATGAATATGAGTTAAACAAGAAAGATAAAAATATCACTTCTGTCTTTAAAGCTGCCATGCCTATGCAGAGGGGACACATACCCCGTTCCAAAAGGACCCTATAACATGCTGTCAAAATGGAGCCATTAATAGTCAAATTCAAGAAACAAACCTCCCTAGCAGCTTGGGTTCGTTCTAGAAAGCAGAGGAAGCAGGGCTTGTTGCTTTACTTTTAATAGCGCGGGTTGTCATGCCAACTAGTGCTGCTGTTTAAATTGAAGGGGAAAAAAAAAGAAGGGTTCCTTCCTACACAAACCTCCAGCAGGGCTCACAGTTAGTCTAAAAACCATGAAAACTCACAGCACGGGAGATACGGTGAACACTGTGCCTGTACTGAAACCTGTTAGAATGAGCTTGATAGACCCTTGGTTTGTAATGCCTTTGCCCAAGGCTCCCTGCCTGTACCCGGCTGAATGGCGCCCTCAGAAAAAGAAAAGCTTTATGCGGGCGCACACAAAGGCAGCCGACTTTGAGTTGGGAGAGGAGCCTTGCATCTTGAATAAACTCAGCTGAGGAGAGAGACAATTTTCTTGCAAAAGTGGCTCTGCTACCGCCGAAAGCACAGTTCTTAAAAGGCTGGGCCTGCACAGTGCGGAACAACACACCCAAAGGTGTCAGTGTCAGGAGAGAAGATGAGCCACAGGGTCGGGAATCTCAGCAGAGCCCCCTGACCCCCACCCCTGTAGCTGCAGGAGTGCTGAGGGGCCAAGTCGCCTGAGTCGCTGAGCCCAAGAAGGAAAGCGGGGCCCTAATGTGGAGGGCGGGTGCTGGTTGCAGCCAGGAGAAGGAAGGGACATATGAGGACAGGGTGGGAGGGAGGTGAGGCCTCTTTTCTCACCACAGCCGGCTGGTTGTTGGCTCTTCTGCTAAGCAGAGGCTCTGCCTCATGTAAAGGGAGATCTGTGCAGCATTGCCGAGACAAAGAAAACCGGCTCACAGACCAGCCCAAGGGGGTGCAGCTGGACCACATCGGCGAGGGGCCCAGCAGTCTGCACCGTGACGTCAGGGCTGACAGTCTGGCCCCATGCTCCCCATCCAGTGTCCTCTCCTGCACACCCCTATCCTGAGTGAGAAAGCCCTCGGTTCCTGGACCCTCAGGCCTGGTGCTCTTGCACCTCAGTGGGTAGTGAACTATCTCAGTGGGGGCAGGATTCTAAGTGATTTGTTTTCTTTTCCATATTTGTATGTATTGTTTGATTATTCAAGGACAGTGCATATGGCAGAAAGACGAACAATGGAGTCAATTTCTTTAGGAGGAAAAGGAAAACAAAACAAAAGAGAGAAAAGAGAAGCGGGGAGGGGAAGTGCTGTCAGAGGCTTTGGAACAGAAGGGTGGCATGCCCATCCCTGTGTTTCAGAAGGCTCACTCTGGTGGTGCAGCAGGGGATGAAGACAGGAAAGTATAATACTGCCCCCTAAATAAATGCTAACGAGGATGGGCACTGACATTTGTGTGGCCCAAAGAAGCAATACAGGAAGTTTAAAATCCACTCATGTCCCACTAACGACCACAGCCAATGCCCGTCAGCTGACGCCTGGATAAACAAGGGTGGTGGGTTCCTACCATGCTCTTCAGCCAGCAGGGGAATGAAGCGCTGATTCACCTGACGGCGTGGATAACCCTGAAAACGTGCTAGGAAGCCAGACACAAAAGGTCACATATTCGATGATTCCATTTATGTGAAATACCCCAAATAGGTAAATCCACAGAGTCAGAAAGCATATAAGTGGTTGACAGGGACTGCTTAAAAGGGATGGGTTTCCTTACAGGGCGATGAAAATGTTTTGGAATTAGAGGTGATGGTTGGATGACACTGAACGTACTAATTGCCACTGAATGGTGCACTTTAAAATGATTCCATTATGTTATATGAATTTACCTCAATTAAAAAATAACCCAGTTAGCCTTTTAACCTAAAGTCCTGAGAAAATGGAAGGGCAGATGAGAAGCAAAGAAAAAGAAAACGGCAGCATTTAGAGAAGCAGGACCGTCTAAGCAAGATGTGGCTTGAGACAGAGGGGAGGGGGTCTGCGCTCAGCCACGGGTGGACCGAGCCCGTCCTCAGTGGGAGAGTGACCCAAAGGCGGCGGTGGCTGCCTTGAGATGCCGTGGGCCTTCGCCTTTCTCCTCCGATGCCTCCTGTTTTGGATAGAAGATGTGAGATAACACAGCCATCAAACATTTGCTGGGGGACATGCTAACTGCAAAACTAAGTAGAAAGAGCAAGAAAGGCTGAAGCCAAGTATTCAAGTCCTTTATTACTGGCTGCAGACCCTGCATGGAGCCCTCCGCAGCATCAGCCACACCAGACAGCAGCTGCCTGCTGCTTGGCTGCCTCCCTCTAGACTGGGAGCCACACACTGGTCGGCACCGTGCCACATTCGTGGCAGTATCCCTGGCCTTGATCACAGCCCCTGACACATACAGGGGGCTGCACATATGTCTGTTCAAGAAATGGATGTCCTCCATTTTATATATTTTATCAACCAATTTATATTTTTAATAGATAAAACACAGATATGGGACAAAATCCAAAGAGCTCCAAGAGATATACAGGGATACATTTCCTTTTCTCCTCCCACCCTTCTACTCCAGCAACTTTGAGGCAACGTCTGGCATTGCCTCCATCATTTCAAACATGACTGGTGCAATGAAATCCCAAACTGCAAAGTCTCCAACCACAATGGACTACTGGTCATCTGGTCATCACCACAGATGGAAGCTACATGTGATATCAAGGTGAATGTCGGGTGAAAACAAGGTCCCAGCATTCTGTGCTAGGAGGAGGCACATTCCAGGGAGCTGCCAGCTTGGGAAGGAATGCTGGAGGGTGACAGCCACCTCCCTAGAGTCATTCATGGCATGACAAGAAGTCTGTGAGCAGGGGCCACCCAGCCTGTCAACCAAGCCAGCCACCTCGAGCTCCTCACACCTGTTTTGGATGTACGTGAATTTCAAGCTCAGGAAAAGCTACACGGCTGTGTGATGGAATGAAAGCAGACTTGCGAACTACACTCAAACTCAACCTCGGACTGAAGGAGATACTGAGTGGTTTGTCTGGAGGAAAGAAGTTTGCCTTAAAAGAACTCAGCTGTGAGCTGGGTGACACCATCTCCGCAGATAGGCTGCATGGCGGCTGCAGGAGACAGGTACTGAGCTGGCCCAGAGGAGAGGGTCCCAGGAAATCAAAGCACCTGTGGCAGTATGACATCTGGGCCAATTCCAAGCCTGGCCAGCATCCCAAGAGGTGTACCATGTGTGACAGGAACTTCTGGACACACTGCTTCACCTAGCTGGGTTGCCAGGGCCTTTTTTGGAAGACTGAGTAACCATTGCCCTGTACAGTCACCAAACCAAAGACTAAAAAAAGATCCAAGCCATGCAGGCTCATCTGTTCTCCAAGGCTCCTGCCTGATGCGGCGGTGGGCAGGCTCGAGGCTTGAGGGTGAGTCGGGAGCTTATCTGATTTCAGCCAATCTGTTACTGTATTTCATTCCCTGTCCTCATGCCCAGAGGCTGTTGCAATGTGTGTAAATTTAGAAGGAAAAAGATAAATATCATGGAAAAGTTCATTTTAACAAAGTGAGTTGTTTTCTTTCTTCCTTTTTACTCCACTAAAGGAAAGATAAAATGATCTAGTTACTTATTTAGCCCTCACCACGGTGGAATTTGGTATTCTGGGCAGCAATTCAATAATGCAAAACCATAACCCAAGATTAATCAACTTCTTCTGACTCTGTAGAAAAGTCAAGCTTCCATCCTAGAAACCAAGAGAATGAGATGACAGACCTCCCAAAAGATATACAATCAACTAGGGTCCCTTCTGAACCAGCCAAAGCCTCTAAATGAAGGCAGAGTTTACATGCAAGCCTGTGCCAGCTCACCTGACAGTACATGGTGCCTGAAGTTGTCATTTCACCAGGAGTTACACATTGATAAATAAAACCTGGTTTATAAGGAAATTAGTTTCAGAGATGGGAGATTTGAGTTATGATGGAAATTACACTGAAAGAGAAACTGCTTGAGAAATGCTTGCCTTCCTCACACATAGACTCAGAGCCAGTGGGTTTACGGACCACTGGTAGGAAGTGATCACCACTGAATCCACCACCTAATCATTTAGCTCAGTTCCCACTGACAGGAGGAAAGCAAAGTCAAGCGGTGGACCCACAGTTGAGACAGGAGGTGGGGAAGGCCAGGACAGGGCCATAGCTCTACCCAGTGCTTACACCACCAGCACCACCCTCTGCCTGGAAGCAACCAGACTCTACGGCTATACCTCTGACAGCATCTCATACTGGCCTCTTCTTCCAAGAGCAATAGTCAGTAAATCATAGACCACAGATGCACTCTGCAAACTGATGAGGCGGTCGCTCTTATGCTCAGGTATCCTGCTCAGCACAGCATCCCGGTTGGCCTGAAACAACATGGAAGAGAGAAGCACATGGTAAGCCAGCCTGTGCACACAGGTCTCACTGTGCAGAGAAGCCATTAGGCAACCCTACCCCTACCAGCTTGCAGAGGGTCTGGAGACAAGGGCAGGAATGAGTAAGAGGCTTGTCACCTTGAGTGGCTGCCTGAAACTCCTCAGAGCACCACAGCCCATGATATGTGGTGTTACCCAAACACTGGAGGCCTGGAGGTGTGATCCTAGAGGGCACTAATTCTGTCAGCAGGCATTTGGAGGGAACTTTAGAAGCCAGCACAAGCACTGTGATTTCTCCTGGGCTCAGGTTCACAGGCAGCCTTGCTGCAGACACAGCTGTGCTCTGGGTCAGCAGAATAATCCAAGTGAGGCCCTGCTTCTGCTCTATGTTAAAAAGTAGGAGAAAATTCCCAGCCCCACACTTCCCATCATCAAATGGTGAAATGAGGCACCATCAGTCCTATAGAGCTATTCAATCTTGCTTAGGGAAGCACAAAACAAATAACAGAAAGCAAGCAGCAAACAGATTTTTGTTTTAACAGATACTACCTCAAGGGAACACCTTGCCTATTTCACATCTCCACTGCTTAGCACAGAAATACAGAAGGCACATTCAAGCTTATTAATCTCATCTATCTAGAAGTCAAATGCTCCTTACAGCAACTTGGGTTCATCGCTTTTGAAATTTAGTTTTTCAACAGAGTCCTCCAGACATACCATATGTATTAGGGACTCTAACTACTAGCTCATTTTCTTTTTCTCCCTACTACAGAATTCAGAATCAAAGAAGTTAAATTTTATCTGTCCTTTTTGTCCCTGTTAATTAACAGAAGTGTCCAGAACTACCCATCCCTACGAGCACAGAAAGGGCCCCTCAGTTTTCACTGTGCAAGTGGGACATGAGATACTGGGGTCACTTGTCCTGGCAGAGTGACGTGGACATTCTTGCCCGACATTCAGAAAGGCCATGCACACACCTTCTCTCTCACTAATGAGACAAATGTTGTCTTTTTCTGTGTGAGTCCAAGGCATTTACTTTAAGTCACCCATCAGTACTTACTCACTTAAAATCTCCTTGCTCTTAAATGTCAAAGACAAATAAGAATATATAAGACAGGCCACTTCCTACAAAGTGAGTCATCTCTTATGGAAGCGAGCCTGCTTTTGAAGATTTCATTCTAAGTTTTTCTTGTTAGGGGTGCCTTTTGAGCCAGGAAGCTCTGAGGGAAACAGGGCCTGCTGTAAACGTGGTCTCATTTTATATATTTGCTATATATATGTTCCATATTGAGACCAATGCCTGGAAGAGAACAAAATATAACCATTTCAGAGAGATTTTCAGGTTATGCCAAATGCACTTTTCTTTAATTTTTAGAGAAAGTCTGTTGGTGTCTTTTGACTAAAAAGGTACTATATACAACCTCAAACAGATCCACAAATAATAAAGATCCGATCCCAGAATACTGTCTCAGTGGTAGCTGTGCAGTATCATCCTGATAGCTCCTTTCTCCTGGCGAAAACCAGCTTGATCTGAGGTGAGAAAGCACCAGGTTCCACATAACTTTGTGTAGGTGGGGAGACTGGACAAATTTATGCTTCTCAATTAAAGTCAGAACCAACAAAGAATGTTTCTGTCAGACACCAAAAAACAGAGCGATTTTCATTAGGTTCTGAAATTGAGTGCATTCATTTTCTGTCTAAAAGCTGAAAAATCAAAGAGTCAAGGGACATGAAAAAAGGCTTCAAAAGACAACTTAATTTAGATTTCTACCTAGATAATTGAGGAATGATTTACAGGGAGAACATACTCATTTTGGTTGGAAACTTAAACTTTCACATTTACTTCATATTTACAATTACATATGATGTCATTGGATTTCACCATCCTCTGAAGAGATTCTGCAAGAATTAAATACCACAGAGCCACATCTATCTCAAAGGGATCTCAACTTTGGGTATTATTAGTTCCTATCACTTCAGCTAAGGAGCAGGAATGGAAGACATCATTCCCGAGATATCTATACTTAGAGCAAGCACCGTAAAGACATGGCCATGTTTTCCAAATTCCTAACTGGAACACGTGGCCTGACAATGGAACGTAACATTTTCAGTCAGAATTGTCCAGGAAACCTAAAATGTGTGGCATTACTCTTTCAGAATTTTTACAGCATAACCAACCCAAGTTTGCCCAAAGGAAAGTAGCTGCCCAGCTGTGAAGAGTCCAACTGGGAAGGAGGGAACGTTAGGCAGGGGCGCACACGAGCTGTCCCGGACCAAACAACGGACGACGAAGCCACACTGAGACCTGCTCACCTGAAAACCAGTTTCGGGGTGCCACCAGGTGCCAGCCCATTCACACATGTGCCTCCCTGACTGTGCCAAGGCAGGGGAGAGAATGTCAGTGACACCGTCCTAGGCTACCAGCTAACAGTCAAGGGGGCAACCTGTTTCCCTCAGAGGAAGTAAGGCCAATGATGTCAAAGAGCTTCCAGATAAAAAGAAGTGGTAATTCAAGTAGTCTTGCAGCTGTGAACATCTCCGGGCCATTTCGCAGAACAAGAAAACAGAAAGCTTTGACTTCAGGCAAGAAAGCTGCCCTGATTGACTGTCCCAAGCCCCTTGTGGTGGCCACTTCACTTAGCACATGCACATTCCTTCTCCTGCTCCGTGTCTGTCGTTACCCCCTGAGTGTACTTCACACCTTCGTTTAAGTTATATGCTTGGGGGAGAAGGGAAACACCGTGTCTTGCTTTCGTTGTGACTCCTCCTCCCCCTCCTGTCTCCCCCTGCCTGCCTGGTGGGAGGCAGGGCAGGAGCAGTGTGATCTGTCAGAAGAAGCCCCACGCCGCTGTCGGATATCTCTTGTTTTGCCTGCTTTGGGCCTCAGGTTCCTCATCTGTAAAATGAGTGACTGGAGGTGAGGCCCTCTCGGTCCTTTCAGGTTCCGGAAGCTTGCCATTCTGCTCAGGCACTCAGCATACACCTTCACTTGCCAAGGCACTAACTACTACAACATACATTACTCCCAAAAGTTTCAAACCAGGGCTGTCATGCTTAGTGACATGCAGAGGAGAAACCCAATAAATGGTAGCAATGAAACTCCAGACCTAAAATTTGATATCCTGGCCAAACACTAAGAAAACATCTCAAAGGAATCTGATGGTCTAGCAGAAGTTCCCTCCCAACAGCAGAGCCAGGTAATAGTAGCAAGTTCTGTGACCCAACAGGCTTGGGACTTTGTAACGTCCGGGGACAGGTGGGAGCTTAGGGAGAGGACCTGTGTAAGTGGACCAGGCAATTTCATCAGGCACCTGTCATAAAAAACAGAGGTTCCCATGTCCGACAAGTGATTCATCCCCGAATTCTCCCTCCCACCCAGCAAATGGAGAAGGCTCAGAAAGCCCCCCTTTGGGGGCTCCTTTCCCTTTTAAGGTTCCTTTGGTGGTCATTTTCGCTGGATTACTTAGTCATTATGCACTATTGTGTTAGTGTTCAGTCACCACTTGGTGGATAAATGAATGAACTCAGATGCCTGCTAATTGCTAAGGGAAGAGAGGCTCCATGCTCCAGACGGATGAAACACTACCAGCCAGTCCAATAATTAAGAAACACCCCTCTTTCTAAATCTCTACTGTTTTTTCCCACCCAGGTACCCTCTACAAAGTACTCGCCTCTCAAGAAGAGGAGTCGCTTTACTGATGGAGTTGCAATAGTAAAAAAGGGACTATAGGAATGGGAGAAAGAAAAATGTAAAAACACATTCGACTTACCATTGATTCACTAATCAGCAGTAGCAACAGGGCTTCTTCAGTATTTTCTTGAGGACAAAAAATGCTGTGTACAGAAAATCAATGTTGATATATGGCAATTTAAAAATAATACTAAATACATGACTATGAGCAGAACTGAATGCTAAAACTTCTAGATTTTTATACAGAACCCATGAAAAATATAGCATAATTTGGACACATGAATTAATTTGCTTATTTCTATGGTAATCTGTGGAATATATACATTTTAGTTATGCATTTTAAAGGCAAGCAACAGATTAAAGCTGTAAACAAAGTTAAAAGCCCAAATAACATATATGCCTATTACAGAGGCAGAAATTTAGATTGCTACAAACTGACATTATCTAAATAATATAAGCTTTCTCCTAAACCCATTATGGAAGTATAAACTGCACATATTTCACTAAGTAATACTCTTCTTACCTCTTATTTGCTAATTGGCATTTCTTATATTGCCCTTTATCTTATTATGGAGTAGAATGCAAGGGCTAACTGTCTTATATTCAACCTGTTTTATGGAATTTGGCTGGACTCTAACATCTTGGATTAAAAGAAAAGCTTCTAAGTTCAGTGTTGCTCAGAATTAGAGAATAAAAACCAAACAGAGCTCCAATATCCATTCTCTAGGACCTATTTTTTTGTGTGTGCTTTGAGAATTTTTAAGGACTTGCAGCATTTTTTGTCCTGTTCTGAAACTCTAGAATCCTTTGTGTAGAACTGTGAGAATTACCACCAACTGGGCCAAACTCGACTCATCTTCATGGAAAGGGAAGGAGAATGCAATAGAAATGAACTTGGTTGAAAAACACTCCTGGAAGGCTCGGAGATGACTAAATGAAGAAAAAATTTATATCTTCCCAGAAGTAACATTACAATCATTTAAGAGATGGGATGATTTCCCAAAAAAAAAATGGCCAAAAAAAGCTTTCCAAATCATTATATATACTTGTTCTCTTTGAAGTGCTGGCAACTTTTGTATTGCACCACAGGACCAGGAGGAGCAAGACCAAAAAAGCACAGTGCCTGGTCCTCTTTTTAGGACTCTGACGTTCCTAGAGATAAGGGAACACCTGGAAGATGGTTCCTTTCACTCTTAAGGGCTAAAATTTCATGAAAAGCCTGGCCTGATTCTGTAGCAAGATTCTAGGATTTTCAGTGACTTCCTTAAAGAGGTAGTTTGAGGTGATCTGGGTTTTTGGATGATGGAACACTTCTTTCTCCTTAAATTCAGAAAACAGACCCTAGAGGCTTTGGATTAAGAGGGTCTGTCCGTGTGTGTTCATCCATCAATCATTTCCTGATATCCCAGCTTGTGCTTACATGCAATTGGGACCTTACCAGTAAAGCAGTAACATTAACCATTTTTTTTCATGGCTGGCCCATTCTGCACTGTCCAGACTAATTAAAAAGAGAGAGAGTCCATGCTAATTGTGACTTAACACCAGCCAATTCAGTCTACGGGTAATCCCCAAATTCCATGTGAGCCATCCAACCTGCTTAAATGCTAGGTGGAGCTATTTTAACCAGAGCTGTTAACAAGTAGTGCATTAACTTGTTCTAATTCCACCTCCTCTACCCTTCTTTTCGAGGCAGCAAGATGGGCACGTGGGAGCACTGCACAGCTCTCAGGGCGGCAGGAAGAGGTGGGGAATGGGGGAGGGAGAATGGGTGGTTTTCAGAGACATGCCTGAAAAACGATACCCACCCTCCCTCCCTCCATAATTATGAGTTCTCTAGACCCATTTCTGGCCACTCCTTCTTCTGCCCTGTTCTGGGAAGTGTGGAGCTCAGGGTGGATGGTCAAAGGTATGGGGCCTTCTTTCTGTGACATTCTCCCCTTGGGGACCAAGAGCCTCAGGAGACAGAGGTGCCCAGCCCCTCAGCCTTGTGGCGTTGGAAACCAGGGCCTAGACTCAGAGGAAGAGGATTGAAGGGCCAGTGGGGGGATATAAAGAGACAAGGAGAAAATGGATCAGCAGGCGGCGGTGAGCCTTTCGAGGGCTGGACTGGCGGGCTGGCGGAGGAGGGCAGTGCCGACGTGCTGGCTAAAACGGGAGGCCGCGTTCTAATCCCAGCCACATTACTAACTCACTGGCTGACCTTTAGGCAAATTGCTCATTTTCTTACTTTGGATGAATTTACCAACCCATTATCTGATTCTACAGAAGAGGAAGGGAACAAGGGTGAGGATTCTCATTTATAAATAGTGATTATGATCTTGCCAAGGCTTCCAGATAATAGCCCTTTCTTAAAAAGTTTCCCCCAGATAGGTGAAAAATGTCACTGTATGTGATAGAAATGATCATACAAAAGAAATTAATCCAACTTTATCAAACTGCATTGCATCTTTCCATCCTCTTTAGCTGTTATGCAACTCATGGCGAGCTGGACATCTAAAGGTCAACAGCACCACCCCGGAGGCAAAGCATTCCAGGTGCTTTGGAAAGCCTTGAGCACCTACAGACCATGAGCAAGTGGACCTGTAAATAATGACATCGACCCCAAGGCCAAGCGATGGTGCCTTTATAATTTTAACATGCCTGGCTGTGGCACTCCTGGGAACTCCTGGAGAAACACCACCTGGACCACCGCCAGCCAGAGAATTGCTGAAGAAACAAAGCCAACTGTGGCTGCAGTCCCACCCCTGCCCTGAGCCACTCCGTTAAACATGCAGAGTCCCAGGTTTGTGCAGAAGGACAAGGCTTCTGAGGAAGGAAGGATTTAAATTAAGCATTAAGAGTGCCTCTTAATTATTAGGGATCCAGCCGGCCCAATTTGAGTCTCACGCAGGCCTCTCTGTACAATTCTAGAAAGGTCAAAATCCCCTCATGACAAAGAATGAAGGGTCCTTCAGTTAAATCAGCCCAAGTCGCCTGAGCCATGCTGTGGAGTGGATTGGATGAATCCCCACAGCACATCACCTTGCACAAGGGCCTCCATGATCCTCTCCATGGTGCCTCAAAGGTGCACCACATACCCTAGCGGTGAGAAGGGGCAGCAACTGGAGTATAGCTGGTCGTTCACACAGCTTCCGTTCTGCCATCAAGTAGTCTTCCTGACCCTTCAACACCCCTTATCTTTGTATTTAAACAGCACCCCATCCTTACCATAACCTCTGCATTGGCTACCAGGAGGTTCAGACCCATATGTAAGTACTCCATGATACTCAGCTTCTCCTCCCAGGCCTGCCAAGGAGTTTAGCACTATGTCTGGCATGCCCAGCTTTCAATCAACTTTTCATTATCCATTTCCTGCCACAATAGTGGTTTTTAATCTCTTTCTTTACTTTGTGCCAATGATGAAGTCTAATATGTATTTAACTATCTAAGCCACTTCAAATGCTTCTTACAGGGAAGAATACAATGATATGCACACATATGTCCACTAAGAAATATGTAGAAGAATGCACATAGCCATACTATTCCAGTTAGCCCCAAATGAGAAACTCAAATGTCTATTATGAGTAGAATGGACTAATATATATGGGAGTATGTTAATAAAGTGGACCACTATGCAACAGTGAAAAACCACTATCACTACGCGCAAAAACATGGGTGAATTTCTCACATAAATGTTAGACAAAAGAATTAAACAGAACGTAGTTCTTCATGTATGATTCCATTTGTATAAATTTCAAAAATAGGCCAGAATAATTATTGTGATAGAAATCAGGATAGGGTTACCCTTGGGTAGGGGGTAGTATTTGGGAAAGGGTATAAAGATGGCTTCTTGGGTCTGGCAATGTTTATTTCTTGATCAGGATGCTAGTTATATGGAAGTGTTCACTTGGTACGAAGTTTTGAACTTCTGGTTTGTCTGTTTTTCTTAATGTATGCTATATGTCAATAAAAAGTTTGCATAAAAAGTAAGTATGCAAAAGTCAGTAAAATATTTCACAGAAATACCTAGAATAAAGGAAGTAAGGGGGCCCATGGCATGGGACCCCTCCCTTCTTTTCTATCTGGGATTGTCAACATTTTATTTCCTTTCAAAATTCGAGATGGGGATAGAATGAGCACCTTGTTTCCACTTCATCTCCAGGTTGTAGTGACAGGGAGAGGGGCTTCCTGGGAGAGCTTACTTTCCAGTTATATTCTATTATGACCAATTATTCTGAATGGTCCTTGTGATCTGCTGGAGCTGGAAGGATCCCCTAAAGTTTGCTTTGTACTTATATTTCTCATAAGAGACTGAGGAGAAGGGAGAGTTTGGGGTTCACCTGAATGGGGTTTGATCATTATCTACAGATTTGCTTTTTCACTCCCCAGTAAGCAAAAAATGAGCTGGTGATAATGTGATAATGGTGAACATTTTTTTTCTTTTGCCTGAGTTGATTGATTTTATGGTTCAGCCTTGATAATAAGAAAACTCCAAGACAAGTATAACCCCAACAGGTTTTCTCTCTTTACTAATAAATTATAAATAGGGTTGTGAACACACAAAACTGGAAAGCCCAAAGCTGGTGGTGACAACTGAAGGAATAAGGACTACTGTGGAACATTAAGGAAATAGGGAATAGAAACACAATGGAGAAAACCCACACAACCAAAAGTTGATTCTTTGAAAAAATCAACAATATTTGACAAAGTTTTTAGCTAGACTGGCCCAAAAAAGAGAGAGAGAATACTCAAATTACCAAAATGAAAATAAAATAGAAGAGGGGATAGGACTATCAACCTTACAGAAATAAAAAGTATAAGAGGAACAACTGTATGGTAGCAAATTAGATGACTTAGATGAAGCAGGCAAATTTCTAGAAAGACAAGAAGAACAAAAATGGACTCAAGAAGAAATAGAATAAATTAATAGACCTATAACAAGTAAAGGGATTGAATTAGTAATAAAAAACCTTCCTACAAAGAAAATCCCAGAGTCAGATGGCTTCACTGATGAATTCTACCAGACATTTAAAGAAGAATTAATACCAATTCTCCACACACTCTCAAACAACAGGAGGAAGGAATAGTCTTCAAGTCATTTTATGAGGCCAGTATTGCCCTAGTACGTAAACTAGACAAACACATCAAAGAAAAATACCAGTCAATATTTTTTATGACTATCTGCATACCAAATACTAGGAAATCAAACTTAGCAATAAATAAGAAGGACTGTACACCAAGGCCTAGTGGGAATTATCAAGGGATACACGGTTGGCTTAACATCCAAAAATCAATGAATGTAATATATCACATAAACAGAATAAAGGACAAAACCTTCATGATCATCTCAATAGATGCAGGAAAAGCACTTGACAAAATCAAACACAATAAAAAATATTCAACAAACTAGTGCTAGAAGTGACCTCCCTCAACCTGATAAAGGGCATATATGAAAACCCATAGTTAACATCACAGTTAACTCAACGGTGAAAGAATGGATGCTTCCCTGTCTTGAGATTAGGAATAAGAAAAGGATGTCCATTCTTTCTGCTTCTATTCAACATTGCACTGGAGGTTCTAGCTGGGGCAATTAGGGAAGAAAATGAATAAAAGGCATCGAGTTTAGAAAGGAAAAAGTAAAACTGTCTTTATGTGCAGATGACATGATCTTGTATATAGGAAATCTTAAGGAATCTGATACACTATTATAACTAAAGATCTAGTTCAGCAAGATTGTGCTATACAAGATCAATGTAGAAAATCAGTTGTATTTCTATATACTTGCAATGAACAACCCAAAAATGAAATTAAGAAAATAATTCCACTTAAACAATAGCATCAAAAAGAATACACATACAAAACTTAGGAAAGCTTAACAAAAAAAAGTATAAACCTTACACCCTGAAAACTGCAAATTGCTATTGAAAGAAATTAAACTACATAAATGGAAAGACATCCCGTGTTCACGGATCAGAAGACTTAATATTGTTAAGATGGCACTTCTCCTCAAATTGACCTACAGATTGAAAGTAATTCCTATCAAAATCCCAGTTGTTTTTGCAGAAATGGGCAAACTGACCCTAAAATTCATATGAAAATGCAAGGGGTTGGGTAATGGCAGGTGTGACTGCTAAGAGGTACTGGGTTTATTTTGGAGGTAATGAAAATGTTCTGAAGTTGATTGTGGTAATGGAGCACAATTATTTGACTATATTAAAAGTCACTGAATTGTACTCTTTAAATGAGTGAATTGTATAATATGTGAATTATATCTAAGAAAACAGTTTAGAAAAACCTTAACAGATTGTGTGAATCTGTGCGAAATGAAATGCGCGACTCAGTAACCAGTCCTTGTATAGGAATGCTGCCTTTAACTAGTAACTGCATTTTCTGGATGTGTATGTTGCCTCCATAATGCTGGTATAGTTGGGAAGCTGATGTTAAAACAATGGCAAGGTCTGAGTGGTTCAGGAAATAAAGGAGAAGTGGCCAGGACTGTGACCTTTTCTGCACTCAAGGGGTGATCCACACTTGAATAGCACCCAAATAAACATCGTCCATCTGTGTGTCCAAACTGATTGGGAGAGGGAACAAGACTTGAGTTCCTCAATATACCTGGCACCTAATGTACCTGTCTATTAAGGGAAAAGTTAAGAATATGCTCACTCTCCTGAATCCATACAAGAAATGCAAACTAAAGAAGAAGACAAGGGAGAGAAATGCCACAATTAGCTTAAGAGAATTAAGGGGAAGCTGCCTTGAAAACTACTGTCCCCTTTGAAAATACAACACTCATTTCCAGAAATCACACTTGTGGGGTCTGGTCACCCCCCTCTCCATTGGTGCCTTCTCTGGGGCCTCAGGAGCAGCAGCTTGCAGTCTCTCAGCCATTTTTCCATTTGATAACAACAGAAGAGGGTTTCCAAATTTATTCATACATGTTCTAAGGGGGCTTCGTGGAGAGACTCTGAAAAGCCAGCGTGACTCGATCTTGTAGGAACAGGCAAAGATGGGAAGTCAGGGCTCCGACAGGAGGGATCAGTCTGGGTCAAGAGTAACTCCTGCCTCCCAGCCCTTCTCAGGGCCTCCTTCCATCGCCCTTCACCTGACCTGGGGCAGACCCTTGCTGAGACTGTGGTAGTTTTCCTCAAAGGTGATCAAGTCCCAAATTCAAAACTTAAAGAAATTAAGAAAATCTAAAAAGACATCACCTTCTAATCACTTGCCAATTATTTAAGTCTCCCTCTTATTGCTAATTCAGTTTGAACACATTTTAAACAGAATTACTGAAGAAAAGGAAGGATCAAGGAATTACTGAAGAAAAGAAAAAAGGTTAACTTGGGTTTACTAGTAGTTTTGTCACCAATTCCTATAGCATGCTGGGGTTCTTACAATAAATGGAATGAGAATCCCAAAGACCAATAGTAATGGCGAAGAACAGCAGCCAAGCACTGAAATCAGAGAATTTTCCTACTTAAAATGTCCACTAGTACACAGGTTATTTGCTGAAGTTATGAAAAGTAATAAGGTATCACTGTTAAATTGGTAAATGAGACTTTTTCATCTGGTTCTCCTTTAGGGGAACCATCTGCCCTTGAACTTTGACTCATCCTTGAATTTTCCCGAAGTTTCCCTCCCATCCCCTAACCTACAAACGGGGACAGCAACTCCCATACTTCTCTCCTGAGTAGATGCGGGCTTTCCGAGTGAGGGTGTAGGTTTTTGTGTTTGCTCCTTTCCGGAGAGGATCGTCCAGGGGTGACTGGCACGGCGGATCCTCCAGAGGGTTCCAGTAGCTCTGCTCACACATACCCCGCAACAAGATCTCCGCCAACTGCCTGGCTATTGTCTGGGAACACAAAGGGGCAAAGGCATAGACATGAATCTATTTGGTATCAATCATTCACTCACTTAATGAACATTTCTCAGTCATCCCTTTGTGCTGGGCACTCTTCCAAGACTCATAATTAAGAATGTTTACTTCTATGGTGAAAATTATATCAGTTGATGACAAAAAAGAAAAGAAAATATGATACACTAAGATATTTGAGCAAGTTAAAAAAAACAAGTTCATGACCTTCAAGAAAACACAAGTCCATGCCCTCTGGTGCAATGAACATGTTTTCTATTTGAAACAAGTGAAGCTTACAGTTAAGCTCTTTTCCAAAAGCTCTTATAAATAATAGATGAACTGCAAATATTTTCATCACCTCCCTACTGAGGTCTGTTAAAGCCCCAACTTGGCAAAAAGCCAGTACTCAACCTAGATGATGTCATCCCTGAAAAAAAATTCTCTCTACTGATGTCAAGATGATGTCCAGTGTAGATTTTGAGACTGCCTTCCATCTTAGAAATCCCATAGGCCAGTCCTACATAGCCCCTCTGTGGGACTCAGTACCTGAGTGCCCTGTTCTCGCTGTATCCCAAGCCTCCCAAAGGCTCCCACTGGTCTCGCACAACACAGAAGGCAAGGTGAGGACCTGATCAAAAAAGACCTGTTTCCAAGCTGGATGGGTATCTCTTTTCTCACTGTAGAAACCCAGAAATATCTGGGTCTTGTCCTCTGAAGTTAGATGCAGATTCTATGCCTTTCCAAGCTCTCTGTAGCTCCCCTGCCTTAGAACAGTACTGTGTATGCTGTATGAGGGAGAGGCGTAGATTGTACTAAGAAGTATCTTGTTGACTTATGCATATCAGTTAATTTACCCTTCTAGTAATCTTCTAGTGACAAAGAAGAGAAGTAACAGCAGCAAAAAAGTCCCTCTGCAAACAAAAGCACTGCATCTAGGGTAGGCCAGGCTAGCCCAGGACCAGCCAGAGGTGGCAAAATAAAACTTCAACCAACTTTCCACAAGGTCCTAGCATTCTTTGGAAGTCACAGACAAAGGGTGCTATTCTTCCCTGAGAATGAGCCTTTTTTAATAAACTTACAGAAGAGAACTTTACTAGGCTTTCATCCATGTGAGATCTCTTAAAGCACCACAAGGAAACTTAAATGCAACCAAATCACTAGCTTAGTGGTTTCTGATAACCACTGAGTAAAGGCAAATTTTCTTTATTGTTCCCAAATAAGACCCACTAGCTTTAAATGTCTATAAAAATGTGAAATTAAATGCACTCCTATCATCCCCAGCTGAGCCATCTGTAAAGATCTCCTAAGAGCACAATTTTCAGGACCTAAACAGTTCCTAATCTGTTTTCTTAAACCTTCTATTATAGTTTCATTTTGATCTCACTGCAGTCATATAAGCTAATGACTTCTGCTGGAAGTCTCAACTGGCAAAAATAACCTCCACTGACAATAGCTGAGAAAAAAAAATGTTAAAGGAGAAAAATGAACAAGGAACTTCATTTTCTGGATATATCTGCCATGGAGAGATTCTGATGTTGTAAAAACTTCTGCCCTAAATAGTTTGCCTGTCCACTGCTAGACAACTCATGATAGATTTCATTTTCCTGCAGGGTACTAACCTTCCAGAGAGACTTTTAAAATGAGGCTTCAATGTGACTGCATATTTTAAAGGTATCACCTCACCGGTGCACTACTGACTAGGATGGGTGTTTGGTTGTATTCACTAAAAAGCTCAAATGAGGTTCAGAAAAGGAGATTAAAGATGAGAAATTACCAGCAAGAGCACCAATATCTATCATGCCTTTTACTTTTTATGCTTAGGTTTTATTTAGCTTGCTTAAAAATTGTTGGTAACTATCAAACAAATTCAGAATTTAAGGAAGGAGAGGAGGGAAGTGGGACTGAAAGACTTGAACTTATATGTATGTACTAGGTCTTTAAATGCACTTTTTTGTATGTATTTTTTATTGTAAAATTGACACAACATGAAATTCACCACTTTAATAATTTTCAAGTGTATGATCCAGAGGTATTCAGTACATGTACAAAGTTGTGCAACCTCACCACTCTCCAGTTCCAGTTTTCATCACCCCAAAAGAAAGCCCTGTACCTTTTTAGGTAGTCACTCCCACACCCCTCTTTCCAGATCCTGGGAACAACTAATCTGCTGCAGATTTGCCTGTTTGGGACATTTCATGTAATACACGGCCTTTTTGTGACTGGCTTCTTTTACTCAGAATAGTGCTTTGAGGTTCACCTGTGTTGTAGCATGTGTCAGTACTTCATCACTTTTTGTGGCTGAAGGATATTCCACTGTACGGATATACCACATTTTGTTTATCCAGTCATCAGGTGATAGGCATTTGGATTGTTTCCATCCTTTGGCTAATGTAAATAGTGCCACTGTGAACATCCATGCACAAGGTTTTGCTTGAACACCTGCTTTCAAGTCTTTGGAGTGTTAATCTAGCAGTGGGGCTTCTGTAAGCAAACCTTTAAATCCTTCTCTGCTATGATCTCACACAGGATGGAGTTTACAAAGCAACTTTTCCATCTCATTAGAATATCAGAAATTTGTAACGACCAGCTAATCTATAGAGAACCATATAGTTATTAGGTGGTGAAAACACTGTTTTATGAATGGCATTAACAGGAGAGGTTTTCTGATGGTCAGTGTAAACCAAGGTACCAGTGGAGAAGACCTACAAAGTGCTTCTCAGCTAGGGTGGGCAAAGAATCACTTGTGGAAAAAGGATTCTCAGGTCCTGTGCCAAACCTACCCAGCTGGCATTTCTGAGGTCAGGCATGTGATGTGTATTTGTTCAAAGTTCCTCAGATAATTCTGATGCACACCTTTGGAATCAGGTATGTATTCAAGGAATCAGAAACAGTTTACCTTAGGTCACTTGAAGGATCATCAACCAAGACTAAAGGTATGCTCACCTCTCAAGTGTGGCATAAAATGGGAAGAGACTCCCCTTATGTTCACACTAACTACACAGTAGCTGAAAATGTCTAGTCTACACAGACTTCTTTAGAAGCCTCTTTACTGGACTTCTCAGAAAAAGAAAAAACAAATTTGAAGAAAACTCTTTTCCTTCCTAACATACCTCTATTCAGAATCCTACATTACAGGATTTTTTTATGGGGTAAAATATATTAATCTGAATAGCATAAACCTTAGACAGTAATGAAAGATATTCTCTAATTCTGAAAAATAATGTAGAAATAAGCATCAGCTAGATAGCCACAGTGTATTCAATGCATCTGAGCCTTTTAATGGGAAGAAACCATTTAATTCCTTAATGAAATACATATATTTTTGAAAGTCAACAATATGAACAAATTCTCCATATTTAAACAATTTTCAAAGATCAGCTTTTTAAATGTGCTTTAAAAATAATTACAAGAACACCTGCCAATATAATCAGTTATTTTAACAGTCTTTCCAAATCTTAAAAGAAGCTGTTCAGAATGACAAGTTTTGTGGACTGTTGAGAGTAGGTCAGTTTGGGAGAAAAGATAATAGGCAATAATTTTTATTCTATTTTTTCAGGGTTTTCTTCCTTAAAGAAGTCTACAAATTGAAATGTTTTGTTTGAACGTCTTAAGGCACCCATATATCACATCAAAATAAAAATAAATATTGGAGACCAAGTAAGTTCTTGGTGGGGGTACGTGTGAAGCTGCTCACCTTGTCTTCCCACCCATAATCTGAGGAAAGCCTGTGGCCCCCCCATCCGGCCCCGTGAGCTGTATGTCCATATCTAGAACTCTAGCAACACCAAAATGAGGATACAGCCTCATTTCCCACAACAGGAGTCTCTCAGCCTTGCCCAACTGAACATCCCGTAGCACTTGAATGATTTACATAATGGATAGACAACAGTATGGATGACAAAAGACAAAAGAAATGGGACTCCCACATGGGGTTGTGGCATCAGTTGCGACATGTGGCATTGCTTAGCCTCTAGCAAGCACCAGGCCTTCACCCAGTCACCCACGGCTCGGGCTCTGCAGGGCAAGCTATGGAGATCTAACTAATGAACTCCCCAGTCAGGAAAATAAAAGGATTAAAAGGAAGAGAGAACTCAACAGGAGAGCCAAGCTGCTAATCACCCAGTTTATTTAATTAGCTGTTATTTCTTATCTAAGTTCTATAGCCAATAAAATTATTCAAACAACTAGGAGCTCCTCAGGCTCTGATCTGCTTTGCTCTATCTGGGTTTTAGTATGAAGCATTAGTATACAACTGACCCCTTCACTACACTGGCATCTGGGAGGGCCTACATTCTACGCCTTACAGAATGCATTTCTTAGGTTTTAAGAGACAGCACTACCCGTGAGCACCTGAAAAGATGATGAAGATCATTAGCTATCAAGGAATACAAATCAAAACCAAAACGACAAAATGCGTCATATGTACTAGAACGGCTATAACTAAAATGATAGACAGTAAGACGTACTGAGGATGTGGAGAAAGCAGAACCCTCGTAACTGCTGGTGGGAATGTAAAATGGTGCAGCTGCTTTGAAATATAGTCTGGCAATTCCTCCAAATGTTAAACACTGAGTTACCATATGATCCAGCAATTCCACTCCTGGGTATATATGCCCAAGAAAAATGAACACATTTGCCCACATAAAAACTTGCATAAGAAGGTTCACAGCAGCATCATTCATAACAGTCAAAATGTGGAAACAATCCAAATGTCTGTTGACTGACAATGGACGCATAAAATGCATTACATCTGTATGATGGAATACCATTTGGTAATAAAAAGGATAGACATACTCATACAGGTTATGACATGAATGGAGCTTAAGTGAAGGGAGCCAGTCACAAAAGACCACATCTTGTACAATTCCATTTATACGAAAGGTTCAAAATAGGCAAATTCATAGAGTCAAAAATAAACTAACAGTTGCCAGAGGATGAGGGGAAAGGGAAGAATGGGGCTTGACTACTAACAGGCTTGGGGTTTCTTTCTGGGGTAATGAAAATATTCTGAAATTAAATATTAGTGACAGTTGAATGATTCTGTGAGTGTACTAAAAATGACTGGCTTTAAGTGGGTGAACCGTATGTATGTAAATTATATCTCAATGAAGCTCATATATGTATGTGACAGGGAGAGAGTGAGAAAACACATGAAGTGCCCTGCGGGCTTCAATCCAATTATTAGTCACGCTTACCATTCGGAGGTTTTGAGTCGTTCTTGTTTCTACTGCTCTGAGGATCTCTCTAAATCTTCCAACTCCTCTTGTCAAGTTCCTGTGTGCACACAGAATTTGACAGGGTTTCCATCTGGCGTGTATTAATATTAAATATTTTATACACATATTTCAATGCATTTTGTCTACATAAAAGCTGTTGGCTAGAGTTTAAGCAAATAATTATTCTGCACATCTGTCCATCTTTGTCCAAGTCTGAGAAATCTGACCTAGGATTTGATGGTCTTTTGTGCTTCCACGATCAAATTTCCTCAAGGAAATTGAAATTTGAAAATCAGTTCTGAGGCCAAAAGAAAAGCACAATATCTTGCAAGAGTGTATCAGTGGCTCTGTAGCTTTCCTCCTCTATGGAGCAGTACTGAAATCTATGTTTTCCCTCAAAAGGTGGATGGCAAAATGGTACAGGAGTATGAACAAGGCATTGCATGTGATGTGGGTAAAGGCTTCTTGTAAACCGGCAATTTACATAGGCAGGACAAAGATAAAGGGTATGAAAACTGAGGGGCACCACGGAGCAACCACTCGGCATCTTTGAGAACGTAAATGACTTCCCACTAATCCATCTGGGCAACCCTCCTCCTCCCGCCCTGCCTGAGGAAATGAAGCCAATCGTCAAAGGCCCCTTTTGGAAGTGAAAGCGTGCTGGCTGGGCCCTGAAGCTGCGGGGCTGTGATCAGAACACGCCTCATCTCACTGCCCCGCCCTCACAGAGACATGCTTGATGGCACATTTCATTAAGGGACGAACAATTCTTTAGTAACCTCCTGGTCAATATATCCAGGCCCCCTGTTGTCCTCTCTGGAAGCTGTGCTCGGCCTGTTCAACTGGGGACACTTCCCAGCCAGTCCCTTTACATTGAGTGCTGTCACAACCTATGACATAACTCGGTGATATTTATAAACTGCTCATTAGAACACATCTCGTCTTTCCGAAAAGCCACAGAGCAGGTCAGCCGGTGCGAACCTGTCAGCCAGCCTCTGCAGCCCATGGCAGATGCTCTAGGTATTTGCTCTCCTCTTGGATGACATTTTAAATTGTGCAAAGATATTCAATCAAACTGAATGTGGGTTCTGTATGTTACAGGCACTCACAAGGGCTATTAATTTGTATCTTAAACCTACATGACATCCCAGGACTCCCATTCACAAGAACAGCCCCAGAACTTGAAGATAATAGTTTATTGGCAGAGGTACATAAACACTCCCATATCCCTCTCACCCACACATATCAGATGATATCAGATCAGAAGCTTTATGGTAGCATAAAAAGAGAAGCTTGTGCTCAAGCACTCCAAGCAGTGCTAAAGGAAAGCTAACAGAGATGTGAATAAAAATTAGGTAATGAGCCCTGGGACGTGCAATCTACTCTGCTTTCCCCTTCATTTGTTTTTACGGGATCCATGTTTGCAGGCAACAAAGTATATTTGCTTTGGACTGAAGCTTGATTCTCCTAAGTAACATGGGGGGAAGGAAATAACTACAACTAAAAAAGGGATGGGTATGAACACAGTCATCTAATTTTATTCCAGAATCACAGATTAACCTCCTACTATGTGCAAAAGCAATAGCATTTTGAACTGTATGAAATAAGGGTGGGACTGAGGCAATAAAATTGGAGACTCAGGTTTAAGGGGCTGTTTTCCCAGGAGGAAATTAGGCCTTGAAAAGGCAGTGGTAGCAAATCTAAATATTACAACCCAGGAAAGGCTACAAGATAGGAACTGTCATTCAAAATGTCTCCTGTGCCCTCCTTGCCCAATGAGATACTTATACAGCTACTGAAGCACAAAATTTTCTAGCTATAAATGAGCCAACACAAATCTAGTCCATTATGACGCAGAAGTGAAACAGCTTGCTCCGGTTCAAAGCTAGTAAGAAAGGCAGCTGGAAGCTTTCTGCCACATTCTGTCATCTTTCTGGGCAGAAGAGAGGTAAGTTCTGAAACTGAGGGCAGCTACAGAAGAAAGAACAGAATACAAATACGGAACTCAGGTCTATGTTTTATATCACTTATATGTAAACTACTTACTATATACGTACTACAAATTTTATGCATTCCAGTGACCACAGCTAAGGAGATACTCCTAGGAACTGGTTCAAATTGGAAAGAAATCATGTTGAACACAAGTAAAGTGATCCAGTGTCAGAGCGTAAGGCCTCGGCTGCCTTAAAAGAGAAAAGGAGGGCTGGGGAAATTCAACTGCCCCGACGGCGCAGGACGGAGGCCCTCTGGTGGAGGCCGGGGGGAAGTCTCTGCAATCGAAGCGAGGCAGCATGATGAGGCAAAACCAGCAACCGGGGCTTGTTCCTCACTAACTGGGTGCAAATGCAAGTTTTCCTCAAACCGCTTCTAGTTTACTTCTGGAGACAGCTTACGATTCAGAACCAAACCCTTCCTCAAACTGTGAAGAATCCTGCTTGTAAACAAAGGACCCACAGTGGCCACGGAACGTCTGGGGGCCCGGGACCTGCTCGTCAGACGGAGGTGGGCGGCCGGGCTGCAGATGAGCCTGGCTGCGGGAAGAAGGGTCTGCCAGTGAGAGCACACATTTTAAATACTGGATGAGGAAAAAAGGTCCCCAGATGCAAAAACATAATTCTCAGCGACTCCTATACCATTCATACTTTTTTTAGTCACATAATTTTACTCAACCAATCACTTCCACTGTTGCCATGACAGCAGAAAAAAATGTTAAGCTGGATGATAATCACAATAGAAAGGAACAAAAAAAGGAAATTAACTTATAAGGATTACATTCTAAATGCTATGAAACACTCCAATTTGAGGGAAATAAAAGCACATGAGTGCCTTCATGTCTCTAAACTATGAATTTATTCTTAAAATGTTGAGATCCATTTAAGTATCTAGAATGAACTGTTGCTTAAAAGCTCACTCCAAAGGAAGAGAAGGGAGCCAAGGAATTTCCCTGGTTTTGAGGGTTTCTACAGACCCTTCACATTAGGTCACTTATTCCATTTCAGCGCCCTGACTGAGAGAGTGCAGTGATGTCAGATTTCATCACAGTAAACCGGTCTCAAAATGGATGTTCTTGCCAGGCCATGACTGGCAGGCACTTTGCCAGCTGTCAGAACTCGGGGTTCACTCTTGCACCTTTCGGGCAAGCTTCCTGAGCGCTTCCCACCACGTGGAATGGTTCCCAGCAGCTAGGCTATCACTGAAGAGAAAGGGCCTGTAGTCAGTCCCTTGAGCACCAGCTGGCTGTTCAGTCCGACAAGCAGGCACAGACCCTGCTTCCACTTGCCAGCGTCACTGCCTGTCCCCAGCCCAGCAGGGGAGCTCAAGCCAGGGTCCCACAGCCTTGTTCCTGTTCAAACCCAGGCACCTGCTGCTCTGTTTTAGGCAGGAAAGCCCACCCACTTGCCACCAGGACCCAGGCTACATCTCCCTTGACCAACTTCTACTTTTTCTTCTCTTCTCCCTTTTCTGTCTGGTTTCATCCCTCATCCCTCTGAACCGCCTCCTTTCAGGTCTTGCGTGCTGGCCCTGAGGTCAGTGCAAAAGCATGACTTCCTGAGGACACCCAGGGAGGGCACTGACTTGCCCCCTTTCCCCCTTGGGACTTGCAGCAGCAGTTCTGAAAGCTGGTCTCTGAAATTTTACATTCTTACATACAAGCCTACAGCAGTGCCTCGTTTTGCCCTTCTGTCCTTCCACTCTGACCCCATTCACAGCTCTTTAATAGTACCTGTGCCTCTGTACTATCAACTCCCAAGGGGGACTGGGTCTGGGAAGGAAGCCAGGGCTCCAAAAGCAAAAGCAAAATGTAAAACCAAGGCTGGGAGACTTGAGAACCATCGCACCTCATGACGGGGTCTCCTTCAACAGCAAGTTCAGGACATTTCTTTGTTGTTGTAATTTCTCTTTTCATTTTGTGGGAATAGGCAGGGAAAAGCCAACTTTTCCTCTTAACTTATTCTAGCGAATTATCTTCTGACCTCCAAGTTTGGCCCAGGCCACCAATACACTTGAACTCAGTATCAACTGTCACTGTCATGCAAACTCAAAGTTCTGATGTGAATGAAATACTTTTTATACTGGATATCAAATTCCTGATTAAGGAAAAGGTACCCCTACTAGAGTATGTTCAGTATTTTTTCTCCTCTATGGTTAAGTTCATTTTTCTCCTTCTCTATGGTTATAGTTCAAGATCAATAAAACAAGTCAACACAATAGATCTCTCAGAGTTAAGAAATTGTTGGGCTTCCTCCATGTTCTTTCTTACCAACTAGCACTCTGACATCTTAGGTGGTGGGTCATTTCAGCCGTTCTTGAGCACTGTTATGTGAGCTTCCAGGCTCATTCCCAGGTTGTACCGGTGAGCGTGGGATGGGATCCCCACCTCAGGCAGCTGAGATGGCTTTGCATCTCCCGTAAGAACCTAAGTGCCTAAGAACCAAAATCTTTGTCACCGATGTATCCCAGACCCCTCAAACAGAACCTGGCACACAGAAAGCACTCAATATTTGTTGAATGACTGAAATTCAGAACTAGTATGAGCTGAATGAGTCAAAACCACAAGCAGATACATTTTCTCCATGTTTCTTGTCTCCTTTGTTCGTCCCGCATGTGGCCTGGCCAGCTGCACAGCAAAGCACTCTCTTAACAGATGGCGCCTTGTGTGCCCTCTGGGTGGTGTGGCATGGGAGTGGCAGCGAGCAGTGACAGGCCTGTACAGAGCAACATACCTAGGCATGCTTGGCCCTCTTTGTTCCCACCTCTCCTTGTCCCAACTGCTGCCCAGAGCCAACCAGGCACCCAGGGACACTTAGTAAGCTATGTACTCCCCAAAAAAGCAAAGAGTGAGCACAATCTTATATTCTGAAATCCCTTTCCCCATCTCCTTACTTAAAAGAGTCTTCTTGATTACAAAAAAGGACAACCAGAGCAGTTATTTCTTACATCATGAGATGCACCCCATCAGTATTCTGGACATTGTCAACTTAGAACCCTAGAAAAATAGAAATATACCACATGTCTCCAGGTCAGTTTCTCTTAGTTCTCAGCCTTGGGGATTGCTTCGCCTTCTTTTATATAACCCTTAGCATCATCTATTTGGAAAAAGTTTGGAATCAAAACAAACATCCAGATCTGGAAAGTGGGAGAAGAAAAAGACATCCTTCATAGTCCAAAAGGACGCTTCTGGCCAGCTGTCAGGGAGCTGTTTTTCCCAGAATGGATTCCAGCTTCTCCCTCTGTACGCACTCTTCGCCGCATATCCAGTAACATGCATTTGTGAAGACAGATGGCTTGCTGAAGTCAGGGGCAGGGATCAAACCCACAACCTTGGCCTCGTTAGCAGAGGACTCTCTCTGATCAACAGAGCGAGCCAGCTGCAGCCTAGTGATGGAGGGTGTGACAACCATCCAAGCGGGGATGTGAACATGCAGGCGCAGCTTCCGGAAGTCTCATATCAAAGGTAATGGGGGTTGCATTAGTCTTAACAGCATTTTTCAACTACCTCAGCAACTACAGCTGCCTTGGGACAAAAGCAGAGTAGATGGGTGTTTTGGCCAGCCGGCCAGGCAGCAGGCAGCATGCTGAGCAGGCGCTGTGTGCCGGGCAACATGTTAGGCGGCAGAGGTACATGTCAGACGGCACTAAGAGCCTCCTCGGAGTCGGGACAGGGACGCACAGACAGGTCCTTCCAGCACGGCATGCGAAGGCCCACAGACGGCCAGACAGCCTGCCACCAGAGCTCAGGCAAAGGCCCCTGAGGCTCCAAGGAATCGGAAATGCCCAGCTCACGTCCTTCCTCCTCTCCAGCCTTTGGGGGTGAGTCAGAGGGTACCAGTCCTCACTGAGAAAGCATGCTGAGCGCCTGCGGTGCGCCAGGGAAGAAGCAGGGCAATGCACTCCTGAGCCGGCCAACGAGCTCACTTCCCCACCAACTTTACTATAGCGATGCTCCTCAGCCCGAGCAGCCAAACAGCATCTACACAGAGCTGGGCTCCTCAACCCAATAACGCTTTCAGCGAGCAAACCAGGACTTACCTAACATACCAAGAGTGCTCTTGAAAGTATTTCCCGGGAAATCCGGTCACTTATCTACATTCTTAAACTCAGACTAAACAGAACACAGACTCTGGAGCCGGGCAGCACAGGCTCAAATCCAAGCTCCGCAACTCACAAGTTGCCGACCTTGGGCAAGTGCCTGTGCCTCAGTTTCCTCATCTGTAAAACGGTGCTAACAAACGTGCCCAGGTCACAGGTTGGTTGTAAGAATTAATGAGTTAATATACATACTAAGTCTCTTTAAGTGTTAAACATTATTACTACTTTTATCCTCAAAACTCTGCCATTGCTCAAAATACTTCTGGAATTCTGGACTCTACCTTCCAGTCAAGTTGAAGCACATGAAAGTCTATTTTACCTCTTTGGAATCATTTAATTTTGAAGAAAAAAAGGTATTCCCAGTATAATTCATTCATTCACTTTGCTATTTATTGAAAGCCTACCATGCCTACAAAGACAAAAGATAACTGATGTCAGGTGAGGAGACTAAACAGCTCCTCTCTCTGGGGCTCTGTGCTCACTTCCTAGGAAAAGATGGTGACATCTCCTGAGAGAAGCGTCCACGGGGAGGAGCACAGCGTCTCCCCCAAAGGCTACGGGGATGGGTCAGGGACAAATGCAACACTGAGGGAACAGAGGGCTTGAGGGTGCTGGCAAGGGAATTCTTGTTCTAGCTCAGGCAATACAGCTAACATTTGGAGATTGTTCCGAATCCATCACCATAGGCCAGGCCAAACTCAAAAATGTGGGCGGTCAAGCCACTAAAAGTGGTTTAGTGGCTCAGAATGGTTGTGTGGGTGGTCGAGCCACTACAGTTTGAGGAGAGTGTAATAGAAACGGACATGACAGACGTTCAGCACCACCATAGTTTCTTCCACTGAAGAAGGGGTTTGCTCCAGATCCGGCCGGAGCTGGAAGACACGCACAGTTAACATGAAGACAGAAGGCAGGGCTGGGGCTCCAAATGACCTGCTTCTTAAGAAGGGATACAAATTAATTACACAGAACATTGCTGTGCACCAGACTAACTCAATATTCATCTTAAAGTCAATAATAAAGTAGAAGACTGACAATCTAGGAGGTAGAAATGGTCTGCTAACAATATGACTTCAAACATTAGTCAATTCTTAGCAGCAAAGTCACATAGGCAGAAGGTCTTCTGACCACCTTGTTCATCCAGTCACCCAGGCTGAGGAGCAGGAGAGGGGCCGAGAGGACCCAAGGGGAGCAGAGTCCTTCCAAATGCACGGCGATGCCTGGGCTGGAAGTTAAGTCGGGAGAATTCTTATTTTTTTCCAAAAGCATTTCCAAAAGAACCTCTGGGGACAATATTTCGAAAGCTATGACAAGTGAGAAAAAATCCAAGACACTCAGTTAGAAAAAAAAAGACTTTTAAATGTACAGGGGTCACGGGTCTAAATGCCTTCAGGCCAAGCAGGAAAGGCCACGAGAGGCCAGGCAGTGGCAGTGATGGATAAAGCCAGGCTAGATACACACAATAAGGAAAGGAGGAGCTTTGCCATAAAACTAGTAAATAAAAGCCTCCAGTGTTTTTCTTTAGGAAATAAAACAGTGTTCCTCAGTCTGAGGCAGCATGGCGCCCTCTGGGACTGTCACACATTCTTGTGACTCACGTCCAATGACCTGCACAGGCTTGGAAGAGGCAGTTGGGGACAGAAAAGAAAGCAAAGGTTGAGAGTGATCATGAGAAGAAAAAGAAGGGAGAGTGGAATGTGAGACATCTGGAAACATGGCAAAGGGAAAACCTACCAGATACCAGGCCTACACTGAGAAAGGAGAACTTGGGCCACAGGCTTCACTTTGCCGTGCCTGCTTCCTCTTCCACTACATGGACTAATCCCCACTTCCGGTGCCCGAGAAAGTTGGCACCTGCAAGGCTCCTGGCCCTGTGCTCAGAATCATGTCAATCCTCCTATTCCCCAACTGTCCACTGCCTCCCACCACTCACCAGGTGGCCCTGCATTCCACACATAAACATTCATTGGGTAAGAGCCAAAAGCAGCCACGGGTGTGTTTGTGTATTTTGGTTCAGCAGAAAATTGTGCAAAATCAGAACGGGTTTCTATTATATACTATGTTAAAATTTTCTTCTAAAACCCACAGATATTATTTAGCACCTTCTGTAGTTTTATAAATGAGGAAACAAAGGCTCAAAGAAATGATGCAGCCTGCCCATGCCCATCACACAGGAGAGCTGGCGTGTGAATCCAGTCCTGACCTGATTCCAGAGCCCAGAGACGCTGAAGTCACACAGTGGTGTCCTACAGAAACCCACAAACAAACTGGAAATTGTGACTAACTCCCATGAATGACATGGAAACAAAAGCACCACAGAGGCAGAAGGGAAGCAAGAAAGATCGGGAGCAGCGAGGCCAGGTCAAGTCTCTACCTGGACACTCAGCCCTGAGAGGACGGTCTCCCCTAGGGCGGGTGGGTGACACGAGGACTGCAGGGCAATCTAAGCTTCACAGCAGAAACAGAACTACGGAGTCAGTTGGCATCCAAGAGATTAACATTGACAAAATGATGACAACAGGAAACAGGTCTGTCTGCAGGTTATTGGGACGAGCTTCGAAATTAAAATCTTCCATCATCTAGCACCTCATTTCTTTGGCTCTTCCCAGTCAAAATTCAAAGCCAGTCACTCAGATGGTGAGTATATCTTTGGACCATCCATAGGAAAAAAACTTTGGTAAGCACATTAGCAGGGCTAATGTGACCTGTGAGGAGAATATTTAATTCGCTTAGGGGAATAAGCGGTTTTCAAGCCCCTTGAAGCCATCCAGAAGAGCTGACATTTATTAATACACCACTGACAAGATAATGAAAACTGTTCCACTCTCTCATCAAGAAAGCCCGCTTCAGATTTTTGGCTCCTTCGGGACAAGCACTAGGACAGAATAAGATGCAGCTGTTCATGTACTGCTCCTGCGCTGTTGCGAGGCTTAGGTGAGGTCACAGTCATCACTCAGCAAGTGTTCACCATCAGCATCCTCTTCTGAGATGACACGAACTGATTCCATGCCATCCCCCAACACATTATTCCAGATGGTTCGCCCGCCAAGCTACTGAGGCAGGCAGGACTTTACTACCTTCAACTGGCAAAGAGGGAAAGTGAGTCCCAGAGAGTGAAAGGGAGAGGGCTGCTCAACAGTCCGTGAGCGATGGGCGGAGCCAGGGCTAGAATCCTGGCCTCATGATTCCCAGTTCAGGGATCCCTCCCTGGCCCCATGCGGGGGGGCACTGTTCTCTCCCACCTTTCATTGCTTCCCACCAATTCTTTTCTAAATTTTTATTGCATAATGTATAGACACCGAAAGCCATTTTAAAACAAATACATCACTTAGGGAATTATTATAAGACAAACGCCTTTGCATCTACCACACAAGGAACGATAAGACAACTGCCACTCACCCAATCCCAAAAGGCCCCTCCCTCCACCCAAAGTAACTGGTACCTGACCTTCATGGTAATCCCTTCATTCTGCTTCCTCCGGCTCAGCACTCAAGTACGCATCCCTGCGCTATAGTCTGGTCTTGCCCACTTTTTTTTCTTACTTGATGAATCTTAAAACATATCATCTCCTGGTTCCCTTCTTACTACTTTATTTTCCTTACAATTTATCTGTTAAAGAATCTGAACTGTTTGAACCTGAAGAGTTTCCTAATGGCTGGAAAACGACCCAGTCATGGTACAGTTCCACATATTACTCTGTTCTCGGTATTACTTGCAGTTGACAACTTGATACCAAGGCTTGACCAGTCCAGATGTGACTCCTTTGCAAGACTTTGCAGTGCTGTGCCCTTCTACCAGGAGGCACATTGGGTCTGGCTGTTGCTCTTTTTTCTGATGTCAGCAACCTTGGAAAGCTCAATGGTTGGATACATTAATTCACTGGGAATTACAAAATGGTGATATTCTAATTTTCTCACTGTCTTTTCATTTATTAGCTGGAATGACTTTATAGGGAGCTGTTTCCTTTCATTTAATATTTAGTTTTCCTGTTCATATAGTAAAGGTAGGAAAAATGTTTGATTCTTTTTTATGTTTACTTGTTAGATACTGAGTTGGAGTTCTAATTTAAACATATTTGATGAGTCTACTGCAATTTTTGTCCTTGTTAAAATTCAGATGGTCCCACATTTGGCCTGAATTCTTTTAACATGATCCTAGAAATCTTTGCTAGTTTCCTTGCTATCTGTTATGTAAAGATGTTCCAGACTTGTCTTACTTGTTTCCTATCCCAGAACTTGAATGAGGTTTCTTTTACTGGGAAATGATACTTCAAGATCACAATCTAGGCACTAAGGATGTTCACTGCTACTGGGTCAGTCACTGAGCCAGACCTCCCAAGCCTCTCCTTCTCCTTCTCTCTCTCTTTCTCTCTCTCTCTCTCTCTCTCTCTCTCACACATACACACACACACACACACATTCATGGGTATATATACACACATGCACACATAACACACAGACACACATGTGGATACCTTACGATTTCATTCTAATTCAATCATTCAGATTCAGGAGTAGAGTTTTTCCTTAATTTCTTCTATCTTAAATCTATTTTGCCTTTCTCCATACTAAGAATCTTGTTTCTCAAGGACACAGGGATAGTACAGTTAGAACATCTCCAAAGTATTCATTTGCTTTATTCTATGCTACACAAAAATGCTTCAGAATAGCAATACTAAAAATACCACCATCATTACGATTACTGAAAAGTTAAAAAAAACTTATTTTCTGAATATGCTATCAATTCTTTCATTTTTAAGTGTATGTTTGTACTATATTTGTTACAAGACATGAAAAGAAATAGGGAAGTGACCTAAGCTTATAAAAAAGGTCACTATAAACTCACTGTGAATGGACCCATGTGTTGTATTTAGCAGACAAATATTTAAAGAAGCTATTATAAGTACGACAAAAGAATTAACAGAACTATGTTTAAAGATTAAAATAAAAGGAGATGAAAATGCCTCAACAAACAGGGAATTTCAAAAGAGAAACAGAAACTGTGAAAATTCCAACTGGAGATTTTACACTTAGAAATGTGAATGGATTAAACATGCCAATCAAAAAGTAAAAATTTTTATACTGGATAAAAGAGCAAGATCCAACGATATGCTCTTATGCTGTCTTTGCGAGATATACAAGAGAGGTACTTTAATTCAAAGACACAAATAGGTTGAAAGTAAAAGGATTAAAAAAAATGTACCATGTAAACAGTAACCACAAGATAGCTGGAGAGGCTACATTAATATATGAGATAAGATAGACTTCAAGTAAAGAAATATTACTAGAGACAAACATGAAAAACCTACAGGTAAACATCTTATTTAATGGCGGAGGACTGAATGTTTTCTCCCTAAGGTCAGGCAGAAATAAGGTAAAAATTTCTGCTCTTACCACCTCTATTCAACATTGCATTGGAGTTCCTGACAGTGCAGTAAGGCAACAAATGGAAATAAAATACACACAGTTTGGAAAGGAGGATGCAAAACTGTTTTTATTCACAGATGACATGCCCCCATATGTAAAAATCCTAACATCTGTTTAAAAATTATAAGAACTAATCAAGAAGTTTAACAAGGTTGCAGGATACAACATCCATATATAAAAATCAACAGTATTTCTATATTATTCAAAGAATAATCTGAAAATGAAATTAAGAAAACAACAGTATAAAAATGAATAAAATTCTTAGGAACAAATTTAACAAAAAATTCACAACCTATACAATAAAACCTATAAAACACTTTTTATAGAAATTAAAGAAAATCTAAATAAAGGGAGAGACACTAGATTGAAAGATTCACTGTTAATATGGCAATTCTCCCTAAATTGATCTAGAGATTCACTGCAATCCTTATCAAAATCCTGGTAGGCTCATTGCAATCCATACCAAAATCCTGGAAGATTTTCTTTGGTAGAAACTGACAAGCTGATTCAAAAATTTATATGGAAGCTTCAAGGACTGAGAATAACCAAAATGATTTTGAAAAAGAATACACAGGACTTACATTATCTAATTTCAAAACTTGCTAAAAAGCTGCATATTCAAGACAGTGTGGTGTTGGCTTATGAATAAATATAAAAGTAAATGAAACAAAACAGAAAACTCCAGAAATAACTTTTATATTTATGTCCAACTATTTTTTTTTTACAAAAGTGTCAAGGCAATTTAATGGAGAAACCACTTTTCAACAAATGGTGTTTGGACAACTGGATATCAAATGCCAAAAAAAGCCCCAAAACTTTGACCCTTCCTTCACCACATATGCTAATATTAGCTCAAAATATATGAAAGACCTACATGTAAAAGCTAAAATTACAAAACTTCTGGAATAAAACATAGTAGAAAATCTTTGTGATCTTAGATTAGGCGAAAAGTTCTTAGCTGTTCTACAAAAAGGGTGATCCATAGAAATAAAAATTGATTAAATTGGACTTCATCAAAATGAACTTTCCTCTTTAAATGACATCATTTAAAAAATGAATACAGGCCACACGCTGGCAGAAAATATTTTCAAATTACATATCTAATAAAGGACTCCTATCCAGAGCACATAAAGAACTCCGAGAGCTTGACAAAAAGAAGACAACCCAACTGAAGAGAATGGAAAGAAGCTCGATTCTCATACCTTGCTGGTAGGAATGTAAAATGGTACAGCCACTTTAAAAACAGCCTGGTGGCTTCTTAAAAAGTTGAATATAAATTTATTATATGACCCATCAATTCCATCCCTATGACTTTATCCAAAGAAATGAAAACATAGGTCTACAGAAAGATTTGTACATGAATGTTCATTGCAGCATTATTCAAAATAGCCAAAAAGTTAAAACAATCCAAGTGTTCAGTGGGTGAATGGATCAACAAAATGTAGTATATGCATAGGATGGAAAAACTACTTAACAATAAAAAGGAATAAGCTACTGATAGATGCTAGCACGTGAGTGAACCTCAAAAACACTGTGCTAAGTGGAAGCAGCAAGACACAAAGGACAGCATAGTCTGTGATTCCATTTTTGTGAGATTTCTAAAAGGCAAATTTAGAGAGACACATGGATCATTGGTTGCCTGGGGTTGGGGTGGGAGTGGGGAATAACCACAAAAAGGCAGGAAGAACTTTTTAGAGTGGTGCCAATGTTCCAAAGCTCAATTGTGCCAATGGTTGCCCTGCTCTACAGATTTACTGAAAACAACTGAACTGTGTATTCACAACAGGTAAATTCTTGAGCTATAAATTATACCTGAATAAAGCTGCTAAAAAAACAGAGCAGCTAGCTTTATGATGGTGCCTCGCTCCCTCCTCCTCCCCCACTTTTCTCTGGACCTTTCCCTTCTTTTGTCGGGTGCCGCTTCTTGATCAATTTTCACTCTGCTCTCAGCAGTTTCTCCTTACTGCGGGGCCCAGCCGCAGTAAAGAGCCCCACTGGGTGGGTTTCAAATCTTCCAAGGAGCCAGACTGGCCCCTTAGACCTTACTTGGTAAAATCCTCTCATTTCAGCTGAGAATTCTCAACTCTCAGAGTATCCAGACAAGCTGCCCAGCGAGTCTTTGGCTATTTTAGGGCCCCTGCTCTCAGGCGCTTCAGATGCCCCACGGCTTTCTTCTGCTTTCTCCCACACTGATGCAGCCAGCCTGCTAGTCTGTAGCTGTTGGTAGTTTGTCCCCATCCGCGTGGACTCTGGGGCTCACGAGAATACCCTGTCATCTAGTTTTACTGTAAATGCTGTTCTGGGGTTTCTGGTCTGGTGCCTGGTTACTCAATCTTTTTAGGTGGATATATGAAGAGATGCAAAAACCCTGTGCTGCCACTGTTGTTATCATCTCCCAGATTGCTCAGCTGCCGATGCCGATGTCTACATCTCTCTCTGGGGAGCTGACAAGCCCTCATTCTGTGGATTGTACATATTTATTTATCAAACCCTGTATAGAACTTTAGAACTTCCTATGTGCCAGACACTGTCCCAAGCACACTAGAAGTACTAACTCACTGCCTCCCAGTGCTATGAAGTAGGTACTATTGTTACCCCCAGTTTACAAATGGGGAATTGAAACAGAGGGAGGTTAAGTAAGTTGGCAAGGTCACAGCACTGGTAAATGTAAGGGGGATGATTCAAAGCCAGGCAGTGGGATGGAGAGTCACAGCTCTTCACCCACTAGACGATGCTGCCTCCCTACTGCACAGAAAGTGTTTCTGGCCTAGTCACCTTCAGCCATGACTACCACCCCGTCCCACAGCCCTGCCAAGATGGAGAAGTCTGACCCCTCTCAGGTGGTAAATCTGACCCTGCCCTCAAAGACCAAGCTCAAATGCCAATTCCTCAAGACACTGGATGAACTCAGCTTCTTCCTGCTTCCTCCCTCCTCCCTTCTTTCTCCTTCTCCCCCTGCCCGTTCTTCCTTATGGAGCTTTTCACCAGGTGTTACAATTATTCACTGACATCCTTGTCTTCCCCATGAGCTCAGAGAACATTCTTTTGTTCATCTCATATCCCCGAGCTTACACAAGAACTGGCACCCAAGAGGCTCTCAATAAACATTCATGGAATTGGGCAGGCAATAGTTGTTGTTTTTTTTTTAAACTAGCTCAAAATGTACTTGAAAGCAATATAACTGCATCTTTTTAAAAAAAAATCTGTAATTCAGAGGTTTTACTAAGTCTGGCTAATGAGTTTTTCTGGGTATTCTTCATAAGAAACAGATTCTTCCTGGTATTTTAACTGCTTGTTTCCAACATGCAGAGATTGCTGCTTCTGATGCTAATTTGCCAGAGAGATTCAAAGGCAAACCAGCCACCATACCCATCAACCAAGCACCTGCCAGCAGGGAGAGGCCGCAGGAGGAAGAAAGAGCAGAAGAAAGTACAGCGTGTCTGTGCCAGACCTACAGAACTACTGCCAACGCCACTTGTGAACAAAAAGTAAAAATGCAAACCCAAAATAGAAAGGAAGGTGGAAAAACCAAATGTCAACTGAAAAAATAATTTGTTAATTATTAAAAATCTTGTAATGTAATGCAAGATTTTGCTGTGAGGACATACAATTATATTGTAGATTTCCTTATTGGTGTATAGATTTATCAGACATTGGCATACAAATATAAAGGCAGGTATTTATAAGAAAATTTATGGCCCAGCTCATTTTCAATAGAAGGTTCTAGTATTTCCTAAGATAAGTTGTAAATTCTCCAAATATGTCTCAGTCATTTTCTGGGCTTTAGCTCAATCTCTCCCCGAAACTCTTAAGAGTCAACTAAAAATACCTCTACAAAAAATAAAAAAGAATGGTGAGATTCTTAAACCTATGATTTATAAAGAAATAGGTAGGAAATATACTTTGAAAAGAGCTGGGGCCTCCACAGCCCACCCTGCCCTCATGTAAAATATTAATGCATTTGTCACCTAAATCAGGCAAGGGGAAAAGCAGGTTAATGAGCTTTGCTCTGGCCAAGAGCCAGGATAGGGATGCTGTGTGCTTTCCTCACGCGGTCCTTCCCATCCACCCAGCTTCCCCCGCAGATACATCTGGACCCACTGGCACTGCAGCCCAGACGTCACTAAATTACCAGGAGTCCCCCACAGTCTGACAGGCTCAGAAAGGGTGAAATGTGGCTTCCTTATTGACCAGACAGGATGTGAATTCCTCTTTCCCAACACTCATGTGTCATTTCGATGCTCTACCCTTGAGGCGCTGCCTACCAAGGCCATACTCAAACACTCGGGCATGATTCTGTGTCCAACTTCATCCTGAGAGGCTTCAACTTGAAGAGCTACATACTTGAAACAGCACAAATCTGGAAGGCTCTGGGAGCAAATGTTCTCAAGCAACTAAGCTACAGAAGATGTTAATTCTCTTTCCTGCCGTAGGAACTCTGGAATCCTATCCAGATGTGTACATGCTAGGCTAAGCAAGGAAGCCTACATGCACCAAAATTCTAACAAGCTAGGAGCTTCTCAGAAATGGGTCTGTCAGGCCCTGCTTGAGGAGTTTCTTATAATAAAGCCACCACTACTATAAATATCCTCCAATCTCAGAAACAGGCAAAAAGCAGAGGTCCCTATGATCCTTTCAGAGAACACATTATTTCCTACTGGGGTCAAGGACATTACTGGATACATGGGCCCCTCCCCCCTCCTTTAACAGAGGGACGTCATGTGCAGGAAGACCACCTGATCAGAGCACATCTTCCTCATTACCACCAAGAATCCATATAGGAGCAGTAAGTTCCATGAGGCCAGTCCAAGTTGTCTTGTTCATCCTTATATTCCCAGCAATTAGGACAGTGCTCAGTATATTCAGCTCTCAACAAGTATGTTCTGCATTAGCTCATTTTAAAGAAAACACACAACTGTTGGGTGTCTGTGAGCCATAGCCATCTAAGCTGAAAATGAGTTAATGCACTCATTCATTCCTGTGTAATTCCTTGCCAGACACTGCTCAAGGAACAGAGCCCTGTCCCAAGCAAAACAAACAAAACTTCCTGCTAGACTGGAACTCATATTCCAGTGATGGGAGACAGACAATAAACAAATTGGATAAGGAAAAAATACAATGTGGGCAAAGGGTTAACAAATTTCCTCTTCTGCTTGAGAATTTGACCTTAGGTTAACTTTCCAGTTCTGTTTCCCTGGAAAACTTAATAAAGATAAAATGTCAATTATGTTACTAGGCAACATTGCTTATGATAAAAATGACCCCTGATTGATAACTTGCATCTGGACAGGAAAGAACTATAAATATCTGATGGGGACTTTGTGGCTTTGGGCTTCCCTGAATGTGATGAGCACATCCCTTGGGGACCCTGAACACTTGGGGCCTGTCCCACACCTACTAAACGTGAGGCTCGTTCTCTAGCACCCAAGCTGTCATTTGAGCAGGGAAGTACAAAGAGAACAGCTCCTGGGTGGCTGCATGGACTGTCGCGTGCATGACTGACACAGAAGAGAAACCCCTGACAATATCCAGTTGGCAGTTCATGGTTTTGTTCTAGATCTTTCTAAAGAGATGGGTGTCAAGTGTGGCTGAGGAGCGTCTTATGAGATGGAACGTTGAACTAAACCTAAGAAGACACCTGGTGGGCATTGTTTGTAGTGTATTTGATGCTGGTTAAATGTTAAGGAGAAAAATAAAGTGGAGAAAAAGGACGGGTTTGTTGGACAAGATGCCTGAGGATCCTTTCAGGGGTAAACAAGGAGCACTTCCTACCCCACCTTACCTTTCTTTCCTAGTTAGCTCCCATTCACTGATTCCTCTCCAGACTTCTGAGTAGTTACTTCCTTCAGAAAACCTCCCCTAACCCCCAAATCTAGGTCAATTCCACTTTAAAACCAACTCTCATAGAAATGGGTACCTTTCCTCCTGAGCACTATCTCTAGTTACACATCCAAGAATGTAGTGATCCGATTCATCTTAGAGAGCAAGAAGCATATCCGGCGGCTCACCATTTTCTCCCCAGCACCTGAAGAATGCCTGGCACAGAGTAGGAGCTGAATAAATGCTGGCAGAACAAATGCTGTCATAACATATCATCTAAAACCAAACAGAAGTGGTGGTATTCCTCATACCACAGTGTGTTCCTACTGTGTTTCTGTTTATTCAGCTACTCGCATCCAGAGCATGACCCAAGAGTGGCTCTGCAAATATACTGCTGTCTACATCGGTAATTCCCAAGGATCAATCTCCAGCCAAATCGGGAAGTATTGGGAAATATAAAAAAAGTTTACTTTGACTTTTAGACACCATATTATATAACTGTCTCTTTTTAGGAAAACTGGCAAAGTAAAAGTCTAACGTTTTTAAAAAGTAGCATTGTCTTCTCCCCCTTTCCTAAGGATTAGCCCACTTGTAATTATTTTCCTGCTGGATTAGAAAATCTAGAGGACTCATTTGCTGTCTCAGCCCTAGTTCCAAGTACACAAATACTGGATGGAGGAATAAATGAGTGAATGAATAAACAAAGAATCTCTCCTACCCTCCTGCCCCCATTAAAATAGAAAATCATCAGCTTAGAAGATCTGTTGTGAAGAACTGGAATAAAATCCTGTACCAGTTCATCTTTCAGGGAATTCCAATGCTGAATGGTGGCTAAAGGAGGCAGCAGACAGCTGAATAAAACCATGGGGGGCAGGGGATTTGTGAGATGCAATTAACTACCAATTAACTCACTAGTTCCTGCCCCTCTCCTCCACCCCCAGACTTGGGAACCCTAAAATGACCTATGCCGTCCTGCTGAAGCCACGGACAGAGCAGCATGGATGCACCCACCTTGCTGAACACAAGACTTACTGAGCACAGGAGTTTCAGGGCACAGGACTCCAACGCTCAGTAAGAGCTAGCACTTAGGAAGGACACTGAAAGCAATTATTTGTCCTCCGTAATTCATCACTGAAAGTGGTCTTGGAGTTTCATAATTAGAACTGACAAAGATTCCTTTGTTTCCATACTGAAGTTTTGATGGCATTAAGGAATTAGCCAGACCTAGCCTACAGTTAAACAAAACAGAGAAGATTTGGCTGATGCTTTTTATTACATAACATCTAGACGGGCTTTTCAAAGTCCTTATTTTCTAAGTGCAATGCATTCACTTGAACTATGCTGCTCAGCACTCCCTTCCCAAGAAGAGGGTACGAAGAGGCTTGGTCAATATGGTCCGAGTGGTGAGACAACTGGGCTGAGTGTCCAGAGGAGGAGGTGCAGCTGCCAGCTGTACCACCTGCTTGTGTGACCCTGAATGACCATATGGCCTTGCTTACTGACTGTTTCTCCAACCAATAAACTCCAATAGGCAGCAGCAGTGTCTGACTTGGTCATTTAGAACAGTGTTGGGCCTTAGTAAGTAGCCTAGTAAGGTTCTTGATAAACATTCATTGAATGATGACAGAAAGTGATTTCTCCGGACTTCAGATTGCTCATGTATGAAGGGCAGTGACTGAAACAAATGTGATCTAACACAGTTGAGCTCCAGGATTTTCAGGGAATAGATTGGTTCAACTATTATGAAAATTTTCCTGAGTAGTGAAATGACTCAAGTGAAGTATGTAGCACGGTGGCCTACGCTGATCAGAAGTCTTCCAGACACATGACTGCCTGTGTGATATGTGGCATCGCCAGCGTGGCCCTGCCTGGCCAGGCTGTGGGAAGGTGCTCTACGCCCACTCTGTTCTATCACCTCCCCTTCTGAAGCTGCTGCTATAGAGGAAGGGGCCCCTGAACACAGACCTCCTTTCCCCTCCCTCACTCCCTCCGCTGCCCCACTTTCCCTTAGTAATAGCTTAACTTCGAGTAGTTCCCACTGAGGTCAGAGTGCAGCCTGTGGCCAAAAGCCAGTTAAAATGAACCAAGTCCACCTTGAAATGGTGGACATGATGCTGGTGCCAGACTCCCGCCCAGTAGACTACCCTGTTCCAGCCCCTTTCCCAAGCCCCACCCTGTGATTCAATGGCTTCTCCACACCCGGGGAGATGAATTATCTATTCCTTAGCCTGGTTTTTAGCCTTCCACTATCATCCATCCTTCTGGCATGAACTCTACCTTGGAAAAGAAAATGGAAAGGGAAATTGAACGTGACCTATATACAATGCTGCCACTTCCTCCTGTACGGTTTGCTCCTCAGCTACCCCAACTGACCATCCCACCAAAAGTCTTTTCAATGTCCCAAATGTCTTGTGTTATGTGATCCAAGGGTCACACTTTGGTCTTTACCCTCATTAACATCCCAGGAGCATTCAACACTGGTGATCCCTGCCTCCTGCGGCGCGCACCTTCCCCTGCAGGCTTGCGGAGGACACCCACCCCCTTGTGGTTTCCCTCCCACCTCTGGCAGCTCCTCCTTGGCCCGGCTTCCACTCCTGCAGCTCTCTGAGCTGGGTCCTGGGCTGTCTTCTCTTCTCACTCTCCATTCTGTCCCTCACTGATCTCAGCCTGTGCAGGACTTCGACTATAACTAATATACCGAAACTCCAGCCTCCCCTCTGTGCTCACATACCTCCAGTTGGGCATCTCACAAGCATCCCAAACACAACCTATCCAAAGGCAGATCCTTGATTTCCTCTTTTCCAAATCTGATCCTTTCCTTGTCCCCACTGCATCTAACCAGTTGCCCCAGACTGAAACTGGGGAGTCATCCCTGATTTCTCCCTTCTCTCCCTCCCCAAATCCAGTTCATCATCTGTCCTAACACCAGTAGTCGTAACATACATCACAAATCCACCCACTTCTCTTGGTCCCTGTTACCACTGTCATTTTGAGCTGAGCATCTAATGTCTCACCCACCTACTATCACCTGCCCTTTGTTCTGGTGACTTGAGGATGTGTCTCTGGACAAACATTACCCTTCCACTGTGTAGTTCCACAGTAGACCTGCCCTCTTCAGGGTACGGCAGACGGAGTCTGTGACTCTCCCCTTCCAACTCAGCTCCAGCCACACGGACTCCTTTCAGATTCTTAAACACATCAAGCACTTTCCTAGGTTAAGGCCTTTGTACATGCTGGGCCCTCTGCTTAGAACGCCTTCTCCTGCTCTTGGCATGATTACCTCCTTCTCACCCTTCAGGTCTTGATCTCAATGTCACTTTCTCAGGAGGCCTGGCCTGACCACCCTAGCTATATAGGTGCCCACCATTATTTGCTTTCCTCGCGGCCATTCATGTCCTAGCACCTAGGACAATTTGTAATTATGTACACTGGCTTCCTTGTTCATTGTGTGTCTCCCTCACTAGACTGGATCCTCCCTGAAAGCCTGGACTATGTCTCTTGTTCACCAATATAGAAGCAAGCCTAGTACTTGGCACATAGCAGAACTCAATAAATACAGGATGGATGACTGACCAAATGTACTGCCTGCCAGGACCTGTGCTGAGAAGTTTATAGAAGAACCCACAGACTCCTATATACACCCTCTGTCCAGTCAGACTGGTCTCCTCATACCATGCAGAATATAGACAACAGCGAGTTGAGTTCTAACTCCCTACTTCCACCCATTAAGTGGACGTTGCCCTTGGCTCGTCCCCTGTCTGTCTGCATCTACATCATTTCAAGCTCACCTACCCAAAGCTTTACTTCCCTTTTCAAATCATGCAGTCGTTGTAATATGGCAGCTTTCTTATTTGCTTTTGTGGCAACCTGGACTTGCTCTGTCAGAACATGTATAAGCTATCCTGAAATTGCTCGTTTTAAACCTTAATTCCCCAAGAGACTGTAAGTTCTAGGAGGGCAGGACTTTGTCCCTCCTCTGCACTATTATACCCCCAGTGCCTGAGACAGGGTCTGGTATCTAACATGCAATTCATCTTCATTGAATGGATGAATGAATGATCCTACTGAATGAACGAATGAAGGGTCCTGGGAACATCACTCAGGGTGATCTTTCACTTCTATACAACCATATTGTCACTTCTAAAGTCACTAAAGTTCATGTCTTACCTATTTTATTTTTTCCTACTATCTCCCAGAGTACAGGCCCATATTTTTTTAAATCTCTGAATCTCTTGAAGAATGTCATGTACAAAAAGCTGATACATATTAGATGCTTACTGGAAATGTGCCTGAATTCTCTCATGTTTACTGCATTTAACTCATAATATAAAAACTGGTGTACAGTTTATAAAAAGTGAAATTTCTTATCACTGCTATGAGGAAGCCAGCCCGAATGCCAGAATGCAAAGGCCAAGGCCAGGCTGCTCCAGTGCCAGCGGAGGCCAGTGCATCAGGCAAGCTCCCCCGCTTCCTGGCTAGCACTCGCCCCTGATCACATGGGCTATGGGAGCCTGTCTGCTGTTCCTGCTCTCCGAGGCTGTAAACGCAGAAAGCACCTCCTCCCAGGAGCCCATGGGACACTGCAGCCCTCACAGCCCCTTTTTCTGCCTTCTAAGTCTAGGCTCCAGTGAGCAGGGTTGAACAGTTGCAAAAGTCTGCAAGATCACCAGGGAAGTCTAGAAACTTTTTAAAGCCAGTGCATAGTGGTGATCAGTGGTCTATTCATTTGACTATATGTACAAACAGAACTTCAAAAACCCCTTCCCGTCACTTTATTCCCTGGCTTGGCTCCCAGGACCTCCAAGGAACCCAGTCTGACCATACTGCCTGTCTTCCTTTCTCTGAGCCAGGGCCTCCCAAGCAGAACTCCATGATGTGTCCTAGCAAAGAGTGCAACCCATGGGCTCATCTCCCAGGTGTCATGGTCATTTGCCTTCCTGTTTGATTTATCCTCACCCTACCTGAATTAGCAAGCCAATTCAGAGCTCGGGAGGCACACATTGGAATTCATTTTGCTCACCCTGAACACCTGATGTGGCTGACAAGCAGCAAGGTTACTTGGGATGCTTGCTACCCGTGGCTTACTAGAGATGGTTAAATATCCCTAAAACAGCATGCAGCAGGTAACTGGCGTCCTAAACCCGAGCTTCTCTGGCAAGGACTCAAGTGGGGAGCAACATTTCTCTTCTCCTTAGAAGGCTGAGAGTCCCCGGATGAGGCCATTTCTCTGCCACTAGCTGCTGCTCATGGATAACACCCAGTGCTACTGCGTCAGCCCACCAACCCACCTGCCTTCCCTAAAACACCGACATGGCCATCATTACTGGGTGGTATACCAGCTGTTACACATCTGAGCAGAGCTCAACTCAACCATTAATGCTCTGCCTTGAAAAATCTGTGGTGTGAGGCTCAGTGATCAAATGAGTGATGCCTGCTGCTCAAACTTCCACTTCAACTGGAGTCTGACCTTCATCTGGCCCCACGTCTAGCTGGAAAGTCAGCCATGCATCACCATCGCTGCAAATTACAATTTACCACCTGGTGCCTTGCCTTGACTCATCACAGAGCGCTTCCACGGGCACTGTCCTATTTGCGCCTCCCATAGCTCCGTGAGGTTGGTGGCATTAGCCCTACTTAACAGGAAAGGAAACCGAGACCTCTGAGGAGAAGAGAGGCTCCAAATCCAGGTCCTCTGGCTCCAACGCCCCAGCTGCCCCGCGTCCAAGCACCTGCCTGGGTAAGGCCATTCGAGAACCCTCGGAGGCAGCAGCCCTGGCCCTCGCAGGCTACTGCTCTCTGATTCCACCCTCTGCAGAGCCTGAACAAGATGTTTTTTTCATCCTTAACAAGCTTGCTACTGCCACCCAGAGGGATAAAAGAAACAGATGTGAAAGAGACGTGGCGGTGCTCCCAAGCAGACCATGCCCATGACTCGGTGCTGGGCGGGGGCAGCGGTATTCCCTCCCTCCGGGAGGAAAGGGCACAGGAGGGGCCAGGCAGAGGGGAAGGAGGGTGAGGAAGAGGAAAAGGAGGGGAGGGAGGGAGAGGCTGGCGGGGTGGAGCGGAGAGGAAGAAACAGATGAGTGTGACACGCTGTAGGTGAGACATGAGGAAAAGTGTGGTAAGAAAACAGCAAGCAGAGAAGACTGGGAACCACCCTGGCATCGCCTGGCGCTGGGGGGGGTCACAGAGAGGCAGGGTGATGGGCAAGGCCACCGTCTGAGGGTGGGGCCGAGCCCCTCCTGGAAGCGCTGGCATTGCCAGTGCAGCGGTACAGGTGGCAGGAGCTGAGTCAGAGCCTGGCCCAGAGCCTGGCCGTGGTCACTGCACACACGGGGCAGCACCCCGGCCCCCGGCCCCCCAGGGCGCTGGGGTCTACATCACTGGGCTCTAAGGTTCTGGGCTTGGCTTCCTCTTCAAAGACAGCCAAGCTCACCAATTTGGCACTCGCTTTTGGAAAAGATCGGAGAATTGTAAAAGAATAAAATTAGATACTGAAACACATTAAGTCTTCAGGGATGACAACTAAAAAGCTGAATATATTTAAGTATATTTCTAAAGAAAAACGTGCTTTATCAATTTCCATGTCTTATTGCAAAACTCTTCTATGATGCCTTTTCTTATCCTTAAAAAATGAGTCCAACCCCATCCATTATATCCTTCCAGATACATATTTTTAGAAGTGCAGAGAAACAAGGAGAAAAGCAAGACAGGAGCAAACACATCAGCATATGAGACTCTAGGAAGCCTCTGTGCTCGGGGACAGAAGCCACGTCCCTCTGTCCCCACTCCACAGAGATGCTGGCTGTGGGCATCCTGTGACGAGTGACCCCCAAGTGTGGCTCACGGGCCTTGAGTAACCCCCTGGTTCAAGTCAGGCACTCTTGGCCTGTCCAAACCCTCCCACTGCTTTCTCTCCGTACACCCACATTTTATGGTCTCAAAACTGGCCTTCGCTTCCACCTACTCCAAAGAAATTTCTCACTTCTGCTGCACAGCGCAGCCTCAGAACACTGCAGCTGCCCAGGGCCCTCGGGGGCAGCCGGCCCTATCCTGTCACTGGTCTTTAGAGCCCAGAGAGAAGAGCATGAAGAAAGGGAAAAAGGAGAAAAGGTTCAAAGGTAAGCAGTCTCTCAAATTTGGTTATTTCAGTGGGAATCTCCTTCAAAGTGGGTAAAATAAAGAAATGAGCCAATAAGCAATTCTTGGCATTTGATCCGTCATGTAATGCAAACCTCTCATCATTATTTTCAGCTGGATTCCGGTGAGCAGCCATTCCCATGACCCTGCCTCTGCTTCCTCATCAAAGAGGCTTCAAGGTAGATGTAGTTATCCAACCCACCCTTACGGATCTCACACAAACAATTTCCATGGAAGGCATTGGTTTGGTACCGTGGGGCCCCAGGGGGACTAATTTCTGTCTGTGTACTTCTGTAAGCAAGCACAATTACATACACACACAGGTTAGAGGGACAGCAAAGGTTGGGGCCCCTCTCTGAGGACCACCATTTATTGTGAAATGGGAGAAGAAAAAGATTACTGGAAAAATATTCCATGTTCCCTCCCTTCTCCCTCCCTTTACTTATAAGAGCAAATAAAACAGAACTCAAAACTCAGCATAGGTGACTTGTGGTATGGCTCAGACGGTCTCAGTCGTGGTAGATGAGGTCACATTTAAGAGCATGTTCGTGCCAAGCCACCAGGCCACCCACACCTGGGGGCATTCCTGCGGCCTTCCATGGGCCTTGCCAAGCTGAACTGGCGGCCTTTGGAGCTAAGCAGGCCTTCTCCACAGTTTAATAGGATTTGGAAAATAAGCATTTACTCCCAACAAATGGAAAATGGACGCATGTGGCTCTGAGCCACCAGGCAGATGAAATCCCACTTCCATGAACTACACCCCAAGGTTTGAAGCTCTTAAAAATGAAGAAGGAGCAACTCCATTGTTCATTTATTCAAAGGCTGGGACTTGGGTCCCCTCTGCCATTCAAAGCACTAGTGACTATTCCTAGAGGAAGGGAATGGGCCTCTAGGGCCTCCCATGCACAGCCTAGGAGGAGCTACAGAGGAACCAGATACCTACTGTTGGTCTTCACATACATCTATCCTGCAGCACAAAGTCAAAACAAGGGACAGCTGAAGAGATTTGGAACAGAACTGGCATTTCTCAGAGAGCAACACAAAAAGGAAAACAAACATCAAATGCATTAGACAGCCGGCTCTTAGAGCCAAACTAATAAAGCTTTCCTATGCCCCTTGCAAAGGCAGCTCAAGTAGAAAATGCTCTTAGGTGGCATTATAGCCACAGTCCTTTCATAAAAACCACCTGAGATTTGGCAAATACAGTTCTCTGAACTGATCAGCCTTTCAAAGGGAGCTCATCCTGTGTACCAGTTTCCAATTCTTAACATTTCCCCCAACAAAGTGGAGGCTATTCAATGCCATCCCACGAGGAAGGGTAGCATGCAGCGCGGCCGCCACCAGATGGCCTCTCGGCCTGGAGCTCCACGCCTGAGACTGGTACTCACACAGAGGGCCCCCCTCCCTTCACCCGCCTTCATCTCATGGGAAAGCGGGAGGGCAGGTGGAGAAGAGACAAAGAGCCTATGTCGATTCCTTAAAAATATTCCAATCGTAGTTCATATTTAAAACTGCTTTATTATAATAACTAAACTGGAGACAGCATTATAAGGCTATTTTCCTTCTTTAGGAACTTGATTTAAAAAATGAAGAAGGCTTACCCATTTTTGAAATAGAGGACATGGGCTCTCTGAAGTCCTGTTTCTAGGAAAAAACCTAGTTCTTGATCGTGGGGAGCAGGGCCAGGCTTAGGGCTTCTGTTTTGAATATTAGTAAGTATTACCTAGAAGGGGAGAAAATTGGAAAACTAATCAGATCCACATCCAAGCCGCCTTCCTTCAAACCCTGTCTCTAAATGTGCTGCACGACTTGAAAAATCAACTTCAAACATCACTACATGGGGACTTGTGCAGAAGTGCAAGGGTTAGGAAAACAGAGGATGACTTTGATCAGACAGGGAGCAGCCAAGCAACCAGGGGCACGCGCGGCCCTCCTGGCCCTGGGGCTGAGGATCGAAGGGCACAGGTGAGCACCTGATGCCAGGAGAAGCATCAGAGCAGGAGTGGCTGTGCTGAAGGCCGGGGTGTCGACAGAGAGGCCAGGTGATGAGGGAGCAGGTCCCAGGCACAGGCAGGAACAGTCATCACCCCCCAACAGCTGAGGTTCGCCGAGGCTCACCCATGGGCTGACTGCAGCTCCAGCCGTACATGAGCCTGGCGAGCTCCAACAAGAGCTGAGCACCGTCGTGATTGGCACTGGCCCTAGAATTCGCCAGGGAGAGCCAACTCTCCAGGCTTCAAAGCTGAGGCCTGTGGACTGCACAGCAGCCACCTATCCTCAAGGAGAGAGCTGGCAGAAAACAACCTAAGCTACTCTCTCCGAAAACTGGACCTCTTGTCAACAGATAACAAGGTTCTAATGGTTTACATTTTTAGCCCTTCAACAAAGACTACCAGCTAATTAGGAGAAAGACTTGCAAGTTGAGGGGGTTATAGTGAAGTGTAAACATGTATCTACTATTACAGAGGCTACTTTCTTTAAACTCACAAGTCAAATAAAGCATTTATCAAGCAGAAGCTACAGTGGCCCATTTAAAAACCATATAAGTGTTCCCCAAACGTGCTGTCCACATTTGCTGAAAGTCACCAGCTCTTCAAAGACCCAGCTGTTAGCCAAACCCCAAACATCCTAGATGTCTTGAAATTATTCTCCAAATGGAGTTGAAGCAACTGCTGGTTCTCTAACTTGCAAGCTTCGGGAAAGGGAAAAGAAGAAGGCACACAATGAACGAGACGCTGTGAAATGAAATCCAAGTGGTGGGCAGCCCTTGAATTTGAATTGACTACATCCCAGCATCTTATCAAAACAGCCTGGCTCCTTCCCGACTTAGCACTTGGCTCTGCAAGTGCTAAGCAGGAGGTGTTCCTCCTACCCCTGGGAGCCATCATTTTCGTTCTACTGCATGCTCCTCCCCCAGCCTCCTTGTAAGTGTTGGAGACGTACAGAGTGCAGTCCTGGGTACTTGTCCTCTCCCTCCTAGGTCTCTCTCAAGATGATCTCATCCATTCCCCTAAGCTTCAAAAATCATCTATGTGCTGCCAACTCCCAAATTTATAATCTCTAGTCCAGACTTTCCTGCTGAATCCCAGACTCATATATCCAATTACTTCCTTGACATCTCCACTTTGAGGCTCAAGACTGAAACTGTTAAAAAAATTATCCCTTATTTGCTTCTGAAAATTGTTTAAATTTTTTTAAATGCCAGGATTATTTTAAAGTAAAAACAATTCAGTACAAGAAAGTTAAGTCATCTCAAAATTCCACCACAGAAATAACCAGTTAACCTGTATTGAACAATAATTCAAGTGACTTCTATTCATATGTACCAAAAGACGAGAAAGATAAATGCCATTTTACAAAAAGTTAAATTGTGTTATGTATGTTAGTTTTAAATTTAAACCATTACATATAATTTTAATTTAACAGGAGAAACTGAAGTGTGACCAAAGCAATCACTCAACTTCAGAAAAATGTGGAGTTTTTTGCACATAGTTCATAAAAGGTCTCTCTAAAGTTAAAAATATATTTATTATATGTATGTATATATATATATATGTTTGTATATACACAAAGAGAGAAAGAGATAGAGACACAAAATGGCGGGGGAGAAGTAGGTCATTCTTTTACTTACATATTTCAACTTTATACAACATTTATTGACCCAGGATAAAGATGAGGAAATTAACATATTCATGCTACCTTCTACCTTGCCTTCTCATCAACCTCCTACTTTTGTTATCTTACTATTTTTATATTGCCAAGTTTCCTAACAATGATGTTCTACTCCATAATTGTTTTACATCAGTTCTGTATTAAAATGCACTTATTGTTTCTTGAATTTCTTATTTTGAATCACTTCTTGGTTGGGAGAATATTGCCAAATGGGCTCATGGATGTTACGAGCCCTGAATTCTTTTATGTTTGCGAATGTCTGTCTCTTGCTTCTATTCCTCTAAACTTCACTGAATATGACACTCTTGGATTTCACACTTCCTTTCCTCAGAACAAGGTAGATTATACTCCAGTCTTCTGACACTAAAAGTTGCTGTGGAGAAGCCAGCCTTGCTGTTCTCCCTGTAGATGATCTGCAAAGAACAATCCTTTTTCCCCTGAAGTCTACAAAATCTACCAGGAATTGTTCTGCCAGTCATCATTCTGTGTCAACTGTTCTTAGAATACAGTGGGGGAACTCTCAACCTATAAATTCAGATCTGTAGTATAAAGGAATGCCCTGGAGTCAGACTGCCATTCGGGGTTCAAAACCCAGCTCCACCACTTTGAGTACGTCACAACTTCTCTAAAGCTCAGCTTTCTTATTGGTAAAATGGGTAAAATGGCTTTCTTACAGATAGCATATTGTTAGGTCTTACAAACAAGTCTTCCATCCAATCTGAAAACCTCTTTCTTTTAATTGTTTAGACAGTTTACACTTAATATAAAATATAATTTTTGGCATGATTGGAACTATCTTGCTAGTTGTTTTTTATTGTCCCATCCATTCTTTGTTTCCTTTTTCTCTCTCATTCTGTTTCTCTCTCTTTTTTTTTTTGGATTGATGAGTCCATTTCATTTCTACTAATGACTGGTTAATTATGTCTCTTGTTTTATTCTTATTTTTTTAATGGATGCCCAGGGCTATACAACATAGCTCTTTAGCTTACCACAACCTATATTCAAATAATATTACACAAATTCATATATAGTATAAACACCCTATAACAGTATATTTCCACTTCTTCTCCCATCCCTTTATGCTGTTGTTGTCAAATATTTTATTTCTATGTTGAGGATCCCATAATGCATTGTTACTATTTTTGGGTTAGACAGTCAATTATCTTTTAAAGAAATTAGAAGAGAATATCTTCTGTGGTTACCCTCATTGTCACCATTTATGATGATCTTGATTTCACTGTATGGATCTATTTTCTTCTGCAAATAACTTCTTTAACATTTCTTATAATGCAGGTTTGTTGGCAATGCATTCCCTCAACTTTTATTTGTCCTTAAAAAAAAACTCTTTATGTCATTTTTTCTGAAAGGCATTTTAGAATTTTTTATCCAGTACTTTAAAGGCACCTCTCCAGTGTCTTCTGGCTTGCATAATTTCTGATGATTAGTCTGCTGTAACTATTATTTTTATTCTTTTGTATTTAGTTTCTTTTCTCTGGCTGCCTTCAAGATTTTTGTCTTTGGTTTTCAACAGTTTGATGATATGTCTAAGTGTGTGCTTGTATTTATCCTGCTTGGGGTTCTCTGAGATTCTTGGATATGTGGTTTGCTTGTTATAGTAATTTTGAAAAATACTCAGTCATTTTCTTCAAATTTTTCTTCTGTTCCAATTTCTTTCTCTTCTCCTTTTGGGACACCATATATGTGTATGATATTTTTACAAAGCTTTTGTATGTTCTGTTCTGTTTCTTTCCCCTCATTCTTTCTTTTTTTTCTTCTGTGTTTCTGTTCAAATAATCAGTATTAGCCTATCTTTAACATAAAGTTTTTTTTTCTTTTTCTCAGCTGTGTCCAGTATTCTATAAGCCATATAAAAAGTTTTTCATCTCTTATATCCTGTTTTATTATTTCTGGCACTTGAGTTTTACTTTTTTATAGTTTATATTTCTCCACTGAAATAGTTCCCATCTCGTTCCATCTGTTCATGCATGTTTTATACCTTTTCCACAATATCATCTAATATTCATGGATATTTTTAAGTTCCTATCTGATAATTCCAACACCTGGGTCACTTCTAGGTTTTGTTTTGTTTATTGCTCTTCACAATAGTTCATTTATTCCTGTTTGTGCATCTATCTCTCTTTTTAAATTTAATGTTGAAGATTGTGTATAGAAAAACAACTGAGGTAGATAATAGCTACACCTTAAAATGGGCACCCCTCCTCTTCAATCAGGCCTTAATTTCTGATGATTAGTCTGCTATAACTATTATTTTTATTCTTTTGTATTTAGTAGGGGTTGAGTCAATCAAGTCAGCAGTTGAGGTTGGGCTTTTGTTGTTTCTATAATTACCTCCAATGCACCATAGACATCAAATTCCTCAAGGAGTGGCCTGCTAACTTGTGTTTACTGTGGGACGTGGGATACCACAGAGTTTTTCTCAGTGTTTCTATTCCATTCTGTTTTCATTAGTACCTGTATTCTTGTGCTACACAGGGAGTCTCTTTCCATGCTCATATCCCTTTCCCAGCACCATTCTGCTATTACTTGTTACTTAGTGCTGCGTCTGTTGTAAGCCTGGTGGCAGGAGGGAGAAATTCTTAGTTCTTCTGGTCCAGCCTTAGTCTTAGGAAGGGTCAGTATACCTGGACCTTAAGGATGGGGCTTATCTTCAAGCCCTTTCTGGGAATCTCTCTCCTAACTCCTAGAATGTCTTCCTGAAACAAGAGCTACCTAACTCCCACCCCCAGGAAAACTTCAGGCATGACTACACTCCTAAAGAGTCCAGATTCAGCCCCAAACTGAAATCTCTATTACCATCCCATCTTAATAAATAATGTCATCCACACAGCCACCCAAATCAGACACCTTGATATTCTGGGGAGTGAGCCTTGACACCTTGATATTCTCTCGTATCTAACCTATTACCACATCCCTCAAATATGTTTGTATTTATCCATTTCTGCAACCATAACTACCATTTCTTCATCTAAGCTACCACCACTTCTTGCTAGAGTTCTACAATAGCCTCCTAAATGGAGTCTCCATGTCCTCTTTTGCTCCTTTACTTCCCTTCCACTCTCCACAAGCAACCTGATTTTTTTGTAACACAATCTGGATGATGTTACTCGTATGGTCTTTCTCACCTCTCAGATATCACCTTAATTTCAACCTCTCAGAAAAGCCTTCCCTGACCACCTAACATAAAGTAAGCCTGCCTCAAAAAAATAAAAAAGATAAAGTATGCCTGCCTCTATTATTCCCTCTCATTGCATCATCTTCTATTCCCTTATTGCATTTATCAAGGTGTGGTCTTACTTGCTTACTGGCTATCTCCCCTCCATGGTGCTGCAACTTCTACAGAGTCAGAGGCTACATCTTCTTAATTTACTAATGAATCCAGTGTCCACTGAAGTGTATGATGCAGGGTAAGCATTCAATATATGTAGTCAATGAATGAATGAATAAATTTGCAAGATTAATCAGAAATGCAGGAAAAAAGCAATAAGAAAATAACCTATATGCATTAGGCAGTATATAAACACATAAGCTATCTTATTTATTTCCCCCCCCCCAAATAAACCCTCTCAGACACACACTATTATCCTCTCTTTACTGAAGGGGAAGGGGAAACTAAGACTGCTCCATTGAATGAGTTGCCAAAATCACATGGCTAGCAAGTGGTAGAGCTGGTGTTAAACTCAGGCCCACCTGACTCTGCACTCCAGCTCATCCCCTTTGCTCTGTCAGTCTGTGTTTGCTTGCAGAATGAAGTCCAAAAGACAAGAGGCTACCAGGATGAGGCTTTAGGTTATAAATGGGAAGAATGGGAAGGACACAAGGCAGGAGACAGAGGGAATAGCTTAGGTCAGGGTTTACCCTGAAGTTTATGCCCCTTGCATTAATCCCTTCTTCACAAACAGCCCCTAACACATGGACCTGGGCAGGAGCATTGTTTGGCAGCATCAAAGCCACCACTTGTTCTGTGGATAAGCACTTCCCCAACACAGGACTGCCAACAAATATCCTTAACAAGAGCATCCTGCTTTTACAAATGCACACACCCAGTGACTGAGGAAGCATGGTAGCAAGGGGGCAGGAAACAAAGACTTTAGGCCAAAAGACCCCAGGTCCAGGTCTGCTTCTGACACTCCTCAGTAAGTGTGAACTTAGGACAACTCCTTTGATTTCTCAGATCTTCACTGTCCTCACACTAATGACATACCAATATATACCTCACATACATAATTGTTATGCAATGCAAATGAGAAACTTAATGAGCATATAAGCATTATAATCCTTAATGGAAATGCATTAATGAGTTACCTTCAAGTAGGAACAAAATAAGAATATTTTCCACCATCTTTATATTTTAACACTCTTTTATAAAGTTGAAGACAGGGCATGATACAGATAAGATGGAAAATATTAGAAAGGAAGAAAAAGCAACAAAAATCATTCCTCTACCATATATTTGTATTCTTAGAAAAATGAAGAAAAATCTGCTCTATTTTTTAGAGGAGTTCAGCACTGTAGCTAATAACCCTATTTTGCTATCCTTGTCCAAGATTCAGCTCAGGTGTCACCTCTTCCAGGAGCCATCCCTGGGCTTCCATCTGGTCTAAGACCCTTCTCTGGGCATGCCCCGGCCTCTGAGTGCTCCTATCAAAGTGCTCCTCACTGGTAGAAGCCTGGGTCTCATGAGATCTTAAGTTGCCTAAGGATGTGCTCTGTGCCCTATTCATTCTACTGCCCCCGATGTCAAGCACAGTGTGCAGAGCATAGAAGGCACTCAATAAATGTTTGCCTAAGTAAATTAAAAAACTAAAAGCATTGCTAAATGTGAAAATATAATGAAAAAAAATAATGATCCTATCCACAAAGCAATATAAATAGAAAAGATCTGGGAATAAAATTAATCTCCTGAAATCTGTAAACAAAAAGTTTTCCAAAATGGACAGAAATATCATGGTCATAGACGAGAAAAGACTAAATAACAATTCCCCAAATTAATGTACAGCATTAATGAAAATTCAACCAAATCGTAATAAGATTTTTCTAGAACCCATCAAAATTATTCTAAAGTTCATCTAGGAGTATCAGCAGAAAAGGACAAAGGGTATTCTGAAAAATAAGAGCAACAAGTAGTTACTAATCCTTTCAGATGTTAAAACCCATCATAAAGAAGTACTTTTGAACAGTCGTACTGGTGCGAATTAAGGTTAGCAGAACAAAATAGGAAAGTCAGGACTTACTGTTGTATCTAAACTTTAATGGAATGACTTACAATGTACAACAGAAAATATGAAAGAGATAAGATCATTTTAAGGTGGCACTGAAATTTGGGAAAAACATTAATTTAGAGTCATTTCTAATATACACCAAAATAAATCCCAAGATTTGGAAATTAAAAGTTGTTTCCATAAATATATGGAAAATAGTTTAGAACTTCTTAAACTTTTAAAATAGAGAGCTTTAAATATTTCAGCTTTATGAATAAATATAATAAGAAAGATAATCAGATTCACCTATATGTAGATTTAAAGTTTATGAGCAACTTAAAAATGGAAAATTACTGATTGGGAAAACATTCAGAACAAATATGATAAACAGTTAACATATTCATACACATAACCAAATTATAAGAAGAAATACTACATCCAAAAATTATAAACAAACCAAAAAGAAATGTAGCAAGGTTAAACATAAAGTTACCATATGACTCAGTAATTCCACTTCTAGGTATTTACCCGAGAAAAATGAAAATATCAGTCTACAAAAAATCTCGTATATGAATATTTATAGTAACATTATTGTAATAGCCAAAAACTGGAAACAACTCTTAAATGATAAAATGATGAATGGATAAACACCATGTGGTATAGGCATACAATGGCACACTGTTGCCAATAAAAAGAAATGAAGTGTTGATACATGGCTGCTGTCACATGAATGAATCTCAAGAACATTATCCTAAGCCAAAGAAGCCAGGCATAAAAGATGGCATATTGTATGGTTCTGTTTATATGAAATACCCAGAATATACAAACCTATAGAGACGGGGGATATGGCAGGTAGCTCAGGAATGACTGCTAATGGGCACAGGGTTTCTTTCGGGGTGACAAAAATGTTCTGGAATTAAATATTGGTGATGGTTGCACAACTCTGTGAATATATTAAAAGCCACTGAATTGTCTAATTCAATGGGGAAACTGAATACACTTTAAATGGGTGAACTATAGAATATGTGAATTACTTCTCAATAATGTAACTTGTTTAAAAAACAAAAGAAATACAACTAGTAAGCAAATAAATTAAAAAAAATTTTCACCTGACTGATAGTCTGAGAAATGACAATTAAAACTGCAAGATACCATTTTCACCAAACAAATGAGGAAATTCACTTTTACACAAAAGCAACTCTGTCAAGACTGCAAAACAACTATTACCCTTTTGTACTGCCAAAGGTACAAGATGCTAGTATGACTTGTAGAAAGCAATTGGACACACAATTGTACACGCAATGTATACTAACAAGAATGCTAAAAATATCCCCACTTCTGGGACTTTCCCTTAGGAAACAATGCAAAACAAGGGAAGAAGTGACCTGAAGGAAGCTGGCATCACATGATTATATATAACTACAGCTCAGACCCAACAATAAATTAATCATATCACAGAGGCCATCCACTTGATGAAATATTATATAGCCATGAAAACACTCAGAAGTTTTGACAAAATGTTGAATGAAAAAAGACAGATATGAACCCTTTAGTGCTATAAAATTATAAGGGCAAAGACTGACCAGGAATATTGAAAATTAAAACAAGCTATGTTTCTTTTCTGGTTTCTAGACTTTTCTAACTCACTTTTAAGAGTGTTGCAATTTCCTATCCCCATTAGTTAGAGAGCAGGCTCAGAGTCAGAACACATGTCCTGGCCAGTTAGCCTCTTACCATTTCTTTAAGGAAGTAATTCACTCAGATATATTATATTAAGCTATGAACTGTAACCTGCTGCTTTGGCTCAAGTGACATGGTAGGAATTGGAAAGGGGAAAGAAAGGAAGAATCTGTCTTGTTCATATTGTCTCACATTTTAAAGCCAAACAACTCAGACCTCATCAGCAACACTGAGTACTTTTCCTAGGACATCTGATTTGAACTCAAGACACTCAGTAACCTTAATCTAATCCAGCTCTCAATCCAACACCTCAGCTGTGTCACTGCAAGTTCTTCCTGGAGGGAGGATGTAATAAACTCAAGGCACACCCATGCTGACCAGCAAACAGCTCCTTGACGAACAGGAAATATGGGTTCGGCCCTGCAGTATTTGACAATCAGTCGTTTCTTCTCAAAACTTTAGCACTAAAGTTTCCCATAAAAAGTCTATGGATGTCCCATAATTTAGCATTAACTTCTTTTCTAAAATAGGGTGTAAAGAAATGAACTGTCAGCAGAAGGTAAAGTTCCACCCTGGCACTGCGTCTGCTCAAGAAAGCCATAACCAGCTGGTTGGCTGATGCATGCAAAGGACAGAGACAGGATGACTTCATTTGCCAAAAGCAGGGCTCATATTATGATGTTCAAGGATGAAGTCATCTTTATTTCTATCGTTGCACCACTAGAAACTCCTTGAGGGACAAATAACTTGATTTACTGTTGGCATAAAGCCACCCTCTGAAGATAAACTAATCAAGGCCAACCCTTGTCATTTCTAATTCTATTGGCTCTAATTAAATTTATTTGATTAAATTTTTATGTGCACAATATTAGAGGCATCTTTTTTTCCCCTTCTGAGACAAACTATCAGAGAAAATTAGATGTCTCTGTATAACCCTAATAAAGCAAGGACAACAGTAAACAACTATTAATGGACACAGCTTTCAAGTTTTCAAATTTTCCTTGGCCCTGATTTCATGTTTGGAACAATAACACATAGAAAGCTCCTGTCATACTGGGCGGAAGACACTGATGGCTTACTGGTTCTCTGGCCCCGACAAGCCAGGCAATATTAGCCGCACCATGAAAATGGAAAGCGGAAGTACACAGAAACAAATGATTGGGCCAAGGTCAAACAGTCAGGAGTGAACAGAAGTCCAGAGACCAGATATGATATCAGGACTCCAAGCAAGAATTAGCTTCTGCACAACAAAGGAAAAACCAAATCCTCCTGAAAAAATTATTCCATAAACATTCCCCTAAAACTTCTTTAACATTTTTAATAAAACAGTATGTTTATAATATTCCAGATTCGAATCTAAATACCTGAAATCATCTGACAGTGGGAAGATTCCACTGCCAGGTGACACAGGTATAGATAATGACAACAAAACTAACATTTACTGTATGCTGGCCATGGATTAGGAAGAGCAGGTGTTAAACCATGTTATCCTTACAATGGCCTTATAGGAATTATTATTGCCATTTTTGCCGATGAGGATCTTGAGGTGGCACAGAGAGGTTGAGTAACTCGCCTTAAGTCCCACAGCTAAAAGGTGGCAAGCACAGGATCCCTGCACTGGCAGGTGCTTTATTGATGTGCTCTGCTGCCTCCCACAGCTTAAGTTAGCTGCCTCGGGGGAAGCCAAGGTCAGCCCCTTTTCTGAAGAGTCACTGCCCTTCAGGAAGGAAACAAACCTAACATCATTGAACGTACCTGCTATTAGTGAAATTCAGAGAATGGGGTTGCCCCAGGAACATGATTTGGTGGTTCCAGATGATGAAAAAACATGTACCATGACACTCCAGTGTCCTCAAAAGTTCTCCCCAAGTTTTATGCTTGCTAATGAATGAAGTTAAGAGTCAACACTAATAAATAAAATGCTAAGAGGTCCTGGCCACCAGAAATTTCTCCACTGTAGAATGGCTGGTAAACAAGGGGGTAACCTGCTGCCTCTGCCCAGGAGAACAAGTACAAGAATGGAGTGTGGGGGATCTTCTACTTATAAGGGCTGCCTGCCTATCTAGAAAAACAAAGCCCTATTTCTCTAAGCTTGTATCTAAGCTTTTATTTCTATTTCTCTAACATGACTGTTCCCAATTTAGCATAATTCTTAGAAGTCATTTAAGTTCAAAATTTAAAAAAAAAGAAGCCAAGCAGGTATCTTCTGCACAGCACCCATTATCCTGCCTCATAAAAACCCTCAAACATCCACCAGGCCCAGTGGTTACTTAAGGAAGGTCATTTTCCCCTGGACTTCTCATCAAACAACAGATAATTTCTTAAGCACATGCAACAGTTAAAACTGTTTGGTTCATTCAGTCTCTCTCATTGCTAACATCTCAGCTTGCTGGATCTGGGGAGGCCCAAAGCAGTTTCCCGTAACAGAAAAGTCATCCTGGAAACCAGAGCCAGAAATGTGGAAGTCATCTATATGCCCTCAGATCGAACCCCAAGCAGAGACCGCCCCCACATGCTAGGAAGAGCTATGGCTCACGTGGTCAAATACTTCCTGAACATTTTCTGTGTAAGGGTGTGGGAAACCACAGCCTGGGGTACTGAGGTGAGTGAGCCCTGGACTTGGTGTCAGAAGGGTTGAAATCTAATCCTAGATTGGCCCTAAATTCCTGTATGTTCTCCCTTTGGGGCCTCCATTTTCTTCTCAAAAATCTAACATCTTATGGTCGCTGTTTTCCCAAAACACCGTATGAGTCTCCCGGACAGTCTAAAGAACTCAATGGAGGATAGACGGTGACAAATGAACACAACAAGTACGTCCAGACCTGCCCGTTCCCACATCATGAAAGACACACGGAACAGACGAACCTTTTCACTTCCAAGCAGCAGAAAACAGCCCCAACGTGACGGGGCTGGACAACAGCTGGAGTGGAAGGTGCAAAATAAGGGTCCTAAGTGGCCTCCAGCTTCCTGTGCCTGAGCTCAGGATCCCTTGCTCGCTTGCTTTCTCTGGTTTCATTGTCATACCAAAGGCAAAGCCCTGACTGCTCAGAGAGCACCATCCCAGATGGGCTCCGGGCACACAACCTGATCCAAGCAGGTCAGTGACAGTCCCTAGCAGACCTTTTCATAACCATAGAGCTAAAGCCTCCCAAACCCAGATGCACATCACGTTAGAATACTGTCCATGCAAGTGCAAAGGAAGGGCAAGAGTGATTAGCCACCTACAGGGCATACTGTCGTTTCCTCTCTCAGGATGTTAAAATGTGTCCTAAACACTGACATATATCTATTTTCACAAAGTGCCATGATCACCACCATCTTCTCCTTGGCATTAAAGAATATAAGTAAAGCTCTGAGCCCAGAGGCAGGCAGGTTGAAGGTTTTCCAGAGGCTGACCCCACTTCTCTATGATCTGATTGGCAATTTTTAAAGATGATCAACTAGAACAAACACATGGTCCTCACTTACCTTTTCTATCTCTTGGAGGTACAGGAGTGCAATGTCCCCGGCTTTCTCATAGCACATAATGACTTCCTGTTCCCGGGCCGCATGAAGATCACTGGTAGAAGAGGAAATAGGCAACTTCTCTAAACAGAGTCCTAAAAAACAAAATCAAACGTACAAAAACCAGGTGAGTTGTTTCTCATGGGGCTTACTTTTTTAATATTGCTCTAGAGGGCCAGAAAATGGTCCCAGGACATCACAAGCTGTCAGAGCTCAGCAGACTCTCTGCCCTCTGCCTTCTCTCATTAGGGACAAAATGGAACACCACAATGGAGCTCCAAAAAGAATATCCAGAAGTTACAGGTGAAAGATGCCCCTAAATATACAGAGAGTACCATCTGACTTCAATACCCAGGTTGAGAACTTGATTAGGTGCTTCACCATGATCCCATTGAGACCTAACAGAACTTTCCGTTCAAATGTGTCCCAAGATCTTTACAATAAGTAAAGACAGGCTCATAGCACAAACACTAAGCACAGAGCATCTTCTTGCCTTGAAATGTACACTTAACCAACTGAACATTAAAAAAAAAATGGAAAGGCTTTCAGGAATCTCAGTGGTTTCATATCTAAGAAATCTTTGCCTAATCCAAGGTTACAAAGGCTTTCTACGATCAGTTTTAAAATAATTTTTGTATATGTTGCAAGGTATGAAGTCTACCTCTTTGCAAATAGATATCCAAATGTTCCAGTACTGCTTAGCGAAGATTTTCCTTTCTCCACTGAATTGCCTTTACACTTCTGTGAAAAATCAGATGGGCATAAACATGTGATTCTATTTCTGGATTCTCTATTCTGTTGCAATGACCTGTTTGTCTACATTTATGCCAACATTCCCCGTCTTGACTAAAGAGCCCCCTGTATCTTTATATATCGTGAAAGTGGTGTTAGTGTTCCAATCTTGTTCTTACTTTTCACTTTTTTGGCTATTTAGTCCATAGCATAAAATGTGCTTGTACATTTCTAAAAGTTGGCTGGGATTTTTATTGAGATTATGTTGAACTACAGATCAATTTGGGGAAAACTGGCATCTTAACAATATTGAGTTTCCTGACCCATGAACAAAGTATGTCCCTTCAGTCATGCAGGTCCTTAACATCTCTCAGTAAGGGTTTGTAGTTTTCAGTGTACACGCCTTGCAAACCTTTTCTCAGATTTACCCTTAAGCATTTCATATGTATTATGCTGTTGTAAATAGTAGTTTCAATTTCAGTTTCCTTTTGTTCAATGCCAGTATAAAGAAATACAATAGATTTTTGAGTACTGATCTTCTGTTCTGCAACCTTGCTAAATTCACCTATCAGTTCTGCTACTGTGCTTTGCCGATTCCATCAGAATTTACACAGACTACCATGCTGTTTGCAAATTAAAACTGTTTTACTTCTTCCTTTTCAATCTGGATGCCTTTTATTTCTATTTATTGCCTCATTGCCTTACTGAATTAAGAACCTCCAGTACAATGTTGAATAGAAGTGGTGAGAGCAGACATCCTTATCTCATTCCTGATCTTAGGGAGAAAGTATTAGTCTTTCACTATTAAGTTGGATGTGAACTGCAAGTTTTTCACAATGTTCTTTATTAGGCTGAGGAAAATCCCTTCTTTACCAACTTTACTACAAGTGTATATCAAGAATGGATGCTGGGTTTTCTCAAGTCCCTTTTCTGTGTCCATTATGAGAATCACATGGCTTTTTCTTTCAGTTTTTTTGATCTCATGAATTACATTGATTTTCAAATGTTAAACCAAACTTATTTACTGAGATAAACCCCACTGACCATGATGTATTATCTTTTTTTTACACTGTAAGTTCGGATTCATTAAAATTTTGCTTGGAACATTTTTTATCTATGTTCATGAGGATTATTTGTCTGTAGTTCCCTTGTAATGTTTCTGGCTGGTTTCAGTACAAAGGTAAAATGACTTAAAAAGTAGTCCCTCCTCTTCAATTTCCTGGAAGAGTTTGTATAGAATTGTTATTATTTGTTCTTAAATGTTTGGTACAATTTACATGAAGCCATATGGACCTGGAGATTTCTTTGTGGAAAGCTTTTTAACTATAAATGCAATTTCTTTGATATAGAGTTGTTCATATTATCTCTTTCATCCTATGTGAACTTAAGCAGTTTTTATCTTTCAGGTAGTTTGTCCAGTTCTTCTGAGTTGTCGAATTTATTGGTGCCATGTTATTTATAATATTCCCGAATCCTTTTAATATCTGTAGAATCTCTGGTGAAGGCAATTCTGATATGGGCAATTCATGTCCTCTCTTTTTATCCTGAATAGTCTGGCTAATGGTTTATCAGTTTTATTGAAATTCTCAACAAAGATCTTTTGATTTCACTTATTTTGGTTTTGCTGGTTTTTCTCTACTGTCTTTCTGTTTTCTATTTCATTTATTTCTGCTCGATCTTTATTATTTCCTTTCTTCTGTGTACACTGGATTTATTTACTCTTCCTTTTCTAGTTTCTTAAGATGGAAGCTAAAGTACAAATCTGAGACTTTTTATCTTTTCTAATATAGGAATTTGTTTATAAAAATTCTTCCTAAGTTCTGCTTTACCAGTATCCTACTAATTTTGATATGTCATGTTTTCATTCAGTTCACAATACTTCCTAATTTAACTTTTTATTACTTCTTAGAAATGTGCTATTTAACTTCAAAATACCTGGGGATTTTCCAAAGATCTTTCTGTTATTGATTTCTAAATTAATTCCATTATGGTCTGTACAGTAAAGACTAAACAGGTTTGGGACATTCAAATACTACACATTCTAAACAAAGGACTGGCCCTTGAGCAGTTCCTGGCAGGTAACCTCTAAGACCTTGGAATATCCTACCTGATAAGAATGTCTTTACACATCTGGGCCTGGGTTAGATTTTGTGAAATCTATGATAGTTAGATTTACAGTGTAATTTATGGTAGACTCCTTGGGCCATACTATATTAGTTTGACCAGTTAGAAACTGAATAATTAAAGCCAGTTCCACGTCTATATAACTGACCCCTAATAAAAACCCTAGACACCAAGGCTGAAGTGAGCTTCCCTGATTAGCAATACTAGGTAAGTGGTGGCCGACATCACTGCTGAGAAAATTAAGTTTATATGGCCCCACCAGGAGGCCACTAACGCTTCAGTCTGGTTTCTCCTGGACCCTGCCCTAAGTGCCTTTTGACTTCACTAATTTTAATCTATAGCTGTTTGTTGTAATAAACGGTAGCCATAAGTATAACAGCTTTTCTGAGCTCTGTGGGTCTTTCTAGTGAATCCCTGACATGAGGATTGTCGTGGGAATCCCTGACGCAGGTCAGAGAACATACTTTTAAACCCTTCTAGTTTGTTGAAACTTGCTTCTGGCCCAGAATATGGTCAATCTTAGTAAATGTTCCATTACACTTGAAGGGAATGTGTATTCTGTTGTTGCATGGAGTGTCATAAAAAAGTCAATTAAGTCAAATTGGTAGAATTGGTAGATCGTGTTGTTCTAGAGTTTTACATCCTTACTTACCATCAGCCTACTTGTTCTGTCACTTAGTGAAACAGGTACTGGAGTCTCCGAGCTGAACTGTTGGTGGTCACTTTAGGGTTAACTTAAAAGCAGTCTATTTCAAATGATATTATACCACCTCACATATAATGTAACACCTTTACAACTGTATACTTCCATTTCTCTTTCCAATCTTTGCTCTTATTATATACATTTTATTTTTACATAGGATATAAATCCCACCCTACATGGTTATTATTTTTATTGAAATGGTTTATTACCTTTTCAAGACATTTAAACAATAAGGAACAACCCACATAGTCACGAATACAGTCATTATTTCCAGTGCCCTTCATTCCTAGATTCATATTTCCTTCTGGTATCATTTTCCACCTACCTAAAGGGATTCTTTTAACAGTTCTTGTAAGGCAATTCACCTGGTGATGATTTCTTTCAGCCATGGTAGGTTTGTAAAAGGCTTTATCTGGCCTTCATTTCTGAAAGATATTTTTATTGAGTATGCAATTCAAGGCTGACAGTTTGCTTTTATCCCCCTAGTACTCTAAAGGGACTGCTCCCCTGTATTCTCACTTGTATGGTTTCTGACAATAAATCTGCCATCACCCTTGTTTGTTCATATGCATGTGATTGTCTTTTCTTCTGGCGGCTTTTAAGATTTTCTCACTGTCACTGATGGTGAGCAGTTTGGATTGCTTTGGTTTAGTTTTCTTCATGTTTCTTGTGCCTGGGCTTCACTGAGCTTCCTGGACCTGAAGGCTTATAGTTTCCATAAAATTTGAAAGAAGGTCAGTGATAATTTCTTCAAAAAAATGTTACGTTTCCCCCTTCTTAGTGGACTCTCATTACACATATATTAGGCCACTTGAAGTTATTGCACAGCTTACTTATACTCTTTCCAGTTAAAAAAACATTTTTTTCTGTTTCATTTTAGGTAGTTTCTATTGCTATGTCTTCAAGTTCACTAATCTTTTCTTCATTGTCTAGCCTGCCATTAATCACATCCAGTGTATTTTTCATCTGACCTTGTAATTTTCATCTCTAGAAATTTGATTTAGGTCTATTTTTATCTTCCATATCTCTACTAAACCTTTTAAACAGAAGGAATATACTTGCAGTAACTGTTCTAATATCCCTTCAGGACTAGATGCTCAATATTCATTCCCTTTCCACTGAGAGTCCAAGTTGTTTATTCAGTTGCAAGAAAGTCACTTAGCAGCCTCTCCAGTGTGAACTTGTTACAACCTCTTAAAATTTTATTTGGAGGAGACCACAAGTTAAGCTGAACAAATTCAGTAGGATTACTAGTCAAGTTTATTTATATAAAGCACTTAACAAATATTTGCTGTTATTACTATTAAAATATTACTATCATAACAAACTGTTGTATACTCAAAAAAAAAGAAAAAAGAACAAATTCACCATTTGGTAGAACAACTCCAGAGCAACTCAAAAGCAAGCACTTGACTGGAGCTCCCTAAATGTACTTTAAGTGTTCACTTGTGCAAAGTTTAAGTCACCAGAAAACAACAAAAAGAGATAAACAGTTTCATAATCTGCCTTCTGCTTGTATGAGAAGCAACCAAATAATGTGCAAGTTGATACTGGGGATTTAATATAAAGAAAACACATTTTCCAGAGCCCGTCAAAGGGCCGGGTAAACAAAGGGGTCTATTCTTTGGCACTGTGTATGCACCACTGCAGGCTGCACTGACCACTAATGCTCAGGAAGATGACAAAGGCCCTCAGGGGCCTGCCAAGCCCACTGAATGAAAGAAAAGCCACATCTAGTTCAACACTGTTAGTCTATCATCTGTGTTGTGAGTTTGAAGTCCTTGAAATCCAGTCATCCCGGGTTACAATTCATGGCCAGGAGAGACTGGTGTTTCCTGTGGGTTTGTGTTCTAATTGGGAAAACATGTGGACACCCAAGGTCTGGTCTGGCAAATGGGTCCCCAGCATGGAGTCTATTCTTGGGTAGGAGGCCCTTCATGGTAAATATTGTTCCTTTCCTTCTACCAAATGCTATGACATTCATTCCGTGTGCCACTGGGCACATCTTGGGGCAACAGCAGAGTCTTGATTTACCACAGTGAATTTGTGGCTATGCAGCTCAGTTCCAGAATATATATTTCTCTGTCTGTGGGTAAAACTGCAGTATTTCCAGAATTTCTCGCCTGACCTTACTACATCTCCGTATCAATAGGTGTTTCCAAGGGGTAGACGGAAGTGGTCCATATCACCCATATCAGCAGGTGACTGCAAGGGTGAGAGGAGCGAGGGTATATCTGGACCAGAGAGGTTTGGAGGGGGGGGGGCCTTTTTACAGCTGAGTTGCAAGAGACACCGGTGAGCAGAAGTGGACGACTGCTTCTAGGCAATAAGTGGGTTTCTCCCACTTTATTTCTCCCTTTGACTGATTTTGGCTACAAAGGTAATTTGCCCTGGGCTGGGAACTTATTTTTTCCCCCAAGTACACTGTCAAAAGCTGATTACAGGACCTCTGGACTGGACTATAAATTTTCAAGTGTCTGGGATCAGATCAGCGCTGTCTGAGAAGCAGAATCCTGAGGTCACAGCCCAAATTGGCCCCCGTTAACAAGTCAGATGACACCTTGTCAGTTTGGAAAGCTATCATCAATAATGTTTTTAGTTACTTTCCTTTTCCCAGAGAAATGCATGATAAAAAAAAGTGAAAAATGGACCTGACAAATAGCTGGTGTGGCAGCAATACCTAATGAACACCTCAGTAAGATCTGAATCTTCAAATCAAAGCTGTGCAAAGAGCAGAAAGTAGGTGCTCCATGACCAATCACCAAGGCCAACTTTAAAGCATGGGTGAAAAAAGTTGCTGATCACATGCTGTGAACTAAAGAATACAGAGTAGGTACTGGATCCCAAGTTTGTCTCCCTGCCACACAGAGGGAATTCTCAAAAACAGACTCACTTCTAAAAGGTCCTTTCTATGAAGAGTAACACATTTTAATAAATTAATGATAATAAAATCATTTAGATTACACTTGATTGCTTTGAAAGCTCTTCCATGTGCTTTAGCCTGTTTGGTCCTGTTGAATGGCACTACCTCTCCCAATCATGTGGAAAAAGAAACACAGTCTCAGAAGAGGTAAATTACTTGCCTAAGGTCTGTGCAGAGGCCAGAACTAGAAATTATAAGGGAACCCAGTAGCTAGGGTAAATGGTCCTGCACTAGGAAATATTCTAAGAGGAGAAACAAGGACTGCTGAGTCTGATGCACGTTGGAGTGTCGAAAGCAAAGGTGCTATACAGAAACACCAAGAGACCAGGGGGACATCACATCTGGGGGTGGCAGGATACTACACAGCTGAGGAGCAGGCTAAGGACCTGGGCACTTTCAAAAGATCAAATGCACCCACCTCTGAATTGCTCTATTTAGGTGTGACTTACAAAATATAAAATAGCAAACAGGACTCTCCACCCTTTATTTCCCTCTACATGGAGGTCTCATCATCCCTTAAAGGGAGTTCCATTTCATTTCCCCAATTGCAACATATCCTTGGAGGAAGTGGAGAGCTACACATCTCATTGTCGAAAACGTCCGTGATCATGGAGGGGTTAACACCCCAAATTCTTTCGGGATTGTCTAAACTTGAGATCCCTCAGCTAGAAGCCTATCTGGATATGTAAGACTGAACACTTTCAATAATAATAAAGGTTCATGTACCAAGACCCCACTCAGGACCCAGCAAGATACCTGGGTTTTGACATGCACAATTTATAATCCCCACAGCCACCCTACAAAGAGGGTGTTAACAGTACCTTACAGATAAGACTGAATTTAGGGCTCTACAGCTAGTAAATGATAAAGCCATTTGACCCCTGGTCTATCCGACTACACAATATCCTGTCTCACTGAGCTGCTGAGAGCCTACTCAGTGTCTGATAAGAGCAATGGCCATAAAACTGAGTTTCGAATTATAAAGGAATAGAAATCAAAGCCGAGAGCCCTGGGGCACTGATCTTCCCTCTGACCAAGAGCTTCACACACCTAGGCAATTTCCCCGATCCCCAGGCCTCCCTCTTCTTGTCTGTGTCACCAAGGGTTGAACTACTGGGACACCATCCTGAGCTGCACAACTTTAGGAGACCAACAGCCAAAACAAATACTTTGACTTTTTAAATCACATTAAAATGAACAAGGAATTAATTTCTTATGAAGTTATGCAACATGGTAGAAGCTGTAAAATATAATTATATGAACTGTGTATTACAACATTGGCACTGATTTCTCATTTATCTTAACCACATCTCTGGAAGCCAGTCCTGCAACAGGTACACACTGATGCTTTGCTGTAACCTGACCCACGGGGGAGTTTACAACTGGAAATGCCAGAAAACCTTTATTATAAAACCATGTCTGTGATAATCCAGCCCTCTGATATGGACTTCAAAGACAGTAAGACAATTTCCAGGGGTCTCAATTTCCAAGGCTGACAAGAAACTCAAGAAAAGAGATGCAAGATCCTCAAAGCAGAATCCTGGCAAAGGCGGCCCCAGAAGGCTGGTCCTAGTTGTCACCTCCAGAATGGTGGGGCTCCCACAGGTGTCAGATGTCAACTTACTGGGAGGACAAGCCCCTACACAGGGTGCAGCGAGGAGAGAGGCAATGGGAACCACCAAACGCTGGGGTGGAGGGTGGGGGTGCTGGCCGAGGTCTCCTGTGAGGTCCCTGTCAATCCACAGCATCTATGATTTTCAGTAGCCTCTGGGCTGGGAGCCATGGTCCGCCCCTTCTGGATGCTTTTGGAAAGGCTGTCTTCCTCAAAATTTTACAACTTGATTATTTCAAAAAAGTCAACAAATGACAAGCACCTGTTAATAAAGGTCTTAAATAATAAAGGAAAAGAGAAGAAAATGCTGTCTTCCTTTCAGGGTCAACATATTCCTTTTGGAAGGTGTGCACCTACACACACACACACACCACTCATAAGAGAAGAGACCCTGAATTAGACATTCACCTGCTAAAGCTGATGCTCTCTCAATGTCCCTTCCATAAAGCTGTGAGCAAATAAGATGCTAATTCAACCTGAAACACTCCCTAAATGAGAGTTTGCAATCCAAATTTATGTTCTTTAAGTCTCTATTTAGTAATATAATAGTAATAACAAGGAGTAGTGAGTTCCAGCTATAGGCCGGCCACCTTTCTCACATAATTCATCCAACCTTCACAAGCACTTTAGGAGGGAGGATTTGCTCTCACCCCCATTTTAGAGATGAGGGAATTGGGGCTCTGGAGGGTTAAGTCACTCACACAACTAGTAAGCAGCAGAGCTACGATTCCACCCCAGGAACCCTGACTCTGAGTTCTTGCTCTTAGCCTTTACATTACACTCTCCCACGTCTCTGATTTATCTGTCTTTATATGTAAGGCAGGACTATGCGGTGGCTAAGAATGTGGTCTCAGGAGCCACACTTGCTGGTTTCTAATCCACAGATGACTTTACATGTACAAAATGCTAAGTGCTAGAACAGTACTAGGCACAGTTAGTACTCAAAAAATAGTAACCATCATGATCATTCTTTACATCACTATTATCTTTAGGTAACAGCAGGCTGGAAGGTCTCCAAGTGGGGGGCATTTTATTCACTATATTATTTTTCTATGTATTTTAATAACAGCTCTACTGAGATATTATTCACATACCACAAAATTCACCTGTTTAACATGTACTGTTCAGTGGCTTTAGTGTATTCACATAGTTGTGGAACTATCACAACTAATTCCAGAATATTTTCATCACCCCAAAAAGAAACCCCATGTCCATTAGCATTTCTCCCCATTCCACTGGCAACCACTAATCAATCCACTTTCCATTTCATGTAAATGGGATCATACAATATGTGACCTTTTGCATCTAGCTTCTTTTACTCAGCACAATGTTTTCAAAGGTTACATCTATTATAGCAAGCATAGAACTTCATTCTTTCTCTCTTTAAACTGAGGTGAAATTCACATAAAATAAAATTATCCACTCTTTAACAATGCAGTGTCACTATATTGTACAACATGCATCTCTATCTAGTTTCAAACACTCCATTCCTTTTCATTGCTGAATAATATTCCATTGCATAACACATTTTATTTATCCATTCATCAGTTGAACGTTTTGGGTTGTATATACTTTTTGGATATCATGAAGAATATTTCTATGAATATTCATGTACTGGTTTTTGCATGACGCACAGTTTCAATTCTCTTGGATATACACCTAGAATAGAATTGGTAAATCATGTGGTAATCCTGTATTATATTATTTTTAATCTTTGTTCTAAAAATCACATCTACTATCTAACTGCCAAACTTCCGAGTAAAACATTAAGAAGTGAAAATACATGGGCTTTTCAATAAACAGACATGCAATCACATCTTTGCCTCTCTATTTACTAGTTCTGTTACTTTGAGCAAGTTGCTCAACAGCTCGGACTCATGGCTTCCTCATCAGGAAAATTAGAATAACAGCACCCACTCCAAGTGATTATTATGAGGCTTATAGTCTGAGTCAGGCATACAGTAAAGTAAGTACTTAATAAATATTAACTAATTATCAACATTACCTTTCCTGGGGGCCATGACAAGCCTCATCAATTTTTTTGAATGTCATCTCAAAAATACAGAAAAACATGGATAAGAAGATAACAATCACTCATATTCCTCCCACTCAGAATTAAATACAGTTAACATTTGGGCACAGACCCTTTGCCTTAATAATTCATGATGCCATGTAAACTTTGGTCTTGGCTCTAGTTTCTCTCTAAAGGATAATGGACTCATTGCCCTACGGGCTGCCTACAGTGCAAGATTGCCTGGCTGACCCACCTATAGCTGGGAGTGAGCTGCGTGAACAGGTGCACCTGGCCTTTCCTCATGCCAAGTCTCACTGAGCACCAACTGTGTGCTGGTGAGCTGGGCTTCACAGAATACTTGAGAAGCTCTGCCTCTAGTGGAATAGAGGAGAAAGACACTGTCAAAACAATGTATAAAGTGCAGTGCCTGAGACAGACATGGTACACAGAAGAACTAAGACCAAGCACCTCAAGGGACCTTCACCTAAGGCTCCAGCCCCAAAACTTTCTTTGGTCTGAGTGTCTTTTTGCTTCCACAGAGAGAACTAATAAGGGGCCTATTAACACAACCAACATTAAATATGAATATGGGTCATGGCAATAAAAGGGCTCTTACTCTTCTTACACCATCTAAATATAAACAGGAAGCTTCAACCAGCAACCTGAGAAGAGTGGCTACATGCAAAGCAGCATCCAGCCTCCCGCCACTCACAGAATTGCTGAATCTAGATGGGAAGAGGCCTGAAGATCAGTCTGAGACACACAGCGGTGGGAGGCTTGCCCAGCAGTTCCTCCCACTCTCACACCCCTGCCCCACATTTTCTGGGTTTGGCCCATTGGCAAAAGGAAGCACTCAGCAGAGATTCCCCTGGCTCTGCCTCCACCACCCTATTCCCTCCCTCGGGGAGCTGTCTTTAAAACTACTTTCTTTCTGAACCCAGAGAGATCTCAAGTCTTCAAAAAAATGAAAAGCAGCTTTCCAGAAAAAAAAAAAAAAGGATTCCATATCTTCTCTTCTTCTGCAGATGAGGAAATTTAAGCTCAGAGAGTTCCTGACTTGACCAAGGTCATACAGAGGGCATTGTTAGCGCCAACTCTGAGCCCTAATCCAATGAGCTAACTACCTGAGCAGGTCCACACAGCCCCCAACAGACTGGCAAAGGTTTCTGCCAAAGAAGCACTGTCAGTGGTTACTTGTCTGTGCTGAAGCTCCAGGAGGCCTAGAAGTCACAGTCATCAGCAAATACCCCATTCATAAAGGTCAGAATCAGACTGTCACTTCAAGGCTTGAACATTAATCTACCAAGAATAATCCAGGAAAATTCTCCATGGGCTTCTACAGTCCTTATTACTAAGATATTTTGGTTCATAAAAAAAGGAGGAATGTTAACCCCCCTACCAGAATACATATTTGCAAATCCTTCCTCTGTTGTAGTGATCCATGCACTGAATGTTTAATGTATTAAACATTGTCAATTCCGGAAGGGTCTGCAAAATGTGCTCGCGGAGAATAAAGGCACGTTAATAGCAACTGTCTCTGGCCTAGGCACAGCCCAGGCCCATGCATAAAGCCTGGGAAAGCGCGGCTTTCTAGAAACGTCCCAGGAGTCCTTAAGAGGCTCGCTGACCTTAGGTTAATGACGATGGCTGGCAAGTTTGCCCTTCCCCGATCCCTGACCTCGCGTGGAATCTCGGAATGACCCAAATTTCCGGCCTCCGGGGCACAGACCCACCCCGTAGGAGCGCGCCGGACGCGCGGGGCGTCGAGGAGGCTCGGCGCATGCGCGCCCACGGGCCCCAGGCAGGACGCGGCTTCTGCGCCCCCTGGTGGCAGCGTCCGGTAGCTGCGGGGAGCCTAGAGTCCCAGTTGGTGCCGCCCAGCACAGAGCCTGGGGCACTCGGCTGCTCAGAGGCCTTCGTGGAATTCCGGCTCAGCAACGTGCCCTCAGTACTAAAGAACCATACGCTTACGTAAGCATCCCGAGTGCTGTCTATGCTGTTCTGGGAGAAGGAAGTTTTCCTTCTGTAACATCCACACTGGCTCTGGGCACCGCTCAACACAAACAAGGCACCCAGTGTCGACACAGCCTCTGAGTCCGGCTGCGGCAGTCTCTGTACTGGGAGTTCCTACACAAACGATGTGCCAGCCAGCCTGTGGGGCCAGCACTTGGCAGCAGAAGAGAAAAAGGGCCAGGGATACGGAACAGGGGATAGCCCTCCACTCCTCTTCTTAAATGGTGACTCAACCCGTTTCTAATCCACAGGCTGGTTGTCAAGATTAAGGGCATTAGGGGACAAGTGCTTAGAATGGTGTTTAAAAGGAAGTATTTTTAATGCTGTAATAATCATTAATAATTTACTATTATTATTTTAGAACCCGGCACAGAGTAGACATTCAACAAATCGAGTTCCTCTCTCCCTGCCTTAGGAGGCTGTGCTGTGCCCTGCAGGGCACTGCGGGCCGCTGTCTGGTTGACGGGTCAAGGCCCCGGGCTGGGAGGCTGAGCCAGAGCCCACCACAGCTTCCTGCTCCTCTTCACCAGCCTCAGTGCAACAGCAAACCGGGAGCGCCAGCTCTGACACCCTCCTTCTCCACAGAACAGTCTGTGCTCTGCTCCCGCCCCCAGAGAGCTCCGAGCTTTCCAAATATGGATGCTTTTTTCATTCCCAAAGCATCGGGAACATTTGGGGGAAGAAAAGGAACACCAGACACGGTTTGGAAATGACAGCAGCCAAGTGATAGGTGGTGGCAGGACAAGCACTGTGTGAGGAGTCAGGAGGTCTGGCTTTATTATCCATCAGGAGTCCAGACCAGGTGATATTCCTTACCTGGCCAGCTTTTTATAAATCTAGCCTCAAGGAGATCCTAGAAGTTAAGGACCCAAATCCTAAGAGTGAAAAATACAGCAGCCAGCACACAATGCAAGGGAGAAAACTGCACTAATAAGGAAGCCCAAATAGTCATTTGCTTTCAAAGAAAATGAGCCGTGGGAGATGGGCTCTTCAGAGCCAAACCACCTGAGAGATGGTCTGCAAATTGGGATAGTTCAACTGAGTGTGGCTGGGGTACAGGAGGAATTAGAGACAAGACTATTTTCTATCAGGGCCCAAACAAAATCTATTTTCATCTAAAATGGGGAGGATTTCAGAATACACTGAAAACACTGCGCTTTTGCCTAAGTGACTTGTATGTCCCTCAGGGGGTGTTTATCTCCAATGGTGAGCCCCTGGATGCCAGGGGAAATGTTTAAAGAACCATTCCAAATGCAGGGACACAAAGCAGACAGCTTAGATATGACACAGCCTCAGAGCACATCCCAGAGTCAGCACTTACATATTTGGTTGAATGAATTAATTAATCATATGATCTAGTTTGAGAGAGGCTGTGACAGATGTGAAATAATTAAAAACTGAATGCCAGTTTGGATGATACCACCTATAAACAGAGACGGACTCTGAGAGGGGAGAGATTGAAGTGGACAACAGCCAGAGAGGTTGTCACTGAGGTGTCGCCTAGAGTGGACTCCTCATGGGGAAAAGGAGAAGACTCCAAGTTGGGGGGAGAAGACAAGCAGAGGTGGGGAATGGGCCTGGTAGGGGCGAGGGCAGGTGGGTGGGCGGGCCGCAGGCAGCCTGGAGCAGAGTGAGGCTAGGACAGAGCAGGACCTGGCGCCAGCCTGACAAGACCAGGATACAGCCTCCAGAATCGGGAGAAAAGTTCAGCCATGCCTAGACCTGAGGACTCATTGGGAGCCCAGCTTCAGCAGTAAGGGGAAAGATGACGTCTGCAGGGGGATAGGGGTGGCCCACTCTTGGTCCCCTCAGGGTGGAGTTTTCCATGGCATATTGAACCTCAAACGGACTCATCCTGACACTCAGTCCTCTGTCTACTTACTGACTTCACCATACTTTACGAATATAAATCTGCCACAAATGTACAAATGCTCAGGTGTTTTAGGCCTTATAAACCCCAGGAAAAAGCTCTGTGTCATCCACGTCCCTCCTCTGCCTCATTATCCTCAAGCCCTCGCCAGCACTCTGCCTACGACAGTACCCGCCTCTTACCTGCTGGGGCTTACTTCTCGCCTTCCCCACTCTCTGTGGGACTCTTGAGTTAGCTTCAGTCACTCCTGGGTTGTCACTAAATCTACACACGGTCAGTTCCTGAATCCTAAGCAACAAACCGATGGCCTGGAGACTCTTATGCTGAGCAGCAGCAGCCCAACAATTAGAATAGATCCCTGCACAGCACTCCCTTGTGGTCACAGAGGTATCACCATGTTCAGCTGAAACCCAGTACCCACCTGGCCCACCTCCAGCCAGGGAAAATCGGCTCCTCCTGCAATCCTTACCTGGCTCCACATCGTTACTTGCCCACTTAGCTGGGCAAAAAAACCTTGATTCCTCCCTCAACCACCTTCCCATTCCAACTCCCCAACACATACCAACTCCATGGTCTGCTACAATCCAAGCTTTTACACATAGATCTGTCAGGATCTATTTGGACAAAGGAATCCCTCCAGCTCGTTCAAATAAAGGAGACTGAATGTATGGAATTGTCTACATAGAGGATGAAACAGGTGAAAAACCAAACAGATGGTACCACATCCCAGAATCCCACAGCAGCAGGCCTCTAACATCTCTAGGGCTGGAGAGGACAGAAGAGAAGCAGCCCAGAAGCTGGGGCTGCTGGGTAGGAGATGGAACCCAGCAATCTCCCTTGCGGCAGCCAAAACCACACAGGGAAGGTTTATCTGACTGCAGCTGGAGCAACTGAACAGATGAAACTGCTGTCAAGGGTGCCACCTGGGGCAGAAAGACAGAAAAATGCCTGCTTCTCTCTCCTCTTGTCCTCCAGTTTCCTGCCGATGCTTCCTGTTGGCCCAACCCAGGCAGAAACCAACTGAAGAGGACACCTCGGAAACAGCCTGCAGAAGTCAGGCCCCCTGAAATGCAGAACAACAGAGGGGAAGGGCCCAAAGCTAGCTCACCTCCCAACCAGTCTCCTTCCCCATAATCTTTAATTCCTTCCAATCGATGTTCCCTTTGTGCCAGAAAGATCTTTCTTGCTTATAAACTTAAGTCATTCCTCCTGCTTATAACATGACCATGGTTGGCAGTTGCCTGGCAAGAAAAAACAGAACTCGTCCCTAGGCTGATTTTGTAAATCAGTTGCAAATATAGGAAGTGCTGCTTCCCTTGACTACAACATGTACTGAGTTTATAACATGGGGTGAGCTATTACTCAAGGTATTACTGCAGAAGGAAACAGAGGCTATTCCTCCAAGTCATCCACCCTGAAACTGCTAACTAGCTAAAGATCACTCCTTTCTGATTAGGGTTGTTTGCCATGATTGAGAGGCTCAGGGATTCAATGACAAGATGCCACGTAGAAGAAAGTGGAGAACAAGTAAAGGCTATTGGAATCTGTTAAAATAACAGAGTGACAAGAGATTGAATCGGTAATCAAAAAATGTCCTACAAAGAAAAATCCCAGGCTCAGATGGCTTACTGGTGAAATTTACCAAATGTTCAAAGGATTAACACCAATCATTCACACACTTGTCCAAAAAGTAGAAGGAATACTTCAAATTTCACTGTATGAGACCAGTATTACTTTGGTACCAAAACCAAAGACATCACAAGAAAATGACACCAATATCCATTATGAATATAAATGTACAAATCCTCTACAAAATATTAGTGCACCAAACCCAGCAACATATAAAAAGGATTATAGATCATAACCAAGCAGGATTTATCCCAAGAATGCAGGGCTGGTTTGATATATGAAAATCAATGTAATAAACATTTTAAAAGAATAAAGCACAAAAATTACATGAGTATCTCAGAAAAAGCATTTGACAAAATCTAACAGTCTTTCATGAAACAAACATTTAACAAACTAGAAATAGAGGAAAACTTCTTCAACCTGATAAAGGCCATCTACAAAAAAATCACTGCTAACATCATACTTAATGGCAAAAGACTAAAAGCTTTCCCCTAAAGAGAAAGATCTCTGCTCTGCTCATTTCTGCTCATCATTGTACTGGAAGTTGTAGCCAATGCAATTAGGCAGCAAAACAAAATAAAAGGTTCCAAGTTAGAGGGGAAGAAGTGAAACTATCCTATTTACAGATGACATGATCTGATACATACAAAGTCCTAAGTAAGAGCTAATAAATGAGTTCAGCAAGGTGATAGCATAAAAAATCAATATACAAAAATCAGTTGTATTTTCTATACTCTAGCAACAAACAACCTGAAATGGGATTAAGAAAATAATTCCAATGATGGTAGCACCGAAAAGAATAAAATACTTAGGAATAAATTTAACAAAGGGAATGTGAGGCTTGTATACTGAAAACTACAAAACATTTTTGAAAGAAATTAAAGAGGACATACCATGTTCATGGAGTGGGAGACTTATTATCATTAAGATGGCAATACTCCCCAAATTGATCTACAGATTCAACAGAATCGTTATCAAACCAGCAAGCTTTTTTCTTTTTATGCAGTAATTAACCATTTGATCCTAAAATTTATATAGAAATGTAAGGGATCCAGAAAGACCAAAACAATCTTGGAAAAGAACAAAGTTGGAAGACTCACATTTCCCCACATCAAAACTTACTATAAAACTACAGTAATAAACACGGTGTGGCAGTGACATAAGGACAGACATGCAAATCAATGGAATAGGATTAAGAATTCAGAAATAAATACTTACACTAAGTTCAATCGATTTCAACAAAAATGTCAAGACAATTCCATCAGGGGGAGGGAGGGATAACTGTCTTTTCAATAAATGGTGCTAGAATAAGTGGATAGCCACATGCAAAAGAATAATGCTGTACCCTTACTTCATACCATGTACAAAAAACTCAAAGTAGATTATACACCTAAATGTAAGAGTTAAAACCATAAAATTCTTAGAAGAAAACATAGGAGTAAATCTTTGTGCCCTTGATTAGGAAATGGTTTCTTAGATAGAACACCAAATGCAGAACAATGACAAAAGAAAAAAAACTGAACTTAATAAATTTAAGATTTTGTGTTTCAAAGAACACCATCAGAAAATAAAAAGACAACCCACAGAATGGGAGAAAATATTTTAAAACAATGTATCTGTAACAGGATTTGTATCAAGAATAAGTGAAGAACTATTACAACTCAATAATATAAAGACAAATAACCCAATTAAAAAATGGGCATGAGATATGAAGAGACATTTCTCCAAAGATGTATACAAATGGACAATAAGCATATGAAAAAATGGCCATTATCATTATTCATTAGGAAAACACAAAAGCCATAATGAGAGGCCACTTTAAACACATTAGGATGGTTGTAATCAAAAAGACAGATAATAAAGAGTTGACAAGAATGTGGAGAAACAGGAACCTTCAGAGTAGTGCAGCTGCCTCAGAAAACAGTTTGCAGTTCCTTAAAAAGTTAGAGTTATCACGTGACCCAGTAACCCTACTTCTAAGTATATACCCAAGAGAAATGAAAACATATATCCAGCCCAACTCTTGTACACAAATGCTCACAGCAGCGTTATTGATAATGGCCAAAAAGGGGAAACAACCCCATGTCCATCAAGCGATCTGTGGATTAACAAAATGTGGTGCATCTATACAATGAATATCATTCATCCATAAAAAGGAATGAAGCACTGATTCATCCTGTAACATGAATGAACCTTGAAAATAGTATGGTAAGTGAAAGCCAGACACAAAACATCGCATATTATATGATTCTATTTATATAAAATGTCTAGAATAGGCAAATCTATAGGGACAAAAGTAGATTAGTGGTTGATTAGGGCTGGGAAGAGGGGCATTAATTAGGTAATTGGAAGTGACTTTTAATGAGACCAGCTTTCTTTCTGGGTTGATGAAAATATTCTAAAATTGTGGTGATAGCTGTACAACTCTGAAAAATCACTGAATTGCACACTTTAAAATGTACTTTATGGAATGTGATTTATATCTCAATAAAAGTTTTTTGAGAAGTTATACAGCATCTATGTAATACGAAAACCTGAAAAACACAGATGTGCCACAGGCAACTGGTTCAAAAACAACTGTAAGGCACACCACTGTGCACTTATTTAAAACTGTTTTCAAAAATATTTAATGACACTGGAAAAATAATTGTACACATGCACATATATGCCATGGTGAAAAAAGCAGAATATAAAATAGCACATATAGAATAATTTTAACTGTGTATAAAATATTATAAAATATATATTATATATCATATAAAATATGTAAGTACCTATAATTTATATTTTTTATATTTGTAAATTTTATATAGTTGAAGATCTTTAATAGTGGTTAACTAGTTCAGTGGCAATATGGTGACTGATTTTATTTTCTGCTTTACATTTTTCTTTACTTTCCAAATAGCCTACACTTGATACACAACTGAAAAATAAAAGTTCACTTTCAGATCAAAGAGATTCTATTCAGTGTTGGCCAGAATGAGGTGGCTGGCCCCACACACTGCTGCCAGGGAGATACAAACGTACAGCCATTCTGCAGGCAGTCTGACAATACGTCTCTTTGGACCCAGAAACTCCACTTCTGGAAATCTCTCCTGGAGAAATCATTAGGAACAAGCCCAAAGACCAGGCTGAGAAGGCGTTTGTCTTATGCGTAACAGTAAAAAGCTGAAAACAACCTACAGGTCCAAAAATAGAGGCTTTTTAGTGAAACATATTATAGCTTATCCACACAATGAAACGCTGTGCAGCTGCTGAAATGCTGCAGAAATGCATCTATTGTCATAGGAATTCCTTATGATATGTAGTGAAGCAAAAAAAGCAGATCATAAAAGCAGTGTGTATGGTATAATCTTGTTTTTATAAAAACAAATCACATATATAAATATGGAGAAGACCTGGAAGGAAATACTAAAATGTTCACAGAGGTTGGCTCTGAGTAGACCAGGTGATGGACATTTTTATGTTCTTTTGACCACTGTATTTCTTATTTTTATATAATGCACATGTACTTTGTCTATGTTAAGAACAATAAAATAAAATCATGGGGGAGGGGGCAGGGGTCAACCCTAGGGACAGCCAGAAGCACCACTGGCTGCCCAAGCGAAGAAGCATGACAGACAGCCTCACAGCACGGGCTGCTCCCAAACTCGGGGTGGGCTCAGGCGACACAAACCCCTTTCTGTTGACCTCAGGTTGATGTATTTCAAAGCCTTTTCCCATTCTGTCTCAATCAGTCTTCTTGGGACTCTTATCAAAGTATTATTATCCCCACTTTGCAGATAAGAAAAGCAAGAATTAGATTAAGTTACTTAAGAAGCACAAAATAGAAGCAAGGGTTCACATGTGATCTGACACCTGACTTTTACCAGCATTCTCATTCCAAATGAGAAGCTATGCTCATTTGCAGGAAGAGTAGGGATTCTAGAGTCCACAGGCCTTGCTTTGAGTCCCCCCTCACCTCTGAAATTCAGTCTCTATTCTGCAGGGAATGGTAATCCCCAGGGCACAGACTGCTCTTGGAACAAAGTGCAATCATGCAGGTAAATTGCCAAGCATCACGTCTGACTCTTAGGGCAAGGCTCCATCCATGCTAACCCAACAGGAACCCCCACCACCTCTCAGGCAGCCCAACCTGGAGGCAGCTGTTGCTGTTGGAAAGACCTCCAGACATAGGACTATGTTGGACTTAGTGCAGTTTCCACCTTCTGGCTTTGGCCCTGTCCCTGAGGCCAGACCAGAGACGTCTCTCTACCCCCAACAGCCCTCTACCTGCATGAGGCCGGCCCTTCCATCCCTGGAGACTGCCCTTTTCCAAAAAGCACTGCTCCTTCAGTGCTTACCAGCCTGCTGTGGTCAGGTCCCAAGGCCATCTCCAGTCCACTGTGACTATGTCACACAGTGGTCGCCTGGCTTCTCCCTTCCCCTTGTCCCCTGCAAGGAGACTGCCTCCAGGAGAAAAGGGCATAAAGGCCCCGGGGCCTCTTTGAGAGGAGGGCTTCTATTCAGAGGAGCCACCCCTGGGGATGCCTGTCATGGACGCTAGCCCTGCTGCTGATCCTCCGGATGGGACCACGCCTCTTCATCGCCACCGTCATGCAAGGCCTAAGCCAGGCACAGGACAGGTCACTAGATGGGAATGTGACCCAGCTGGGGTCAGCGAAACACAATGAGGAAGTGGCTGCAATTCCTGAGACTTACACCCAAGAAAACCAGAGTGAGCAGCCGCACCAGCCCCCTGGAGCCTGAAATGGGAATTGACACAGGAGAAGGCGACCTGAGCAGTGGAAGGAAAGAATCTGTCTTTGAGCCCTGAGTCCAGCTGCCCCTGAAATTAGATTGGGTTGGGTTTTCTTTCACTTACAACTGAAAGGGCCCTAAACCACAGATCTTGGCAAAATTTGAAAATGAGGCTCCAGCTTGGGTTGGGAGGTCAGCTCCCCATCACAGCTTCCCGGTCTGCATTTCCCCACCACCAGAAAGCTTCACGGGATGGACATGTGGCTGCTGGCTTGGATTTGCTCGGCCATCCTCTCTGTAAACAAAACACATCCGCTCACTCTGTCTGGTGAACAGCTGGCCGGGGCTGGGCAGAGCAGACGACAGGGACACCCCACCACTTCGTCAGCCCCTCCCTGCTCCCGCGTCCCCCCAACCGTCACACCTCTACCTCTGAGCACACGAGTGGCCTCAGCTCTCTCAGTGCGCCTCCTCCTGCAGCTCAACAGACAGGTTCTGGTCGGGAGCCCAGGCCTGAGGCTGTCAGTTGGCCCAGAAGACTTCACCCCATGGCCTGGAGGGCGCAGGGGCCCTCTGTGTGATGGTAGACCCCAGAAGCTTTGAGGTGCAGCACAGCCAGCCTGGAGCCAACCCACCACACCCGGGTTCCCCTGGGACAGCAAACTACCATCCTCCAGGGGGGCACCCCCAGCAGGGCCACCCCAATAAACATGTCTCCACTTCCCTGGGGGAAACTGGCGCTGCTCCTGGGAGACGCTATTCCAGGATGGAGAAGTGAGCTTTGAAGCAGAAAAGTAAACCACCTCCCAGGAAACTGTTTCCTCTACTCACCTGGTCAGGTCTGGCCTCCCCTGGACACGCAGCACTGTCAGAATTAGCCCCTGAAGGAGACACAGCGATACACCCTCCTCCTCCTTTCATAGTTCATGGGGGGAAACCCCTCATTAAAGATATATGCTTCCTCTGTGGTCTCAATATGTGACAGCCCTTTAGGAGTATGACAAATACTCGAGTCATAACCACCCACTGGCAGAAGACTTTCCAGTCCAGTTTTTTTCAAGCGTTTTTCTATACCGCCCAGCTTCCCAGGACAAGCAAACTATGGTGGAGGACCATGGGCAACACCTGCCATCAAGGCGCTGTGCCCCTCATGCTCATTTATCCAAAGTTTGCTCTGTAAGAGGCCACAGAAGACAGCAAGCAATTTCCAGTACCTCTTCCCAAAACATTTTGTCAGGGGATGTTGGACGTCCTCTGGCCTAATGACCGCTTATGCTAAGCTGAGGTCTGTGGGTGTGATGCAGACACTCGGTTTTCAAGCTGGAGAGAGCCAGGCTAAGAGCCAAACCTTTCTGTTTGGTGCTTTTGAGCTCTGGGGAACAGGCAGCACTTCTGAAAAGCCTCCCCTGGGAGCTCCACTGCCCCTCCCCACTGCCCACTTCAAAAGGCAGGAGTCTTTGTTCCTTCTCTGACACTGTGCCCTGAGATGGGATGTTCACGACACACACGACAGGCAATCCAAACAGAGCTCTAGGGCCACCTTTATACCAGGAGGCAAAAGAGGATATAACGTTTTTGGGAGGTCATTACTTAATTCAGTGACCACCTCCCCTCTGCTATTCTTCATGGCACCCACCCTTCTGAAAAGCCTGGGAGGCCCCTGACCTCTGCAGACTCTAGATAAGGGGAGGTCCTTAGGGGGCCAGCCCGGGGCTCTGGCCAGGAAGGAAGTCTGTTCCGAAGAGACAAGCCTTGCTCTCTGGAGCCTGACCAAGAGATGGCTTCCCCTCCTCTGCCATCTCCCCTCTTATCAGCCAATGTATTCAGCACGTTCCTTACTAAGACAGCTGTCTGAGAACTGTGTGAATTGTTCCTGCCTCTTAAACACTCTCGAATCAACTGATCTATTCCCATGTGAATGGCCTTTAGTGATAGAACCCTTAACGTGGGCCAAACTCCGAAGACCTCTGACCTTCCGGGTCAGCCGGGGAAGCCTGGTGAATGCACGATGAAGTATGTCCGAGGCCCCACCCTCAAGCAACCACATTCGGGTAACCTCTCCCCCTGCCCCGACCACTGAGCACTCCCCCATCCACCACCACACCACCAGCTCTCCCTCTCTAAGCTGCACTCCAGGCCTCAAATCTTTGCCTCATCTCCCCCTAAGATTCACCTCTAAACATATTGGTCCCAGGCCCCACTCTGAGAGCCAAACCCTCTGCCAGACACAGCAGATCCACGAGGGCAGCTCTCCCCTGTCCCCATCATGGATGTCACCTGGGGCTCCTGCAGAGGTCTATCCACTGAGGCCAAAACCAAGGGATACACGTGAATAAAAATAGCTGACCTTGCTGATCTCCCAGGCACTATGCTAATACTCTACATGTGTTCACTCACTCTCTACAATAACCCCCTAATGTAGATAGTATTATTATCTCCATTTTATAGATGAAAAAACTGACCCCAGTGAGGTGACCGTAATTTGCATAAGATCCTATAGCTAAAAGTGACAAAGCTAGAGCTCAAACCTGCCCAGTCTGCCTCCAAAACCCCGTGCTCTTAAGCAGGGCATCAGGCACAGTTACAAACCCAGCAGCACAGGAGGAACAGGGAAAGGGGAGGAGGCTGCCGAGAGCTCCCAGCACCGTGCCCACCTTCTCCACCTGGGCACAGAGGTTGTGCAGCTTGACAGGGAAGTCTCACCCCCTCATCCTGGCCCTGCCTCCAGTTTAGTTGTGTCACAGGGCAGGTCCCTTAACCTCTCTGGAACAGTCTACCGAGTGGAAAATAAAAGGTGTGTATGAGAGATGAATGTAAAGGCCCCATTTGCTCTTGGAGGCAAGTTTCACCATGCAATGCAGAGAGGAAGTTTAAGACCACACCACTGTTTCCAGTTCACCACTCCCCTCCTCTTGGGCACCAATCCCAAGCCTCAGGACCTACGTTCCTTTCATGCACCTGAGTACCGACAACTGCTTTCTCTCGGCACCCTCCAACAGGTCCCACCTCGGCCAAAGACCAATCGCTAATGCACAGGTCTCATCAGAGGCTCACCCATCCCCAACTCCCTTCTTTCTCCCAGGTGCTGGAGGCCATGGTCCTATAGTGACTTCTCACCAATGGACTGTCAATGAATGAATATGTTACTTTTGCTCACCCCAGACATCTCTCTCTTTCCCCCCTTCCATTAGCTGCAACACACCAGCAACCCAGCTTCAATCACACATAAGGACTGTGCCCTAATGGATGGGGAGGAACAGTAACCTCAGAGAACACAGCTGTCCCTCTAGCCCTGACCAGCTGGACAATTACAGGACTTCCTTCATATTGAAGCCAATGCATGTTTTTTTTACTTTATTAAAACAGGGGACATACCAAGGCTATTTATAAGGAGGGCATCTGCAGGAAGGCAAGCCACAGCCAGCTCTCACTGTCCTAGCTGCAGAAAGTCACCCATGACCAGTAGATCTAAGTCCCAAAATAGACCATGGCCATATGTCCACTGTTCCCAAGCCTCTCCATCTGGGAAAAAAACATCTGTGGCCACTTGATGTCCTGGAGATTTCATCTGACATCTCAGTCTGTATCCTAGAGCAAAGATCTCCACTCATTTGATTAACCTGACACTATCAGAAGCTCAAGAATTTCTCCATTTCTTCTATTCCCGCTCGGTTTCTCTACTTAGGTTTAAGAGAGAGGAGGAAAGCACAGGGCAGTGGGGGGAGCTGAGATCCACTGAAGAGCTCCAGTAATGGAAATGAACTGAAATTACAACCTTTGGGAAAGAGATCCACTTCGGGCTCTGTTAAGGTGTGATGCCAGCATGCTCTTACAGGTATTCCCCAGACTAGCAGGGAATGACTCTGAATCATTGAAATATGCTCAGCATGTACCTATAAGCAAAGAAAATGCATCCGGCCATGGCAGGCTAGGAGCAAAGGCACCCAGGATCACCTGAATTACATGATGGGCATCTCGGGAGAAATCTGAGCAAGGGAACTTTTATAAGCTTTGTTCAATAACTGAACACCAATTATGTGCCAGATGCTGGGCTCAGTTCTGAGGAGGGCAAACAAACAAAGCCGTTCTTCCTTCCAAGGGACTCACAGACTGGCAGTGGAGTCTGATAGTGGGACAACTAATTCCAATACAATTTTCATGTAATCCTAATCTACTGTGCTCTGACAGCATCAGATAGGACTGACTGAGTGGGTGAGTCCCAGAGGGCTTCACAGAAGATGGGACATGTGAGCACAAGGGACAGAACCTTCAGGAAGAAATCTGGGCGAGGCCAAGGGTTAACATGGGGGATGAGGAGGGTGAGGCTGAGAAAAGGGGCACAGGTGCAAATCTAGGGTGTCCTCCAGTGACCTGAATGCCTTCCACCTGAGGAAACCTCACTGGCCCAAGCCGTTCTGATCCACATGCCAGCAGAGCAGAGGGAGTAAGAAGATGGGTGTGGACTTGAGCACTCTGCAGACCGAGCCCTCCCGCCACTCAGTGGGGAGCACAGCTCTGGGACCTGTCTCTGACTCAAGTCCCTGCTCTCCCACTTTCAGATGGAGAACCCTGGGCAGCTTGTCTAGTCAACCTGTGCCTTAGTTTTCTCATCTGTAAAATATTGTTCTTTCTTATCTGGAAAAAATAAGAGTGCCTACCTCATAGGGTGGTTGTAAAGATTGGCTGAGGTACCCAAACAAAGGGCCCAGTGCCTGGCACACAGTAGGCACTGATATCATTCCAGTAACCTCACTCAGCCTCATTTCCTTTGTTGGTAAATTAGGGGTTTGGTGGATTACAGAAACAGTAAAGCCCTACCACGCATTGGCCCATCAGAGGTTCTCAGCAACTGAATGATGTCAGCTTCTGAGTCCCAGTAACCCAAGTTAGCCTCCCCTAGCGGGGGGAAGAGCTCCCAGCCATGGCTGAAAGTTCACTGACATCTCCAGGCTCTGGCCAAGAGCCCTGGTCAAGTCAGACCTCAGGTGACCATGGAAAAGTTTAGGTGACCTCTCAAAGTGTGCAGACAATTCCACTGCCTACGACAGCAGGCAGGTGGCATAGGGAAGGGTCGTGGGCTGGGCACATGCCCATCCAGGGGGCAGCTACGCTCGGCTCCAGCCTGGTTTTGCCCTGGGGAAATGAGGGGACAGCTCTCCTCTTCTTTCCAACAAGCCAGAACACCAAAATTTTAACTGGATAGTCCCCATTTGGAAATGTTAGCAAGTAATTCAGAAGCACTGGAAACACTGAGTCAACCAAACAAACCCTGCTCAGGTGCCATCAGGCTAGCGGCTCACAGCTCCTGACTTAAGAGCACCCTGTACACAGCATTCGCTGAGTCCTTGTCAGCCACCTCCCCTTAGAAATTCTCAAGGACGCTGATGAAGAAAGAAAAGCCAAGAATATTCCTTCCCAGGGTCAAGGCCAAGAGCCCCTTGACCTTCTTGGAGAACTGGCCTTCTCTGGCATCTCCACAAATGAAAGGGACAAGTTCTCTCTGCTATTGTAAGTGGCTGCTTGTGGTCCCCCCGCCACTGATCTTTCGAGCTAACATTTATACCAGGCTCACTATGTGCCAGGCACTGTTTCAGGCATTTTACATGCGCTACCTCATGTAATCCCCATGACAACCCAGTGAGCACTTGATCGATGTGGAGACTGAGGTATGCAGGGGTTAAGAGCTTGCACACAGGGTCACACAGCCTGTACACAACAGAGATGAGAGCTGGACCCAGGCAGATGGGTCAGTGTTGGTGTTCATACCCATCACTCCACACTGCCTCTCACTTGGCCAACAGGCTGTCCGGGCCTGGGTCCTCTTCCTCTAGCTGAGGTGACCTTCCCTCTCCCTGTATACCTGTGACTCTGCACGTGCCTGCAGAAGTCAGAAACCCACCAGGGCCAGGCCTCTGTCGCCAGCCAGCCTGTCCCGACGGTCAGCTGCCTTGCTCTATGGCTGGGGCTCACTGCTAACCGTCTATCACTCAGGACCAGACTAAGGGACTGGGTCTCCTGTCCCGCTCGCCTGCTTGGTATGCAGAGACCAAGCTGGCAGTGCTGCCCGCAGACAGTCTGCCACTACCAGGCTGTCTTGAGCCAGTATGAAGGCCTGAGCTCTTGGTGCTAAGCAGGCCCCAGAGCCACCCCTGAGCCCCAGCTAGCACCCCACCTCCTGGCTACAATCCACCAGGCCCCAGGCCAGTTGGGTGACTGGAGTGACCAGGTGAAGCTTTGTGTGGAGAATTGTTCCTGGTCTGACATCACACACACACACGCACGCGCGCACACACACACACACACACACACACACACACACTCTCTCTCTCTCTCTCTCTCTCTCTCTCTCTCTCTCTCATACACTCACACTTCCCATAGGTCCAAGGCATGTGGAGTGGCTGAGCAAGCACCAGGGAGAGGAGGGTAGAGACCCCAGCACACCCCAGGGCTCAGGCCAGGCATACTCAGGACCCCCGGGGACAGCCTCAAAGGACTGTGCCCACTAAACCACCAGAACGTCCTGTCAAGAGGGACAGCTCTTTTCCCAGCCCACAGGGATGTTTAGAAGATTAATTAGATGAACCAGGCAGTACTCAAGGCTCCCCAGGGAACTAGATGACTATGTGGCCCCAGCACAAAGCTCTTACATGTGCCACAGGCTGGGTCTTCATTCAGCATTGCTGTGGACAGCCAAGTCAGACAGCTGGCAGCACACGAGTGACTGACTCACTGCTTTCTGAAGCCACCCAGGGCCCAGACGGCTGTGCCAGCCATAGCCAGTCACAGTGCATGGTTTGGACAGTAGGTGGCAGGAAGAAGAGGACCTGCTTCAAAAGGTGCTCTCCTTACTGGGGCTGTTAGAATTCAAAGTGTCCTTCTGCCTCCAGGAAGTCTTCTGGGCTTTTCTGGCCTCTGGTGACATCTCCTGCTTCTGGAAAGCTGCTACCCATGCCCAGCTTCTACCATTTGTTGCCTTGTTGATGTTTTAAAATATCATTTAGTAAGCATTTAGTATGTGCCAGGTACTGTGTTAAGGGCTTTATATACATTATTGACTTAATCCTTCTAATAACTCTGTGAGGTGATATGATCATACCCATTGCACAGATAAGGAAGTAGGAGCTTGGCAAGTTCAAATAATATGTGTCTCCTGCCTCTCTATCATTTGTGTCCCCATGGGACTGCGTCTCTAGATGCATCAGATCACAAACTCGTGGCAACAGGGGAGCTACTCACACTTCCTTCCATCCTCCGAGCACCCAGGCACATGGTCAGACCCTGGACGACTGACTGTTAAGGTGTCTCCACATGCGGCGACCAAGTAGCCTTAATTAGCCCAGAGGTGGCATTAATGAATCAACAGTGGTCAGCCACGGGCCAGTTGGCCGTAAGAATCCCTGCATGTGCTGTGCAATATCTTAATCACCAAGAAAAATCCCTGCTTAAGTTGCATATTAACTATCAGGAGGCTCTACCGAAATGTGTTTCCTTCATTCCTCAGTGATAACTGAGGAACCAAGCCCTGTGGAAACAACATGTGGCTGGGCCTGAGAGCCCCCCCCACGGTGTGTGACGGGGCTGATGCAGCAGCCTTGCGGGGGGTCACTGGAGTGGGTTGCCAGCCAAGGGCACCAGGGTCAAACCGCCAGCACAGGGAGGCTCTGCTGGCTCCCAACAGCGTGGCCTGGGGGCCAGAGGGGGGAAAGTGCTCCGCGGGAGCAAAGGCGCGGGCCTCACCTTTGGTAGCGTGCGCCTCGGCAATGACCCGCAACCGGGAAGGAGGGATGGCTGTCAGCGGCACATCGTCCAGGCCCACCTGGGCGTAGATGTTGAGCGCTTCTTTGTAATCGCCTTCCACATAATTCAACTTGGCCATAATCAGACTAGATTCTTGTAGGAATTCTGACTAGAAGGAAAAGGAGAGAAAAAACATTTCCTGGAATATTAGGTATTGATGCTCCCTTGGGGTCCAGCCACCAGCTGCCACAAAGCCACACAAAATTGTATGCATAGGTGTTCACAGCGGTATTGCTCACAAGAGCCCCAAAGTGGAACCCACCCAAATGCCCATCAGCTGGTGAAGGGGTGAGCCACGTGTGGGGCAGCCACACCCTGGATACTGCCTAGCCACAGGGCGGAATGAAGCACTGACCCGGCTACCAAGCAGATAGATGAGCGTCAAGGATGTTACACTAAGTGAGAAAGCCAGTCACAAAATCACATACATATTGTAGGTTTCCACTTACGGGAAATGGCCAGAATGGGCAAATCTACAGAGGCAGAAAGTAGACTCTAGTGTTGGCCTAGGGCTGGGAGGGTGGGGAATGGGAGGTGACTGCAATGGTTACAGGGTTATTTTTGGGGTGAGGAAATGTTTTAAAACTGAGGTAACCATTGCACACCTCTGTGAATATACTAAAAACCACCAAATTGTACATCTTAAATAGGTGAATTATATTTCAGTAAAGCTGTTGCAGAACAAAACAAAATGAAAATGCTGAGGCTCCCCTCAGACCCCTGGGCCAAGAACAGAAAGATGCTTTATGAACAAAGCACCTGCCTCAAAAAAGCCATTCTGGAAGGTCCCACCCACTGCCCTGGGGGCTATACCACAAGACTACAGCCCAACTAACCCCAGGAGAGAAGCTTTCTAACGGTACAAAATGCCAGAGTGCCTTCTTTTTAGGGGCTAACTTTCCTCACTGAGCCATTGCAGCTTATTAAGGTGGCTGACCTCTGGCCCCCTCCCCCAAAGCTGCAAGCTCCCCCAGGCCTCTGCCAGCCAGCCAGGAGTGGTTGGCTTCCCCAGTCCCCACCCACCAGCCTCACCCTCTGCCCTCCCTCCCCCCACCACTCATCAGCCGAGAAAGAGGCAACCCCAGCATCTATATAAGGAAACAGATTTATCACCCTCTCCCAGACCTGCTCCTCAGAACCCTAGCTATACAAGGCTAGATTTCCCAGCTGAGAGAAACACGCCCTGGAGCTGCACTCTTCTCTGAGCTGCAGCTGAGAGGGGTGGGTAAGACACAGGTAAGCAGCGAGCGTGGCTAAGCAGCTGTTTCAGCCAATGTGGTCTGCTTCCGGGCATTTCTGGAAAGGGACCAGGGCAACAGGCAGCAACAGTGGAGAGGATGGCAGGATGGGCAACAGGGGCTGAAGGTTGCAAAACAGCTTTTATGAGTGGCTGGAGGGAAAGGCACCAATGCAAGAAATCAGAATTATATTCACAACAGAGAAATCAAAGCAGGCATAAGAAAAGAGAAAAAGTGGCAAAAAAGCACCCGGCCCAGGGGTGCTGCCCCAGGCCTGGGCCAGAGCAGGTTTGGGTATCCTGAAAAGGTTCCTAGGAGACGGTGCGGTGTCCTCCTTCCTTCCCTAAGCTCTCCAGCACCGAGAACCACTGGCCTAAAAGCAAACTGAAGAGGGAGAAGGACGGGACTTAGGGTTTAATACGTACAAAGCCTGAGTTTGGGGTGAAGAGGTTCTGGAGACGGGTGGTGCGATGGCTGCACCACAATGTGAACACAGTGCCGCTGAGCTGCACACTTTAAAATGGGTACAGTGGCAAATTTTGTGTTAAATACATTTTATCAAAGAAAAAAACTTTTAATTAAACTTGAAAATAAATTTAAGTTAAAAAAAAAAAGTAAACCAAAGGGCCAGACAGAAGAGATGCAGGAGCTTGGAGAAAATTACAAATGTGCGGGCACAGCGTGGGCAGCATCGTGCAGAGGAGGGACCCGCTCAGCCAAGGCCCCTGGGCTGCGGTGCTGGGAGGACAGCTCCAGGGCAGCGCCACGCTGCCTCGCCCATGACAAGCAGCTCTCTTGACTTGGATCAGAAGCAGATCCCCCGACTCCTAGCCCAGCCCCTTCTGCCCCAGGGCACTGCTACCTTGCTCCAGCCCTCCCGGCCTCAGTCACTTGTGTCTCGTGGGCAGCTATGTCTGTGCTAAGCTTGAGTGAGTGCCCAGCCTAAGGTCAAGAAGAGAGGAAGCTTCACATTAGCTGGTGTTGCGGGGCAGTGCACCTGTGCCTGCACAGCACACCTGTGGGACTCTGTGACTCTGGAACATTACAAGGTGAAGGAGGCTAAAAATGGCAACAGGAGACAAACTCCCCAGGTAGAACCAATGGGATAGCAATAAATGACACATATCTAGCGCTGTGTAGTTGTGAAGAAACTTCCACCTCTGAGCCTCAAAACAACCCTGAGCTAAGTTTGCTTACAGATGAAAGATGAGAAGCTCAGAGAGGTTAGGTAACTTCCCCAATCACATAGCTTATAAATCCAGAGTGAGCTTAAACTCAGGAATTCTAACTTGAAATTCAGCATTCCTACTCCCACGCGGGCTGCAGAGCCAGCTGCCAGTACCTGGTAAACACTAGGTTAAAGCCTCGAGATGAAATGGGGGTCGGAGTAGGAAGGAAACTAGCCAAGCATCAGGAGCAGTGACCGCCCCCCATCTTCCTCCCCTCACCCAAAGTCACACCCCTGCACCTCCTGGATGGACCCTTGAGTCTGACTGGCTGTCACTGTGAGGTGTGGCCCCATTTGCCATTGTCCCTCCACCCTTGCCCGCTGACAAAGACCTAAGATCACAGAGACAACTGTTCCCCAATTGTGGAGGAAAGCATGGTGGAGCCTTTGAAAGAAAAGGAAAGAGAGAACACTATTTTTAAGGCCCCAAAGGCTCTGCCAAGTCCTTAAGAAACTGGGCTTCCTACACTAAAGCAATGCTCTCGAGCCAGCCTCTGAGGGGTCCGGGGCTGTGTCCAGTGGAGACACACACAAAGGCCATCTGAAAGGTGGCTTTCTGTTAGGGTTTCCAAAAGCCTGCAGCTGCACAACTGACGGGCCCCAACCTCCTTTATTCCAATGCTGGCCAGGCCCAGGCCCCGGAGGCGGCCAGATGACAGAGAAGGACGTCTCAGAATGGAAACCCACAGGTGTGGGGGAAGCAGGAGGTGGGAGGGTCCCAGCCCAGCCCTCCAAGGCCCACCCCATTCGAACCTACAGACACTGAGCCCCAAAGAGAGAAGTGACCTCCTCGGGGTCACACAGCAGCTTGGGGACAGGCACGAGTCCCCGGTATGGAGAGGAAAGGGAAAGCCGAGAAAAATACAGCTTCTCTGGGGGAAATGTACACAAACGTGAGGGTGAAGTCTGCAGAAGCAGCCCCAGGTAATTCTGAGATAGAAAGAGAAGAAAAACAAAAGAGAAACCATCAAGGTTAAAAGGAAAGAGATACAACTCAACACCAACAACAATAAAACCAACCCAATTAATAAATGGGCAAAGAACTTAAATATTTGACATTTATTCACAGAAGATACACAAATGGCAATAAGCATATGAAAATATGCTCAATACCACCAATCATCAGCAAAATGCAAATCAAAACCGCCAGGAGATACCACCTCAAATATTGGAATGGCTAATACTGAAAAAAAACAAAAACAAAAGCAAAAAAAAAATAGAGGATAAAAGGAAAAATGCTGGCAAGGATGTAAAGAAGCTTGAGCCCTGTGCACTGTTGGTGAGAATGTAAAATGGTGCAGCTTTTGTGCAAATACTTTGGTGATTTCTCAGAATATGAAACAGAATTACCGTAAGATCCAGCAATTCCACTGCCGGGTATGTGTCCAAAGAATTGACAACAGGTTCTTGAAAAGCTATTTGTAAACCCCTGTTCATAACAGCGTTATTCGTAAGAGCCAAAAGGCAGAAGCAACCTAAATGTCCACTGACGGGTGAATGGATAAACAAAATGTGCCTTATACATAAAGTGGACCATTATTCAGCCTTAAAAGGAAGGAAATTCTGACATATGCTACAACATGGATGAACCTTGAGGGCATTATGCTAGAGAAATAAGTCAGCCACAAAAGGACAAATTTCATATGATTCCACTTATATCAGGGACCTGGAACAGTCCAATTCATTCAGACAGAAAGTAGAACGGTGGTTCCCAGGGCCTGGGGAATTAGTGTTTCATGGGTAGAGGTTCAGTTGGGAATGATGAAAAAGTTATGGGATAGACGGTGGTGATGGTCACACGACAATGTGAATGTATGTAATGCCACCGAACTGAATACTTAAAACTGGTTAACACAGTAAATTTTATGTTGTGCGTGTTTTACCACAATTGGAAGGAGGTAAAGAAGGAGAAAAATGAGCTCAGAAGTTCACTGAAGACTGCACATCCTCAGTAGACCAAACACCCTAAAAAAGAAGACCCTGAGAAGCTCCGGGCCCAGGGCGGGGATGCAGTCAGCTGCCAGAACAGGAGCGACGTCAGGAAAGCAGCAGGAGCCGAGGCAGAGAGCTGCAGGCGAGGTGGGCAGCGGGGAGTGAAGACCAGGCAAAACGGGATTCAAAAGAGGCAAGGAAGGGAAGAGGGGAGAGGGGGACGGAAAGCTGAGTATGACAAGAGACCAGAGACCAGGGCAGAGGGACAGAAGGGCAGCGCTGAGGTCTCCTGTGTCGTGAGGGTTAGGGTCACTGCGCAGGCCCGGGGAAGGTCCTGCCGGGCCTGCCGTCACCAGGATGAAACCCCACACCGCGCTGGACCACAATAGCCTGGGACATTCATGAGCTGCATAAGTTAGGCAGGAACTCACGTGGTGACACTTCTAATTAACTGCTTTTTTTGGCAATGGGACAAGGTGTCAGGTTGAGGTCTGGAGCATGTACAACAGCTTTATTCCAAGCACCTGGGGAAGATTAGCGCCACTTTTCAGAAAATGTGCTATTGAAGACTCTCACTAGAGAGACCCTATTGGGCCAGAGGCCCCCCAAAGGCAGTCAGCCAGCCTAGAAGCTGACACTCTGGCCACAGGCACTGGCCTGCTCTGGGAGACAGGCCTTGGCAGTGTGCAGACGCACTCCCAGCACAGCCCTGCTCAGTGCTGGGCACCTTTCCCACCCACGAACCGACCAGCAAGGGTGAGGCCAGCACCTCCCCACTGGCCCCCTCCCCCCAGACACCCGCGGTACCTTGAGGTTCCCTCTGTCCAGGGCGGCGGTCAGATGCTTGCGGACCTCTGTCAACTGGGGCCTGGGGCCTCGTGGACTGGCACCTTGCCGCAGTGGGTGATCCTTCAGGTACTGTTCCAGCTTCGACTCCCCGAGAAGCAGCTCTGCCATGTCATCTACAAGGACAAAGCGAGAAGCTCAATGGCAGCCAGGAATGGTCTGTGCCAGGACCCCCAAGGACATCAGGACCACCACACTCATGCACTATGGCACCAGCAGGCCCTTCTGGAACCTCATAACCTTAGATGGAGTCCAAGAAGGTACCATCCTACATTGACTTCTGTTCACTTGGAAACCACATCCCAGGAGTATTACTTAAACAGGAGGCAGCTCAAGCATTCAGTCATTCCTTTGTCACACATACATTGAATCCAGAAAGATGGACACATATTAACATGGAGAGAGCTCAAGGTCAGGCTGAAAAAGCAAAGTTGTCTTATGATTTATTCAGTATGATCTTTACAAAACACGTACAAAACTCAGTGCTATCTATGTATTTTCTAAGAGTGATGCGATGAAACCACCCGGCTCTTTTGTGATCTCTGGCCTTATCCACGGATATGAGCTGGTAGAATGTCTTGTACAGTTGATTGTCAAAACGAGTTTGTGTCTAAATGAACTGACGGCATGCAGTCTGTTTCTGCCTAAAAGTCAAAACCTGACAGACACTTATGCAAACACTGGGAATGTTTGTAAGGTTTTCCTCCTAGGAGTATACTACTCATCATTATAACTTTGTTGATTTCTGAGTTGGTTTATTAATTAGAATAAAAAGCTCACCCCAGGAGCAGCTCTTTGGATTCCAGACATCCACATTCAGATGTTCCTAATAAACTCAGAAAATTCATACATCAGCCTGAGCCCAGTCTAGTTTTCCTGTGATTGGACATAATTGTATTAAAATAAAAGAGCAATGCTGAAAGGTTTGGAAGGATAGTCCTCATATCCACGACCGCAGTTACCACTGGGATGCAGGGCAGGAAGACCTCGGAGGGGGTTAGTGGCAAAAATGGACTTTAGGTTTATCCTTAATATTTTGGTTCCAGAAAGGAGAACAGATGTGCCTATTATTTGTGCAATCTAACATTAACTCAAAAGATATTCTCGGAGGACCCACTGAGATCTGGAGTGGCTGGTCTACTGAGAGCTGTAATGCGAACCTCTCCAGGGCCTCCGGTCAAGGACCAAAGCGGCCGAATCTATACTCTCAGCAGTGCTTCTGCCTGTGTATTGGGAAGCCTAAAATAACCTTTTAGACATGAGACCTGGGTCCTGGGAGGAGCCAAGCAACGCCAAAACAGGGCTGAGTTAAGTTAAAGAACACAAGGATTCTTTAGTTGTCCCAGAAGAAAAAGCGAATCACCTACAAGCTCAGGAGTGCTTCAGGCAGCCCCCCTCCCTCCGCCCTGTGCCAGCATGCTACACCGGAAGACCCCAGAGCCATGTCTGCAGAGGCCAGGGGCACAAAGTGCAACCCCAGCGACTGGACCCCATCAAAACACCCACAGGTACAAAAGCAGCAAGCAGCATCCTGCCAGAAGCATGAGCCCTTCTGGAGAATGACACCCAGCTAATTAAGAAACACAGGACTCAGGGATGAAGGATGCATAGACAAGGCCAGAGAGGATCAGAGCAGCTGACATGCAGAAAACACATGCCCACAAGAATTACAGCTGTAGACAGAATGCAGCTTATTAAAACAAACTCAATGCAAAAACAATAATGTATCCAAAACTGGCAGGAGCATCAGAAGGCTATGTCCTCATCTTTCAAAACATCCTATATATGTTTAAAGAAAAAAAAATGACTCCGGTCTTTTTTGAACTTTACTGGATTCTTTTAGGAAATGATGTTATGTGGTAAAGTGTTTATGTGGGGCTCAACAATTCCTCCTTTAGATGCACTTTGGTTTCTTTTTCCCAATAATACTTATTAATACTTTATTTTTTAAATAAAAGACTGCTGCCCAATAGAAATAAATGCAAGCCACGTAGAGTTATTTAAAAAATTTTAGTAGCTGTATGTTATTTATCTTCATTTATGTCTATGTCCCTAGAAAGCTGTTCTAGGATGCATATTACTCTATGACATAGATTTCTGAATGATAGGATTTGGGATAATTCTCATCTCTGTAGTCTGAATTATTTTTATTCAGCAGAATCATTTATATTACTTTTAGGAAAAACTGTAACTCTCCTTTAAAAACTGGATGTATGTCAGTACATTCACAGTGGTTATTCTGAGTGGTAAGACTACCAGTCTATGCTGAATTTCTTTTTTAAATATTTCAAATTTCCAAAAAATAAATAAAACGAGATTCAGACTTCTAGATTTAAATCCCAGTTTGTCACTCTGTGACTTTGGCCCTAGGATTTAACCTCAGTGTTGAAGGATGTGAGCAGGTATTATGTGCAGCAACAGGGCTGTGCCCTGGAAGGGAACCAACTTGCCCTCCGGCTCCTCTTCACCCTACCCCACCAGCTGGAACATGGTGGTGCTGGTGGAAAATGGCACATCTGTCCTTGGCCACGGGACCAAAGCCAGTCTACTGAGGATCGCAGAGCAGCATGACATAACTAGCCTGGAGAGATATAACATACACATAATGAGTCTCCCCAGGCCCTGGATTGCTTATGATCAAATATTACGTGAGAAAGAAACATGAACTTCTACCTTGTTCTTACTTAAGTCCCTGTTATTCTGACCTTTGCTACAGTGGCCTAACTGGCACCCTTACTAGTTCTCCCAAACATGAAACAGGCTTTAAATTGAGAACCACCATCTGAGAACACCTCACCCACCCCAACTCTCAGGCTCACTGATTTCTAAACAGAATTCCCCAGAACCCAACTCGGGGCTTTGGCACAACCCCCAGTCTCTTCATCTCTCCTATTTCATTGATTTTACATCCTAGGCTTGCAAAAATGTTTATTTAAACAAAGGGCTGCATAAAGAGGAATGTAAAACCACCACCTGAGTGCTTCATAGGATTACAGTCTTTTAGTTCATTCATCTCCTGACACTGGGGGGAAAAACCAGAGTCATGCGGCCAAGACATGCAGAGCCCAGCTCTGTCAGAACAACCCAGAGGAGGCAGGGCAAAGTTCAGCTGGGAGGAAGACACTGTCCTTAGAATTAGGAGACACAATCTCTTCCTTCATGGAGGTTCTAGTCCTTCAAGATCATTCAACATGATGCAGCTCTAGTGAGATGTACATAATCCCGGATGGATGGAGGAGGAGACAAAGCCTTCACCAATTATGTTACAGGTATACATTTGCAAAGTGCAAAGTGTGGGGAAAGGCATTTCAGGCAGAAGGATCAGAATATGCAAAGGCATGACACAGCTTAGTTGTTTGAGTAACTCCAGGTAGTTTGTTAGAGATGAACCATGGAGGGCGGGGAAAGGAAGAAGGGAACAGTCGGGAGAGTTTCCTGCCAGGTAGGCGAGGATCAGCTCCCCAGTTCTGGAAGCAGAGAAGTTCCAATCTAATTTGGAACTTAGCCATGGTGCCTCCAAAATACCCTTTGAAATGTTTTAAATTTCCAGCCTCCAAATTATCCCTCAAGCAAATTACGTTTTCTTTGTACCCCTTCTAAAAAGGTCCCTGCCACTCACTGTCCCAACCAGGAGGGCAAAGATTATAAAACATCAATGAGTTCAGGTTAGGGAAATCTGACAGAGGCTACAAGGCTCAGTCCTCATGAGGGAGGGTGCTCAGCAGCCTGGCCAACACCCCTGGGCACTGGATGCCCTTGTCAACGACAGGCTCCCAATTCAAAAACCACTGGCACCTAACCCGCTGTTAGTGCCCAGAGGGCATCCAGCTATGTGCTGGGACAGCGGGGCACAAGAACAACAGGCTCCATGGGGCATATGAGAAAATTAATTCCAGCTGGATTAAAGAATTAAATGTGAAATAAAGGAGGATCAAAATGTCAAAAATAGACTTTTACTCCCAGCCAAGATGGAATAAATTTACCCTCCTATATGAAATAACCACAAAACCAAGACAGAATATATGAAAAAACAGTTTTTAAGACACTGGACATCAGGCAACAGAACAAAGAAATCCCTGAGAACTGGGTAGCAAACAGGCTGAGCCCCAGGACTGTCCTGAGCATTTTGGCTGCAGACAGAACCAGGACCTTACATCACAGTCAGGCCTCATGGAAGAATTCAATCTGAGTGTCTCTTTCCCCCCTCACCTACTCACACTCACCAGACACAGAGTAGAGTCCAGCTGGGCATTACCCACTGCAGTGGGGCAGTAGAACTGCAAAGTGGGGCTAGCCATGTACTTTCCAGGATGGAAAAGCCCAGCAGTACCCTGGGGAAGGAAGAGCTCTGGCCTCAGGCAGCCCTGGGTTTGAATTCCAGCTCCTTCGCTTATGAGCTGTGCAGCATTGGGCAAGTAATTTAACCTCTCTGAGCCTTAGTCTCCTCACCTGGCTACTGAGCAGTTGCTGAATAAATGTTAGTTACTGTCACTGTTACTTTCATTCATTGTGGGCTTACTATTTCCCAGAATGTTATTGTTATGTTGGATCTAGAGGAGCCAGAAAGCTCTATGGGACACAATCCCTGTGTTCAAAAGGCCTACAGTCTTGTAGGATGACATGAATGTTGTGTGATATTCATTTCTAGCAGAGCCATAATGAGCTCTTACTAAATGCCATGCAGTGTGCACAGCAATTTACCTCCTCCTGTTAGTTCTCCACGTAACCCCAGGACACTGACACCATTATTATCCTCTCACAGACAGGGAACCAGGTATGCGAGGTGAAGCAACATGCCAAAGGTCACAGAGCCAGTCTGTCCTAAAGCTGGCATCTGAACCCAGGCCATGTCCCTATGACATCACCCCAGTAAGCCAGGCATGAACCATGTGGACATCAGCTTTGAGAGAAGCTGCGGAGCGTTGCTCCTAACCAGCCAGGTGACCCTGGCCAAGCCACTTAACCAGTCCATTGCAGGGCCAAACAAGCAGTTTCTACATCACTCACCTACCCCACCTGTCAGGATTCTCAGGTGGCCAGAGTGAGGAGGGGCTCTGGGACACCCAGGGCTCATTTCCCCTTTCCCAGGGCTTTTTTTGGGGGTGGTTTAAATGAGGCTGCAGAAACCAGCTCCCCAGTGATTTATACAGAGACAAAGCTTGAAGCCGAATAGAGAGCAGAACCCTCACCTAGAAGAGTAAGGGGCATTAGCTGGTCCCGTGGCTCATCTCCAAACATCCATGAGCTTCACGGCTGGTCCGCCTGACCCCCAGGGAGGGAGGGGCTGTGGCCTTTGCCTCTTGAGGTAACTTGTCCCTTCCTCACAGCCTTCTCCCTTGCAGGATAAGCAGCTGACACCCAGACATATGATCAGTGGTAAACAAAACAAAAAACCAAACACTAGGGTTTCTACTCTAGTTCAGGTAGTACTTGATATCAACACAAAAAAAATCTCAACAACTCGGTTTATACAACAATAGAGAAGCATTTAGTTCTATTTAAACTGTTCTTGCTGTGGCTCTGATCCGAGAGGAAAAAACAAACCCCTGTTCAAGTAGGAACTGGTTCTTCAGTGCCTCCTTTGTTATATAGCAAAGACAGCCAGGGTCTCGCTTCATCTCAGCATGACCTCAGTGAATTCCCCCCCTTGTTTATTTGGCTTTTTCCAAGTCACAGCTAGCTTAACTTTTGTAGTACTTGCCATCTGTCCACCCCTCAAAGAGTGTGGACAGGAAATAGACACTACCAGATAGTGTAGATAAGTGTGTAAACTGGTATGAGTGTCTACAGAGGGCACTTAAGCAATATCTATTGAGCAATTTATGTACCTGTACCATCTGACCCAGAAATTCCAGTTGTAGCAACTTATCCCATAGATACATGCAGTCTTGAGCACAAAGATGTACATCTAAGGATGTTTACTACATACAGTCCTCATGGTAATGGCAAAGGATGGAAAACAACCTGGAGGGTCCTCAACAGGGGACCTGTTAAATGAATTCTGGTGTACCCCATGGGATGGGACATAGTGTGTCCAAGAAGCCACGGGAACACATCTAAATACAACTCCATGGTAGCCTGATGGCACAAATGGCTGCAGGTCTTCCTGCTTCCCTGAATCCACAAGCTTTGTGGCCTCTCACATGGACCCTGGGCTTGGCCACGTGACTTGCTCTGACTGACAGCACAGTAGCAAATCTGATGCGCACAGCAGCTTGGAAAAGGGCTACCTCACTTCTGCTCCCCTCATGCTTCTCCGTGACCACAGTGAGAATGTGCGTGGTGAACCCGGAACTAGGAGGCGGAAAGGCCGCATGGAATAGAGCCGGTGGTCTCAGCCAAGGACCAGCCATATAAGAGAGCCCAGCCGGAGTGGCAACGGCACTGAGCAGACCCACAGCTGGCTGCAGATGCAGGAGCGAGCCCGGGCAAATCCAGCTTCATGAAAAATCATAAAGCTGGCTGTTTCAGGGCACTATGTTTGGGGATGGTTTGTTACACAGCAACAGAGAGCAATCTCAAAGATAAATAGGGCCTACGGTATGTAACCACTGTGGGTAAAAAAGCAAAAATCAACACTATCCTTCCTTATAAATGTACAGACATGTGGCATATTTCTGAAAGGATGCCCAGGAAAGTCCTAAGAGTGTTTGCTTCTGTGGAAGAGAGCAACAGGACACAGAGATGATGCAGGAAGGGAGTTATTTTTCAACATTTACCCTTTTGTATTATTTGGGTTTTGCAACCATGTACACTCATTACCAACATAAAACATAACCCAATTAATTTAAAAAGATAAAGGACAGCCGCATCATAGTGTGCCCCGAATCCAGTGTGGAGAGTCACCCACAGAGGGGGTCATGCAACCGAGTCCATCACTCAGAACCAAGTGAAAGAATTTTAAATCTGAAGTTACTTCTGTGAGCTCATCACCCACTCTCCCTGGCCACCAACGTGTCAGGCACACTCCCTTAGACCCTCAGCAGCCTTCCAAGGCCACGGCACTCAGTCTCACCTGAGGATTCCTTCTCCTGCCAAAATTTCCAGGCATCCTAGGAGACCCATTTCAGGGTCACCTTGGAGACAGATTCTCCACTCTCTGGGCCTGAGTTAACCTTCCTGAGTTAACGTTCCTCACAGAGCTTTGCACATTCACTCATCCGCCTGCATTTATTTAGCACCTGGTAGTCCCTGGAACTCACAGCAGGGGACAGATGAGGTCTCTGCCCTCATGCAGCTTCATTCCAGACAGGGGAGACAGACAGACAAGCCAGAAACGTCTAGAGAGTGGTAAGAGATGTAAAGAGAATGGAAGCAGGACAGAATGACAGCGAGTGGCTGGGTGATTACTTGAGACTGTGCTGTCAAGCCAGGGAGCGAGTCTCCCTGGAGAGGCGTGTGATACATGGATGATGAGACAAAGTCAGCATGCCAGTGGCTGAGGGAAGAACATTCTCTCAGCCTGTGTCAGGGCGTCAGGGCTCTGGGGTGCGGGCACAGCTGGGGTCTTCTAGAACAGCAAGAAGGCTCATGCGGCTAGAGCAGACGGAGCGGATCAGCCAGGGTAGTCAGCGAGGCAGGCAGGGCAGACCAAGAACATTCTCGCAGAAGGTAGTAAGGAGTCTGGCTTTCAGTCTAAGTGCAAGTGGCGGTTTCAGAAGGGCGCAGGGGAGTGTGTAAGCAGGGGCATGAAATGATCTGATTTAGGCTTTGAAAAGGCCCCTCTGTCTGCCTCGGGGTTGGAGCAGGGTGAGGTGGCAGCAGAAACAGTTGGAAGGTTACTGCAGTGATTCCAGCCAGAGATGGGGCTGGGAGGTAAGAAACAGTGCAGAAGGGAAAAATAGACTGAGTGAGGATGCAGTTTGGAGGTAAAATAAATAAGACTTACTAATAGATTAGGTTGGAGGTGCAATAGACAGAATAACATCCCCCAGAGGTACTACATCCTAATTGCTGGAACCTGGGACTATGTCACCTTACGTGGCAGAAAGGACCTTGAACATGAGATTAAGGATTTGAGATGGGGCATTATCTCATGGAGGATTATGGGTCCTCAGAAGAAGGAAGGAGGGGGTCAGAGTCGGTGGAGGTGTGCTGACAGAAGCAGGGTCATAACAAGACGGGGCCTGGGGGATGCTGCATCGATGGCTCTGAAGACGGAGGAGGCTACAAGCCAAGGCAGGCCGGCTGCCTGCAGAGGCTGGAAAGACAAGGACACAGGCTCCTTCCCAGAGCCTCCAGAAGGAGCACAGCCCTGCTGACACTTGATTTTAGCCCAGTGAGTCCCATCCGCAACTTCTGACTTCTAGAGATGTAAAAAGGCAAATGCCCGCTGCTTTAAGCCAGTAAATTTGTGATAATTTTTTTGCAACAGCGAAAGGAAACTTATGCAGGAGAGTGAAGAGAGGAGAAGGATCGAAGATAAAGCCTAGATTTTCAATTGCACATGGAGTGGACAGTGGTACCATTTTGCCATTTATTGAGGTGAAGAGGAACAAAACTGTTTCGACCAAGTTAAATGACATTTGATGTCCAAATAGAGAGACCAAATCAGTGGGTGGAGGCCCATGTCAAAGCTGAAGGGGACTGCGCAGGAAGGTCAGGGAAGAGAAACCACAACCGTGTCTGTTACAGAAACCAACATTAGGAAGTTTCCAGAAAGAGGGAGTGGTCAAGTGCGTTAAAAGCAACTGTAGTATCAAGGAAGATAGCACAAACAGAGCCATTAGATTTGGCAACATGGAGGCAACGTCAGAGGGTGACCTTGACACAAGAAGTCTTGGGCGTGTGAGGCACACAAGCCCAACCAGAGTGGGCTGAGGAGATGATGATTCTCTGAAGAGGCCCCGCCGGAAGGGAACAGAGAGATGGGGCAGTGACTAGACGGCTATGCAGGGTGAAGGAAGGTTTAACAGGAAATCCTAGGGCATTTGTATATCCTTCAGGGAACGATCCAGGAAAGAGATGTCTGCAGCAGCAAAGTCCTGAGAAGGTGTGAATGGAAGGGATTCTGAGCAAAGGTCAAGGGGCTGTAGGCCTGAAAGGAGCTGGAGCTCCCATGCAGGGACAGGAGGGAAATTGGCCAGACACGGCTGAAGGAGACAAGGGAGGGGTTCCTAACAATTTCTGTTTCCTCTGTAAAGTCCGAGGCAAGGTCATGAGCGAGAGTGATGGGATGGCATGCAGAGTGATGGGATGGCATACAAGTTCTAAGAGAATAGGTACACTAGACATCTTGGAAAGCAGGAATTGGAAAAGTGGCAGTGCCTCTGAGGTCAGTGGTCATCAAGTGCGGGTGGTCAGCAAGAGTGAGGCATCCTCAGGCAGCGAGCCACTGCTCAGCCGCATGCATGGCAGGCAGAGAACTGGTTTAGCCAGGGCAGGGGCACAGGCTGGACAAGGGAAGGGCGCATACCTCGACTAGAAAATACAGATCAGTTGTCCCCACACTTGTATTAACATGTAAGTCGCATCCTGTCACCCCTCTCCTCAGACCCCCCAGTGGCTCCCCCTCACCCCAACGTGAAAGCCCAAACCCTGTACCTGACCCCCAGCTCTACCTCCACCCATCACTCTTACTCCAATGCTCTAAGTCCAGTGCTCGGCGCAGAGTCGGTGTTCCATGAATACCTCTGGAGGGAATCAATCAGTCAGTACGTGTCCTTCACGGACAGGGCCCAACCAAGCACCTCAGTCCGAGGAGTCTCGGCTTCCCCATGGGCTGCCTGACATAGTCAGAGCACGGCTGTGGACCGGACACAGGCCTTCCCTTTTCTACCTCAGGGTCTCCAGTGTTCCCCCTCTATGATCTCCGTTTAAATTCTGACCCAGTTCACAGGGCCTGGCTATCTGGAACTCTTGCCTGAAAGGCAAGGAGGGCACACATCAAAAATTAAGGAGCTCGAAAGAAGTCAGCAGAAACAATATTCTGGGAAAACCTTGGTAGCCGGAGTCCAGGCTTCATGCCAAAGCCTCCCCCTCTTGTCCATACACCTGGAGAAGCTGGAAGGACAGGGTGGGAGGGTAAACTATGGGAACAGAAGACAATACTTGCATTGAGCTGGCAGAATAGACAAGTATACTGGTCACACACACACACACACACACACACACACACACACACACACACACACACACACACATGCTTCCCCTAGAGAAACCTAGTTTACAAAAAGAAAAGGTAACTTAAAGCCATTAGCTTGGAGCTGGTTTGGCCCGTCCCCAGAGCTCAGCAAGGCAGGAAGTGACTCTAGCAGGGCAGGGGGATGTTATCAGGCCAGCCCAGAGGGCTTGGAAAGGGCCCTCTCAGGAAGCCAGCTCCACTCAGACAAGTTACATGGACACCCACACGAGTCAACAGGCATCTCTTGAAGACTCAAAGCCCCAGTTCAGTCCCTGTCCTCAAAGAGTGTGATCTACAGGGAGAGAGGTCTCAACAAGTCCTGGCCTGAGGGTGTGGACAGGCCACCAGGACATTCAGAAGGGTGTCAGAAGTAAGTGAGGTCTGAGCCGGGCTTGAGGGATTTCTCCAAGCGAGACTCCAGGAAGAAGGGAGCCTGGACACAAGTGGTGAGTATGGTGGGGCAGGGGCAGGATGGAAACCACAAAAGGATGTGGGCAGCTGTGAAGGGACTGAGGGACCCACTTTCAAGAGCTGACTCGACTCTGTTGGCCCAGTGGACAATGGGAAGGGAGCGGTGTTTATTGCAGGGCCCTGGCTTGGCACCCCCAGCACTGTCACCTCACCTCACTGTCACCCCACTACGCCCAGCTGCCTTGACAGAAAACACTGCTTCCTGTTAGGCTGGAACCTGCGAGGGCCAGCGAGGGCAGGTCTCAGGGAGCAGGCCTCACAGCAAAGGGGCTGAGCCACCTGTATGTGAGGAGAGCAGGACAGGGATGGTCAGCAGAGGAGAGGAGGCCCAGAACGCCCCTGGGAAGGGCCGCTCAGCAAGGGTCCACCCCGCAGTGCACAAAAGACATGAGCAGAGAAGGTCATGGGCATTCAGTCAGCCCAAATAGCAATCCATCAGCCACCCAGCCCCAGGAGGGCAGGGCCCCACACAGTGCCCCTAGGGATGACACCAAGACTCCCAGCATCTCGGGTGACCTCCACAGCCCTTGTCCTCTACCACTGCCGGCCCTGACCACATGTACGCCCAGCCTCTGTGTCCTAGACTTGAGCATAAGGACGGTCTTAGCGATCACTGCATTCCAGGCCCTCAGGACAGGGGCTGACACAAAGTGGGGGCTCAGCAGGTATCTGATGAGTAAATGAATCTAAGTTAAGTCCTTAAGGGCTGAGACTGAGTTGTTCCTTTAACAATTAATTGAGAACCTACTGTGTGCTAGACATATTATTGGTGCTTCCTATATAGCCATGAGCAAAAGAGCAGAAGAGCCCTGCCCTCCTGGGGCTGACAGCCCCGTGTCCTCATCACACGTCACAGCACCCCCATCCCCTATGCCAGGCTCACTGAGGCAGAATGAATGGCTGGGAAAGGACTGTTGGGGGTGGGTCTCAGACTTGGGTCAAAGGCCTGGCTCTGCACTGACTAGTTCTGAGCCCAGCTAACACTGACTGTCGTCAGACGCAGGCCGTAAGCCGCATGCAGTGCACCAGAAGCCCATCTGCACCCAACCCTGGCACCCCCACGGCCATTGCTGCCCTACCCACTTCCTCCCCCTGTACAGGACTGAGTATCTGGACCTTTCCATCAGTCAGGCTGCTTCAGACGATGCTGGTGCCCGAAACAGCATCACCTCATTTATTCCTCAAAGCAACCTTTGAGATAGAGGCTGGGAGAAGCTGCCTACGTCACCCAAGGCCAGACGAGCAGTAAGTGGCAGACCTGGGATGGGAGCCCGAGTCTAACAGGACAAAGCCCACTGTTTTCTCCTGCACCATGTTCCTTTGCTCTTTGCTATAATGCCTCCATCCACCCAATAGTGTGAGCTTGCCCAGGGCTGAGGGGGATCCCAGGGAGACGGACTTTCAGGACTAGAACCGGGAAAGTCTTGGGCCAACTAGGAGAAGTCAGTCATCCTAAAGCCTCAACTCTGCCCAGGGCCCTCCTCCTGGTGCTCTGTCAGGTCTTACCCACTGCCACCTAAACCCACCTGAACCTTAGCCCCCCAGGAAGCCAGCTGCACCCTGTAGCCCTGTAAACGATACTACCATTGCTCTCAGGGAGGCACTCTGTCCCACCACTTGCACAGTCATGTTCACAGTCTAGTCCTGGGACTCCCCGAGCCACAAGCACCTGGGAGCTAGTTAACAATCCTGCTTCCTGAACTCCAGACCCACAAAGACCTCCCAAGGCAGAAGCTGAGCCCAGCCTGGGAACCTGAGCTGCTTACCAGCCCTCAGGTGACTCAGCTGCCTGGGGCCGAATGACTGCCTCGAGCTAGAAGCTTCCTTCTGGTGCTCACTAAACACAGGCTTGTGATTAAACGCAGGGGCTTCTAGCCCTGACTGATCACATAAACCACCCAAGGCTCGATTTAAGGACGCAGATCACCCCTACCATGGACCGGGGACCCACCACGCCAGAGCAGAGGGCCTGAGAATCTGCAATGGCCAGGCTCCCTTAGTTCAGTGTTTCTCTGCACCTGTCCATAGACCAGCAACATCAGCATCAGCTGGGAGCTTCTTGAGAATGCAGAAACCCAGGCCTTGCCCCAGACCTGCTGCATCAGAATGCCAGGCAGTGTGGCCCTACATCTGGGTTCTAGCAAACCGGCTTGGTGAGTCTTGGATCCAACCAGTTTAGAAAAGTATTAGTGCAGTAGAAAGAATAATGGTGCTAGAGTTGGAAGTGGGTAGAATCGGCTCAGAACATCTCCAAGCCTTATCTGCTCATGCCCTGGCCGAGCACTAAGACCTTGACCCTGTTCCTCATGCAGTTGTGATGATTAATCATGTATAAGTTCATGTCCATAAAATGGCACACAGCAAAAGCTCAAGAAATGCTTGCTCATTCTTTTTTCCTACTGGCACTATCTTAACACCTGTGAAGTCAGGAAAACTAAGGTCTCAGAGCATCAAGTGATCGTACAAGGTCACTCAGAGGGCAAATGCACATGGACTCTGACCCCTGGCAGGCCTCTGAAAGGACTAAAACACCTATTCTGCTTAGTTCCGACACGTGCACCCTCTGCTATGTCTGATGAACAGGGAAGGACAAAACAGGAGGGTGACGGGGACAGGAAAACTGTTCAGTTTCCTGTGCCTGTGGCTGCCTTTATGTGTTACGTGGCCCTCATCTAACCCGTGCTTCCTGATGGAGTGCCCAGTTCAAAGCTGGCCTGGCAGCTGGGGGTGCCCCAGTTAGAATGCCTTCAGCAGCAAATAATGACTGAACACCACTCAGTGTGTCTTCAAAGAGAAGGCATCTTCTCACACAAAAGAAAGTTCAGGGAGGAACCGCTCCAGGCATGGTGCCACCAGCAGCTCAGCAATGTTGTCAGGAGTCATGTTCTTGTGACCCTGCACTACCCACCCTCCACAGACCAGCCTCACTCCTAGGCCAGGTGCCCATATGGCCATGAGACGGCTGCAGCTCCAGGTCCCAAAAGGGAACAACATTCCCAGAGAAAAAAGAAAAACTATCCTTCTTCCCTCTTAGGCATGCATGGAGCCCCCTCCTACCACAAATGCCTCTAATGTCTCATTGGCTGGAACTAAGTCACATGCTTGTGCGTCAACCAATCCCAGGCAAGGGAGTGGACCCATGAGGCCAGAGCCCAGGGCCACCTACAGTGAAGCACAAGGGAGAGGACTGAAGGGGCTGAGAGCTGAGCAAACCTGGGCTCAGTCAGGGAGGAGGAAATTGAGTGCAGTGGAAAATGCTGGATTGACAACTGGGGGGCCTGTGGCTGTCCCCAGGCCACCCGACAACACCAGCCCCAGAGGTAAATACCAGCCCTCGCAGGACACCACCTTGGCCCTCACTTCCATTCTGGAAGGCCGGCCTCACTTTTCTAAGCCTATTCCAATGGCTGAGGCCTCCTCTAGAGAAAGTCCTGTGGGCCATTTAGCACGGCACCCCAAGTGTGAGCTTAACAGCTCACGACCGCACAAACACAGCACTCTGTCCTCTCGACACCGGCCACCTGGGTGGGGAGACAAGGTACACGATGAGATGGGCACGAGTATCTCTTCCCTACCACTCGGAGCCTGAAATTCCTCCAAACAGGGGCCTGCCAGGGGTCAGAGTCCATGTGCATTTGCCCTCTGAGTGACCTTGTACGATCACTTGATGCTCTGAGACCTTAGTTTTCCTGACTTCACAGGTGTTAAGATAGTGCCAGTAGGAAAAAAGAATGAGCAAGCATTTCTTGAGCTTTTGCTGTGTGCCATTTTATGGACATGAACTTATACAAGGTACACGAGTATCAGGGAGGAGAAACAGCCCTGAACTGGGAGATGGGAGATGACAACACCCACCACAAGCCGGCGGCTGAAGGCCTTCCCCATAACAGGCACCTGATGGGCACTTCTAGGTGGGGGTGCTGGTTGGGGTTTTTTCCCTCCCTCTCATCTGGTCTTTACAACCACCCTACAAGTTTGGCACGATGTTGTCAGGAGTCATGTTCTGATGTTGGCACTGTTATTACAGGTTCATAATCCCTTATCCATAATTTTCAAAATCCAGAACTCTCTAAAAACCAAAAGCTGACTTTGCTGTTAATTTATTGGGCAGCAAAGCCTCAACTGAACCAAAACGAGATTATTTATGATCTATTTATCCCTTCTGCAATGACTGCTCATACGTTTTGATGCAGAAATAGTGACACGTTTTATTATGCAGTGCAGCCCCTGAACCCCACCAGTAGTGCCATATAATATCCAGTATATGTTCCATATCCTTGAAAATTCTGCATTCAGAAACACATCTGGCCCCAGGGGTTTCAGGACAGGGACTGGGGGTGCATGTCACCACTTTACACAAGGTGAAGCAACTCTCTTAGTTAGGAAACAGCAGAACCACACTTGGAACTAAGCAACTGAGCTCACAGGCCAGAACTCTGACCCACTGTGCTTCCACCACTCACCGACTGGTGATTTCAAGGAAGATACCCCCCTCTGTGGACCTCACCTGTTTTCTCATCTATAAAATGGGGAGCTTGGACTGGATAAGTGGGTTTCAAATGTGGTTTAAAGCCGATTAGCCCTTCCTTCAAGGACACCTTAAGGAAAAGTGCCACTGCTCCAGTGAGCAGGGCCTGCCCAGCCCCAGGCTCTGAAAGCGTGTTCCCAGACGGGCTCCTCAACAGCACAGTTTGAAAACTGCTATGCAGCGATCTTTTGGGGCCATCTGGTTCCATCATTATATGGTTGTCTTCTCGAAGCAAACAGCCTTTTCCATGAAAGAAGGGCACCTGGAAAGAACTTGAACAGACCCTGACAGACGGACAGGCTTTTGACCTGCAGAGAGGAATCTAGAGCCAAACAGCATGTACGCAGGTGGAAAGACAGTAAGATGCGTGAGAGGTTCCGGGAGGCCAGGCCAGCCAGGGGAGTTCATGTGCCAAGGTGATAGGAGGACATGCTGGAAAGGTTGGCTGATCAGGCAGATGAATGTCAGGAATCCTCTTCCCTACCACTCGGAGCCTGAAATTCCTCCAAACAGGAGGCCAGGAGACAAGTTGAGCAGCCCAGCCCCACTGTGTGCGACCACAAATTCACAGTCCTGCCCTCACTACAGCAACCACGAGCCCCAAAGCTTAGCTCAGAGCCATCAATATGTTATTGTCAAATAAGTGAATCTTGTGATTCCAAAAATCAGAACATAGGGTCTGCCACGAAGACATGTTCTTCAGAAGACAACAGGACAGAGTAAGAGCAGGATGGTGGCCCTGGGCAGGCCAGGGTGGAGGGCCACCAAGGTCTCACTGGTGTCCTTCACGCTGTCTGGGGGCAGTATGACTCCCAGGAGTCCGCAGCAGCCCAGGAAGCTCCAGAAGCCATTCTAACCAACAGGGCCACCTTCTCAGCCCTGCAGACTCTCAGGCTGTTTCCAAAGAAGCCTGTCACGCTGGTGGGGAGCCCCCGTCCACCATTAACTCTTCCCTCTTTGGGAAGGCTCCAGAGGCCTTAGTGAGGCCAGAGGAGGTCCAGGAGCCCAGCCTGCCTCCAGGAGGGGAAGCCCCAGGGCTGGCAACGGTGCCATAGGGAGTATCAGCTATTGGCAAATGCAAGAACTTCACTCCCACTCAATGGTCTAAATACATTTTGAAATCAAACTTTGCCCTAGAAATATTCTTTGTTTCAGGCACCATTTCCCTACCTACCCATCACTAAGAGGTAATTAAAGTGTCTCATAATCACGCCTAATCAGAAGGGCAATGATCCCTTAAAGGAGAAATTACCATTTGGGGCCTAGTTGCTCTCAGGGAGCTCACTAACTGAGCTCCTGTAAGAAGATTAACAGACGGGCAAAGATAGAAAGAAGCAGTTGCTGCCTCAGGAGGGAGTGGCTGGCTGTCGAGGCTGGCTCGGGCCTCCAAGATGCCTGTTTCTGTTATTGAAATATGTGGGAGGCATGAGTTCAGGTGTGTCAGTTCTAGCCAGGTCTTTCTCCCATCCAGGTGATATCCAGGACTTGGCCTGCCTTGCCTGGGTTACGGCGAGTCAGCAGAAGGAGGCAAACACCAGTATTTTGCATGTACCAAGGTTCACATTTATCAACTCGTTGCATCCTCACAGCCACCCTAATGGAGCAGGATCACTAACCCTATGGTACCCACGGGGAAACACAGGCTCTGATGGGTTTAGTGGCCGGCTCAAGGTCACCCAGCCAGCTATAGGTAGAGTCCGAATTCAGTAATACAGTTTCTCACAGGGCAACGAACCTCGCCATTGGGAGGCTGGAGGGTGACATTCTGGGGAAAGAGGGCAGCTGGGACCTAGTCTTGAGTGGAATTTTCTCCCCCGACCCCCTTAACTTGTGTGATGACACTCTTGCTGGAACTCACCAGGGCCTGGCATAAAGCTGCCGCACATTTTGGTGTTTTGAGGAGTGATTAAAGGGGTGACCATGGGCAAGTATGAGGCAGAGAAGGGATTTCTGGGTTCTGTTTTCAGCTTGGCATTTGCCCTTTTCTTCCTTATCCACCTCTTGGCAAAACTGTCTAAACCTGTTTATCTCCAAGGAGTCAGGCTGGAGCAGCATGCCCTGAGAGTGTCTGCTATTTAGAGCCCTCGTGGGGAGGGGCTGCCAGGCCCCCTTCCCTAGGAAGCTGAGGCTGCTGGGGGGCAGCCACTGCTAGCAGCAGCATTGGGAATGAGTGCTTCCACTGCTCAGAACCCTCCCGTGGCTCCCACCTCACTCACAGAAAAGCCAAACACTTGACCATGACCTCTGAGGCCCCAGGTGACCTGGCCCTGCCACCCCTCTACCCTCATCAGGCCTCTACCCTTGAGGCCCCCTCCCCGGAACACACTTCTCCATCACCTTAGGTCTTATCTCAGATGCTGCCCTCCTAGTGAGGCCCTCCCTGACCACCCTATTTAAACCAGTAGTCCTGTACTCCCACCCTACCACACTCCCAACGCACTGTCTCTCCTCCCCTCTTTATTCCTTTGCTACCACTAACCACCATCTCACATCCTGTAAATCTGACTGAATGATTTGATTTATCTGTCTCCCTACCGCTTCCCCACTGGAATGTGTGCTTCATAAGGCAGGGATGTTTGTCAGTTCTGTCTGTTTTGTTCACTTTTCTATCCCCAGTGCCCAAAACAGTGACTAGCACATAGCAAGTACTCACTATTGTGGAATGAATGAATGAATGAATGAATGGCTTGCCTACTAAAGCATCAGACTCTTGTCTCTGAGATTCATTAGCTCCTTCGATCCTCCTAACAACCCAGACAAAGTCTTTAACTCTCCATTCTAAGATGAGGAAAGTGAGGTTCAGAGTGGTGAAGGGTCTGGCTAAGGATACAGTTAGGAGGAGGCAGGGACTCAGGCATTGGTCTGGCTGTTCCAAACATGATGGTCTTGGTCTTTTCTGCCTGTGGCTGCTTTCAAACTGTCTTAGTGCAACACACGTGACAATAACGTGCTTTCCTTATTCTTAGAAACAAATGCTTTAGCTTAAGGATTTTGCCAAATATGCCCAGAACTTGATGTCTAGTGTAACCAAAAGGATTTAAGGGGGAGGTGGTATCCCCAAAGCGAGGAGGAGGTCCTACCACCAGCCCAAGGGAGCCCCTATCAGCCAAAGCAAGGAAAGGACCCACCTTCAAACACATAACCCCAAAGAAGAGCCATAATAATTCTGGTTTTGTTTCATCTTTTTTCTTTGCTTTATTTTTTTTAATCTTCCCCCTGAGAAATCTCTTTAACTTTTTCAAATCTGGATGACCTTCTGCCATCAATGGTCCTGCTCACCTGTAGGTTATGAGGCCGAAACCTATCTCCCATGAGTTTCCTAGAACCAACCTTACATACAGACCATGGACCACGTGTCCTGCAGGACCCACTCCCCCACCGAAATCCCATTAATGACTGTGGCTTAGGCCCCAGGGCCCAGGCCGTGGGTAGAGAGCTGAGCCTTGGGGGTTCCTGAAGGTGAGATGGGCCCATGCCACAGACAGCCCATCTATCCTCTCGTTCCAGAGCCTGGTGGAGTTTCAGTCAGCCCTCCTACCCTACCTGTCATCCTCAATCACATCATCGCATACGTTTTCTTTAAATCATTTCTCACTACCAGCAGCTACCCCGTTTATAGATTTCCATATTGGCTATCACCTGTCTCCTCAGAGGAAGCTGAGAACCCAACGATAGGAGATCAGTCAGTCTGCTCACCTCTGCTCTACGCCTGGCACAGATGGGCACCCAAATATTGGTGTAATGAATGAGTAAATAAAGCAGGAAAAAAAAGTGGGTTCTGAAGGAAAGAACCAGGGAGCTCACAAATGAACCCATCTAATCCTAACATCAACCTGCCCTGAAGGTATTACATGCCCACACGGCTGGGAAGTGACACAGGAGACCCAAGACTGTCCGACACCAGGAAGAAATGAAAAAATGCTGCAGGTAAAGAGAGGAGAAGCAAGAAGATGAGCTGGCGAGCCTTACAGGGAGGACAAGGTCAACCTGCCACGGAGGCCCATGGGACTGAACACCTTTTCCTCAAATTCTGAATGAACAGAGAAAGGTCAGCATTGTCGATGAAGCTGAGCCCAGGCAGATCTGTGCTCCCTCCACGTCCCTGAGATAACTGTGGCACTGCATTCACCCAGGAAACGCCTGCCCAAAGCAAGCTACCATAGTTGACCGTGTACAAAACCAAGTTCTTATTTCAAGGCACTACTGCCCTAAGAGGCACGAACATAGACCATTCTTGAGGACACGTGGCATCCCGCTTCAGCTGGGGGTGAGAAGGTTAAAAATAGTGCCTATGTCCTTTCTTAGAGCAGTGTCATTCATTCATTCATTATTGCATTAATCTGTTTAGCCAGTTTGTGCTTACCCAGCCTCAGGAAGCCAGAGATGAAATAAGACAAAACCTCTGCCCTCTCGCCAGTCCATTGGTGCCCGCAGTTTTGGCGGTACTAAAAGACAAGCCAATATTAACGACACTTGCTTCCAAAACAAATAAGGCCACGTGGAGCTATGCTCTGAAATGGGATTTTGGATGCAGTTTTGATTCAGTTGGGCACAAGAACCAACTCAGTCAAGGGGGGTTATCGGACTAACTCCTGGCACCAGGTCCCCACTCAGTGGCTCCCGCAGAACCCCTTCTTCCCTAGGCACCAAGCCCCTTGCCCACCCAACCCCGTCTCCCAACATTCTTCAACCACATTTCCACTTGCCCCTCCTGACTCTGTTTCCCCTATATTCCCAAACCTGACCTCTCTAGGTCCACAGCTTCGACATCCTACACTCTGCACCCCAAGACACACATCTCAACCGGTTTCCCACCCTCCCCACACACTCCAAGTCTGAGCTTCCACCTGGAGCCCCTTGAACGCCGTATGTTTACAAACCGTGTTTCCCAGGGGTCTCTGTTCAACACCTCACTCGCAGGACCCCTGCAGATACAGCCTGACTCCCTGAGCCCACCATACACACACCCTGTAAGCCCCGGCACGCTCACGGCCAGGCCCGCAGGGAGCACCCTCCCCCCGTCGCCTCCAACTTCTCAGAACCCCCAGGCCGGCCCCCGACCCCCTGGGCCCCCCGACACCCCGAGTGCGCGGCAGCCCGCCTGCACGCCGGACCTCTGCGGCGCCGGCAGCAGCCCTCGCCCGCTGGGCGCCCCCGCCGCGTGACTCCGGGGGCCCGGACTCCCGGGGCCCTGGTCCCGCGCCCATCCCCGGGCCGCGGCGCCCTCGATCCCGGCCGCGCCCCTGCCCGCGCGCCGCGGCCCGGCCGGCGGAGCCCGCGGCGCCCCCGAGCCCAGGCCGGCGCGCCCGGCGCGTACCGCTGGCGAGGAGCTTGGCCGACAGCTGCCTGACGAGCTCGGGGATCCGCTCCCACTGGCACTCGGAGCGGCAGCGCTCGATCTCCGTCTCCAGCCGCGAGCCCGCCTTCCTGGTCGCCATCGCGGCCTGGCCGGGCCCGGCCGCCCGCCCGCAGGCCCCGCAGGCCCCGCCGCCGCCCGGGCGCCCCCGCCGCCGCCTCCCGCTGCCGCCGCGGGCTCGGGCTGCGGCTCCCGGCTCCGCGGCGTAACGGGAGCGCCGGCTGAGGAAGGGGCGGGAGGCGCGCGGCGGCGGGGCCCCGGGCGCCTCGAGGAGCGGCCCCTGCCGGCCAGGGCCGGAGCCGCAGCGCAGGCGGGGGCCGGGGCCGGGCCGCCTGGGGCAGGGCGAGGCCCGGGGAAGGCCAGGGGGGTGAGGAAGGGCCGGGAGCGGGACCCCGTGCGGGGGCGGGGCTGGGGGCCAGCGTGCGGGTGGAGGGGTCTGCAGGAGGGGGGCATGCGGGAGCGAGAAAGGGGAGGGAGGGGCCGGGAGGGGGGCGGAATAGGGTCTGTAAAAAGGCGGTGACCCGGGGAAGGTCACTGGCCAGGCAGGACTGTGGGGCCGGGGGCCTGGTATGCGGCCAGCGTGAAGGGGCAGCCTGCCCGAGCTTGTCCCGCCCGCTCAGGTTTCAAGCAGATTGATTGGTCCGACCTGGGTTGGCCTCTGCCCCGTAGGAGGTCCCCTCTGCCTGATCAGCCTTAGCCCCCCGGCCACCCCGAGGTGGGCGGGGAGGCATCCATTCCAGGCAGGCACAGCACCTGCCCAGGGGCCCCATAAGTGTCTGCTGAGTTGAGTTGAGCCAGACAAGAACTGCTGCCAGCCTAGATGTCAGCTCCCTTGCCCTCTGATGCAAAATAACCAGTGGGGCTTCCTTGTCTAGACCGAGGGCTGGGGGCAGGTGTCCAAGCTGCGAATTCTTTCAGTTATTTGGGAACTCTGCAGCGATCACCTGCTGTGTGCTAGGCACTGTTTTAGGTGCCGGGGACACAGTGGAGAACTAAATAGATGACACTCCTGCCTTGGTGGACCTTACGTTCTGGTCAGGGGAATAAATAAACAAAATCAAGTAGTAAATTAGAAGGTGAAAATGGCTATTTGTAGAAACAGCAGGTTGAGTGGGGAGAATAGAGAGTTGAGTGGTGGAGGGTGTTGCCATTTGAACTCATGGTCAGGGATGACCTCACTGAAGTGACATGTGACAAAGACTTTTAGAAGGGGAGAGCCGTGAGAATGTCTCTGGGAGGAGAGCATTCTTGGCAGAAGAAACAGCAAATAAGTGTACAGACCCTGGGGTGAGAGCATATTTGGTAAGTGGGAGGAACAACAATGAGACCAGTGAGGGTGGCCTGGAGTGAGGGTGAGGAGGTGAAGCAGAGAGCTCAGAGGTAGGAGGAGGTGGCCTTGTGGGCCATTAGAAAGACTTGGCTTTTACTGGGATGTCCATGCAGGACTTTTCACAAAAAAGGGTCATATTCTAACCTGCATTTTAGAACTATCACTGTGGCTGCAGTGCTGAGAGTACTGTCAGTGTTCAGGAGGTGGTGGTGGACGGCCCAGGGTGAGAACTGTGGCGGGGGTGAGGGTCACGGTACGGCGGATAGAGCTGGCTGTCTGGAATGCCACGTATGGGGAGGCGCCCAGTGCTCATCAGCAGCATCCCTTCCCGGTACCTTTCTCCGACCTCCAAGAGTTCTTGCACACAGGTGCACCTCTCATGCCCTCAGCATCTCTGGGGCTGTTCTTGGGAAGAACAGATGCTGTGGTCCCATTTATTAATGAGGAGGCCAAAACCCAGACATTCAGAGCAGGTGAAGGGGTAACATCAGGAGATGCCATCTGATGTGCCCAGCAAAACCTTCAGGCACCCCTGTGACCTGCGAGGTGAGGAGGGCTGGCCTGATGCTGTGGACAGCCCAGGGAGAGGGGAAGCAGGATGTTAAAGTTCTAACAGGTGACTCTTTGGTGCCCTGGACCCTCTGGCAGCACCAAGAGGGAAGCTGAAGGGAAGGAGAAGGACTCTCCCAGGAGATATTTCCCCCCTCCATCAAATCCTCCTGGTCTCTCAAGCCCAGCATGGAGGTCTGTCATAGCACATGTTTGCCTGGAATATTCTCTCCCCTCTGGTCCAACAGAGAAATCCCCATGTATTCTTTGAGAACCAGGGCAAATGTAGCCCAGAAGCTTTGCTCAATACCCGACAGATCCTGTGGGATCGCACAGCAGTGTGATTTCCCCGTGATGGGGCTTCTAGTAACGAACATTGTCATAGTAATGACACGTTTCACTTAATGTGTAGCTGCCTCTGTTACCACACTGCAACGTAAATTATTGGTGTCCGCTTCTGCCCTCCTAACTGCTAAGTTCCAAGACAGGGCCTGTGTCTTCCTGATGGCAGAGTGGTGCTTTCCCCCTGACTTGGCATGTGGAGCCTGGGCAGTGGCATTAAACCTCTCGTGCCTCACAGGCCTGCAGTGCCTTAGCTGTCACTCCTACCCCATAAATGAGGAAATACAGGCAAAGCACTAGGAATGGGGTTGGTACATTGTAAGGGTGCAGTGTGAGTTGTCATTCTGTCTCTCTGTACCCTTTGTACCCAGTACTGGAGGGGCTGGCACAGTGTAGGAGTTTTGGTGAATGAAAAATGAATGAATGAATGAGGCTGGAGGTATCCGAGGTCTAGAAAAAGCCTGCAAATGTGTTCCTGTAGGATTTAACACAACGGTAAGTCTATGTGACTACACTTGAGGCTTCCACCTTGACTGCAGGCTACCCTAGAAGTGGCAGACACCCACTAGAGTCCTGGAAACCATTTGCCTGAGCCCTGAGGTTGCTGGGGTGCAGGGGTTGGTCGCAGAAACTGACAATGTCAGCTTGACCCAGCACAGAGAAATAATCTTCTGGGCTTTCATTGTGTGGAGCCCAAGAGTGGGTCCCCTGACATCTAGGCTCATTCCCATATCTGTGATGTTTTGATCTTTGCCCATTGCCCAGGCGGCTCTGGCAGCTGCCACAGCAGCCCTAGAGATGTACAAATGATTGCATGCAGAGAAGTTCCCCACACGGTTTTCTGGGTGAATTTATCTGCAGGTGGCACTCAGGGAAATTTAGGAGTAGAAAATCATTCATGCCAATAATAGGAATTAAGCCAACACTTTTTTCTAGGTATTAGTATTACAGGCTTGACAAAGATGTGAAAAATCACAGCCTATAATAGGCTGAATCCATCCTTGAGGCCTGGTGGTGCCCGGCAGGAAGAAGGGTAGAAGAAGCTCCAGGCTGACTCCAAGGTGAATTCCTTGAGAAAATCTAGTTTGCCAGGAGCAGTGGACCCAGGCTGTAGGATCAGAGCAAAGGTCAGTGTAAAAGGTCAGTGCCTCTGTGGTCTGGAAACTTCCCAGGCCTCTTCCCCTGAAACCCTGGGGCTGCTGCACAACTAGAACAGGGGGAGGGGGAGCAGAGTGCGAGAGGGCTGGAGAGAGACTATGGGGTGGGGGGAAGGAGACAGTGAGAGGAGTGGGACCTTTGCCCTATGCCTCCCTTAGTCTAAAGGTCCTTCCCCAGATGTCCACATGGTCCCTCTCCCTTCCTTTAGCTCTCTGCACCAAGGTCATTTCTGCCCCAAGGGTGACTCCTCAGGGAGACCTTCCCTGACCACCGGTTCCAGACTTGCTTTCCAAGCCTTCCCTTTTACCCCTTGTCCCTCTACTCTGCTGTGGGTTACTGCTTGCTGTCACCCGATTCATATTTACTAATTTAGTGTTTTCTTTCTGCCTCCCCTCACTAGAATGAAAGCCCCCTGAGGGCAGGGAGTTTTGTTCGGTGTTGTTCACTGCTGCATCCCCAGCACTGAAAACACTGCCTGGCAAGGAGGAGGTGCTCCATAAATATTCATTGACTGGATGGATGAGTAGGTGGTGGGACGGGTTTGGACCCCAGGCCTGGGCATCCTAGAGGACAGGCCCACAGAGAAGCGGAAATCAACCTGCTGAAGCAGGTGGGTCAAGGTAAAGAGGGAGATGGAAATCCAGACATAGGAAAGGGCAGGGAGCTCAGTGTGCTAACAGAACCACTTCTAACCTTTGACCTCGCCATGCCAGGCAGGACCCTGTCATCCGGCTGCCTGAGCCACAGGCAGGCGTGAGCCAGGAGCAGCCAGCCTGTGAGGCACCTGGAAACCACACCACAGCCTGTGGGCCTGCGGGGTCATTAGTGCCTGTAGATGGCTTTTAATTATGAAATATTTGATATACATACAGAAACATAGATAAGAGGTGCCTGTGTAATAAAATAATAAAATGAACACTTGGGAACCTATTGACTATCCCAGAGTTAACCACCGTCTTGAGTTTTGTGTTTATTATACTCTTGCTTTGTTTTTTAAGCAGCCTTATCACCAAACTCGCTTTCTGCTACTGCTTGTAATAAGAGTATAATATGTAATCCAATATATGATATTGTCTGGTTTTGCACTTTCTAGAGATGGTGTCATGTTCTGTAAATTGCTTTTTTGCTCTTTGTGTTCTTGGGTTTGTCCGTTTTGCATGTGGCTGTGGTCCTTCCTTCCTCCGGATTGTAACCCTCCATTGCGTAACTGTACCACACGTGAATCAGCACTCCTCAGGCTTATCAAACCTCCAGTGCCCACGTTTGATTTTAAAAACAAGGCTGCTGTTTATAAAAGCTGCATCAGTGGCTGTATTTTGAGCTGGGTCTCTAAAGATGACCCAGAAGGGCTTTGGGCCCCTCTGCCTTGAAGTACCCTGGGGACCTCTGACTTTCTTCCCCAGGGCCACCTGCTGCTGCTGGTGCCACAGTTCCCACTGCAGGGACAAACCAATGGGAACCTTGCTGGGAACTCCGCTGGGGGCACTAAAGCTGGCTTTTATTTCTAAGTTACCATTTGTTGTCATCTGAGAGGGAGAGCAGATATAGGGGGCCACTGGCTGCTCACAAAAGGCCTGGGCATGGCACAGCCCATGTGTGGGGACTATAATGTTAGGATGGCCTTCAGCTTTGCAAGTCCAGAAACACGTGGGTGCTCCGGGGTGCCCCACTTACTGCCACTAATGAAGCCCACCAGAGACCACTGTTTACACCCCATACCAGCTCTCATTTCTGTTGGAAGCCATTCCCCCACTGTCCCATACCTGGACCCGGTTCCCCATTCCCTGCATGTAGAGCTGAAGTGGTTGTTAGGAAGTTGCTTGGGGAGCATGGACTTGAAACCAGGAAGGGGAAGGTCTCAAGAAGGTCATCATCCAGGCTCTGGAAAAGCTCCATGGCTGACTTGTTCCTATTTCTGATCCTACTTATTGAGCATCTGTTATGGGCCAGATGGTGTTAGGACTTGAGTACAAGACTGTACAAAGTGTGATGCTATAGCTCGGGGAACTCACAGTCTTGTTGGGAAAAGGGACAAAAAAGTGAACAACAGCCTGTGCAGTTGGGCTCAGATGAGTACCTGGATGGAAGGGTTCCAGGATGTCTTCCTGGAGGAGGTATCCTCTGAGCGAAGCCTTGAAAAAGGACTTCAGGTCTACTTCTGCTCACCTACTCTCTCCATCTAACAGAGTGGTCCTGAGTTTTCAAAATCCTGGACTCTAAATAGGGTCATAACATTCAGACACATCAAGTCCCAGATCATCCCCACAATCCGGTGAGAAAAACACAGCTTGGTCTCCTTTTCTGTAGCAAAGCGCCTGTTAAGGTGATACAGGGGGGCTCCTCTGACCTGCTAACCAGCCAGAGAAGCACATCAACACTTAGGATTGTTTTCTTAACCCCAAATCAGGTACTTGCAGTACTGAAACCATGTTTATCACTCAGACCTTTCCCAGGGGACTCGTGGACATTGTTTTTCTAGCATTTGGGCATCGTTACTGGAAGAGACAAGCAGGAGGCCTGGGTCAAGTCCTGCCTCTGCCCATCACCACGAGGTTCATACCCAGGTATCCTTCAGTGTCCTCACTCGTAAAACGAGGGCTCTTCCCTAGGAGGTTGCCAGGCTCTGGTCTGTGACTCCAGCCTGTCAAAGTGAGAGGCAACTGCTAGAACGTGAAGAAGCCCAGGTTAGCCCTTACTGGTGTGTGGTTGTTCAGGGTGAGGTTCCTGGATTGCAACGCCATTCTGAGTTCTCAGGCAGCAGGATGAGGAACAGAAGAAAAAAGTGTGCAACATTGTGGTTGGAGTTAGGTGCCCTGGATCTGATTTTCATCTCTCAACTAACCTGCTGTGTGACCTTGGGAAAGTCATATTCCCTCTCTGGGCATCAGTTAATTCCCAGGTTAAAAGTGAGAGATGATCACAAGCGTTCCACAGTAAGGTTGGGCTTGAGAAATTCATCCACTGAGAAGCAAGACAAAACCCGTTAGCACACGTGATTAAGTAAGTGGGAATAAGTGTGATCGGCCAGGTACAGGAAAGGAGGAAGGCACCAGCTACCCCCCAGTAACACACGGGTCAGAGGTCAGCGCAGGAAGCCAGTACTTTGGCTGGTGGAAAGGCACCTGCAGGTCTCTGTCAGAAGGCAGAAACTTCCCTGAGTGACCTGTCGTTTGAAGAGAAGCCCTACAGTCCTGCGGACTAGGTGAGGAACTCGACCTGCCTAGAGGTTGTACCCACGTCGGGAGCGGAACCCACGCAGCTTCCCAGAGCTTTAACAGCAGGGGCAGGGCCGCGTGGCAGCGGCAGCCAATGAGAGAGTCTTCTGATGAGGTCATGGAGCTCCTCGGGGTTTCATTGGCGGATCGCGCGGAGGCTCCCGCGCCGACCGCAGGGCTGGGCGGCCGGGCCCCCGGGGGCTCCAAACTTCCAGCGCATTTGCACGCCAAGCCGCGAGCCGCGCGTTGAGGTGGACGCGTTCTCTTCCTGTAGCGAGAAATGAAAATGCCCAGAATAAAGAGCTCTTACCCACCCGAGAGGATGGATTCTGGGGGATCCCTCTTTTCCTTTGGTGAAAATGGAGGATTTGTTTTGTATTAATCCAAACACAATGATTAATTAACCACTTTACTTAAGGTCACTGAGCAAACAGCCATTGGCTTGGTCACTTTTTATTTCCCCACGGTGACACTCAAGGTTGGGAACAAAGACATTTCTGAAGTTTTGAAACATTTTAAAACCATGATTCTCAAGCCCTGGTCTACAGAGGGATCCAGGATGCTGGGGGCACCCACTGGGGCCCCATCCCCTGTCTCCAGTCCTTCTGACTCTAGAAACTGCAGGATGTAGGAACTGGCAGGCCCGCGAATGTGGACCCCACTTAAGGAACCAAAGCATTTAAAAGCACCATCAGAAGTTGTTAGAAACGTTGATTGTCAGGCTGTGCCACCCCAGACCTACTGAATCAGAAACTTGAGGTGGGGGTACAGCCATCTGTGCTTTAACAAGCCTTCCCAGTGGTCCTGATGCACACTTGTTTGAGAACTGATTTAACTCCTGCGACCTTCTCTGAAAATCTGAAAAGATACTCTGCAGTCCGTTCGCCCCTGCATTCTCAAAATCCTAGGGCTGGAAGGAGGTCTCCTAGTCCTGTCCCTTCTGAGGCAGATGATTTTGAAGTGCCTGCCCAGTTCTCACCACGGACCTGCTGGGATTGACCAGGGCTCCTGGTAAGGATCAGAGATGCAGTTCGGTCATCTGGATATTGACATGGTCCCTGTGAGTGACTAGACCTGAAGGGTGAACTTAGTGCCTAAGGGCAGCCCTGTTCTGCCCGCTGGCTTGGGAGCAGAGGAAACCAGTCTGCAGAAGGAAGAGTGAAGCAGACAGACAGGCCCAGAGCTGGGAGGTGGGAAGAAAATCCATTCCAAGAAGCTCTCCAGGCCCCCGCCTCCTCAGACTTAACTCAGGCTGCTGGCTCTGGCTCACGGGACTCCAGGCACACTGGTCTGCAAGCCAACTTAGCATGGTCCTGCCTGAGGTCTTGTGCACGCTGTTCCCTCTGCCTGGAACTCTTGTCCCCTCTTTCCCAGCTTCCTGACAATCAGGAATGTTCTTAAATGTCTGAAAGTGACACGCCAAAGTGGTTCCTGCTCTAGCCAGACTCTGTCACATCAGCCTGCTTTCAAGTCTTCATGGCATGTGTCATCTTCAGAGCTGTCCCATGTATTTATTTGCTTACTGGTTCACCATTAACTCCTTGAGAGCAGCAGCCCTGTGGATCATCACTGGATCTCCAGGGCCTTCAACACAGCCTGGTACAGAGAGTGGTAGCTCAACAAGCACTACTGAAGAAAAGGTCACTTTTGCAACCTTCCCAAGGCCCAGCTGCCTTCTAGCCCATAAGCTGCAGGAGACTCTCAGCCTGTGTTCCCGGATCACACACACCCCTCCTAGCCGACTCACGTGCATTCCTCATATTTCCTGCCCAAGGACCTGAGGTGCTCAGCTTTCCTTTACAGACAAGGAAATGGAGACCCAGGTGACTGGCCCAGGGTTATGTGGTCAGTGAGTGGGACAGTGGGCACAAGAGAACTAAGCTTTCAGGCCACTGCTGCATCCCCAGGGGATTCACCCTCATGACCTTGGCTCACAGCACATGGATCTCCCCATAGCAGGACAGTCAAGTCAACCTCAAACCTTTTCGCCTCCTGTTGCAAGTTTTTAGTAAATCAGTTTCATTTTCAAAATACTGCCCAGAATACTCTGTGGTCAGCAGATAGATGCTGAAGTTATTGTATTTTCTGATGAACTATAAAGGGAATGGCTGATTTGAATGTCTCTTGCTGAAGGAACGTGACAGATGTTACACTGGTCCTCATGCCACCCAGATTTATTTTTTAAGATGTGAAAGGATATGGTCCAGCAATTCCACTTCTGGGTACTTATCCAAAGAAAACAAAAACATTAATTTGAAAAGATATATGCAGCCCCATATTTATTATGGCATTATTTACAATAGCTAACATATGAAAACAGCCTAGGTGTCCACAGATGGCTGAATGTATAAAGAAAATGTAATATATATAATATACACATACATATATATATATAAAATGGAAAATACAAATAGACACACATACATATATGTATTTTAAATGGTATAGTGGAATACTATTTGGCCATAAAAAAGAATGGAATCTTGCCATTTGTGACAAGATGGATGGACCTAGAGGGTATTATGCTAAGTGAAGTAAGTCAGACAGTGAAGGACAAGCACCAAGTATGAGGAATCTAAAAAAATAAAAACAAAACTGAGCTCATGGATACAGAGAACAGATCAGTGGTTGCCAGAGGCCAGGGGTGGGAGGTGGGCAAAATGTATGAAGGGGGTTAAAAGGTATAAAGTTCCAGTTATAAATAAGTCATAGAGATGTAATGTACAGCATGGCAACTGTAGTTAATAAGACTATATTTGAAAGTTGCTAAAAGAGTAAATCTTAAAAGTTCTCATCACAATAAAAAATACTGTAACCATGTATAACAGATGTTAACTAGACTTATTGTGGTGATCATTTCACAATATATCCAAACATCAAATCATTATGTTGTACACCTGAAACTAATATGAAGTTATATGTCAATGATACCTCAATTTAAAAAAATGCAAAAGGTATTTTTAACCTTTTTTATTGAAATATAATTGATATACCATATCATATTGGTTTCATGCATACAACATAGGGATGTGACAGTTATATACATCACTAAATGCTCACCACAATAAGTGGTTACCATCCATCACCATATAAAGATGTAACAATATTACTGACTCTATTCCCTATGCTATATTTTCATCCCTGAAAAGGACATCTTTTTAAAGAGATCTTTATGTTTTATATTACAGCTTCTGTTTTGCTGCAGTCCAGGAAATCTGACCCTTCTGTCCAGAGGAAAACACAGTCCTCACTACTGTGTGCCGAACACTCTTCTAAGGATCTTTCCCAAGGAAATGTGACCTTGGACTTGGCCTGGGACCTCAACAAGTAAGGGTTGATGGCTGACTCAGCCATGACTGCCTGAGTGACTACTACCAGACTCAGAGAGCGTGCTGGTCGTGGAAGGCGGGGAGCTAGAAGTGGGATTTGATGCCTGTACCTGTGGGAGGCAGAATGGCCATTTGTTATGCCTTGTGGCCACCTGGGATCTTTATCTCCTTTCCTATATTTGGAGACACCCCCCCACCCCGACCTGATGAGCCTCTTGCAATGGAGAGGCTGAAAATGCCAGGCCAGGCACTCTCAGGCCAGACTCCCTGTGTGGCTAAGTGGGCTGGTAACCTCAGCTCTGCTGGGCAGGCACCACTTGGAGTCTGGCAGCAGCTGCATTCCACTTGTCCGGATGTTCCAGCAGCCGTGCACGGAGCTGGTCCAGGCACCCCTGGTGCCCAAGCCCAGCAGTGCCCTCTGTCCTTGCCGGACCATCCTGAGCAGGATTTCCAGCCTCTGCTGCTGGCTGCCCAGCTTCTCAGCCTGGCATCTGTCCTCCCAGAGATTATGAAGAGCTTGAGATTAATTCAGTTTCTGCCTAAATCAGCCAGGGCTGGTTTCTGTGGCTTGTACCAGAGAACAGGGCTGAGGGAGGAGGCTTCCAGAAGGAGGGCCAGGTGCTGGGGGGCAGGAAGAGGGTGCGGCGCCCCGGGAGGGGAAATGGCACTTGAGCAGGGAGAGCTACTGCAGCACTGTTGTCCTTCAGACCAAGTCACGAGCTGTGCACAGGGAAGTGAGTCACACAGAGGGTTGGCCATGGGTCCTTCAGCTCCTCACAGGGTCACAAAGGGTCACAGGAATCATGACCAGGTGGGAGGAGTTTCCTGCAAGTCTGGCTTCTTTCTGAGCTTTCTCGCCTGATAGGAGGGCAAGCGTACACTACTTCATCCCCCTGAGCAGCTTCTTGGGCACAACAGGAGGCCTCAGGGTGCTCCCCCTCCTCCAGCCCAGAAAGCTCAGTCCTTCACTGAAATACTATTTTAACTAGGGGTGGACTTCGTGACAAAAGATAAGGCTTAAAATACCCACCCGGCACCTCCAGCAGGGCTGTTACATTGATGCCTTTGATGGGAGCAACTCATTCTACTGAGATGGGCCCTGCTGCTCTGTGTGCATTCGGCTTACGGGCCAGAGTCTGGAGGCCCACTGCCCCTGAACAGCTTGAGGGCCCCCCAGCGGGGGCTTCACCTCACGTGGGGAGGGCTGATGCACACTGTGGAGTGGGGAGCCAGTCCTTTCTTGGAGCAGCACAGGTACTTGGACATGGAGGAGGAAGAGGAGGGAAAAGTTCTAGAAGGCTGGGGCAGAGTCAGGTGGCTCCAGACAGGCCTCCCTCCTCGCTCTCAGGCATGGGCTGTGGTCTGTCATCTTACCCCCAACCCTAGTTTAAACCATCACTGTCCCACAGCCCTATGTGCAGGGCCCTGTGGATAGGCCCAGGATGGGCGGTTAAGGAGCACAATCTGGAAGGAGCGGGAGCAGAACGTGGCCCTCCTGCAGCACTGCCATCCTGGGTGTCTGCCGCCTGCACCCTGCTGCAGGTCACCAGCTCTGCGTGTCCCTGCCTGGTAGGCCATGGCTTTTAGCTGGGCCATGCCTTAGCTCTCCGTGTATCCCCCAGGACACCCAGCCACCCCAGGGCTCAACAAGTTCTCATCTGTTCACCCATCTGTTCAGTGGGGGTGTCTGGAGAGCGCCCCACCCCCCCAGGAAGGAGAAGGTGCCAATGAACTGTCTCCCTCTTCACCAGGCTCACTTCTTTTCCCGAGAGGAAGGAGCAGTTGGGATTTTCAGCTCTCGTCATCTTTTCTCACACTTTGTGCTTTAACTGTAACAGGTACCCACAGTCCCTCCCCCATTGGAAGCATTTGGGTATATGTATTTGCTTCTCTGAACAGACCGTGAGTCTCAGAAAGACCAGGACTGGGTCTTGGTCACTTCAACACCCACACAGCTGGCACCTGGTTGGCGTGCAACAGTTTCAAATCAAGAAACATCGACTGAATGGAACTGTCATCCTGAGGGCCAGCTACCCCCCATAACATCAGTGCAGTGTGTTAAAATGACTGATTTCTTTGAAAGGTTTGATATATAAATCACATAGCATCTCAAAGTATACAATCCAACAATAGTTGTTAATATATTCACAGTTTTGCAACCATCACCACAATTTTAGAACATTTTGTCACCCCAAAAAGAACCCTCTGACCCACTGGCAGTCACTCCTGGCCCTTCTCGATCCAGCCCCTGGCAAACACGAAGTGATTTTCTGTCCCTATGGATTTACCTATTCTGGCCATTTCATATAAATGGAATCATATAATATGTGGTCTTTTATAACTGGCTTCTGTGACTTAGCATGTTTTCAAGTTTCCTCCAACTGTAGCATGTATCCGCCATCCATTCAATTTTATGACGAATGACGTTCCATTGTGTGGGTACTACATTTTATTCATTTACACCTAAGTTGTGGACATGGAGCTGATTCCACTTTTTGGCTGTTGTGAAGGTTACTGCCATGTACATTTGTGTTTTATTTGGACATATATATTGTGTGGCTCAGATATATACCTGGGAGTGGAGTTACTGGGTCATATGGTAACTCTACATTTAATCTTTTGAGGAGTTGGCAAACTGTTTTCCAAACAGCTGCTCCATTTGACATCCTCACCAACAATGCTTGAAGGTTCCAATTCCTCTACATCCTCGCCAACACTTGTTATCAGCTGTCCTTTTGATTCTAGCTGTTCTAGCGTATGTGAAACATATCTCCTTGTGGTTTTGATTTGCATTTCCCTAATGACTAATGATGTTAGGCAACTTTTTATCTGGCCATTTGTCTGTCTTCTTTAGAGAATTCAGATACTTTGCGCATTTTAAAATTGAGTTATTGTTCTTTTTATTTTAAGTTGTGACAGTTCTGTCTATATTCTAAATATTAGTCGCTTATCAGATATACAATTTGCAAATATTTTCTCCCATTCTGTGGATTGTCTTTGCACTTTCAAAGTGTCCTTTGAAGTGCAAATGTTTCCAATTTTGATGAAATCCAATTTAGCTAATTTTTTTTGTCATCTGTGCTTTTGATATTATAGACATCATTGCTTAATCCAAGCTCATAAAGATTTACACCTCTGTTTTCTTCCAAGAATTTTATAGTTTTATTTCTTATTGGTTAGGTCTATGATCCATTTTTAATTAATTTTTGTATATGGTGTGAGGTAGGGTTCAAATTAATTCTTTGCATCTGGATATCCAGTTGTCCCAGCACTATTTATTGAAAAGACTATTTTATCCCCCACTGAATGATATTGGCACCCTTATCAAAAATCAACTAACCATAAACTGACCATAAAGGGTTTATTTCTGAACTCTGATGTTTATTTTATAGGTCTATATGCCTATTCTTATGTCGGTATCACACTCTCTTGATTACTGTAGTTTCATAGTAACTTTTGAAATTGGGAAATATGAGTTCTTAATTTTGTTCTTCTTTTTACAAGGTTGTTTTGACCACCAAGGGTCCCTTGCATTTTCATATTAAAATTTGCATAGGGAATTTGTCCATTTTTGCAAAAACCGGCAGCTGGGATTTTGATAGGGATTGTCTTGAATTTGTAGATCAATTTGGCAAGTACTGACATCTTGAAAATATTACATCTCATCCTGTTTGCTTCTTCTTGTCCCTCAGTCTCTGTGGAGTTGGTATTTTTGAAAGCAGCCGGGAGCTGGATTTGCAGGGTTTCAGTGGCCCCTGGGGCATTTGGTTCCTGAAATCAGAGAAGAGCTTTGCTTTTTTTCTGAGACCCTGGGGGATGAAGGCCCAACTCCTCGTAGGATTATCTCCTGCATGATTGCCAGAATTTCTGGGCCCCAGCTGGGGTGCAATTTCCCAGGGCTTCTTTCGCACCCCAGGCCTGATTGATCATCAAATGCTCCCAACTAAAGCCTCGGGATCCTTCACCACATTAACAAAGCCAATAATGACCTGGCTTTCACACGTGGGGCCTCAAATACTTTTGTTGCCTAAATGATCAAGTTATCCAGGAAAACAATAACCCCCAGGGTCTGAAGGTCACCCAAAAAAGGCTTCTACCCAAAGGTCTCACCTTTCTTCCCCCACAGTCCTTAGGGAGTCTTGCCTTGGACAGGTGCCTACTAACATGCAAATGGGTCTGCAGAAAATACAGAAGCTACTACCCACTAGCTCACATTTGCTTCTGAACTCGCTTTCTCTTGTTGGCAGGCAGCTGCTCCTGGCAGAGTGAGCGTGCAGGTGGCTGTGAGAGGAGCAGGGGAGGGAGGGAAGGGCAGAGGCCTTGAGGCCTGGCCAGGTGTGGGGGTCGCCGCCGTCACTGACATCCTAACTTTCTGAGACCAGCCCTGAACTAGTCCAGTGGTAAAGACCGAGGTGAAGGAAATCGTTAGAGAGCAGAGGGTCAAACTGCACAGAGGAAGAAAGCAGGTCGGGGCATCTGTGTCTGCAGTGAGGAAGTCAGCTTGCCAGAGGGAAGACAGGAGCCCAGGGCCCAGCTGCTTTCTCTGCAGGGCACCTCTCTGCCACAGCCAGGCGTTCACTCCGTATTCACTGCCTGCTGGGTGCTGGGGACAAAGCTGGATATGAGGACATGCAGTCGGGAGCTGGTAGCCTCATGGGGAGGAGCTGCGTCCATTAGATGGCTATACAGCCACTTGCACCTGCTGGTTATATTAGATGTGTGGGGTGCTGGACCGGGCCTTTCCACCCGGCATGGGATTGTGGTAGGCTCCCGCAGGGAGGCTAGACAACTGCAGCCCCAGCTAAGGGTGGGGATGTGGGGTCTGGCCAGGAAGGGGTCAGGGAGGAGTGGGAAGGGCAAGGAGCTCAGGGCCCAGGCCCTGTCCCACAAGGAGGTGCAGAGGTGAGCGGGGACTGCACAGGGCTCTGGGGCTTTTTCCCAGAAGCAGTTGGGAACATATCATGATCAGATTTGAATGTTCAGATGGTTATCAAGGTGACAGCTCTGACCGTGGGCCCACCGCTGAAGCCCAGGGCCCCACCCCTGGAGCCACCACCCAGGAAAACCTTGGGGGAGACAACTTCCCTCTTCTGCAAGCAGATCAGGGGCCCTGTGTACAATTTCCAGCTCAAGCTTCATTCACTTAATAGGGGACATTTAAGCCCATGCTTGGCCCTGAGCTTCCTTGGCTTCCTGGGGGCACCCCGGTCTGGCCCTTTCTGAGCTGCAGACCCAGGAGCACCAGAGCATGCAGGGGCATTTCCGGGCTGGCTGGCTCTAACTTGTTCCTGGGAGGCAGAAGTACCATTTTCTCCCAGGCCTTCTCTCCACCTCTCTGAAATCTCAGAAAAGCTACAGACCCACCTTCCGACAAGGGCGGAGTGCTCAGGTCACGGGGTCCAGCAGCAAGGGCCTCAGAGCTCAGCCCATCTCCTTTATTACTAATGTCTGCACCATGTGAGCAAAGCTGCAGAACAGACGGAATCAGCTCTGAGACCCATCCCTCGCCAAGACGCTGGGCTCCGCATCACCCACGCTCTTCCTCGTGGCCTGTTTATTTGGGTGTCTGGATACAAGGCTGGGAAGGATGTCTGTCTCTCTCGGGAAAATTTCTGAAAAAACAAAAACAAAAAAACAAAATCATGATGTCCAGGGCGGAGCCATCTCTGGGGGTCTTTCCCTGAGACTATGGGAGAGTTATTTAAGTTTTCTGAGCCTCGGTTTTCTTGTAAAATTCTTTTGACACCGAAGTGTCTCAGGGAGGGCATGTCTGGATGCCTGGTCAGGTCCAAGTGTGCAGTGTCCAGAAACTCAAGTGCATGAAGCCCTGGGCCTCCCGGCCACCTGACAGGTTTCACCTGGTGGGTGTCGTGTGGACGCAGAGGAGCAGGCCCCAAGCTGCCCAGCCACTGCCCTCTGTCCCCCGCATCACAGAGCGGCTCAGGTCCCCGCTTGAGGCCCAGGAAAACACCCATGAATCAAAGGGCAGTCATCAGGGCATAGAGTTCTGTTCGTTTGTTTGAATGTTTTTTTAGATACCTTTGGAATGAAAAGTATAAAACTGCATGAAGACACAGGAGTTTGCAGATTCTTCTTCCATGTTCCTGACCACAGTCTAAGTATGACCTTCAGCTGTTTAACACACGAGAAGCAGATGGTGCTCAGTAGGCTTGATTTCACAGAGAAAATAAGAAAGCTTATTATTTCACACACGGACTGTGACAAGCAGATCAGCTTGCTCCCATGAAGGCTGGCCCCGGGGTTGCCCTGATATCTCTCAGAGACGAGAAATGGCCCCTAATCCCAGTGGCTACGTATCACGTCTCAGAAAGTAAGGGGCGCAATGAATCCTGCTCTGTCGGATTGTAGAGGGAGGGAGGCTCCAGCATCGAAAGGCTGACTGAATCAATAACTTTGCTGTACTCTGCATTCCTTTTTTCTCAAGGTTGGAAATTAATTCTGGCATCTACTGAGACTTTTTTTTTTCAAACTCTGCATCAGAATAAAACCCTCATTGTTGGATGCAGTGTCTTGACAATATATGGCAAAATCATTCTGTTATTCTGCACCACCACAGAGCATCATCCGGCCTGGGGTGGGTGAAGGGGAGGATGAGCAAAAGGTAGGTCCCAGGGTAGAGAAGACAAAGCCAGCTCCACACCAGTGCTTGCCTCTTTATTTTAGGGTTCAGAGATGTTCTGAACTGCCAGAAGCACTCTGAAAAGATCTGCATTTCCATTTTTCTTCTCTCAGATTCTACTGAGTTCATTTCCCTAAGTAGTCATTAAGCAGCTACTAAGTGTTCAGGATGGTGCCACACACACACACACACACACACACGCACGCACGCACGCACGCACACACACACACCGGGCTTCCAGCCCTTCCCAAGGAAACAAAAGTGGAGGATAGTGTCCCTGATGTTCAGGATCTGCTGGGGGGACAGATGGGTCATTAAAAAGGCGAGAAAACAAGGCAGAGCAGATGCCTGGGGGAGAGCCTTCGATGTTTCAGTCCAGGTCCAGTCTCCTGCCTTCTGGTCATGCTCCCAGATGGCTGCTGAGGAATGACCCGAACTGGCACCTATTCAGTCAGGGGAGATGCCCGACCCTCCTCTAGTCAAGGCGAATGGGACTCTCCCTCCCAGGTGGCTTAGTCTTGCCTGGAGGGACACAGGGATAAACGGAAAAAGAAACACACTCACACATTCACTAACACACTCACATGCCCACACCTCACTCCCCCAAATTATGCCAAGCTCTGCTGAGCACTGAGGCCCAGATGAAATGGCCCTTAGCCCGCTTCTCTGCTGCTTTGGCCCTGTGGCTCTGTTTCCTGTCATCCAGTCCCATTTTTACTAAAGTTATTCAGAGGTTGTGTTTCTTGCTTGTAAACAAAGAACCTGAGTGGGACACTGGCAAATAATTTCTATGTCCCTCAGAATCAGAAAAGATTAAAAACCTGGCCAGCACTCAGGAAGATGGACAGGAGAGCTGAACAGAGCCCAGAGCCCGGCAGAGAGAAGCTGGCCCCGCAGCTGTGAGCTCCGAGTAGAAGCAAGGCTACTCAGTGTGGAAAGCAAGAAACCCTTCCGTGTTGGTCAGGTGAACAGAGATCTTAACGCCTCTTCCCCGCTCCCCACCGCCTACCCCCTGCATGCTCAGTATGGGACGTCCCACAGGGGGACCTGTGGGTGGATTCGGACCATAGGCCACTCACTCTGCCAAGCACCCAGGCCCCCAGAGGCCTGATGGGCTGCATGAGTGTGTGCACAGCATCTCCAGCTGGACTTTGTACCCTCTACTTACTCACCCCGTCCTCAGGGGCCTGCTCTCACCATCCAGCACACTCAGGGAATGTTTCAAACCAGCTGGCCCAAGAGGGCGGCACGCCAGTCTGCTGCTTACGGTGCTTCCTCTCACTGCACCCCTGTTCCTCTCCTCTGGGCCACGTGAGCAAGAACTGACTGCTCTTTGCTGGCGGGACTAGGCCTACATTGTCCTCTAAAAAAATCAAGAAGTATTTCTGACATGCAAAAAGGCATAAAGAACACTACAATGAAGGCCTACGTGCTACCATTCAGTTCAAGAAGCAAAACATTAGAAATATAGCTGGACCCAGAGACGACAAGTAATGACTCGATAGCATCTTACTATGCTGATAGACAGTGACGGCAATGGCGGGGGCAAGGACTTGATAACATGGGTGAACGTTGAAACCACAATGTTGTTCATGTGAAACCTTCATAAGATCGTTTATCAATGATACTTCAATTAAAAAAAAAATACAGCTGGATCCTCCTATGCAAACGCCTACTGAACAAGCCCCCGTCTAAAGCAGAGCTTTGCAACTTGCTCAGCAATGCACAGCGGGTGACAGGGAAACATGGCTTCTGTGTCTGGTCTGGTGAGATACTGGAGAGTCTCTATGGGTCTCGAAGATTGCTAACACTTATTATCATTATCGCTGTATTTTTCTGCATCCAAAGAGCCACCAGTAGCAAGATCAATGTGGGCAGGCCTGTGGGTTGAGTTGAAATTTTGACTTCAGCCCACTGTGCTTGGTTTCATCCTAATAATAACCATGCGGTGGAGGTCAGGGGTACTGGTGGGGCTGGAATTGTGAAGCATCGCCCATGCCCAGGCCTCCGGGGAGCCACCCCGTGCAGCTCCTGGGCATGGTGCTCCTCCCACCCTGGGCCCCCACTTCATGCTGCCCAGTGTATTAGTGGCTTAGATTCTCTTCCAGTATTTGTAATCTATCAATAACTACTATAACTTCTGAGCATTCCAAATGTATCAGACACTGAAATAGACTTTATGGCATAAAATATTACCCCAGAGAATGTTCCGGTGTTCTGTGACTAAAGGACGGTGATCACTTTATATCCATATTTTGCAGGTGTGGAAACTGAGGCCCAGAGAATCTGACCCTCCACTGGTCAGAACTCAGGCAGCATTGAGTGGCAGCATCAAACTTGTGGAGAAGGTGGGATTTTGAGGCAGACATATGCCCAGACCTTCCACCATGGTTGATTCTGGGGTGTTTTTTTTTGACCAGACATGTCCATCCATCCTTTTGGTTGTTTTGGTCACTTGTGGTCACATCACATTGTTCACTGGTGGGATCCCAGGTGACCCTAATCAGTTTCTTGTGAGTTCCACATCAATACCAGCCACAGGCTCAAATGTCCACAACATGCAGTGTGGAAGCAATTACTGCTGGTTTTGCTCAGCTCTGGGACTGTGAAAGTCTGATAGAATAAACACTACTAATATTTACTAGAAACATCCATGCATGCTTAACACACATTATCTTACAAAAATGAGATTCCTGACTCACTCTGAGTACGTGGCTCAGCATCTTTTGCAGCCCAGTCAGCTGCAGAGCACGGACGCAGGTGGGGAGCCTCAGCCAGAGCCCCACCCAGGCGATCGGGCAGTCCAAGGATACACCTCCACCTGGCAGCTAAGAGCCCGCCTTCAGGATCACCTGGTTATACCCTGGGGATTATTTCTTTGTCTTACAAGTAGTCAAACACAGGCCGGGTTAGCTGTTAATCCGTGGGGTTGGCTCTGAGATTTCAGAGTTGTCTGCCTCAATTGGCGCTGACAGCACACGGCAGCCTAGCTGACCAAAGTTAAAGAGACACAAACTGTGAAGTGCAAGCCCAGCTTTGAGTCTGTGGCTGGACCTGAGAATTGGTCAAAGAGCGAAACACACCAAGAATGGTCCTCAAGACCCAATCCTGTTTGTGTGACCCCGTGTCACCTCTGCCTGTCACAGGCCCCCAGCTGTGGATGCCATCGCTCTCTGAACTCTTTGAGGTGAAAGTAGACTTCTGTTCGGTCAGGAGGTTTCAGGGCTCAGAGGAGGAGGAAAGGGGATAAGAATTGAGAGCAAGGGCTCATGAAACAAGACGTTGGGCCAAAATTTTCAGGAAATAAAAAAGGACTGAGTGCGGGAAGTGCCAGTCGTGTGAACAGCTGATGGACAGGCTTCTTCTCAGCAAATAAAACCCAGTGCTCCTTTCGATGCATCTAGCTTAAAACAAAGCCTTAGAAAAGATGTCCTGCAGTTTCAAACTCAATGTAAAATATTAACAAATAGTGCACTGGATATAGCCTGGCTGCAGGAAATCCAAAATGAGCTGTAGGCAAATGAGATTTTGCTCTTGGGCCAAATATTGATGTAAGCTTGTAAACTGAGGACACCTGTATTTCACTCCCAATTCTTGTTTCAGCTGGTTGAGCTCAAGAGGGAGATGTCTTGGTCCCAAGCAGGGCCATTCCTGGAAGGAGGTGGAAAAGGGAAGAGGTTTGCTCACCTAAGGGCCCTGGGAGATGGCACTGCTTTGTCCCTTTTGTGTTGTTCATCTTGGTGTGAAGTAAAGCTTGTCTCCCCCAAGTAAACAACGCATCTTCCCCAAGTGCTGTGCACCCCCCAGGAGGACCAGGGCCTGTGCTGGGAGAGCGTGCACAGCGGGGACGCCAAGCAGTGGGGTCAGCCATTGCCTCAGGGCCAAATCCATGGTGGCTGCAGGGGGATGATTCTGTTTCCTGTTGGTGCTGTTATCACAAATGCAGGGGCCTTTAACAACATGAATTTATTTTTTATTGGTTCTTTTAAAAAACAGATTTGTTGAGATATAATTTGCCTACCATACAATTCACCCTCTTAAAGTGTACAATTCATTGGTTTTCAGTGTATTCACAGAGTTGTGGTCCCAGCTCCACCGTGGGGTGGGGGGAGTGACACCCCTGCCTCAGGAGCTCAGTGCTGGTGGGGCTGGCGGTGGGCAGCAGCCTCAGGTCGTCTGAGCCTCCATCCTACAAATGGGGGTTGGGCAGAGGATGGAAGCCCCCAACTCCCATCTGTACTTGCAAAGAATGTGCCTCAGCAATAGGGTGCTGGGGCAGGTTGAGAAATGTGGGCATCCTGCCTGTCTTGGGAAGGCCGCCCTCCAGCTGGGAGCTGGAGGAGGGGGAGCCCTGTGTTCCTGGCTGTGCCTTCTGGAAAGGTGTTTCCATCTTGCTGTGCTGGAGGTCAGAGGTCCCAAATCAATCTCACTGCTCTAACTCAAGGTTTTGGCAGGGCTTCTTTGTGGAGGTTCTCAGGAGAGTCCATTCCCTCCCCCTTCCGTTCATCCTTAGGCTCATGGGCTCTTCCTGCCTCTTCAGAGCCAGCCGCCTAATAACACCTTCTCTCTCCTAAGAACCCTTACAATTTCATTGGGACCACTTGGATAATCCAGGATCATCTCCCGTGTCAAGATTCTTAGCTGAATCCCATCAGGAAGTCTCCATATTTACACATTCTGCAATTAGAATGTGGCCATTTGGGGAGGGAGATTATTCTGTCATCTACTACAGGTTGAGAAGCAGAGACCGAAAAAGTGGTGGAGCTCAGAGGCTGGCACTTTCATACTAATGCCCAGCTCGGCCCATTCCCTGCTCAGGGTATGGCTGCAGGCGAAGTGTCCTGTACTGTACGGCTGTCTGTGGCATGTCTTTCCCCCAACACTGCCTCACCATCATGCTGGGGTTCCACCTTTACTTATACGTTAGCAGAGACTCTGACCTTGGTCTTCTTCCCGAGCCTAGATAACAAAAACTGCCAGTTATGGGATACCTACCGTGCATGAGGCATGGTCGTGCTAGGATCTTTTAAACGTCTTGAGTCCATACGACTATCCTTTGAGGAGAAAGTGTTATACTCATTTTAGAGAGGATGAAACTAAGGCTTGGGAGTGTAACTCACCCAACATTACATGGTTAGTATTATGGGGGAGTAAGGTTTTGCACTGTGGAGACTTAAAATATGTCTGCAAAATCTTTAGTACTCCTCCCGTCAGTGTCGATGTACTTGGTTGCTGGCTTCTGGAGAAGGCAATGTCTGTGACATCTGAGACGGGGACATCAGAGGAATTGTGGCTTCCTCCTTGCCTTCTCTTGGACCATTAGCTCAGGGGAAGCCTGTTATCATACTGTAAGGCCCCTCAAGCAGCCCTTTTGAGAAGCTGGAGTGGAAAACTTCCTGCCACGTGAGCCAACTTGGGAGGCAGATTTGCCAGCCCCAGTCAAGTGTTAAATGTTGGCAGCCCTAGCCAATATCATTATCCTGATTGAAACATGGGAGGGACTCTCATCTGAGCCAGAAACATCCAGCTAAGCTGCTCCTGAGGTTTTGACCCACAGGAATTCTGACATAAGAGATGGTATTATTTAAAGCCCCTAAGTTTGGGGGCTGTTTGTTATGCAGCACGAGGGAACTTATACAGTACCTGTGCCTGGGCTCATTCTGTCAACTGCTGCTCCTTCCAAAATAATCAAATGAGGTGATGAATTCTTTGGAAGACTGAGGGAAGCTGGCCTTGCGGCATGGAGGGTGGGTGAGTTTCAGAGGATAAAAGTAAAGGGCAAGTGCCCAAGGTAGCAGCAGGCAGAGTCATTTTTCAGGGGGACCTAAGTTGCAGAAGCCTGGGAACCAGCAGCCATGGACTGTGGTAATAATGAAGACCCTGGCACTCTTCCTTGTGACCCTCTGGGTGGATTTCTGCTGGAGCCCTCAGGTCACATGCCAAGGGTCCAGGAGAAGAGCACGGCTGGGCAACAAGAAGCAAGACCTTTAGAGAACGCTGGGCAGAGGGAAGCTTCCTGTCGTCAGGACTCTGCAGGGCAGAACACAGCAGCTCAGAACAACAGGAAACTCTGCATTCAGTACCTACGGGCGATTTTGATACAAGCAAGTTCATTTGGGTCATTGTTCTAAGACATATTACTAACGTCCACTGTTGTGTTTCTTTAATAATCTTACTAATTTCAAGAAACAACTCCCCCCTCCCCCACAAAAAGTCCCACAAATCCAAATCTGGTATCAGGTGTTTGTACACTCACAGGTTTATTCTTTTCTTAAACCTTGAACAAATATATCTTTACACACACAGAAGTCAGTAAAAAGTAAGCCCTTACTGCTTTGTTAAAAAGAAAACCCGTACATAAAACTTCCCGGCTAAACTCCCAAAGCAAGAAAACATTCCAGTTCCCCACTGCACCCACTTTTTAATACATGTGTGCTTTTCAGTCGATCCTAGTCACTTAGACCTGTCTGAACAAAGAGAAAAGTAACCTTAAGACTACAAAGGGAAAAAGTACATGCCTCTTTTAAGAGTTAAAGACAAGTAGCTATGGAGTTCTGAAACTTCTCAATAAATAACTCATAGTATAACAGTTGCTAACTCCATATAATTTACCTTCAATCAATGGCAGTACTGATTGTCACTACAATAAAGCATTCAGAGAACATTAAAATAACTGCATATTTACAGCAACAAAGAAACATGTAACCTTTAGTTCTAAATAATCTCAGGAGAGGGAAAGTTCATTATAAATTACTACTTACTAAATGCAGGAGGCATCAAACAAAAAAAAAAAGCCAGGGAGAACTAATGCTGGATTAATAATAATAAAAATGATGGAAAATGGCATAAAAGGCAGATATAAAATTGATCTTTGATGTGAGAATAATTTTATTTCTTGCATTTTAAGAATGTGTTATGTTCTTCTAGAGAGATTTAGGAAGAAAAAACCATGCAAATGAAATTATAATTATATGCCAGTTGAGTGACTTTGTCCAAGGTTTGCCCCAGAAGGGCTTTTCAAAGAGGTTAAAAACCCGTTCTTAATTGCCATCCAAATTGATGTTTACAAGCAGAATAAGAAATCATCTACTCCCAAGTAAACACTATCTACAGACTTCACTTAAGAGAATTTTTTGCCTCTTTCTGGAATAAAAATAAATTTTCCATATTGTAAAATTGGGGGTGAGAGTGGGAAAGAAAGTTAGATAGGCAGGTGAAGCACCTCATCAAGCCAGGCAGAATACGGTAAAGGGCAATGAAAGAAAAATGCAAGCAAGCTTCTGCAAATAGAAGAATTCCCTCGGTCGGTGATGAAGAGGACCTGGTCCTAGTCAGACGAGCCTGCACAGGCAGCCCGGGGTGGAGAGGAATAGATGTTCCTCTCGCAGTCGGAATGATGAATTAGCTATTGCTTATCAGGCCACTAACAGAGCCAGAAAAAACGGTCACAAAGGCATCCTCAAACCAGCCCTTTTGAAACTGGAAATGGAAGTTTTGGCCGGAGATGAACATGTACCTGCCCACATTTCTAAAAAGGAGCACTGACTACAGGTCTTTTAGAAATGTATCCACTGTGGTTGGTTTCTTCTACTCAAAAGGCCACCTGGACTGCTACACGGCTCACGTGACTCGACAGCCATTAGCTGTTTAAAACTGTCTAAAATGGTTAATTTGGTGGCTACATGCAACTAATCCCTGTTTATAGGGCTTGGAGTCTGAGGCTGATTCATCTTAACATGGTAACACGGCTTCCCTTGGAAAGGTGGGAGAAAGCAGAAGGAATGGCATGGCGGGAGGGACAGAGAGAGGGGTGAGGAGAGAGAGGGAGAGAGGAGAGAGGGGGAGAGAGGGGGAGAGAGGGAGGGAGAGAGAAGGAAAGAGGGGGAGGGAGAGAGGGAGGGAGAGACGGAGGGAGCTGGAGGGAGGGGAGAGGCCGAGGGTGTGATGAAAAGCAAAAGAAAAGATACAACTAAGTCATTTACTTTGTTGATGCAAATTTGGGCTGGTGACAAAACGGAGGTGCTATCATTTCCTAAAGATGGAACAAAGGGTGGAGTTAAGCATCCAGGCTAGGTGATGCCCCAAACCCGACCTGTCAAAGCAAAACTGACCCACCGTTTCAGAGCCTTCTTACCTGGCAGCTGGCGCTACGCTAGAACACTGGTGTCCCTCCCGAGTAGGCTCCATAGAAGGAAAGAGTCTCAGGATATTTGGATACTATTCTCTACTCTGAGGTCCCATCAGCTTCTCCTTTCCCAGAGCTCCTGACATGACTTACCAGGCATTTACCTGAAAGAAGTGGCAGCTAGTTTTGAAGGACCTTTAAATAAGGGATTGAAATCAATCCAGTTGTCATAGTAAAAGAACAGAAGTCATGATTTCAGTCCTTTTAAAAAGTAGGCTCTCCTGCCCTTCTTGCCATGATTAATGCTAAATGGAAGAAGATACAACTAAAAAGGGAAGAACATATTTTCAAATTATTAAGAAACTGGAGAGAACAACCCAGTCAATGGTGGAACCATGAAAAAAAAAAAAACACCCTGAAATATCACAAACATAGGCCCTTTAAATGAGATGGTATTCAATCCAAATTTAAAATGCTTGCATCTTCTAATGTAACACATGACTAGTTCCAAGTTTTGGAAGATTGTTGAACAAAAGGTACACATTAAAGTAGTGACTTCACTACTTTCCCCAAACTTGGAAAAGTACTTTCTCGTTTTTTGCACGAGGCCGCAGAGCACCTGTCAGTGATGTCCCAAAGGATCCTTGCTTCCTGTAGGGATTTCAGGGAGAGCTCTGAGGCTCCTAAATGCTAAGATTCTAGGATATACTAAAAATACTGCTGACTATGGTTTGACGTAATCAGCCATGTAGCCCTCTGAAATAAGCTGGCTCAAATAATAAGGCATTCTACAAATTAGTGGAGTGCAATGATATATTTTAAACCCACATGCAGACCTATAAATATATGTTGTAAAAGTCTTACTAATACTATTTGATGACCATAAATAAATATTAAAAACGTATTTAATTTTAAGCCTGCCTATTCTCAATTTCTACTTCAAAATGCCAGTTGATATTCATGATTCAGAATCAAAGACACTTTCAAACTTAACTTGCAATGCAAAAGAATGTCTTCATTATCAAACAACAGCTGCATCTATATTCTGCCCATCTTTGGGATCAATGCACCTTACAGATTTTTTCCTCTTCTTGAATTGATCCTTCAGTATGCTGATGGGAGAGGGAAGGATGGGTATAAATATTCCCAGTTTACAGGTGAACAAAGGGAGATACAGCAAAGCTGAGGGTCGCTGAGTCTGTGGCCAGCCTGGAAGTACAATACTAAAAACCGCCTTCTCGCCTCTTCACAAACTTACCAGCAATACTCATGGGAAGTGTCACATAAAATACATTTTACTCTTTGATGAAAGCCAAGGGTTCGGGGAAGAAGAAGGAATAAGGTGAGCTTTTTTTGGGTAATGTGGCTTTCTTTCAGAGGACAAATGGACTTTTCTGTAGATGCTGGTATGTATAATGATTAAAAATGTGATGCTGGGAAACAAGGCTGGGCTGACTAAGCTCGCCAAGAATGATGGGCTGTGTCGTTACGCACAGCCTGCCGAGGCTTCTCCCCGCAGAGGCTCACGGTGCGTCAGTCAACTCTGCATCTAACTCCACGCTGTGTTCCCAGTCACCTTCCTGCTCTTCTGAGCAGAAAAGAGCTAATCTAGTAATATGTTTGCTTTTATAAAGAAATAAAATAGTACTCTTCAGTAATAGTCCTAAAACATACAAACACAGCATTATGCCCAAGCAATTAATCTACAAAAATGTTAAGAACGGAAGTTTCCTCTAAAAGAGTTCCTCAAATCTATGGTTCACAAGAAAATCGTTAATTTCCACTGTCAAATTACCTTCAAAGAAGCAAATATTTATGCATTAGTCCAATCACATGAAACCCACTCAAGTAAGATCTGATTTGAAAATACTTTCAATGTAAAACGCCAAGCTTAGTGAAAAATAGTAGATGTGCACATTGTTGGAATGGTTAGTATCTAACGCTGCAGTGGAGGACCACTCGTCTAGTTTGCCATGAGAGGCATACATGCAACTCATTTTCTCTGTATTAAAAACATTTCTCTTTAAACAAAGTCAGTTAGCTGCTTTTCAGGGAGGAACATTAAAAGTCTGCAAACCAGTCATGATGAAAAGAAGTCCAGGATGTTAGCAAAAAGAGCTAAATATGCTTGCCATTCATTCTATACATAAGATGAATTCACTATGGAAAAAAATCGCTATGACGCTCTGCCTAATTTGCCACTCTCCCAACATAGGCTTTGAAAATTCCCCTGGAGGCCACAGCTTCATAAGGGACATTTGTGGTTTCACAGTATTCTCTATTGCAGAAACTTCTAAGGTTATCATTGTTCCCACCCCCAAAAATTCAAAATCAACCGAACAAAATAAATTAAAAAAAACCAAAACCTACCAGAAAGAGTTGACTAATCAAACTAAAATTTCCCATTAAGACACCAACAGTGAAGTAACTGATAAAAAAAAAATGTCACATTTATAATGTCTAGACAAAATCAACCAGGTAAATAAAAAGCATTCCCTAATCTCTAAAAAAACAAACAATACCTCCTACTTTGGATGTTTTACATACCCAGAGCATAGCACTCTGAATGAAGTCTTTGTAGTGAATCAAAATTCTAACTATCTTTAAAACTATACTGAAATAATCCTGGAACTCTGAATCTTATCACCTGTTTCCGCTAGGTTAGTGCTTTCCGAAACCAATCTGGTGTTACTAGTTTGAACTATTTGTATCCACATCTCTGTTTCAAAAAGAAACTAACCTAGATACCTCACATCCTTTGACTGACTGATCATTCTTATTAGAGATTACTTCATTACAGGTGGGGCCACAGCAGGGCAGATAATCAGTTTAAGGAATGAGTCTTATGGGTGTTTGTTATAAGCCCCAAATATATGTGTGTGTTTGTGTGTGTGTACACGGACATGCACATGTACAGGTACATTTCACAATACTGAAATGTATTGATTAATTAACAATTAAATTAATTGTTAAGTAGAAAATATTATTTTCCTCCAAACTATGGTACATATTTAAATAGATTATTAATGCCACCTAATTTTAAGTAATAATGCAAGTATAAAGATTCAAACTGGAATGTAATTGAGTAATTCCTAAACATGCTGCCAGATTTAAAATGAAATCCTTTACTCTAGCCACTATAATCTGTTAACATTTGAAAACTTTAACATGAAACCGGTATAAAAACTAATTTTAAAAAAGCTTACATAGTGAAGATTATACATTAAATTTAATAGTCACAAAGAGTTATCTTTTTAGGTTTCATAATATACATAGGGCCCAAATAAGTCAGTTTAAACTCTAGAAGTTTTAAAGACTCAGGTTTTTCCCTGAATGTATCCATCATTAGAGAAAGTTGTCTGGGTATTAGGTGAGTCAGGTTTGATTACTCTGACATTAGAAAGCCATATTAGGCTCAAAAGCAAGTGCACTGAAATAAAAACTTCCGGAGAATTTTGACAGTAGACTTTACTCAAATATCTAAAAGATGTATCAGAATCACTCTTATTTATCAACACATCTTCATCTTTCTAGCCCATTCTTATTTAAAGCATATATACAATTAGACTAATAATACAATAAAATACACCAATTCAAACATTTAGGTGTGCCTTATTCTAAAAATAAGAGAATTTTCAATGGCTAGTTACTATTTAAAAATACCTTCAAAACATTTACTATTCAAAATGTGTAAAAGTAGTGACTTTATTGTGCTGCAATATATGTCTTCACATAAGTTTTTATGTAAAACAATTTGCAGTTTCAAACAACTTTCTTCTATTACTATGAAAGTATTTTGAAAATTTCAGTCTAATTTCAATACAATTCATCTTTGCTAGGAACAAAAGCAAAATTTCATATGATATCTCAATCGGTAAATAAGGTCTGTAATCACTCTCATGTTGAAAATGCTTTTGCATCCAATGAGTATAAATAAATGCTCAGGGATAAAAATATCTTAACTGGTGGAGTTAAGGGAGACAATATAGTCTCTGACTATTTAGTAAAATGGCCAAGTCCTGAATAGCATAGTTTTCTGGTTATTTCCGTGGTATTGTTTGAGAAAAAGACAATTGCTTCAAATGACTTCATGACTAAAAATGATATTTCAGTTAACTGCACAAATGAACTTGCTTCTCAGAGAAAGTTAATACAGGTAGGATAAAAGAGATTGAGAAAAGGATTCACTGAAGAAAATGTATGTAAATCAAGAGCTTGGTGGTCCCTCTTTGACATGAGGATAAAAGTGAGGGATTGACATTTAGAGCAGAGAAAAAAACAATCATAAGCTGGATGTGGTCACCATTTAAACACATGGCACCGTGATATCTATCCAAACATTATGCAACCCTGGGAACATGTGATCAGCGGAGGTGCTCTTTCTCTGCTAGGCTGCAACTTCGTGTTACCTGCAAGAAACAAACTTACTTTGTCCAGGAACTTAATTTCTGTTTGGAAGAGAAGATTTTCCAACCACAATGTCAATTACACTTCAGAGTTGCTGCCAAAATAAGGATGGCTGGGGATGGTATTCCCTGAATAGCAGGTGTTAGACCTGCCCTCCTTAAAGTGACTTTTCCTTACTACCTGGCAGCTCTCCATGTGTATGTGTTTAGAAGTTAAGATAACATTCACATAACATGAAACTCACCATTTTAAGTGTGCAATTCAGTGGTTTTTAGTGCTGTACAACCATTACCTACTACTTAATTCTAGAACATTTTAATCACCCCCAAACCTCATCACCTACACCCATTAAGCAGTCACTCCCCCATTTCTCCTTCCCACCATCCTCTGGAAACCGCTAATTTACTTTTTGTTTCTATGGATATGCCTGTTCTGGACATTTTATGCAAACGGAATCATACAATACGTGGCCTTTTGTGCCTGGCCTTATCCACTTGCACTGGCAATTTTTAAACCATTGCAAAAGACACCAAACCACAGGTGCTCAATTCCTGGCCTGTCCTGAGTGTGCCTGGCTGCTCCAGACCTGCTAGCTATACAATGTTGTTTCAGTTCTCTGACTTCAATCACATGAAGACAGATTGTACTTCGAAATACACAGGATCACCTCTGGAATATACAAAGTTTCTGAAGTGAAAAAGAATAACAAAGAACAGAGGAGTAAAAGTCCGATTTGGCTATAGTATCTTAACAGTGACATGTGCCCAGGTTACATTTTTCTCTTGATAACAGTGACATTTAAACTATTCTGGGCGACTGGGGACACCACACCACTTTTTGGTATCTCAAAGCATTTAATAAGTGCTTTGTAGCAGGTGAAATGTTCTTTAGAGACTGAACTTAAAATGAGAAGCCACAAGTAGGCTTATTCTTTAACAGATCTCACGTTGACAGTCACAGAAAGAGCTGATTTCAGAGCTGTTTGTTCTCTGTAAATTAGCTCCTGGAGCTTGAACTCAACTTTTCATAAAATTGTCCTCCAAAGGGAGTTTTTCATGTGTCTGTCTTGTCTGTATGATGTAGAAACTCATGGAGAGGGAATTAAGGATAATGTCTTAGCTGTCAGAGGTGGGACAAATATTGATACATTGTGTGTGAACTGTGAACCGGGCTAGTCTCCACAGAATTTTTTAGAAGACTAAAATTATTTGTGTCAAGTAGGAAGGTGGCATCATCCAAAAGGTCTTGGCCTCTGTCTCTCTCACCCACATGTAAGAAAAGTCTGTAATTAGTACAAATATGACACAGAATCTCTTCAGTATTTTTTTATGAAATAAGAGGCTCTAAGTCCCACAGTGGCCGAGAGCTTCCCTCATTCACTGCTCTGTCACCTGTGTCTAGAGTAGCACCCGGCCTGAGCAGGAACTTAAACAATGTCCATTGCACGAAGGAACGAGTGAGTGACCTCGGTGCCCTCCCGCGTGAGCCTGTGGCGGCCAAGCTGTCGCTGCGAGAAGCCACTGTGGGGAAGTAACAATGGGGATTAAAGATGATTACTGCCAGGTTTCTGCTTTTGGCCACAACATAGCAGCTTGTGATTAGAACTAACTCTCCCACTGAAAAGAGCTATGAGAGCTAAATGAAATAGGTAACATCTGTTCATGGACACAGAGCAGAGCAACACAGGCAGAATCCAAGGGGTTGTAATCCCTGAAAGAGGGGAGCGCACTGGGGCGAGCTCCACATTTACTCCAGCTTCTCTGATGGCTCTGCAAACTCACGACACAGGGAAGCAAACCCCTAGCAGGAAGCGGCAATCCCACCTGGCTGAAGAGACAAAGGTTGGAACTTGGGCTGCCAAAGGACACAAGCCTTGATGGGCAAAACACCCAGAGAGTAGAAAACCTCAGGGAAGTGAGCCCGAGATGCTGCTTCAGTATCTCCATGAGGTGCTTGCCAATCCTAGACTGTGTGCACCAGGGAGGCCTCCAGAAACCCAGCAAACAGCAGCAGCGAGGAGGCTACAGAGCTGAGCTGCTGCTCGCACTCGTCAACTCTGGGTGCCGAGGGGACGGAGGTTGGTGCTCAAAGGCCACCAAGGAGAAGTGGCTCTTATAAACACTCCGGATCTTCAGCTGAGAACCCAGAGAGATCCTGTGCTAGAAATAAGCAGTATGAGATCAGCCTTTCCAGAGTCTAAAATCAACCCTCCATCAGTTCTGGTTACCTGCCTGTACTCTACCTACCTGCCCGAGGAAAACATAATCGTCTCACCAGGAAGATAACATCATGCAGAGCCTCTACAATCTTTAACACACAATGGCGAGTGTTCAGCCAAACTTCTGAGGCACTCTAAAGAACAGGACCGAAGATCGAAAACCAAAAGAAAATATACATAGACAACAGAAACAACCAATAGAGAGTACTTTAAACACTAGACTTATTAGACAAGAACTTTAATATCACTGTGATTAATGTGTTTGAGAACACAGAAGAAAAGATTGAGAGTTTCAGCAGAGACCTGGAATCTGTAAGAGAGTTAATGAATATTTTAGATCTGAAAATACATGAAATTAAAATGAAAATTCAATAGATCCAATAGAACAGAGGATAAATGAACTGTTTATCATTATAAGGAAGAAGGTTAGTAAAAATAACAAAGATTGAACAGGGAAAAATAAAAATGGAAAACACAGAAAAGCCTATAAGATACACATGAAATGTAGTTTTTAAACCTAAAATATATATAGAATATGGAAGTAAAATACATAACACTAATAATACAAAAGGATAGAATGGGTAAACAGACTTCCATTGAGAAAAAGTTCTTCCGTTGATGGGACATGGCTATGTGCCAATTTAAAATAGACTGTGGTAAGTCAAAGATGCATGTCGTAATCTCTAAGTTTAATGGTAAATGAATTTTTAAAAATATCCAGAAAGCTAACATAGTGGGGAAAAAATGGGTAGTAAAGAATTCTTGGTTTATTCAAAAGAAGGGACAAAAGGAGAAACCAAGGAACAAAGAGGAAATGGGACAAATAGAGAACAAACTGTGTGATGGTAGCCTTAAGCCAATAATTAATGACCACATTAATTGTAAATGGACTAGATACTCCAAATAAAAGACAATTTAAAAATCTTAGACAAAATATTAGCACACTGAATCAACTGATGTATGAAAGGAATAATACAGTATGACCAAATGGGGTTTATTCTAGGAAAGCAGCATTTGAAAATCAGAGTAATTCATCGATAAAAGAGAATATTGGAGAAAAACCATATGAGTGTCTCAATAGGGGCATAAAAAACATTTAACAGAAACTCAGAAAACTAGGAGTAAAAAAACACAACTTGGAAAATAGCATCTAATAAAAAACTTACAGCAAATATATTAAATGGTAAAACTGAATTTTTATTTTGAGTTCAGGAACAAATCAAAGAGATCTGCTGCCACCACTTCTACTCAACATTTTGTTAAAAGGCCTGGTCAGCTTCATAAAGCGAGAAAAGAAAACCTGGACAGAGAGAAATAAAACTATCATTGCTGACAGCAGGTATGAGTGTAGACTTGAAGAAATAGAAAAGAATCTTCAGAACTATCAGTAAGGTTCCTAGATGGAAAGGCAATAAAAAAAATCCATTATATTTCTTATACTAACAGCAAAGAATTAGATAATACAAACATCAAAAACCTACAAATAAATCTAACTTCTATGTATAAATTTTAAAACATCACTAAGACAAGTTAAAGAAGATTTAAGTAAGTAGAGGGATATAACATGCCTATGGATTGTAAAACTCAAAATTGAGAAGATACAAATTCTCCTGAAACTGATTTATATATTCAATGCAATACCAATTAAACACTAGCAGGGATCACGTCCATTTCTTCCCCCACACTGACAAGGTTTTTCTAAAATGTATACAGAAACACAAAGGGTTAAGAGTAGCCAAGACTATCTGAAAGCAGATCAGAGTTAGAAGTCTTACATGACCAGATGTGAAGACTTGATAAAAATTGCAGCTGGAGTGCACTGAGGTTTTCACACCTTGTGTTAGGCCACATGAATACCCATATGGAATGAATGAACTCTTGGTACTATTTCACACCATATACAATATCAGTGCTAGATGGATGATAGGCCTGATGTGAATGATAAAACAATAAAGCTTTTTGAAGAAGAATATCTTCATAATCTTGGGGTGAAGTTTTATTAAACAGGATACACAATTGTTAACCATAAAATAAAAGATTGGTATATTGGACTTCATAAAAATTAGGGCTTTATGATCATCAAAAGACTCCATTTGAAAAGTAGAAAAGCAAACCAAATTCTATTTATAGTAATATGTCAGACAAAAAACTCACGTCCATAAAATACCAAGAAACCCTGCAAATCAACATGAAAAGGATAGATACAATAAATATGAACAAATGACTTGAACAGGCACTTAACAAGTGAGATGGCTAATAAAGATATAAAAAGGGGATTCCACACATCTTTACTTCTCAAAGAAATGCTATTAAAACCACAATAAAATCCATACTTGCCAGACAGCTAAAACCAAATGAAATTCACTGGCCAGAACTAAAACTAATAGTGATGGTGGCACCCAGTACTGATGAGGAGAAGAGCATCGGGAACTCGCATACATTTGTTGGTGGGAGCATAAATTGGTACAACCACTGTTGAAACTATCTGGCAATATCTTCTACAGCTAAATATATATCCATTCTATAATTCAGTAGTTTCATTCTTCCATAGAACACCAAGAGAAATGCGTACACATGTCCACTGAAAGATATGTACAGGAATTTTCATGGCAGCTTCAGACATCAAAGCTAAAAATTACAAACAACCCAAATGACCATCAACAACAGAATGAAGAAATAAATTGTGATAGCCACCTGGTGGAATACTACACAGTAATGAAAAAGAACAAATATGCAACACAGGAGATGAATTGCAGACATAATGATGATCAAATAAAATCAAACACATAAAACTACAGACTAAAATTCCATTTACAGAAAGGTCAAGAACAGGCAAAATTAATCTTTGATGACAAAAGAACAGTTGTTATGTTTGAGTGTGGACTGGGAGCTTCCTTTTGAACTAAGTGATGGTTATATGTATATATGAAGTAAAAATTCATTGAGCTGCCCACTTAATATCTGTGCATTATACGTTATACTACATTAAAAAAAGTTTACTACTTATATGGAGACTTAGTGCTCCATTTGAACTAGTCTCTTTGGCCACAGAACGTCAGTGGTCTGGGCAGAAGGCAGAAGAAGTTGAAGAGGGGGCAGGGAAACAGAGAGGAGGAAGTTATCACGTGTGCTCTGAAAAGACACTAACCACCTTACAAAGCCTGTGTAGCCTTGTTAAATAAGTTCATTTATCCACACAGTAGGCAAAATTATTAAAACAGGTGTATTTATATGGCCACTGAAATAGTATTTTTGTTAAGTAGCCCTCTGTATGTTCACACCAAATGTTCGTGTCTCGGGTGTAAGGGCACTCATTAATTCCTTATTCCTACACAATTTTCATCCCCAAATCTTCCCCTCTCTGTTCTAATGATGTCTCTATTTCACTGATCTTAATTATAATCTGTAACCTCAGCCAGTCCATGGGCACATGAAGAAGTAGTGGGCGCAGTATCAGTGCAGCAATACACCAGTGTGTGTGGTCCTGCAACTGGAACGAAATGCAGGAGAACGTCCAGCGGCTGTGGGTAATGAACACAAGGACGGCAAAGACAGGAAGGGTGTTCGTTTGGATTGTGGCTTGACTATACTTTTAACTGTCCACACCAAACAGAAGACAGACAATGTTTTTCATCTTTTTATCTTCTATTTCTTTCTAGTAAGACAAATTCTTACCTTTTATGTAAAGCTGCAGAAGAATTCACATACCTACATAGATTTGCAGCTTACATTACTTTCAACAAGTTTTCAGTTCCATCCCTAAGGGTACATACCATTTTAGACAGAAGTATAACAACTCTACATTAAAATGCCAGTCTTTAAACATTTTTTCTAAGTATGTATATAGTAGTTTCTTCTTCTTTTTAAAAGGGGATTTTTTTAAGAGATAGTTTTCAAAACTTTGGTGACTAAAGCATTAACTTTGTATGTAATGTAGCACCTGTATTGTTCCCTTCTTATTCATCAAAAGAATGAGAATTAGTGTACATCCAATCTTTCAGCAGCATTTATGATTTGAGCAAAGACGGTACTAGAGTACCCAAAATAAACTGTTACCAATAAACAAATGTCTACCATAGCAACAAGCCTTAATGAGGATAACTGTCAGACAGACGTCCTTTTCAGCACAACAGTGCACATTTTACGTGAATTATAAAATGAAAAACAAAACTGCAGTTAAGTATCTCAAGTTCCTCAACCTTACTGGATTTTAAAACAAAGAGAACAGGAGAAACAATGATTTTTCCAATCTAACTACAAGCAGAAATGACAGAAAATAAATCTGTAGTATTCTGGTCATACAACTTAAATTTCCTTTTCTAAGCCATGACACATTTTTGTTCTTCCTGTTTTCTTCTTTTTTAATATAGAAGGACTTCAAAACATAAATGAAAAGATAAAAACTCTAATATGGGAAGGAACCAGAATGAAACTGGTTTTTTTTTTTTGTAGTGAAGAGACAATTTTTATAAAACCATACAAATTAGAAACGTCATGCAATGGAAAAGAATGGAAATGACATAATGGCTAATATTATGCCAGTTTCCTGTGCTCTGAGAAGAACTTGCTGCATTAAATATGAACTTGACCTATTTGAAGTATTCAACTCCTTATGATAACCTAAGCTCCATTCTGACTAGAAAAATACTACAAAATGCCCTTCTACCAATCTCAGCAGAAAGCCTGATGAATAACTACCACAAATCCTGTCTTTTGATACAAGTCTCCCTCTAAATGCAAAATATCAAGCTTCTTACCATGTGGTCAGAAGTTATCATGGGAAAGAAATGGCTGGCAAAGGAGCCATGGATATACAATGGGGAAATGACAGCCTCTTCAACAAATGGTGTTGGCAAAACTGGACAGCGACATACAAGAGAATGAAACTGGATTATTGTCTAACCCCATACACAAACATTAACTCAAAATGGATCAAAGACCTGGATGTAAGTCATGAAACCATAAAATTCATAGAAGAAAACATAGGCAAAAATCTCTTGAATATAAACATGAGCAACTTTTTCCTAAACACATCTCTTCAGGCAAGGGAAACAAAATAAAAAATCAACAAATAGGACTACATCATGCTAAAAAGCTTCTGTACAGCAAAGGACACCATCAGTAGAACAAAAAGGCATCCTACGGTATGGGAGAATATATTCATAAATGACATATCTGACAAGGGATTAACATCCAAAATATATAAAGAACTCATATGCCTCAACATCCAAAAAGCAAATAACCCTATTAAAAAATGGGTGGAGGATATGAACAGACAATTCTCCAAAGAAGAAATTCAGATGGCCAACGGGCACACGAAAAGATGCTCCACATCGCTAATTATCAGGGAAATGCAAATTAAAACCACAAAGAGATATCACCTCACACCAGTTAGGATGGCCACCATAGAAAAGACTAGGAACAACAAATGCTGGCGAGGATGTGGAGAAAGGGGAACCCTCCTACACTGCTGGTGGGAATGTAAACTAGTTCAACCATTGTGGAAAGCAGTATGGAGGTTCCTCAAAAAACTAAAAATAGAAACACCATTTGACCTGGGAACTCCACTCCTAGGAATTTACCCAAAGAAAAGGAAAACAACTTCTCGGATTCAAAAAGACATATGCACCCCAATGTTTATTGCAGGACTATTTACAATAGCCAAGATATGGAAGCAACCTAAGTGTCCATCAGTAGATGAATGGATAAAGAAGAGGTGGTATATATATACAATGGAATACTACTCAGCTATAAGAAAGAAACAAATCCTACCATTTGCAACAACATGGATGGAGCTAGAGGGTATTATGCTCCGTGAAATAAGTTAGGCAGAGAAAGACAAATACCAAATGATTTCCCTCCTTTGTGGAGTATAACAACGAAGCAAAACTGAAGGAACAAAATAGCAGTAGACTCACAGACTCCAGGAAGGGACTAGCAGTTACCAAAGGGGAGGGGTGGGGAGGGAGGGAGGAGGGGATTGTGGGGTATCATGATTGGTACACGTGGTGTGTGTGGGGTCATGGGGAAGACAGTGTAGCTTAGAGAAGACAAATAGGGACTCTGTGGCATTTTACTATACTGACAGTCTGACTGCAATGGGGTATGGTGGGGGGGAACTCAATAATAAGGGTGAATGTAGTAACCACATTGTTTTTCTTGTGAAACCTTCATAAGAGTCTATCAATGATACCTTAATAAAAAAAGAAAAGAAATGGCTGGCAATAAACAGTACCTGTTTTGCATTAGGATGAAGAAGCCAAGACAGATATATTTGGGAGCCACTTTAGTTCCTTACACCTTTCCAGTCTCCTGGTAGAAAATACAAAATACCACTGCCTGCTTGATTCACAAATTCATGAACTCACAGGTGAACAATTGCTTTGAGGACAGGAAGCATCAATAGCTTAATTACATAACGGGGAGCTGGGCACAAAAAAGAAAAGGGCTCAGAAGAAATATCGCGAGAGCTCAAAGCTATGTAATGCTGAAGGTGAGAACTGAGATGAGACTAACCAGGTGTTCCTATGATGAAAAATGTTGCACCCTTGAAAATACGCTTTCTTCCCATATAAAGAAAATCTAAGCAACTACTCTTAAGAAAAATATTCTCTCTAAAGAATGCCACAATTGGAAGGCAAGTTCCTTAATAAGACAGCAAATAAAACCTTTATGTTGCTGTAGCAGCTATTCTCTTCGGGTAGGTTACACTTAAAATATTTATTTATGCATACTACTTCTGTTATCTGATGACCTCTTTTCCATTTTTTGAGTTTTACAGCATGTCACTTTTAAATTCTGGATTGCATTGGGGCCTGCTATATCCATTTCAGTGCCAGATAAAGGTATCAAAAGAAAACGGACATGCATGTGGGGCATATACTTAATTAAAGGCCAGAAATTGGGGTGATATGGTATAAGATGTTTGAGGGGTCAAAAGTCATATAATTTTAAGATATTTCATTATGCTGCAGTGACTTATCTATAAGACAATTATTTTGATATAGTGTAAGTGTCATGTCAGAATTTAACTTATTTGCTTAGATCTTAAAGAACGTAACAAATATAAGACAAACACCCAAATCATGCTCTTATTATTGGTCACTGGGATAACAATGTGATCAGGTGGTCTAAGGCACATATAGGGCCAATAAATTTGGAAATGCTCACCATTTTGAAGTACCCTGATGTTAATAAATATGACAATAACAGCATTTGAAATGGGGCAAGGTGAACAAGTAGACAATAAATTGCATACTTTTATAAAGTATTTGAGACATTAAAAAAAAAGAGATACAAAAGGAATTCCCTTATAAAAAAATAGTCACTGCTATCCTAGTGGGGGTCTTTAAAATAACTTACCTTATATGTAAAAATGTAGCCATTTACATAGTTATTTAAGAAATCGGCTGTAATATAAAAAAAATTAAAGGCAGCTTTTTCATGGGTAAGTGAATTTGTAACTCTAAGACAAGCATGTTGAAATTAACTCAGGGGACTTGATTTTCTGTTCCAGTGGTTCAGTGATTTATTACTTTATAGTGATTTGGAAGAATTGATGAATTTTGAAATAGTTAATTTAACTCATTCAGCCATAGGATCTGGCACAGTAATTATGAGAACCTAGTCTTCAAAAATTTCTTTCCTGTATTACCCTCCTTTTCTCATTCCTGCTTCTCAGCCATATGTAGTTATGAACTATAGTACATGAATCAGGATTTATGATGGTATGAAATCTATACACAATAAAATCAGTAAGGGAAGAAGGGAAGGAGCAATGTGGCTCCATCTCCAAAGTTAATATTATGAAGAGAACTTAATGTATATATTGGTTTGTCTTAGATCTACTTCTGCTTTACTCCTAATACTAAAATAGAGTCCTTTCATTTAACATTTCCATACGAACTATTCCTTAGTTTATTTTTGATGTGGCTACAGGAAAGCACTGTACACTATCAGCCTGCACACAACCTGGCTGTGGCACGTGGTGCCAAATGCTGTCTTTCCGGTATTGATGAGGGCAAGGACAGAAAATGTGACGAGAGGGCACCACTCTGAGCGCCTCTGGGGTCTTCTCGGAAGCCCGCCCTAGATGGATCAGGGAGGCTCGCCAGTCGACGAGTTAGCCTTCTCTTTCCTTCTCTTACTTGGCCTGCCTTTTGACCATTTCATTGTGTTAAGTCCATCAAAAGAGAAGGCAAAGAAAAGAAATGCAAACGAAACCCCTTCATTTCCAGTATTCACAATGAGTCAATTACATTCTCAATCAGGGATATATTGACCATTTTTCTGGATCATTTTCCGGTAGCAACAAAGTCCCCTCAGTTTTTACTTTACAATTTAAGTTATTTACTTAGATCTTAATAAGTATTTTCTAGTAGGATGCAATATTTTCTACTTGGATGCAGAGTCTCAAAAATGACTTGAACTAACTTACACATTTCCAAATGTATTCAACAGAACTGTAGACAGAACTGGACATTTTTCTTGACTATTCTAACTCTGTGCCTGATAGAATCACTTCATGTGAACTGGCTCTAGCTTGGTATTCAGGTAAGCTTCCCATCATTACTAGGAATGACTGAAAGCTGGGAGTACAAAACATTCGTTAACTCTATGAGAACTGTGTGGTCATTTTGTTCACCGAAAAGCATAAAAAATTATTTCCAATAACCATTGTGGACAAAAATGTGAACAGGATAATATATTTTGAAAATATTTTAATATTTGCCATTTTTGATGCCTGTGCTATTAATATATACATTGATTCAGTAATAAATATACTACTACTATTACATAGAGTGCAGTATTTTTAGTATTCATAACTGGTTGAAATTAATGCTGCTATTATCCTAAGAAAGGAATAAATAAATATCATGCCCAAATTCCAAACTAATGCTCAAGAGGTTGTCATTAACAAAGACTGTAAAATAAACATGTCGGGCATTATCTTTTTAAGCATGATTCCTGTAAACATAGCAAAGATCACTTTTCTCAGTCCTGACATTTCATGTGATGGCTTTAAAAGAAAATATACAAATCCCATCACTTCATTTTTTTTTTTTTTTTGCATAGGGATTGAATTAGACATATTTTAAAATGCAGCAATCTTTCATGTAAAATGTCTTCATCATATAGCAATTGTTTTCTGTATGAATTCAGAACTTGTGAGCAATAAAAGTGCTCTGTATAAGTTTATAAAATATGGTTTCTGGATTTAAAATTTAACGGAAAAATTTCAAAACAAGTTATAGTTATGATTCTAAAATATTATGTACATAATACCCGACTACAGGAGGAAATGCCTCCCTGTAGCACAACACAGTGTACAAATGTGAAGCACAGTGTTGAATAGAATTTCCCTTTAGGTTTTCTTCACATCGTTGCCCAAGTGGCTAATGATTATGCCCATCTACTTGCTGCATACAAAGTAGAAGGGGGATGTTTTAAAGGAGGACAGATTTAAAGTAGATAATGGCAAAAATGGCAAAAATACAGTACATACGTTTTCAACAGTGCACTTTATAAAACAGTTTGCTTGTTTTGATTATTTTATAAAGTACAGTGTTATTTAGAACAGAGACATGTACCTTAATATTCTGCAATAACCATTAAAACAAATTGCCAGGAAAGAGCAGTGCAAAACTGAAAATATAAGTAGCTTAGCATGCATCTCAGATGGGTCCCAAATACAGAGTATGGGGCCTTAAGTTCTTATATATTTTTTTTTTACTTTTTAGAAAAAGATTAATAACAGCAGGTTATCATCATATGTAACTATAAAATAAACACAATAAGTTAAAATCCTTTCTCAAGAAATAACTATACATCACACATAAAATTCATTACAGAATCTTTCTGAAAACAGACCTTTTTCTCTGATAAATTGCTTTCCAAGGGCACAAATCTCTTAAAAACCCACTTTATCCACAATGTGAAACTAAGGTATCATCATCACAGTACAAGTGACTCTTGCTGGCAGATGTCTGAGAAATGTGTGACTCATTTCGTAAGCAGCTCAGATCTAACCAGTCCCTAATAAGGTTTACAGACACCTTTGCTCTTTCAAGAACAGTTCTGTCAGCGACGTGCTAGGTCGCTAAAACAATATAACATGTGCTCTATTCACAGTAACATTCTCTGTCCAGTGCTTTTGGACAAGGATAACCACTTGGCTCTTCCTGAAAAAAATTCCCTAAGAGGCAGATTCCAATGAGACCATGGGACACATTTTTAAAAGCACAAAACCTGGCCTCAGGCACATGCTGAGGGAATAAAGGTGCAAAGACCATCAGTTCCGTTCCCACCACTCGCACGTCACTCAGTCTGAGAACTGGAAGAGGGTCTCTGGGTTACTGCCGTCAGCAGGGTTGCTGGGCTGCAGCGTCTTTGTAGGTGTGGTTTTACCGTGAGAATGAGAGGAAGAAGAATGAGAACTTTCGCTCGAGCTGCTGCGTGTCTCCGTACTGGTGCTAGTTTTTTTCATTTTCCTTCTCTTCGCCAAAGGAGCCTTATCGACATTCTGAAGGCAAAACCCTTCTCTCTTGTATTTGTTGAAGGCCTAGGGGAGGAAAAGGGAAGTTCTGTGAAGGTGAGAGGACTGATGGGTCCGTGGCGGTCAGGACTCACAGCAGAAGACATTTCTGGTGGGTAGCCACAGCTCCAAGTTGTTTTGTGAACAAAGTCCTGAAAACCTTATATCCAAACTCCTGGCAGGGGACAGAAGTTCCTGGGAAAGATTCCCAAGGGCTCTGTAAAAATCAAACTAGCCAGGCTGTCCAGGCATCCCATGAAGAAATTAACACTGCTTCTCAGTAAAAACACATGGACTGACTGGAAATTCCTGAAGAATATCAACAATCCAAAGGCCCCCTCCCATTACTTTTACTAGTTCTGTGTCTGAGACTTAAAACTCTGACCACAGTGTTCCAACTCAGAGCAGGCTAGACCCACTTTGGGGCCTCGCCCTCCACCTCTGTGTCAATGTGATTTGGGTGTATTACAGACACTCCACAGAGAAGCTTAGCTCTCTGTACACACCTTAGCCTGGCTTTCTCTGCACAGCAGCCTGCCTGCTTTTCTTAGTCCCGATTTGGGCATCACTGAAAACCTTGCATCAAATGTCACTGACAAGACTTGGATCATCTGCCACAAATTCTTGCAGTTAATGTCTTCACACCTCAACATACCTTAGTTCATTCACTTTTTAATCCATTTCTGCAGATGAAGAGGAAACAAGCTTCTCCTTTCTTAAGAGAATCCCTTTGGAGGCAATTTTATTTCCCCCTAACTCATCTACTCCTTGTACAATTTTTTGTACAGGTTTTTCCCCTGCTGAGAGATTCGTAAGCTTGATTTATTTGCATCTGCTTGGTATAAATGTGCATAATCTGCAGTTACTGCTATGTAGTCTCAGCCTTTCAAATACACAACTGAAACTTAAAACCAATGAACTTACTTATCCTTCACAGTCTCTAGTATATGTTATGTACACACTGGTTGCTGAATCAATGGACTTGCACATGTGCCTTAGTTCTTCATGTTTATTTACAATTTTTAAATAAAATGACTTAGCTATTTGAGAGAAAGAAGTTCTAATGCTATGAATATTGTTTTCATTACCTATTGGAAATTTTCAACTTTCAAATATCAACCACTGCCTCATCTCAAACTCATTCTAAAAGTCAAATAAGTATTTTGTGGGTTAGCAGTGAGTGGTGTGATCCCCATACACTTTCTGTTAATGAATGTGTTTATATCATGAAGGGATTTACAAAAACATACCTAAAATCAAAAGAATACATTACTTTAAAGGCATTACTAAGGGTGTGTCTCCGAGATTACAGAGTAAGGACTTGTGATTCTTTCCAGCCCATCCTGCGTGGGCAGAGCGGGGCCTTACGTGGAAGGTGGCTTTCACACAGGTATGCACAGCAGCCCCTGAAGACCCGAGGATGTCTGGGGTCATCAGAGGATTGGAGGACAGCTGGCTGCCATCTTGAAGCCATTCATTGTATCTCAAATCTGACATTTTAAGCCTTTTATTTGGATCGACTGTGAGAAGTCCTGTGGGAATAATTAGCATATTTTTATTTTATAATTTGTCATTTCAAACATAGTTTAAAATCAACCTCACAGATAAATCTCAATTATATTTACATGCAATGATGGTTTCTATAGCTTTAATCTTCTACAAAGATGGTAACATGTTCATATACACCCAGTCTCCTAGTGAATACTGGATGTTAGGGATAAAGCCCAAAATAGCCTGTTTTGAGGAGGCTGGAGGCCGTTCAGTCAGGATGAATTAGCCCCCAAAACAAAGACTCCCACTGGTGACTGGGTCAACTCCAAATGAACAAAGTGAAGCTAGATCTACTTCATTCGTGTACAAATAGCTTCTGCACGTCAGGGAGTGTAGGAAGGCACTAGAGATAAGGAGATGGACTCAAAGAGGAGCTATGATGAGATACACAGTCAAAACCCCATCTATTATAACATCAGAAGACAAGTGTGATAGCAAAATGCACATGCAATATGTTGGCCGGGCCCAGGGCAAGGGCTCAGACTAGGGAGTGCGGGCACCATAGCAGAATTCCAGAAGTTGAGTCCTGGGGAGGAGTAGGAGCATCCTGCTAAGAAGGGCACAGGTAAAAGCACGCGGGATTCGGAAAGCGTGCAAGTGCTCTGCAATGGCAGCCCAAGGGGGCATGAGGCAGGGTGGGCGGCAGGGCCAGGTCATGAAGGGCTTTGAATTTTGAATGTTCTACTGTGGAGTCTGACCTGAAGCTAACAGAATTCTCCACAGGACTTTTAATAGGAAAGAGGCACGACATTAGGATAGGTCACTTAGCAGATTAATAATGGACAGGCAAAGTCAGAGGAAGTGAGACAAGCTGAAGGGATGTTGTGGGGTTCCAGGAGAGAAATGATGACAAGAACTTGATGGCCGTGGGGTTGGAGAGGAGGGCTGGCGAGGCAGGACCGAGACACAGGCTTGGAAGGCGAGGGAAGGAGGATGAGGCCCGGGTTCCTGTTTGGTGATCTGGCTGCTTGGCAGTGCAAAGAGGGAGATGGGAGGAGGCACATGTTTGGGGGAAAAGAGAGCAAAGATGTACGGGTTGTTTTGGAGGCGCTAGATCGAGAGGCTGGTGGGTCCAAGCACTGGTTCACTCTGTGAATGTGGCTAAGATGACTCAAAGACAACGTTCAGATAAGAAGAAAAGAAAGCTCACCAGTGTAGCCTGGAAATCTTTCAGAACACCCATGTGTAATAGGTATGATTCCACTTCAATCAGGACCCATCATACAAAATGTAAAATCTCATTATGTTCTTACCTTGGATCAAATCTTTAGCCTCCTGGGATACATTCTTCCAGGCTTCTCCTTCAAAGGAAAAGTCTCCCTTTTTAATTTTCTTCATGATTTCCACTGCACTGGTACATGTCAAACTTCTGTTATGAGACTGGAAGGGGACTTGCCCTGACAGCATTGTATACTATCAAGAAAAGGAAGGAACAAACAGAATGTCTGCCAAAATCATTGTCAAAGCCATTCTATTAAAATTATTACTAACTTCACCAGCACAACTCACCAAATATTATACCTAGCACTAGTGGGTTTAAAAGGTGATTGACTTCAATCACTGGAGCAACCAATAGATTTCAAAACCGTGTAACCAAAGTGAGATGGCTTACTATGATATTATGATTTAAAACATTTTTGTAGCTATATGCAGAGCAAGAAGAACAAAAAAGAGATAATTCAACTGCTTCAGAAAAGATGGTATTAATGTTAACAGAAAATTAAGAGAGAGCATAACTTCCTAATTACTAGTTTTTTCTATCCAATTCCACATATCCAGGATATCAACTATGGTAAAAGACTTAACATTTTGTATTTAGGCCTCCCTATTTTGGTTCTAATTACCACCATTCTCATTGTTGTGATAAATATAGTGAATTCTCTATAACCACCTGTTTTCACTGTAGCCATCCATGTGTTTGAAAATTTATGTTTAAGGTTTCTGCCCTTTAAAAAGTCAACAGAAAAACTGAAAGGCTAAGACTTATCTTTGTAGCACAGACTAGGTTTTTGAAAAGTGACCTTTAAACTTCTTGGAGGTTTTCTGGACACATCTCCCCAGGCAAGGGAAACAAAATAAAAATGATTTATCTGATAAGGGGTTAACACCCAAAATATATAAAGAACTCATACACATCAACACCAAAAAAACCAAATATTATTCAGTCATAAAAAAGAAAGAAATCCTGCCATTTGTGACAATATGGATGAACCTAGAAAGTATATGCTAAGTGAAATAAGTCAGGCAGAGAAAGACACATACCATACTATTTCACTTATTTGTGGAGTCTAAAAACAAAACAAAGCAAACAAAACAGCAATATATTCACAGACACTGAGAAGTGACGGGTGGTACCATGGGGGAGGGGTTGAGATGGGTGGGTGGGGAGGGTGAGGGGGATAAAGGGGCACAAAAATTCTCAATCATAATGTAAGTTGGTCATGGGGATGGCAGCACAGCATGGAGAATATAGCCAATGATTCTGTAGCATTTTTCTATGTTGATGGATACTGACTGCACTGGTTGGGGCGAGGATTTAATGGTGTGGGCGGTTGGTGAACCACTGTGTGTATACTTGAAACTAATATAAGATTGTATACCAATTATACTTCAATTAAAAAAAAAACAACTTATTGGGGTTTTTCCCCTGCTGAGAGATTCATAGGCTTGCAGAGATGGAGGGGGAGCTGTAAATGGTGGTGGGCTGGCTGGCACTAATGATGTCAGTGTGTTTGTGCAGACCAGACAGAACCAGCGTACAGTGTGAGGAGAGGTGGTGTGTGTCAGCGGGGGCCCACTCACAACAGCAGGCAGCTAGGATGGGACACAGAAGGAGACGTCCGTTTCAACCCTGGCCCTAAGGAGGAGTGCAGCTACAGAGAAGTCCCAGCCATCTAGAAGGACTCTGCCGTCTTTCTTGGTTGATCGTAAGTCTGACAAGCAGGCTCACTCTTGTGATGACAAGATGGTGAAGCAGCTCTGCCAACCCACTGGTTCTCAGGAAAGAAACACGTTTTTATTATCTCAGGATAACATAATGTACAAAGGGAAACCAGGAGACACAAAATCAGGTGGGCAGTCAACCAAACCTGAGCAAGGAGGCTGCAGGATGAGGCCCAGGTGAGAGGAGAAGCGGCTTGGCACCTCCAAGGGTGCCGGAGACTAGGAGGCTCTATGCAAATTTGGACTTTTTGAAAAAGAAAACTGTGCCTGAGAGAAGAAAAGCTATACTCAAGAGCATGGGGACTTGGAAAATAGAAGATGAGGAGGAGAAGAAACCTTAGTTTATAATTTGAAGCAACCTAGCAAGGAAGATACTTACTCTAAGGAGGAAAATGCTAAAACATCTGAAGAACAAAGACAAAACAACTAAAAAACCCCAAACCTTCCCAAACCCTCGGTGTGGCAGGCAGACTATGGCTGGATCTGACTGTAGTGCCCATGGCTGGGGGTAAGTGCAGCCAACTCCCACCTGATCCCAGGCTCTCCCTGCCCCTGCTAAATGCCTCCCGCCTTTATCCTTTGTGCAGACAGGGGTACTTATACCACCGAGCTTATCCCAACATTCCCCTTTCCAAACCCCTCCCCTGACCTCCCAACGCTTATCTGGTACCTTCCAAGCTCTGACTTTGCCTCCCCTCCAGCCCTGGCCACTCCCACATTCCGCACCCATGGGTCTGAGGCCTCCCTGACTTTGCACAAGTTACTCAGTCTCCTCAGAAGGCCATTTTCTTTCTTCGGCTGGCAAAGGCCCACCCATCCCAGGGTGTACCTTTCCAGGGTGTGTAACCAGGGCCTCTGTCCTCTGACATCACTGCTCCAGAGAGAAGGTACAAGGCATTGAAGGGGAGAAATGAGCTGCACAGCCAGAGAGACCTGGCTTCAAACAACTGCATTTCTACTTACTAGCTTTTATCTACTAGCCTGGACAAATTAGTTAACCTCTCTTAGACCATTTCTTCATCTATAAAAGAAAACTAACAAGATCATGCAACCCAGGGAGCAGTTCAGGGGTACACCCAGCTCACTCTGTTTTCCCTTCCTCCCCTTTCTTGAGTTACCCAGGAGCGCAGCCCCCAAGGGGGAGGCTCTGGGAACGGGGAAGGGCGCACACACGAAAGGAACTGCAGGCCCTGCTAAAACGGGCCAGCAGGGATCAGCTGCCAAGCTGAATGTGGAGCAAGTCAGTACAGCTCCGGCACTGAAGAGCACCCATGGGGTCAACGGAGTCTTCTTGCTTTCCATCAACAGGAAAGATAAAGCAGTAAGTCTTTACATGGCGAGGACAGCATTCGCTGTCTTGCCCCAGAGCTTTGCTAACTGTCCTGCTCTGTTGCAATACAGTCTGTGGAGCTCCTTGGTCATCTTGACCTTCTAGAGAACCCCATGCTGGTTCTCGATGTTGAGGTCTTCGTTAAGTGAGACCTGGAGAACAGGAGGTAGCAGGTATCCTAAATGGCCTATGAGCACACGAATGCCAGAGGGTGGGAGGTTAACTGCACACACATTCGAGGGATAGTCACACTGGTAAAGACCTAAGAGCTCCCATGGTCAGGCGCATAGAGAAACTCCCCTTTGAAAGACAAACTTCTGTATCTAGTATCACTAAGAAAGAGCCATAGCACTTGGTGGGCTTCTTTGGATTTTGGTGGCAGCATATACTGCCCACCCCCCTACATTTATCAAGTGACTTGGAACGCTGCCAGTTTCAAGGGGGGCCCAGAGCAAAGACAGTTTTGCTATAGACCCAAGAAGTAATATAAGCTGCTCGGCTCCTGAGGCCACAGGATTTGGCAGACCTGGCTGCTAGAGGTAGCTGGGACAGATGAGAATCTGTGTGCAATCTCTGGCACCTCCAGTAGAAGAGTCACAGTCCTCAAGGACTCTGGTGCAAGGTCTCGTGGCAGAGAGAACTACTCTTTGAAGAACATCTCCAGGGAGGCTACTTGTTCTGAGTAGGTATTGCCCAAACCAGCGATACCGAGAGCTGTGCACCATGTGCTGGGATCTGCAGAGACACAGATTCTTAGTCTCAGCAGCAATCAGTGCACTGTGGACACAGCACACAAAATCAACCCTGGGAGGTCCGGAAGGCATGAGTAAATTATAGGTCTAGGTGCAGGGCACCTACTTTTGTTGCACCAATGCTTCTTCCTTAACTCAAACCTCTGGCCTCATTGAGCAGGGGTTTCCCTATGATTCACTGATAGAGGGAGAAAGGAAACTGGGCCTACTTGACAGGCTGACACTTCCTTCACTTGGATGCAGCTGGCCTGTAGAATACAAAAGCTCGGCGAAGGTACAGCTCAGGACAGTGCCCTGTGGGGCTGGAGCTCTGTCCTTGAGGACAGGTCAAACCAGGGTCCCATCTGTTGGTGCTGGGGCCCCATACCTAGATTCTATGGGTGCATGACTCTGTGCCTGCAAACTTAGGGTCTGCTCAGTTAGAGAGAGGTCTTGCTCCATAAACTCCAGTGACCAGTTCTACCTGGTAACAAAAGCACAACCCAACAGTGCACCTTCTGCTCTCCTTTCCAGGCCTGCCTCCTGCTTCCCTGGGATTATGCTCCTTGGGACTTGATAAAACATAAACTTTGGCTTCAGATTTGGCTTTCAGGGTACCCAGACTAGAATATCTTTCTATTATTGATGAATATTTGTTTCCAGTTTGGAGCATTTTGAAATGTGTTGCTATCTATCCACTTGCACATGTTTTTTGGTACATAAAAACACACACACATTTCTGTTGGGTAAATTCCTGAGAATGGAACTGCTGGATCACTTGGTCTTTGTCTCTTCAGTAGATACTGCCAAACAGTTTTTCAAAATCTACTCCAATTCTTATTCCCACCCTACTTCCTAACAGATACAAATGTGGTTAAACATAAGAAAGTGCCCTTTACAAATAGTTTTCTTACTTTCTGATGTGTAATAACACAACAGGCTGTTGGGTATCTAAAGGAGACTGGTGATCAGGAACTTTGTAGAAAAGATCCCTTCTCTGGAAAAGGGAGAACTAAGCAAACTTAAGACTTCTCTCAACTCCAAGTTCTTACAATTTAATTGTCCAGGAATCAACCTCTATTAAGAATAATTTTGTGTCTGCAACTCTTTTGCAAATAGTGTGGCAAAAAGTATCTATATACATGACGATATATATATCTAAATATATGTATGTATGTCTGTGCGTATTATATCTATATATAGCTATTATATACATATAATAGGTATCTATTATATTTATACATATATATACATACACACAGAGAGTATGTACATGTGTGCACACAAGAGAGAATTAGAAAGAAAAAGCAAATGTGGCAAGATGTTAGATGTTCACAGTATTACTCTCAAATTTTCTCTAGGTCTGAAATCTTCAAAATAAAATTTGGGGAAGAAAGTAAAGAAATAAGGTCTCCTGAATAAAGCACTTGGAAGAAATATGTTATGAACAGAGTTATATACCACCCCACAGGTATGTTGTGCCCTTGGGGCAGCATATAATCCTACCCTACATTTTCTCAATACTGTGTGTTATGGACTGAATATTTGTATGCATCCAAAATTCGTATGTTGAAGATCCAACCCCAGCGTGACTTTATTTGGATACAGGGCCTTTATGGAGGTCATTACAGTTAAATGAGGTCATAAGGGTGGGGTCCTGATCCAATAGAAATGGTGTCCTTACGAAAGGAGACCCCAAAGGGCTGCCTTGCTCTCTCCAGAACACGCACTGAGGAAAGGCCACATGAGGGCACAGCGAGCAGGTGGCTGTCTGTAGCCCAGGGAAAAGCCCTCACCGGACACCAACCCTGCTGGCACCTTGATGTTAGACTTCCCAGCCTCCAGAACTGTGAGAAAGCAGTTTGCCATGGTGGCCCCAGCAGAGTAAGACGCCGTGTAAGCTCTGCGTTAGGTAAAGGCCTGTTGAGTTTCTGACAGGGATGCACATCCATAAGGCAGACTGGGGTGTAATCAAAGCCACCTGATACTACATGATGCAACTCCCCCAAATATTTGTTTCACTCATCGGGGGCAATATAATTGATCTTCATGTTAGAATATTCACATTTGTGTTTATTAGATGCAGCATGCAAAAGGGCCATAGATTTCTAAGGCCAATCAGGAGACCCCAAATAAATTTTGTCTCTGCTGTGGCTGTGGGTTAACTCAGGCTTTTGTATCCCTATCTTCTAGGGATAAGTGTTCATTTACATAGGAAAAAAGCATTCTTTTTTTTGACAGTTGGATGCAGGCAAACTGATTTTTTTTCTGTAAGTTTTTCATTATGTATCTCCAAAGGCAAGGATTTTTAAAAACCACCACCACACCACCATTATCGCACCTAAAAAAAATTAGCAGTTATTTCTTTGTATCATTCACTATCCAATCAATATTCATATTTCACCAAATGTGTCACATATGTGACATCTGTATAATGACATCTGTATGACTTAGATTTAGAGTTTGAATTTAATAAATTGAATTGAAATCAGAATTTGCCTGAATCAAAACTCAAGATGCAAACATTGTTTCTTAAGTGTCTTTTAATCTATAGGTTCCTAGGCTATTTTTTCTTACAATTAATTAGTGGAGAAACTGGGTTAATCATCCTGTAGAACTTTCACAGTCTGGATATTGTGGTTGTACTCCTGTGGTATCGTTTAACTTGTTCTCTGTCTTCTATTTTTCTTAAAAACTTTACCATTAGGTTTAGAGAGAAGCATAGCTTCTATCCATGCCACAATCAAAGTTATTTCCATAGAAATGGCATTTGGAAACTGTAAAATACCTGTCTGCATGTCTAAGACTGTCTTCTAATACCTTAGAAAGCATGATGGTTGTTATAATTCGCCTGTATTTAAAATTAAAGTAAGGGCTCTTTTACTATGGGTAATTTTATATTATTATTAAAAATGAAAGGCTCTTTTTTATTTAGACTAAATTTTTAGGAGATGGCTACTAATGAAAATATAACCCAGTTTAAGCCCTTAAAACTTCCAAATCTACAGAAGTTAGTTGTTTACTTTTATTTTAAAAATCTTATACATATATATGTAATTTTAATTTGAAAATTATAAATGATGACTTAAAAGTTACTGAAATGAAAATGATATAAAGCTTAAAAATAAAAGAAGAGTCATTCTGCAGGGACAACTGCTCAGCCATCAGGGGGGAAAACAAACCAACACCAAATAAATCCCACAAGGAATGCCAATTTAAGCATAAAAATATAATTCTAGAGGAAAACTGTTTTTTGGAGAATATTTTTATAATGTTGGGTTGGGGTAGGGGTAGGGGTGGAGTAAAAAATCCTGACATCAAAGTCAGATACCATAAAGCAAGAGAATGGAATCTCTTACTACACAGAAATAAATAGTCTTTAAAACCCTTTCAAAACAAAAATAAAATCCTACATTACTATAAACAAAGTTTCCAAACAAATGACAAACCAGAAAAAACATTTCCAATATTAACGGCAGACCAAGGATTAAAAATATTGATGTAGCTTTAAAATTCAATAAGAAAAAATTTTCCCATAGGGAAGTGGGTGAAGTTCATAAATAGCAATTCATTAAAGAGAAAATACAAGTGTTCAAAAACATGAAAAGATGCTCAAAACTGAGTATTCATCAAAGAAATGCATGCAAATTATAACCGGAGTAGGAAATAATTTAAGATTGAATCAATAGTATCTAATCTATTTGCACACAGTTGATGAGAACATGATCTGGTAAACTTTCTAGAATGAAATCCAGGCATACATGTCAGAATACAGATGAACACACCGTCCCAGCAATCTGTTCTAAGGAAACAATGAGACAGGCGCAAGTACATACACAAACAATATTCATTTACACAGTTTAGAATTAGTGAAAAACTGAAAAATGCTAACTGCTCATTAGAAAATAAATGGTTAAATAAACTCAAACTACATGTATATATAATCTCTTTTGTTAAAAAATTCAAAAATATATATGTACATATAGAAAAACCTATAGAAAGATATAAAGCATGCATACTGTGGCAGGGCGGGGCACTCAAAGGAGAATAACACCTTGCACGGTATCATCTCTGTACGATGAGATTAAGAGTGATTTCACTTTGTTCCTTGTATCTTTCCATATTGTCTGAAAATCTTTCCTTAATATTACGCATTATAAATTACATGCAGAAAAGTAAAAATTTTTTGAGAAAAATAAATAAGCTAGATTTTCCCGGCTTAATGTTCTGTATCTGATCATCCCAGCCCAGCACATTTTGTAAAAACCATGCTTACCATGCCTACTATAAATTACTATAAAAATTTTTAATTTTATCTACTAATGTATTCTAAATGATATTCTTTCATTATAGTTTTAGTCTGAAAATCTCATAGAACGTATTTACTAAGGTTTTTCTGTTAATGAATCACTTTGCTATTTTCACATTATATCTAATATGTCTATCTTTTGGGTATTGTATCTATATAAACAATTTATAGTATTGTTTCTTTTTGAAAAATAATAAATAAACTTAATCACATAAAAACTCAGATGCTTTAAATATTTCAAAATAAATCAAAATAAAAATTCCTCCATTTTCTGCAATGTAAGTTTTAAGAAAGGGAGATAGTCTTTGGTTAAGCTTTTAATTGGCTGTACAGAAAAGAAATCGATTTGCCAATTTTTCATGAATTTAAGGAAAACAACAAAGAGAGATGTAGGTGTAGGCGACATCCAAGAACTGACTGGGCTTAATGGCTCTACTGTCGTGAACTCACCAAAATGACGCCCAAGCTCCAGAGGTCACAGGACTCGTCATAGCCATTATGATTCAAGAGCTCCGGGGCCGCGTAATGAAGAGTGAAGCACGGGGTCTTGAGAGGCTGATTATCAGGCGGTTTTAAGCGTGCAAAGCCGAAATCAATAACTTTGATTTCCAAATTGTCGTTTTCATCAGTAAATAATAAATTCTGCAAGATACAAACACTTAAATAGTCCCTTATTACGATGCCCTGGGACTTAGTGATGTCATTTACGAAACATCCATCTGCATCTATTAACACCGGATTCAGACACAGGGAGAGTTCTGATGGGGGGAGTCGGGGAGCTGGATGCCAGTATACCGTTGCTCTTACTTTACATATATATTTTTTGTATTATTATTTTTATTGAAGTATCATTGATATACAATCTTACATTGTTTTCAAATGTACAACAGTGATTCAACAGCTACCCATATTATTAAATCCTTACCCCCACTAGTGCAGTTACTATTTAACAAAGGAAGATTCTACAGAATCATTGGCTATATTCTCCATGCTATTCTATTATCCCTGCGACCAACTTACATACGTTTTTGAATTACCTCACTTTTACAGTGTCATGTGAAGCATTTTTCCACTGCACTGTGCCTCTGCTGACGCCAGAATCTGGGTCTCTGCCTTCCCCTCTGACTGAGTTTGTCCTCTACTTCCTCCACCAACTTCCCTTCCACCCTGGCTATGTACAGATACGTACTCCTCTTCTAGGAGTCTCCATCCTAACTACGCCACTGAATTGAAGGTGGGACTTCCTATATTTTCTCCTAGTAAATTTACTTTGCTTCCTGGCACTTATCACATCTGCATTATTAGTTCAATGTCCTCAACCCTAATAGACCAAAATTCCATAAAGATAGGGACTGTGTCCACCTTATTTATGAGACATATAGTAGGTATTTTGGTGAATATTTGGTCACTGAATGAAGTCATAAATAAAATAGGTATATAATATCTAGAATAGCTTATTAAAGAAGACATGGTGGAGATATACATTACATTTCAGAAATATTTTCTCCAAAATGTTTAAAATACTTAGACATATTTTGATGCCTATGGATATTATTCCTCATGTATTCAGAAAACATTACTATTTTGAATCATTTATTCACCAAGCCTTCTCAGCCACTAAGGTTTTCCTGTAATACTTTTGTATTTATCACATTGAAGAAATGCTAGCTGCGCTGATGCACGAAGCATCATTCTTATTAGTACATGAAGTGCTAGTACCCCCAGGAAGAGAATCTGATTATATTATCTTTAGACATCCCAACGAAGCCTGCTATGCCTTTATGTTCATTAAATTGTTCCTCAGCTCCGGAACATCATTTGCTTTGGTAATATTATTCTAACTGAAATAAAAGATATCATAGAAAGCTTCAATCACACAAAGAAGGAAAATCTTTTAAGCCTTCCATTCAAAAGCTAAAAATGAATAGAGTGGGAGGACGGAAGAGCAAAAACTTAAAAAGTTTTCTTAAATTTTCTATCATATGCATAATCCTGAATGTGTGATGTAATTAAAATGTGGATATAATTAAGTGTAAGGGTTCATCACAATTGAAGTCACAGCTGGGGCCTGGGGGCTTGTACCTGGGAGAAGTCTTTCAGCAAATGCCCCCCCACCCCTGGCTCCACCACAGAGTGAGCCCTGTGCTGGGTACAGGGCAGGGAGGACCCCCATCTGGCTTCTGCTTCAGTGATCCTACTAGATCTTTGGAAATAACTTCAGTTTATTCTGTACTAAGACTGGTGAACGGCTTCTTTCATCTTAGTGTTTGAAATAGAGGAGACGTGGCCCTCCCCTCTCCACGTTTCTCCCAACTCTTAAAGTGGACTTCGATGTGTATGGCCAGAAATGGTAGGAAGTCACCATTCAACCTCCTTGTATCCTCGTCTCAAGTTCTACCTGAAACTAATTTGATGTAATTTTTCTTAATCTTAGAGTATGGGAGACCAGTACGAAAATATAAAGCAGCCTACAAAGAATGTCACCAGTTTCTAAATTTATGTGATTATCACTTAGAACTTAGGATTTTGTCTATGCAGAAAATGAATGCCACATAAACATCTACCAAAATATATATAATCAGATTTTAAAATGCTACATCAAGGGGAAAGGTGTTAAACTTTTAGTTGGGAAATAATATACTTTACCATTTAAGTCACAATGAAAGCTATTTTATTATGAAAATGTTACTATAAAGGCACATTTTCATTTCTCTGAAATATATTTTGATTAGGATTATAATTGTAGTAGAATATCGTAAATTACCTGAAAATTCTTCATTTCAAATGACAACTTGAAAGAAAAGCTTTATAACAAGTAAGAAGAATTAAGCTGCGTAAGTATCTTTTTATCAGTAAAACAGGAAGGCAAATTTAAATTCTGCTGGAAAGGACAGTTGCATCATTTGAGACTCATAAGATGACAGACGGCCAGTTATCAAAGAATAAAACATGAATTCTATACAGTCATGGAACAGATCTTTTCAATTAAAAAAATTACATGCTTGTTCCTTGTCTATCAAGAAAACATTTAAGTGGTGTGCTTTCACATTAAATATAGACAGCCAGTCCCCAATGTACAGAGCACCATATTTTTAGTGGGCGTTATGTAGGAGAGTGAGAACTAAGATGAAGGAAGCAGGGGAGTAGCTCTCATAGTTGCAAGTTCACAAAACACAATTCACTTCTGATTAATTACTAGCAGTATGAATAACAGTAATAGAAAGTACAAAAACAGCAGTTTAAATACTTTAGGAAGCAGTCAATTATATTTGAATGCATAGAATTCCATTTTAAGAACATCCTCTTCTCACCAATATGTTATCCAAGGTAAAAATGGTGCTTTTTGAGAAATATTCTTTTGTGGTCTAACACAAAAATACCAAAGAAGCTGTTATTTTAAACATACTTGAAGATATATTATAATCACATGATAATGAAAATAGAAGTTCTTTCTTAAAGAGAAAAATATGTAATTTTGCATATGTTAAAGATGATTCATAGTTATTCTTTTACAAATTATTGGGTTTTGTTTTTCAGTTCTCATTATTATTTTGACAATTTTCTAAAAGGAAGGAATTTTCATATTTTTGATACTAAAAAGGGATCATTCTAGAGTTAGAACCTTCTTTATTAACCTTTTGAAAGAAGAAATATATAAAAAGCTGCACTTTTACATTGCTACACAGTTCTATAAATATATAGCACATGAGCAAAGAAAAGCACATATAAAGATAGCCTAATTAAACTAAGACAATTTCTTATGTTTAAATATTTTGAACAGAATCATATACATTCCTATTCATGTGCTAATCAATTCGATTTCAAAAGTGAAAAATAAGCTTGCAAAATACATCATTAAAAAAAACCCCTCTAAAATGGTATACATATAGAGGGGATATTATTTTCTGCTACAAAAATTTCCGTTGCTATTTTTAGTCCACAACTGTTGCAATAAAGTATTTCTTCCATAAAAGGCTCTCACACTTACAAATATAACCTCAAGATGATCAGCTGGCAAGAAAAAAAAGACAATTTTATTTTAGACTGAAATAGAAAACAAAAAATTCAAGAAACATGGTATTTGCAAGTATCTATTTAGCAGAAAGCCCTGAAAGTTAAAAAAAAAACTCATAAAAAAAAAAGAAGCCCACACATATTTAGGGGATGTTTAATAATGATGCTAGATTAAATTATATGAGCACATGTTATTTTATACCTCAGGTTTCAAATCTCTGTGCACCACTCCGACATCGTGCATGTGGCTTACAGCTGAAACAAGCTTCCGCATGATGTAGCTGGCTTCCGTCTCACTGAAATGTTTCTTTTTCTTAATGCGCTCAAACAGCTCTCCCCCGTTCAGAAGTTCCATCACTAGAAACGTGTGAAGCTGCAGAAGAAAAAAAAATAATGTGGGGGGCTTTTATGAAGAGCAGCTTATTAATGTAGAAAACATTTATTGATTGCTAGCTATCACCAATAAATTTAAATAATCCCTTGTTAAAATAATCACAGCAACCTTTGTATTTTAGAGGAAAGAGTTAAAGGATAATGCGGCTTTTTTAGAATTCTATTCTGGTAATGGAAAATGTCAAGTACTGCAGGGAAATCTTTATATATCCTTTCCTTGACTAATTCTTTCATTTGAATTCCACTCCAACCCTCTATCAAGTTTACATATCTTTCTTTTTAAAGTGAGACCTAGTGCAGATAATAATGTGAAGTCTTCTGCTTTAAATGATATAGGAGACTGTTGACAGAGTATGGGCAACCACCCATGGGAGGCCTGGCACATCCATTTAATGGCAAATTTCTTTTAAAAAAGGTACTGTTTGATGATGCCATTCAAAGCCCCTATTAGGGCTCTAGAGCTAAGTTTCAGGGTTCCTTGTTAATATCCATGGAAAGTACCCATAACTCACTATGGTTTTTCTCTAATAATTGCTTTCCACTCCAATGGCATTACTTAATTAAACAGCTTTAAAAAGTTATACATTTACTATGCTTTGCATACATTTCCATAAAGAAAATAACATAGGAGCTATTAAAAAATAAAGGCATTATGTCAGCTCTCAAATGAACATAAATCATTTAAAAAAGGGTATCAAATCAATATTCAGATTCAGGCACCATACGTTATAGTACTCAACAAACAAAATAAAATGTGTTTCCTTTTGAACTAGCAAAATCCAAAAACAAAGTTTCATAAAAAAGACAGTTATAAATACATCATTCTGCATAAGTTGGGCAAATTGTAAAGGGTGAGCCGCCCAAAGAGAATTGCTCCCAGGCTACTAGAGATCACACTAATTTGAGTTTCTACATCAGACAAATAAGGTCAAAGTTGAAGATCTGCTACAATATATGCTGGTGAACTTCAATAAAGCAAGGAGGGTGATACCTGCTGTGGTTTAAGACAGCTATTCAAGTCAGATGTGGATCCAAATTCCAGTCTGCTGCTCATGACCTAGGGGACGTTACTTCTATGAACTTTAGGACCCTTACCAATAAAATGTAGATCAACAGTGAGAAAACGTGTACATGGCAGCTTGAACAACAGCCCTCCAAAGCCGTCCATATCCTAAGCCCCAGAACCTCTGGGTGTTACCTTACATGGTAAAGGGGCTTTGCAGGTGCGATTAAGGGGCTTTAGGTGGGAAGAGTACCTGAGTTATCCATCAGAGTCAACAGTATGAGACCTGAGACCGGACTACTGAAACGAGATTGGAGTGATGCAAGGAAGGGTCGCAAGCCAAGGAGTGTGGGCAGTCGGCAGAAGCTAAGAAAGGCAAACTGTCCCTCCGGAAAGAGCCAACCCTGCTGGACGCTGTGCCTTCATGCCAGGGAGGCTGGTTTGGAGCTTCTGATCTCCAGACTGTGAGATGATATATTAGTATTGTTTTAGGTTTGTGGTAATTTGTTACAGCAGTTAATAAGAAACTGTTAAAGTGGTAAAGCAGAAATCAGGGTGCATAAAGAACTGTACAGCCTGCATAGAGGCTGAAGATCCACCCTCAGCCAACTTCACCCATCCGTTGAAAAGAAGACTGTGGATTTTGGGATGTCGAGGCAATTATGTCACCATCACAAAACAAAGAACTCAAGGTATCAACAACTGAATATTAGAGTGATAATATATTTACACTAGTATATATGTAGGGATATATCATTAAGACAATTTATATTCTAGTAACTCTTGAAAATAAAAACAGCATGTAATAAATTTCATTTGTGACACAGAGAAAAGGTTAGGGGTGCAGTTCCTGAGACCTGATGTCAGTCTGAAGGTCAGAGAGCAAGATCGTAATCTTTGCTGGGATATAGCTAGGGGCACGGCTGCAGAACCACTGGGGGCGTGGTCAAGGGCATCCACCAATCCCTTGATTGACGTGTGAAATCATCTTCAACAGGAGATTGTCCAGGCTCTACCTAAACACCTCCAGTGGGCAGAGCCTCAGAACCTCCACTGTAGCTGAACAGAGGGTCTGGGAGAGCAGTTCCTCCAGATCCTTGCTTCAAAGATACTTCTTTTCTGACTAGAAGAACAGAAGAGCAAGTGGATGGTGATACTGTTTTGGGGCACTTGCTCACCTGGTGTGAAACCCAGACTGTGTTTCTGCCTCCCCTAAGGCAGCAGGGCCAAGTAATGAAACCCTTGTCCTGCAGCTGGAGTGCCTGGGCTCAAGCCCCTGCATGAGCACTTACCAACGGTGAGACCCTGTTGCTTCCGCTCTGTGCCTTTCGGCTTTCTCCCCTCATAGTTACTCTAGGACTGACCCAGATAATATAGGCAGTGTCTGGCACAGTTCCTGGAGCTCACAGGAATACAGGGAGAAACAGCAGTGCTTGTCATTGGTGACTGCTGTTGCTGTCTGGTTTCATGTGATGCACCATCCCTGCACGCAGCATGTCAGATTTCAGTGGAGTTGAGAACAGGGCGCCGTTTCCTAGGGCATGGATGTGCGGCAGCACAATGGAGAGAGCCCAGAACCGGACGCCAGGTTTTCCTGACTAGATGTACACCAACTTGCTGGGTGGGCTTGGACGAGTCTCGTGGCCTTCCTGAATCTTGGGTCCTTCTTCAGTAAAGTTATAGGAGACCACACCCAGGCTTGGGGTTGCCTTTTGCACCCTTAGCATGTTGTCTCGAGTAGGGCTGTGTCATCTCACCCAGTCCCAGGGAAAGACAAGTGGAATGGAGCAGTTTCTGGCATGGCAGGTGGCAGTGGAGGGCTGGGGAGGAGACGTGGACCTGACACAATGGCATTCTTCCAAAGTCACATGCCTCTGTGTTAGGTTCCTGTTGGAAAGCAGGGCTGGGAGAGGAGGAGGGGGCAGCCTGCTGGCCTGCAGTCTGAGCAGAATATGCCACCTAGAGTAAGAGGATGGAAGGGGAGCGAGCATCTTCCCTTTTGCTTCCTGCTCCCATAGCTTGCACTAATTAGGCTTAAGGCTTTCTGAATTCTGCTTAGAGAAAGTTGAAGGCTGAAAATTACAGAGTACTGAGAGGTAAGCGGCAATTCAGCTGAGTGGGGCAGCAGCTGAGCTGGCTATTATAATTAGCAGAGAGGGCCACTGGGCTCCTGCCCTTCCATCCTACAGGCCATCCGTGACAGCTGTGAGCGACAGAAGCTCAAGTGAAAGGATGCACCAGCTGTGGGGAGGGGTGGTTCCTCTGCCCTCTCTGGTGGCTGGGTCACGTCCCATATCCCTGACTGGCGCAGCAGCATCAACAAAACTGGTGAAAGTAGAACCTTGTACATGAACTAGTGTGTGCAGGAAAAAAGTGTGGCATACCTGGTCATGAAAAATCTCATGCAATTTCACGATATTGGGGTGTCCTTCACAGAGTTTCAGAGCTGTTATTTCTTTCTGAGTGTTGGCTTCCATCCTGCAAGATGAAGCAGTTAGCCTCAACATACCTCTTCACCAAGCTTTCATGTTAGTATTGTCCCAACCCTGATTGTATTTTTATTTACAAGATTCAGAATATAAGTGTCAGAGAATCAGAATGACGTTTTCATGAAAAAAAAATGAGTCACACTACCTACCAGAACAAGTGATGCATTATTCCTGAGAAAATGATTATTTCTTGAGTCAAAAAAGAGCTAATCACGGGAGGGGATGGATGCCTGGCAATTTGGCAATAAGAACACACAACCACAGAGGTAAAAATCAGTCACCAAAACAACTAGCTGGCTCTCAAAGCTACTGAAATTACTAAGCAAGTCTGATTAAATACCACTGGCACAAGAAAGTTTTCTTGTAAGAACCTCAAAAGTGTATCCTACTATGATTTATGTCTAAGATGGATAACTTGATCAGAAAGATCAAGATGGATAGAGCTAGCAGTATAACAGATCAACTGATGAGCTGAATGGCTAAACAGCCTTATGATATACCATTGATTTTAAAATAAACAACTTAGTTTACCAAGTTCACAGAATAAAATGAATACACAAAAGACACTTCCAGAAATGCTCATACCTTTTGCTGATTATTTTGACTGCAAATGCTTGGTTACTTTTTTTGTGTATGCACTTCCGACAAATTGAAAAGCTTCCTTCTCCCAGTGGTTTGTCCTTCAGATCTAGATCATAGTGTTGATAGAATGGAGAATCCTGATAACAAAACCCAACATCATTTAACTTAAGAAAATATTAGTAATAAACAGGGAAAAGTAAAATTGTAAAGAACATTGTTCATGTTAATAAATATGCATGGTATACAATTATAATCTTCCAAAATTTATCTTACTTTAGTTCATTTCCTACTTTCATCTATGTAATTTAACATACATAATTTTCTTTCATTGTAAAAAGGAGCTTATTCAAATTGATAATTCTCTAGGGAAAATACTGCTATTTCCATGTACTCATTTCTTAAAATTACATCTTAGTCGAATGGTAAGTCTATTAAATTTACTGGACTTGAGAATGTTAATTAGTGTTGGTATTTAAACCATAAACATGTCTTTAATAGATGACATCTATATACCTTCATCATTGCACTCCTGGCAACATTTGTCACTCCAGGACGGTCAGCCCCCATGTGGAACTGCAAAGGGTCTATGACGGCTGCATTACGCTTGAACAGAATAGAAGGAGCAACAAAGGAATAGCCCTGAAAAATGGAAAGAAAGGTAAAAAACAAGGATTTGCAATGTTCCTGCGTAGCCCAGACAAAATTGCAATAATTTCTGAAATCAAGAAAAAAGAATGAAAAATGCTCAAATATTTGTTAAGATCAATCTTATTTTATTTGTGATCCAAAATGCAGTTATTTCAAACCAAAAGGAAAATGCTTTTAAGAAGGAGATAATGCCATCTTCTGGCAGAATTAAACCAATTCAAAATTAAAGGCAGAAAAATACTTCTTCCTTATTCCATCCTCAATATCTGACTCATAGCTTTAAGTTTTTCACATTGCTGATAAAAGGTTGCTTATAAACACAACTGACTTCTCAAAAAAGGTAGAGTTAAGGTATTAAGCAAAGGGGTCCAAGTGTACTGGTTTGCAAACTAGAAAAACAGCAAACTTCATTACAGTAAATTTCTAATTTAGCCATTATTGGACTCTAATTATATTTCCTTAGACTAATAAAATTTTAAGTTGCGTTTTCAAGAAAAGTGGTTAAATGATGCATAATTAATCTGTCTAAGCTAGAACATTCACTAGTTCAATGAACATTATTTTTAAACATCTACCACGTGCTCAGCCATGTGCTAGACATCACTGTCTGGATGGCTAGATTAAGTCACACTTACATCATACTTATGGGAGTCAAAGCGGTGATGCCAATTAATAGTTAAAATATTGTATCTTAAGTCTGAGAAAGATCCTTTCCTAAACATGAAATCCTTTCTATATCTTTTTTTAAGAGTCGGAAAGCAGTTAAGATTATTCACTGAAGATAAAGAATCAGATAATACTGTTGATGAACTAAAGAATATTTTACATGAATAGAGGAAAAATAAAGTAGTATCGTATTTTTCTATAAAGGATCCCTCACATAAATAAAATTTCAAGCATAAAGTCAACATTTCTTTATAGCAAACTGAGCACAAACAATATCCACTAGTTAACAAACCACCAGTTTCAGTTAATTTGCAGTATCTCTGTATTTAAACGGGAAGAGGTGTCTTTCCTTCCAAAGCACCCGGGCCCAGGTGCGCGTGTGCGCTCTCGAGAGGTTACCTGGAACAGCCTCTCTGAGCTCGGTGGCAGCGCGGCTGGAGAATAGGTGGGGTCCATCTCCGTGAACTCTTCTGCAAAGTTACTCACATCTAATTCATCTCGGATGACTGGCTTAAAGGGTGCAGCCACTTTTTTGGCAGCTAAGTCATCCCAATTTATTTTCTAAAAACAAAGAAGGAAAGCTGGGTCACAGCAGAAATCAACAAAAGTCAAAATATATTTTCTAAGAATGAAAAAGATAGATTCAGATTTTAATTCATCTATAGGGCAAGAGGCACATATTCCAAACCAATGATCACAAAAATTCCTTTCCAAGCATGAGCACATTCTCTGACTGCAGCTCAGCCAACACTGTGTCTGCAAGATGAGCTACTTTCCATCACTCTGGAGTGTTACCATGTCCTCTGGTGGGGGGCAGCAGGATGCCCCAGGTCACTCTTAGAGATGACAGAAAAATTACTTTTGTCCTGAGCCTCCTGAGAAAGGTGTTAAGCCAAAAGAAAACTAAACTAAAATAAAGGGTTTTATAATGCTCTTTGGTATGAATATTAACTTGGAAAGGCTATTCCTATTTTTCTAGAGGCAGTGTTAATTAGCTCTCCTCCTGTACTTGCTTTTCCTCCTGGTCATCTGGACAGATTAGAAAATAAACTCACTGTAAGTCATGCATTTATTTATGCCTATATGTTTAATGATACCATCATGCTGATGTAATTATTCTTTTCTCAGTCAAGTGCATTCAAGCATTTTAAATATTGTCTCTTCTCTCCCCCATGGGAAAATCCAAGCTCCATTTCCACACACCCCAGATACTGTCTGATAAACCACTATGTTTTTTATTATTCAAATTCAGTTCTGTTCAGTTTTCTTTATGCTCGTTCTGTTATTTAAAACAACCTTCTATAATGCTTACTGAACTAAATCCTATAGATATCTTATTAATATATTTTTTCAAGTCTAAGATGTCATCATTGACAGTAAGATACACCATTATTTTATGTACTGTTTAGAAATAAAAACCATTACCAATTAATATAATAAGATGTCACCCACTGTAAGATGCATACTGCTTTCAGAGATGGCAAAATGTGCAACCTGCATTTTTTTGATGACATTCAGTAAGTTTGATCAACTAACATAAAATGTTTTTATTATGCCCTCTTGTGGAGGCAGTGGAGATAAAAATCATTAGATTACAGAGGTTCAAATTTCTCACCTAAAATGGGTTTGAGAGATCATTTAGTTCATCTCTTTATTTGATCCAGATGGAGACTGAAGCCCAGAAATAAGAACTCTTCACTTAAACATTAGCTAGTGGAAGGGTCAACCTCTTGACTTTCTGGTTAGCGCTCTTTCCTCTCTTTGGCTGTAATGTGTTCCATTATAAGCATATGATTTGTGCTTGGCTCTTGTATATACATTAAGAGAAACTTCTAGAGTGAAGGACTCATTAAAGAAATACGTTGTTAGCAGGAGAATAGTCCGTATGTGGAAAACTGAATGCTATTATGCTCCTCTCCACCTCCACTCCATTTAAGTCTTTACAAGCAGAATCCTGGTCTTTCCTAAAGTGTCTGCTATTTACAAAGTCAAGGCAATTAAATGATCTAAAATTACTATTCCCAAGATAAAGAAAAGAGAAATTTCTCTATGTGAAAGACATACTGTAATATTCACAAATACAGGGAACCATGGAGAAAAAGATCCTAGGAAAACATGACTTGGGGGTATTTTGTTTGAATACTTTCTTGAATATTACCTGACTGTTAACTTTTGAGCCTAACTTCTGAACAAAGTATCTGAAATAGTGTGTTCAAATATTAATCTTAAGTCATACCAACCTATAAAGTAAATGCACATACTGACAAATTAATCTTATTCTAAATAAATTTCTTACTATGTAACTGAATTTCTGGAAGATTTACAGAAATATTTTTTAAATGGTTACAACTGAGAAGTAAATATGCCGTTTTTTGAGCACAGAAATACAGAGATAATTCTTATTCTCAATCACTATTTGTTTTTCTGTATTTAAAAACAACAAACAACATGAAAGCCAACTCCACAACAGATTTTTTACTTTGTTTTCTTATGCTACTTTCATCTGTTTTTATGATAATAATATCAAGCTCAGTTTTCAGAATAAAAATAAAACTGGGATGGTCTCTTTAGACCATAAATATTTAGGTTGTTCTTGTTGGAATGATGAAATTTTATTTAAAAGTCATAAGCTCAGGGTTTTAAAAATCAAGGCCATGGTATCCCAGGTTGACCATTAGCCAACTCAGTCAACTTAACTTCTTTCCCCAATTGTTTAACATTTTGGGGATTTTTTTAACTAAGTTGAGTAAGATGTCTTGGTTTCTGTTGAATGGTCTCCTTAGGCTTTTTCAGAATAAGCAAAGAAAATAAATGAATAATCCTCTCCATATTACAGATATGCAACTGAGAAATAGGTAGATTAAGAATTCTAAAATTTTTCCTGGGAAAAGATGAGAGGAAACCACTATCTAAAAGGTGGAACACATTGGCGGTAACAGCTCAGGAACTGAGGGAGAAGTAAATAAAAACGCCTCCTCTGTCCATACACCTAAATTTCAAGATCATAAATGGAAACTAATACTCAGAAACTCTAACCAATTAGTATGTAGAAAATTGAATGCTATTATGTTCCTCTCCATTCTCACCTCATTTAGGCAGGAAAAAAACATTTAGGTCTCTATTAGAGAACTCTGAATATTCCCAAAGGGTCCTTGTCATTTTAAAACAGGTGCCATCTATGAAAGTAGGGAGAAAATGACCCCAAAAGAGACCATGTTCACTTATTTCTCCAAGAATGCTGAAAGAGAAAGGCCTATAAAACCATCTGTTCAATAAATTTCACCTGAAAAAAGAGATGTTCTTTGATTTCATCCGCATCTCGGGGACCACATCCCAATCTTTTCTTGGGATCTTTCATCAAAAGGCGCTGAATTAGGTCTTTAGTTAAAGCACTCATTTCTTGAGGATATGGAGGCTCACTTTTTAATATTCTCCTGTAGGCAGATAAAACTTGCTATTAAAACAACCAGAGGATGAAGTCATAGTGATGGTATTCTTGGCAAAAATAAGTACAGTGCAACACACTTTGAAATTGAACTACATGTGAAAAATGGAGCAAAGATGTTTAAAATGAGAAACCATGAAATCAAATTTCTGAAACTTAAACAGGCAGAAACAAAAAGTAGTAGACCATTTTTCAGCATAAGTCAGTCCTAATGGGAAATTACAATCCCAAATATTTAATTGGAGGAGGTGGGGGTGGGGGGCCACGGGGAGGAAGGTTTGGGGCTAGATTAGACCTCCCATCTATGGACTAGACTCTGATTAAAGATTTCCTACTGGAAACAACTCTTAATAAACTCAGGGACGTGAATTCAGCACTCAGATTTGAAAGGGCAGAAGACACTCCAGCCGTACCGCCTCACTTCTCTGCCCCTGGGGGCCGGTGAACAGAAGGGGCCAGCAGGAAAGCAGAGGAAGCAAGACCGAGACAGGGAGAGTCAGAACTACGGGAATATGGCTCAACCCTTGATACCTGGAAATGAGCACCAGATCGGGGGCTTTTCACGGGATGAAAGCATCTGCTTCATTATCTGCTACATTATAAAACAAGCAGGCACTATAAGGAACTCAAAGATGGAGTAAAGTCTACTATTTATCATGGAAAGTAAAACATTATGACAATCGAGTTTCTTGATGACATATTTAAATATATTCTAAGGTCACAGTAGAAATCAATCCAATCCAGATCTACCTGTGCCCATCTTAAAAGCCAGATTAATCATTTAATGAGAAAGAAATGTCAGGGACTGATTGAAATTAAGAAGCTTAACACAGTATACATGGAGATAAGAGAGTTACCTCTTTACTTGGGTTTGTGAAAAGATCCCCTGTTGTGCATTAAAATATTAGTAACTGTTATGGAACAAAAAAAGTGTGTAAGAGACAGTACAGTGTGGTGAGTAAGAACATGAACTTTGGAGCCAGACTGAATTCAAATGCTGGCTCTGCTGCTTATTGGCTGTGTGACCTTCAGATAGTTAATTAATCTCTCAATACCACAGTTTCTCTACACTAAAACAGGCATTATGACATTTACTGAGTTAGGACACGATGGGCAGTGCATCATTAGCTATGTACTTGGAATGTACCACATGCCGGACAAATGTGAGCTATGGTTACATTCCCTCATCAAAGGCAACCACAAAAAAACAAAAACAATCCCCCACTTCCCCTCAGAAAACCAGACTGCAGCAAGTAGCCACTGAGAATCAGTGAAATGAGAGTGGAACTAAAAATTCTGACTAAAACTCCATCATGTTGTTCACTTCGAAGCCAATTCTACCTCCAGCAGTCCCTCCTGGGAACCTAGGAAACCGCTGGTGGAACACAGAAAAACTAAGCAGTACCCTCTTTTCTTTTTGATTTTTTAGTATTCTCCCATCACTCACTGCCTGTCAGGGTTTTCAGCATTAGAGATAATCTTCTCAGATCAGGTGCAGGCGTATCTGAAAGAAACTGGGAACCCTGTCTCTCAGGGAAAAGTGAGCATAAGTCTTTTCCATTTTCTCCACCTTTACGGTATTTTTGCAGGCAAGAATTTTTTTGTATAAAAATATCAGGCAATAGATTCACTGTTGCTGACAGTCACTTTTGCTGATCAGGGCATAGAAATAAAAAACACTGGGGGGACTGACTCTGTACCATTGGTTATTTCTTAACCCTAAGTCATCGGATGTTTATTGGAAGTCTACTCTACCCCAGGCCCTGAGGAAAGGAAGAGTGGGTGATGGAGACTGTGGTGGGTTCATCCACAAAAGAAGGGGCATGGAGAGAACAGTGAGCCCCAGAAAACAGGGAGGGTCCGCTAAGATGCCAGGACCAGAGGCAGGAGCAGTGGGAGGCCACGTCCAACCAGGGAGGCAATCTGGGCACACTACCAACAGCCACCGTGTGCAGCCGAGGGGTGCGGCCAGTGCCACCGCAGGGGACTGGGTTTTAGATTTGGATGAGGCCAGGGACAGATCAGGAAGAAACTGAGTAGAAGTCTCAAGGAACTTCTGCTGAAAACAGGGCTGAAGAGGGAACATGGAGAACTGGCGGTAGCCTCAAACCTTTCCCTTTCCTGAGGGGAAAAAACACGGCCAGGCCAGCAGCAGGCCCCTAGCACGCCGTGATGCACACCCAGCCCAGCTCGGAGAAGTGAGAGCAGGACCAGGCAGAAGGGACACACAGATGCAGCGGGTGTAGGCTCCCCACTGCCTTGGCGAATGGAGTGGCACAGGGGTTCCTTAGCGTGTGGAGAGGCCCTGAAGCCTGGTCCTGTCAGGAAAAGGCAGTGCAGGAAGAAGACCGAAAACTGGGGGTGGGTGGTGAGGAGAAAGGGCTCCCAGTAGGCTTAAACTTTTTCCTCATGGGAAGACGAGCTCGGATTTACCTTCTTATATTGTTTCTTTGAAACATTCTGGGTCAGGATAAATGTGAAGTGTCAGCTGTACCTGGTCATTGTGGAGTTAGTCCCGAAGGTGAAGGGCATCTGGCCTGAGGGGTGTGAGCAGGCACACAGGCCCTGAGGGTTTTCTCGTCCAGGACTATTCCAAACCCTTCCAGAGAACACGAGCTTCTGTGTTACCTCTTACACCCACGCCCACACCCTTGGTGTCCTGCGGGGCCTTGGAAGCTGTGCTTATGGGCATTATAGCTCCTGGGTTGAGCTTTCTATGCTGGGGTGATGTACACATCCACATGGTCTCATCACTACCAGCTGAGTGGGTTGTTTGTGGGTGAGAAGCCAGGCCTAGGTTGTTAGAAGGACCCCGATACAGACGTGTGTGATGTTACGCCCACACACACTGTGCTTCCTGGCCTGTATTCTGGGAAGCTAAGTAAAACTGGTGCCAGATCCCAGACTACTGTGAGCTGTGAGCATGACTGTAAATGCAAAGCCCAGACCAACATGGCAATGTAGAACGGGCGCTGTAGGAAGGGGGTGTGGGTGCAGGGCTCCCCTGGACATCTAGTCTGATGACACCTAGAGAACTCTGCTACAATGGCGGGAAGACATTTCTCAGGTGGTGCGACCACTTCACCTCTTCCAACGTGTTCTTGTTTCTGAATTGTGATAACTCAGAGCCATTTCCTTCTAGCTTCAGAATGAGTCTGAGAAACTCCAGAAATGAACTGCAGTTGGGTAGGGTCCCAATAAATCTTACACGAGCCTTCTGTAAAATGAGACCAGGCTCTGAGTTGATATATCATGTTAAATACTTCTTGTGTGTTATTTAAATCCATACAATAAACCCATCAAAAAGCTGCTATTATTCCTTGTTTAAAGATGAGGAAAGATTCCTTTCAAATAAAGCATTAAACATGCAAGTGAATTAAAATTTCAGCCAGTTATTTTAGAATATAGATGATTTTAATATTTATTTACAAGAAAAAGCACGTGACAGCTAATAAAATTCTGAAAAAGAAAACAATTGGGGAGGATTTGCCTTATTACACATTAAATGTATTATAAAATATAAATATAAAAGTGAGGTGCTAGCAAAATAAAACAATAGCCAAATCAAATGAACACAAGAGACAAATTGAAACAATACCCAAGGATACATCAAAACTTATACTTCTTTAAAAAAGTGACCAGCCAACATAGGAAATGCTGCCTTGTTTGACAAGTTTGTTAGGGAAACAAGTTACTTGGGAAATAAACAAAGCAAGATCCTTGCCTGACGCCACAATCTGAAATGAACTCAAAATGGACTGAGGAATTACATGTAAAAAGCAAAATGAAATAAAATTCAAATCTGTAACAATATATAACTGATTATAAACTTCCTTGCTATTCATGATTGTTAAGTTTCTGAAAACTGGGGGAAAGGAAATTCACAACTGATTAGCTTAAGAATTTATGGATTAAAAGATACAGACATCAAGATTAAAATTAAACCTATGACGGAGAGAGGGATAGATAGATGGGTACGTGTAAGCCAGGATGGTAAACTATTGATGGTGGAACCATGGCTGCGAGCATGTGGGTGTCTGCTGTTAACAGAGATTTGAAAATTTACTAATAAAATGTGGTAGAAAAAGTGAACTATGAAACTCTGCATGTGTGTCTGGTATGTTCACTAAAATATAACAATAAAGAAGGATTCAGCTGTTTAGTACAAGGGTCCTGTCACTTCACTAACGTCTTCGCTCAACTGTCACCTTTTCAGAGCAGCCTCCTCTCACTATCCTAACAAAAACTGCTGTTCCCCTAGAGAAATCTTCTGCATCCGTGGATGTTTTGTTGCCCTTGTCTAGCTTGGATTAACACTTAGTCTATAGGCACAGACCTGATCATCTACATTTGCCCTCTTACAGCACTAAATTATGTTTTCTACCTTTATCTTGCATCTACCTACCACTTCAGCATTTTATTAAAATAATAATAAGGGAGAAATGTGGGATTCACATATAAATCAAGTATAAAAATCAAACAAATGATCATACCTGACTTGATTGTTTAGAGTTCATGATGCGTGATCAAAACCGAAAGTTTCTGTGATGACTGCCCTTGCACTGTTCACCATGTAAGAACTTATTCACTATGTAAGAACTTGTTCACCATGTAAGAACTTGTTCGTTATGCTTCAGAAGATTGGAGACTGTTGAGAATTAGGCTTGGGGAGGATTAATGATTGTGCAAGGAATCCCCTATACAGAATTTTAGTGTTCTTAACAACCATTTGATTAATAAATATGAGAGATGCCCTCTCATAAAAAAAAAATAATGTTTAAATACCTGAAGTGGGACATTATCTTTAAAAATGTAAAAAAAAAAAAAAACAAAAAACTGCTGTTCCCCTGCACTCTTTGTCCCTTTCCTTTGTTTTATTTTCCTTCATGGAATTTATAGACTATGATATATTTATTTGTTACTTATCTCTTCCAACTAAATGGAAACTCTATGAGTATAGGGTCCATTTTATTTTTAAAAAGCACTTTTTCATTGCCTTATTCCTGGGGCCTAGAACATTGCTCAGCACATAGCAAGTCCTCAACAAACACTGACTGAATAAATAAATGACTGATCGTTTCCATTTTTCTACACCTTCTTCAATCAGGATCTATCTTCCTCAGTTTCCACAGATGCCTGTGGATGACTGCTCAGCTGTGTGCAGATGGCATGCATTCTCACGGGCTCTTTATTTCTATCTGTCCTCCACCCAGTTCACAGTCCTACCTATTTTGTGGCTTAATGTTGACGACTCTCACTTCCTGGTTCCCATAATTACCGAATTACTTATGTGACCTCCTGAGTCAGAAAGAGTTTCCAGTAAACTTCACTTACACTTAACTACGACTGTGATGGTGTGTATACTCAATGGTACAGTTTACAGTCATTATAAAATTGTTCATAAAGAGTTTGAAATTATAGAATGCTTATAATCTTAAGCAAAAACTGCAAAATATGAAATTATATTTCTGGCATGAGCATAAGTACAGAGGTGAAAAAGACTAAAAGGAAATATATCATAATATTAGCTGGGCTCATCTCCGGGTGTTATTACTGTTTTACTGTGCATGTGATGAACTATAATGAACATTACTTTTAGAAAAGGAACAATAAAATGAACTTCATTTATGAGATTGTGGACCCCCTAAGGGCACCACATGGAGCAGCAAAGAGACCAGGAAGTCCTGAACCTTCCACGTGCAGGGCCCTCTGGGGACTTTCCATGGTCTGAATGGCATTTTCCTCTACCTTTTTAGCCTTTGCGAACCTAGTCTGTCCTCCCAGGCCTGGCCCCTGCTTTCTCTCACTCCCAGTCCCCAGGAGTCCACTCGGCCTTTTATTTCCACAGCATTCATCTTAGTAAACACTTGTCAAAACTCCAGGCTATTATGAATTATGTATTTTTTCTCTATCTTCCCAAGTAGTATGTCCATTTTTTTAGGATAAGAAATATGCCTGCATGTTTCTCTTTCTTCTCAGGAGTTAAAAATTACTCAACAGGTACTCCAGAGATTAACAAAATCAATCCCCCTGTTGTCTGGGGGCCCGTAGTTCGCAATCCTTTCCTGAAATGAGCACCTGTCTCACCAGGAAAGAAAACAGCAGTATTGGAGTGATTGTTACCCACAAGAGAGCATGAATCAACTTTCCAGCCACTGTACTTGACCCCAGTCCCACCTCCCGGCTGCTCTGAGTCCTTAGGTAAATGGCTCAGCTTCCAACTGGAGAACAACAGCACATACTGCTTACCTGTCTTCCAGCATTGCAAGGATTCTGGGTATCATCTAGTTGACTTGGCACAGAGGCTGGCCCACTGATGTGCCCTGGTGACTGGTGCTCTGAGTAGGGCTACTCCACTGGAGTGTGCTTTCTTTGAGCCATGACACAGGCTGGACAGAGGAGACAGACCCATCTTCCCTCTGAGTGTTACTGAATTCTTCTTTGGTCTACCTACCCTGTGTTTCCCTAGGCCACACTGGGTCATCAAGAATGTTAAAATGAGATTCCTGACCTGCTTTTGCAAAATCTGTGACTCCATTCAAAGTCTCGTCCAGGAATTGCTGGGAGCAGCCAGGGCATGTCTCAGGTGAGCTGTGAACCTTCCTCTTCACTCTCACATAAAGCATCTCATTTCTTTCTTTTAACTAAACTCCTACCCCACTGCCTGGCAAGCCACCGGAGGGACTGGCCCTCCTGCCGAGGCTGCTGGTACAGATGGGAGGAAAATGTCTAATCCTTAGGAGATTATGGGAACCAGAGACGGATACTGGATCTTGTAAAGACTTCAGTGAAAGCAGCTTTCTTTTCTTTTCAATTTACAGCATCTACTCCCTCAGAGTGATAGATACGACCTAGAATTCCCTTCCTTCTTAATGGCTCAGGCCTCCTCTGTGAACTGAGCGGGCCTGCCCGGGCCCCTCTCCCTCAGACGCTCATCCCCTTGGATTACCGGTGGGTCTACTAGACTGGTTGACCAAACATGCCTGAACACTCCTTAATCTCAGTGTGGACACAGCTGAGGCTCGGCTGGGATCCCTTCACACTGACTGTGGCTTTTATTGGCAGACCTCTTCCCCATCCCTCTTCCTTTCTACACTGCTTGCTGAGGTGCTCTTGAAACTTGTACACCTCACCCACTCTAATATCTTATCCTAACGGGGGCAAGACGATGGGGAGGGGAAAGGGTGGAGACCACACCCCTCGGGAGTTCTTGGCACCAAGTGGCTGCATGTGTCAATGCACTGAGGCAGTCGCTCAGTCTGGAGTCAAGAACAGAGTAGAATGCAAGGAACTGCAAAGACACTGCTCAACCGAAAAGAACCAGAGGCAGAGAGCAAGAGCCAGCGTCCAGAGCCAAGACTGTCATCCGAAAGGATGGGGCTCTCGAGGGACGCCATGGAGAACCATGGGCGTGTATGAACGGCAGGTCATTTCAGACCAAAATACATGACAGTCATGAATGCAGAAGGCCATTTCTTTCCCTCCATGGCCTTTTTCAGTATGTATGAGGCTGACCTTTGGATATCAAGTTGATGGGAATAGGGGAGAAACAGCTTGGGTGGAAATCAGAGGTGGCAGTGAAGTGCCCACACAAGGGCCTCACCTGGAAACAAGGGAAGGCCGGGTCTCAGGTAGGAGCAGAGAGAGGCTGAGGGGAAGCACAGGAAGAGGCAACCGCTCTGATGGCGCGACTGAGGACCCTCTCCACAGCTGCAAGGATGACCCTATGTTCTATTCAGCGCTCTAGACCCTCCACCCCGCTAGGGAGTGTTTCAGAGGGCAAATTAATAATACAGTTGATTCAGCTCTGTGCCCACATGTTATATGACTAAAGCGGGAGTAAAGAGATCTGAAGGATGACGGAACGAAGTAAGATAGGAAGTGGAGGAGTATGAGCACCAAGGGAAGGGTCATCTTCACCCTGCTCCCATTCCTGTTCACCCCTCCCGTCTCTGGACTCTGGTCTGGAGCTGCTGTGGCTGAGTAGTGTAGAAGAAAGTGTAGATGAATAGCTACTGTGACAAACATTCATAGTTTTGGGGGTAACTAGTAAAGAAAAACAACCCCTGGAAACATAGATGCTGTGACTGGGTACAAAAATAACTTAAGAAAAGAAAAATGAACAGCATATTGGGAATCAAGAAAGCTTTATAAAATATGCCAATAAAGGATTTTATCATAAAGACATTAGGACAATAAAGCCAAGGAAAAATAAATATGATCTCTTAGAACAGGTTTAGAAATAATTATATTTGTAATTATTCTATATATAACTCTAAAGGCAAGACATCTGTAAACAGAATATTTTAAAAAGTACAAGTGAGCCAATTCAAGGTGTTACTGATGAATCAACATGTATAAAATACATAAATACAACAGAATTATTGTCCTGATTTTGTTATAGCATGTCACACAATACCAATGTATTAAATAATTATCTAAAGAGAAGCACTTCTTGGGAGGACAAATAATAAATTTATTACCTAAACAAGGGACTGGCAAACTGGTTTGTAAGGTACCCATGGTAGACAGACCTCTGAGACAGTCCCGAAGATCGCTGTCTGCTTGTGCTCACGGACAGGCTGATCCTCTCCCCTTAAATGAGGGACTGGACCTAGTGACTTTTTCATAACTAACATTATACAGTAAAGATGACAGGATGCCATCTTCCCAGGAGACCCTGTTGCTGTCCCGGCTCACATGTTTCGATGAAGCAAGCTGCCAAGTTAGATGGGCCCACGTGGCAAGGAACTGGGGGTGGTCTTCAGCCAAGAGCCAGCAAAGAACTGAGGCCCTCCATCCAACCAGCTAGAACGTGATCTGCCAACATCCACATGTACCTGGAAGCAGATCCTTTCCCAGCTGAGCCTGGAGAGAACTACGTACAGCCCAGCCAACACTTGGATTGCAGCTGTGAGTGACCTTGAGTAGAGGACTTCGCTAAGCTGGGCCCAGATTCCTGATCCCCAGAAATGTTGTTTAAAGCCACTAAGTTTGGAGGTACTTTGCTACTTAGCGATGCATAATGGATAACTAATACAGGCCAGATAATCACTACTTCAGGCTTTGTAAGTTAATAAGGTCTCTGCTGCAGTAGCATGAAGGCTGCCAAAGATGATACGCAAATAAATGAGTATGGCTGTGTTCTAGTAAAACTATACTGATGGACACTGATACTCGAATTTCATAGAATATTCACATGTCACATAATATTGTTCATCTTTTGATTTTTTTTCAACCATTTAAGAATGTCAAAACCATTCTTAGCTCAGAGGCCACACAAAAACAGACAGCAGAATGGATTGGGCCTGCAGGCTGTCATGTGCCAAGCCCTGACCAAGACAGCACTGGAGCTCTGTTTAACATCACCATTTGATAACATTTAGGTCTGAATTTATGTAACACTGAGCTTATAACATTACAGTGAAATATATTAATAAAGCATATTTTATTGGGTAATGAAAAAATACCGAACAAATCTCTCTGGGCAAATATTTTCTACATTTAAAAGGCAGGCACTGTGCGACAAAGCAACAACCCTGTCAGCGAAGATGGAAGAGCTGCAAACAGAACCTCGGATTCCTAGGTGAGGGTGGATTCAGTTACCACGCCCCAGGCAAGGAAAGGGCTCCTCGTTGGAGCGGCAGGAAGAACTGATGCAGACGCGCGTGACTGGGTGGACACCTGCCCGCGCAGCAGTAACAGTCCCCTAGAGGTTCTACACAGAAAGGCAATACAGGCGAGTGGGAGACACATAAGTAAGAAGCTACATATATGAAATAAAAATAAGAAATATACTCACAGAAAAGTTAAAGGGCTATAATGTTGACAATTTAATATTTGTCCAAAATGACAAGATGTGAGGAATCTAGAAATGATTTCGAGTGAACTGAGAACTAGAAAGGTTTCCCCTAGATACAACTATCTTCAATACTAAAGCAACATCTGGAAGAAACTACAGAACTATTCTATGATCTTTAGAGGACAGGACCAGGATTGATATGCAGAGGTTAGAGAAGATAATTTCAGTTTATCTTAAGGGGGGAAACTAAAGTTGTTTAAAACTATAGTTTAAGTAAAAACTAAAGCTGTTCAATAATGGAAGGCGCTTCCCTGAAAATACCTTACATAACAGAGCCACCCATTTACTGATAGGACACTGGTGGAAGGGGATTACAGGGACACTGAAGAAAAGATTCTTACATCATGGAGAAAGTTTTCTTCTCATTCCAAATTCTTATATTTTGAAATTTGATATGCCAAAGAAAGTTTTGTTCTGATTTTAGGCTATCTGTAGACAACAGGCAAGTAGGTAACTTGGATAATACATTTTTTGGAAGCATCTCAAGGGAAAACTGTAGAAAGCATGCAGAATTCAGGGAAGATCATAATAATTAAGGAATGGAAAAATTCAATGATGAGAAAAAGCCTTGGCTAATTAAGACATTTGGGGACAAGAAAATGATACTGGATCTGAATGGTGTACCTTTTAAAAAGAACAGACTATGAAAGATTTTATACAAGGTAAGACAATCGGAATGAATATCTTGAAAGTAAAAGGTAATGTAGAAATAATTCAGTACTATACTGTTTGTAAAATTCATTAATAGCAACCAAAAAAAACCCCCAACAAAAACCAGGGAATCATAGGTTGACACCAAGCTTTAAACAAAATTATAAACAACATGAAAGTGGATAGTTCATTGATTAAAGGGAAAAAATCTTATTTTTAATTCTTGAAAACTCCACTCTAGTTTAAGATTTTAGACAATCTGATTCAGGCTCTATTTCTCTTTCTAATACCAGAATGCCAACTGACTGATCTAACGGCAATAAAAACAATTTAAATTTGAATATCACTTGTTTCAGAATAATCCTGCCATCATAATCAGCAATATACTATCTCCGTACAGGCAGACCTGTGGTGGACAGGAAAACTGTATAAAGAAGACCACTTATGTATGTGGAATCAGAAAGAGGGGCACCAGTCAGAGGAGCTACTATTTAATGTTGTCAGGTTAAGATGGCCCTTGCACCTGTCACCGTGACAGGAATGACCTTGCAAGGGGTCCCAAATTCTCAAGACTATAGCTAAGATTTCCTATAATTCTGAGGCATTTTTAATTGTCAAAAAGTCTGTTTAAATAAGCAAGGTCATACGTAGGATTTTTAATAAAAGGCATGATTTTAACAAGAAATATTCCTTATCACTTCACTTTGGTATTAAATAAGCTGGAATACTGAGAAATTATTTACTTCCTCATCTTTCCTGTAAAAGTATATTAAAAACTTTTTAAAGTTTTATTGTAGTAAAACTATGTACAATAAACTTTCCACATCCAAAGTATACTATACAATTTGATAAGTTTCGACATATGTTTGTGAAACCATTGCCATAATCAAGATAATGAACACACACAACACCCTCCAAAGTTTCCTTGTGTCCTTCTGTCATCTCTTCTGCCCTCCCCCTAACCAAATGCCCTTCAGTCATTTTCCACACTGGAACCAGTTTACATACCCAGACCCTTTTTAGTAAAGGGATGGTGGGTCACCCTGAGGAATGACCCCGGAAATTATACTGTTAATTTTTTTCCCAGCCTTCCCCAAAGGGACCTATGGTTCTTTACCAGAGTGACTGTACATTGGGGAAAAGGAAATAATCAGACCCTTCCATGACTATTGGACACCAGTTCTGAAATGACACTAATTCCAGGAGACCCAAAACATCACTGTGGTCTACCAGTCAGAGTAGGGACTTGTGGAGGTCAGGTGATCAATGGAGTTTTAGCTCAGATCCACCTCACAGTGGGCTCAGTGGGTCCCTAACCCCATCCTGTGGTTATTTCCCCAGCTCCAGAATACACCACTGGAATAGACATACTTAGTTGATGGCAGAATCCCATACTGGTTCCCTGATCTGTGAAGCGAGGGCAATGATGGTGGGAAAGGCCAATTGAAAGCGATCAGAACTGCCTCTAGCCAGGAAAACAGTAAACCAAAAGCAGTACCACATTCCTGTGTGACTGCCAAGATTTGTGACGCCATCAAGGACTTGAAAGATGTAGGAGGGGTGAGCACCACATCCTCATTCAACAAGTCTATCTGGCCTGTACAGAAGACAGGGCATCTTGGAGAATAGCAATGGACTAATGTAAGTTTAACCGGGTGGCAGACTCCAGCTGCAGCTGCTATACCAGATGTATTTTTATTGCTTGAGAAAATTAACATATCCTTGGGTACCTGGTAGGCAGCTATGCATCTGGCATATGCCTTTTCCCCCATCCTTGCCCATGAGGCCCACCAAAAGGAGATTCTTTCAGCTGGCAGGGCAAGCAACGTCCCTTCACTGTCCTTCTGCAGGGATCTATCAATTCTCCAGCCCTACGTCATAATTTAGTTTGCGAGGCTCTTGATCTCACTTCCTTCCATAAGATATCACACTGGTCCATTACACGGGTAACCTTATGCTGGTTGGATCTAGTGAACAAGAAATAGCAACTACTCTTGACTTATTGGTAAGACTTTGTATGTCAGAGGATGAAAAATCTGACTGAAATTCAGGGGCCTTCTACCTTAGTGATTTCTAGGAGTCCAGTGGTGTGGGGCATGTCAAGATATCTCTTCTAAGGAGAAGGATAAGTTGTTGCATCTGACCCCTCCTACAACCACAAAAGAGGTACAATGCCTAGTGGTCCTCTTTGGACTTTAGTGGCAACATACTCCTCATTTGAGTGAGCTACTGTGGTTCATTTGCCACGTGACCCAAAAAGCTACTATTGAGTGGGACAAGAGAAGGCTCGGCAACAGGTCCATGGTGCTGTTCAAGCTGCTCTGCCACCTGGGCTGTAGGACCCAGAAGATTCAATGGTGCTTGAAATGTCAGTGGCAGATAGGGATGCTTTTTGGAGCCTTTGGCAGGTCCCTAGAGGTGAACTGCAGCACATGCTCTCAGGATTTTGTAGCAAAAACCTGCCATCTTCAATACATAACTACTCCCCTTTTGAGAAAGCTGTTCATCTGCTACTGGGCCTTAGTAGAGACTGAACACTTAACTATGTGTCCCCAAGTTACATGTGATTGAGATGCCCATCACAGATTCATTATCTAATGTTATCTGATCCATCAAGCCATAAAGTTGGGAGTGCACATCAACATTCCACTATCAAATGGAAACGACATACATGAGATTGGGCCTAAGCAGGCCTTGAAGGCACAAGTAAGTTACATGAAGAAGTGGCCCAAATGCCCACGATCCCCACTCCTGCCATACTGCCTTCACTCTCCCAGCCTGCACCTATGGCCTCACGGCAAGTTCCCTGATAGCTGCCAGAGGAAGCGAGCCTCAGGCCTGGCTCACAGATGCTTTTATACAATATCCAGGCATCACTAGGAAGTGGACAGATACGACACTATAAACCTTTCTGGGACATTTCTGGAGGACAGTGGTGAAGGGAAATCCTCCCAGTGGACAGAACTTTGAGCAGTGCACCTGACTGTTCATGATGCTTAGAAAGAAAAACGGCCAGAAATGATTTTATATCAATGGGCAGCAGCCAATGATTTGGCCAGATGGTCAGGGTCTTGGAAAGAGCATGATTGGGAAATGGTGACAAGGAAGTCTGGTTGACAAAGATATTTGGGGAAGAGGTATGTGGACAGATCTCTCCGGATGGGCAAAAAAATGAGAGGGTATTTGTGTTCCATGTGAATGCTCACCAAAGGGTGATCTCAGCAGAGGAGGATATTAATAATCAGTTGGATAGGATGACCTGTTCTGTGGACACCGGTCAGCCTCTTTCCCCAGTCACCCTGTCATCACCCAGGGGGCTCATGAACAAAGTGACCATGGTGGCAGGGACGGTGGTTACACACAGACTCAGCAACATGGACTCTATTCACCAACGCTGACCTGGCTATGGCCACTGCTGAGTGTCCAATCTGCCAGCAGCAAAGACCAATATGGCACCAATCCCCAGTGTGACCAGCCAGCCATCTGGTAGCAGGAAGAGCATACTGACTGCTTCCATTATGGAAGGGGCGGCATTTTCTTCCAACCAGAACAGGTACTGGGTATGGATATAGATTTCGCTTTCTGTGCCTGCAATGCTTCTGCCAAAACAACTATCTGTGGACTTATGGAATGTCTTATGCACTGTCATGGCATCATGTACATCACTGCATCTGATCAAGGAACTCACTTCACAGCAAAGTAAGTGTAGCAATGGGCTCATGCTCAGGGAGTTCGCTGGTCTCTCCAAGTTCTCCACCCCCTTGAAGCAGCTGGCTTGACAGGAGGGTGGAAGGGTCTTTTGAAGACTCAGTTACATTGTAATTACAATCCCAGGAGGCAGTACTTTGCAGGGCTCTGGAAAGGTTCTCCAAAGGCTGTGTATGTTCTGAATAAGCATCCAATACATGGGTGCTGGCTGGGCTGAATGATCCTGACTACCCAGGGGAACTGGACTGTTACTCCACAATGGAATTAAGGAAGTATGTCTGGAATACAACAGACCTCTTAGGGTATCTGTTAGTATCACCACACCCTCTGAGTAAGGTCAACTGAAAACTACAGTTACTCAGTCTATCAGGACTTCTACTGGTCCAGATTCTTCAGAAATGAAGGTTTGGGTCATGCCACAAAGTATCTACTGAAGGTAAGTAATACACAGTGGGTGGTGGAAGAAGGTATTTATAAATACCAGCTATGATCTGGTAGCCAATTATAGAAACAAGGACTATAATTTCCATGAGTTATTTCCTCCTTATTTTGCTATGAATACATTTGAGTGTATGTGTGTATGTATAAATAAATATATATGTATACACACACGTTATATGTGTATATGGATGTCTTTGTTTTCTTTCCTCTCTTTTTCCCTTAACACATAAAATAAGAGGTATTGACTTTATATTGAGGTATTTAAGTATTGTTACTTTTGTAGCACAGTATTTAAGCAATTTCAAGAAGAGTGAACACTCAAGGACTCCATCCTTTCTGGGGAAGGGGTTAGTATGGTTTTGGTTGTATGTGGGACAGTTGTATCGTGTTAGATGAAATTATGGCCTTGTTACTGTCTTTATTTGGATATTAAGTATAGTTTAAGAGCATGCATACGGCTGTCAGGTTGACAAGGGGTAGACTTGTGATGGTTAATTTTAAGTCATCTACTAGGTCACAGGTTACCCAAATTAAACATTATTTCTGGGTGTGTCTGTTAAGGTGTTTCTGGATGAGGACAGCATTTGAATTGGTGGATTCAGTAAAGTAGAATCCCCTCCCCAGTGTGAGTGGGCACCATCCAGTCCCTTGAGGATCTGCTCCTGCCAGCCTGCTTAACCTGGGACACTGGTCTATCCTTGGATTTAAACCACTGGCTCCTCTCATTCTCAGGCTATTGGGCTTGCATTGCAGTTACCCACTGGCTTTCTCCAGCTTGCTGACAGCAGATCAAGGGACTTCTCAGCCTCCATAACTGTGTGACTGATTCCTTATAATAAATCTCTCTCTCTCTCTCTATATATATATATACACACACACACACACACACACATATATATACATATATATAATAAATCCCATATATATGTGCATATATGTAAATCTTATATATGTATTAAAAATACACATACACACATAGATACACATACATACACACATATATATATATACATATACATATATATATATATATATATATATATATATATATCTCCTATTGTTCTCTGGAGAACCCTAATAATCGGTCTCTATTTTAGCCATTTCAGTGAGTATACAGTGCTATCTCATTTTGGTTTAATTTGCATTTACCTATAGGCTAATGATGTTGGTCACCTTTTCATGTGCTCACCTGCCACCCATAGATCTTCTCTGGTGAACTGTCTGTTCGAATCTTTTGCCCATTTTTAAAAATGGAGATTTCTTCCCCTTGAGTTTTGAGTTCTTTATCTAGTCTGGATACCAGTCCTTATCAGATATATGATTTGCAATTTTATCCCAGTCTATAGCTTGTCTTTCCACTCTCTTAACAGTTTCTCTTAAAGAGCAGAAGTATTTAATTTTGATGAAGTCCAATTTAACAATGTTTTCTTTTATGGATTGTACTTTTCATGTCTTATCTAAGAAATCTTTGCCTAACCCAAGGTCAAAATGATTTCCCTTTATGTTTTATTCCAGAAATTTTATAGTTTTAGGTTTTTCATTTAGGTCTATGATCTGTTTTATAGTTAATTTTTCTATAAGGTGCAAAGTATTTATTAAAATTCATTTGTTCCCCATATGATAGCCAGTGATTCCAGCATCATTTGTTGAAAAGACTTTTTTGCTGCCAAATTGACTTTGCACCTTGGTAGAAAAAAAACAAAATACATCAGTTGCTATATCTGTGCGGTTCTATTTCTGGACTCTCCATTTCACTGACAATTTGTCTATCTTGATACAAACCACCACAGTGTCTTAATTATTGTAGCTTATTAATTTTGAAATCAACTTTAGTCTACTTTTTCAAAGGTAACTTGGCCATTCCAGGTCCTCTCCATTTCTATATGAATTTTAGACCTAGGTTGTCAATTTCTACCATTAAAAAAAAGCCTGTTGATATTGTGATTGCAATTACACATTGCCATCTATAGATCAATTTGGAGAGAAATAACCTTAATTATATTGAGTGATAAACACCCACGTGTGCTTATAAGTACTTAGCTGAATGCTTGAGGGGTACCTTCTGCAAAACTCTGAGCTTCTCTGTCTCTGCCGCTTTCTCCTCTCCAACATCCAGCCCTGTAAGCTCTACATGCGTTGGTCCTCCTGGACTCTCAGTTCCGTCTCCTCCACTCTGCCTGGTCTCCCCTCCCTGCACTGCAGCCTGGACACTCTCTGAAGGCAGTAAGCTGGGCAATCATAAGGCTCACCTCGTTTATTTTCCGTCTCTCAGTGTTCACTGTCCTTCATTGCTAGATGTTCAATGTCTTCAATACTGTTGTTTCATATATTTTGCCCATTTAAAAAATTGTTTCAGGCAGGAAAGTAAATCCGGTCCCTGTTATTCCATCTTGGTAAGAAGTGGAAGTCTCAATTTTTAATTTTTAATGTCAAATCTGTTCTCAAAGTTATAAAATTCAAGTAAAAACAGGACAAAAACATAACTAGTAATTAGTATAATGTTTTATCACTGTTCGTTTATTTGTTCATTAATTCATTTCAATCCAAAAATATTTATTGAATTCTGCACAGTAAGCACTGTGCTGGCTCCTGAGCATACAATGCTAAGGATAAAGCCAGATGTGCCCCTTGCTCTCCCAGAGCTTACAATCTAGTGGGACAGACAGACATTAACTAAGTAATTATAAAAATAATTGCAACACTGCAATTGTGATACCTGCTATGAAGGAAAGAATAGAATTATGCTATGATAACCTATAAGAATGATGTTAATGGTATTTTCTTCTACTGAGCCTATATCCATGAGGTGAAAAATAGCACTACTGTTTATGTTAAAGTCACAAAGAAATTATTACATAGTGGGAAAAAAGTATCCATCAAATAAACTTCTCAATATATAATGTATTTACTAGGTTACAACACTGTGCTAAGTGCTTTGAAGCATATAAAAATTATGATACTATCTCCTTGAAGCTTAAGATCTAATTAGGCAAATAAAATATAAAAAAATATAAAGGTTAGGTATCTACACCCTATGTGAATATAAATGAAAATTTATCACTTAAACATCATTTTGTCTTCTCCCATTCAAAAAATTATTTTTCCATGAGCTTAATTACAGAAATTTGATCAGTTCTTTTGAGAAAAACAATACATTTATTTTATTTTGTTAAGACTTACCTAGATATCTCAGCTTGGGAGTTCTTCTCTCCATCAACAGTGAAAGGAGATGCTCCAGTTAGTAATTCATACATTAGAACACCTAAACTCCACCAATCAACTGCCTATAAGACAACAAGAATTTCATTTTCTAAAATATTAACTAATGTATATTTTATGGGAAAGAAAAACAAAAGAAGCTATATATTTGGAAAATATTTTAACAAAAAGGTTTTGTACAGTTTTCTGTGTAAAGAGCATTCAATTAGCACAAGCAAGAAGGACACTTAGAGAAAAAATATCCGTGTATCCTCAGCACAGAATTTAAACAGTGAAGTCAATCAATGGACTAAAAGTGTTTTTAATTATTTCCTAGACAAAATGTTTTAAGTTTGGTTAGTTTTTTTAAATATTAAATTTAAAATATATTCATTAGACTTATAATAGGGGGAAAAAGTACCAATAAGCATTTTAAAACTTATTCAGCTCCCATGAATATTAAGAAATTCCTTAAAGTCAAAGAACAACAATAAAACAAAACCATCCAAAGGTGTTAGTTTTCATAACTACTTAACTCAATTACAGAACTTTTCACATAAGTCTTCATTTATAGGAAGCATGAAGAGATTTAAAATAATATAAAATAAGATGTGATCTAAATTGGAAACCAATTTATAAATGTAATTACATGAAATGAAAGCATAACAAGTTATATAATTTAAAGAGTTTTGATGTATAGAAAATCAGGTTTTTTTATAATTAGGCAAATCATGATTTCAATAACTTGAATATGAACTTACACCAAAAGGATACTAGCTAAAATTTTTAACTCTCTGCTTCCAAATTTTAGGGCCAAGGTTTCAGACAAATAATGTGAAATATATGAGCCTAGGGATATTTTAAAGAAAATCTGTAACCAATGACATATAAAACAGGATCACACAGACTGAAATCATGAAAGGAAGAGTGAGGAGCCAGACAAAGTGATGGGCACTTTGCCTACATTATCTCATTTAATGAGCTCAAAGTCATCAAGGTGCTCCATAAATGGAAAAGAATATTTACACACTAGCTATATTCTGGACCTCAGGTTTGCAGAAATTCTAGGGATGATATAAACTTTTCTTTTCTAAAAATTGGTTCCATTAGGTCTTAGAACAGTTTTCAAAGTTTAGGAGTTACAAATTCCTATCAAATTCCCCAACAGCTTCCAAGAATATCATTAAGCAAACTAAACAAGCAATTCAATTCTTTAATTTATATAAGCAGCTTTACTGCCATCTGAGTCAGGACCCTCGGAATGTTTTATTGTTGGATTTGAAACCATGTTCTTAAATTGACACAGATCTACAATCAGATTCCTAGTCGTGACCTAAAACCAATACCACACAAACTTGAAGAACAAGCTTTAAAATATATGATTAGTCATTAGAATCAAGACCAAAGATTCTCCACACTTAAGATATTTGGACTGAATATGTGAGATTTTGAAAGGGGAAGAGGGAGAGACAATGAAAAAAAATATAGCCAGAATTCCTTATTTGGAGAAAGTTACTAATAAAGCAAAAGTGTTAAGAAGACACTGCACAAATTTGTACCCCTTAACACTGAAGAAAAAATATGTGACTTAGATTTTATAACACAACTCCTTAGAAAGCCTATTCTACAATCTTTGTTTTGCACGTACAAAGGGAAATGAAGAACGAAATCAAGCTTTTTAGAGGGTTAGGAAACAGACTGGTTTGAATGCAGAAATTTTTTCTTTCTCCAAGGATTGTTACACTGGTTATTTCTGTTGAAAAGATATTCCACAGTCTCTAGTACCTCTACAGGGAAAAGCAGAAACTGGGAATAAGGACATACGAGAGACTCCCCCTTTTTAATGATCTCGTAGAAAGCAAATACCAACTAAAGGGGAAACACTTGACTGTGTTTTGGTATGTTTTTCCAGCAAAATTCAATGATGCCAATAAATGCAGTCTAAAATCACTCAGCATGTCTCAGACAGGGACAATGTACAGTTTATACATTCAGTGGGACCTCTGTATTGAACTGTGGTTCAGGTGTATCCTAAAAGACCAGGTCCTGTGCAAAGAAAAGGAGTGATTTTTGTTTTAAATAGATTTACAACTGGTGCTTTGCTCAAGATATAGACTTTTTGAATGGAAGTAAAATAAAGATTGTTATTTGAGGAATTATAATTTTCAATTTTGAGAAAGTTGGTTTTGATGTTTCCTTTAACATGAGGTGTTACTCTATAAAACAAAAATTATCCTCACCAAAAAAAACATTTCTGAAAAAAGATAAATTTAGGATGCCATAGCCTTTCCATTATCTCTTTCCTCCAAAACACTAGATATATCATGAGCTCATATATACAAAGCAAAGGAGAGAAAAATATGAAGGCTAAACAATACCAGAAAGAGGCTTTGCTATCCCAAATTATTAACTAGGATTCTTACTATACATTTTATAGACATATATATAAAAAGGTGTCAAAAACAGAACATACCTTGTCATGTCCTGAATCTCCCCCTCTGACAATATCTGGTGCCATGTATTCAATAGTTCCACAAAAGGAATATGCTCTTTCACCCTTAAACAAACAAACAAAACAAAAGGAGATCAAACAAAAAGGGGTTTGATTTCAAGCTAGTATGACAAGTGACAGAAAAAGAAAGATACTACGTGTCAGTGGTTGAGATGGGACCACAGTAGCAAGGTGGTGGTAGGATCTAGTTGTTAGACCCTCTTCTCATCAGGACAGACCATATACTCACCAGTGTGTAAGTACTGGATAAATGTCCTGCCAGAAAGCTTTCCCACGCCTGAAGCCCTACCATCATTCATTGATTCATTCATTCACCCATCCACCCATTCATGAATCCATTCATTCACTCTTCTTCTTTTCTGTACATGTGCATATTTCAGTCACTGATTTCTTTCACCATTCTTTTTTTTAAGAATGCAAATAGTCCCAGTAGGGTAGCATGGACTGTCTAACACTGTAGTATGGATGACTTTATTTCCTGTTGTCAAGATTGGGCAAACATTGGGAAATGTGAAGGAGGAAGGAAAACCAAATGCTAAAAAGGGAATAGGGAACCCAAAGATGAAAAAGGGTGAAAAGTATTTTTCCTACTTTGCCATCTTGTCTAGTTTTGGCATGGCTAATAGTATGTTTAATGATGATGAACAAAACTGTCTTAAAAAAAGATTGTCTCTTATAGACAGTTATTTCTCTTTTACAGAACTTTAAAAGGGGCTAATTTACCAGCTTGAAAATTAATTAAAATATTTTTTAAATAACCAACTGTGTCATATGACTCATCCCAATATAATAATGGAGAGTAAATATCTAAATTGTTAAACAAATGTATTAAGTAAAGAAAAAAGAATTCTTTAATAATATATATTTGTATGGTTACACTGAAACTTTAAAGGTGTTTTGTGACATTAAAATGTTTTAAAAACTATTTTAGAAGAACTTTTCCAATTTACACTTCGCTTCCACTATAAGGCTTCAAGAAAAAAAATCCTGTTATTTATCAATTTTAAATATACAGAACACTACTTTAGCAATGTTACAGAAGTGGTGTAAGTCCCCTACTGTACTGGCTGAAAGTTAAGCCCAGAAACAATGAAAATAATGAATTTATTTAAACACCATAGTAACAAATGTATTAAAAACACTTCATTGTTTTCTTTTTTACTTTATAAACACTGTATTGTTTACTTTTATCATAAAGGTAAAATACGTTTATGATTCATTTCTTTTCTTTGTGCTACATATATTAAAAGATTACTATCCCCTACAAACTAAAAGAAATAGTTCAATTATGTTTAGATCTCCAGAAAAGTTTCTTTTATGTTAGCTAGCAGTGCATTGTTACTGATAAATAAATCAAACACCAAATGTCATTATTTTTCTGCTTCATCATTTCAGTACCAAATGCTAATATTATGTCAAATTACTGGAAAGATTAAAGCTAAATAAAATTAAATTCCACATAAATTTGTGTATAAGAAATAATGAATAACTGATGCTAGACATGCTTAGAAAAAAATTTATTAGGAATCATTCTGTTCACTGAATTATTAAAAGAAATACTACAAAACTACTTAAAACCCCATACTTCATAAAACTGAATAGTACTTTTAAGCCTTTTTTTGGATATTAAGCAAAAAAATGGCATAAAAATGACTAAGTCTACAGTATTTATCATATCATTTGACCTCATCTTAAAAGATAGCTTTAAAACATTACACCCCAAATCAAGTTTAGATATGCTGAAAAAAAAAAGATAAAAATAATTCTCCAAATTGGTTTATGAGTAAAACAACAAGTTTATATTTATTGCTTCTTTAGATTTTTATTTATTTAGGACACTAGTGTTTCTAGCAAATACAAATTTTAATTTCCATTTATAGGCAGATCTATGGTACAAACCATTTTGAATTATGCATATTTCCTTCTGAGTATGAGATAATGACTTAATTTTACAAATTGAAAATCAGGAAAATCTGCATTCTCTTCTTCAAAACACTAGAAAGTCATAAGTTTTGTGCAAAAGGGTATGAAACATACAGATTCTATTGGTAATGCTAGAAAGGTCTGAGAATCACCACCATGTCTCCCTTTACCTGACAATGAGAACTACATAACTCTTTAGTGTTTTGACACAGAGGAAGCTCAGAACCACGTAAGTGTTCAAAGATATGACTTCTACCTTCTTCACGTGACTTTTGAGCTCTCTTTTAATTCAGTTTAGAATGTCTGTGTTTTTTTGAGGGGTGGGCAGTAAGTATTGTCTACAGTAATAAATAATTAATGGGTAATTATTTATTTGATAGGAATTCCAGGAGACAGAAAAATTAAAGCTTAAGTGTTGAGAAGTTCTGGTCACTAAGGAATAATAGTAAACAAAAACAAAGTACTTCTTAAGGCTCTCTGTTATTCTAAAACATTGCCACTTTAGACTCTTGAAATTCTCTACCTGTATCCTCTTCCTCTGCTTCAATGGAAGTGTCACTCCCCCTGGGTTCTAGTATTAAGTGTGTCAGCCTCCATTTCCTAACAGTTTATCTTCTATTTCTAAAAATATCCCCAACGTTAACTTTTAAATTTGTGTTTATCTGCCTTGGAAGATTCATGTTATCTGCAGTGTACACTGAATGCCTTGCAAATAATCCTACCAAGAGGACCAAATCAGGTATTACAGGGGAAGGCAGGTAAGAGTTCAAGGAAATATTTTATGAACTATGATATGAAAAGGCTAGGATAACATAGCTAAATTCTATTATGATCATTATTATTGTTCAAAATATCTTTACAGTAACTTTTTTTCAAAGAGACAGGCAATCAACCTAATTAGCATGTAAGTCCATACTATATTACAAGCAACATTACTTATTAAAGCTACCACAGAGTTAAATGACTGTGAATGAGAATTTCCTTGAAAGAGAAAATAATAAAAGCAGCAATGTGTGCACCATCCTGGCAGAAAATATGGAGTATTCTTGTGCTTAAGTGAACAGCTAATCAAGGAGGCTTCACTGTTTCTTAGAGAGAAGGATCAGATAACACTGGACATGAAAATGGTTTCCTTCTAAGGAAGAATCCAAAGAGGAACTCAACTGCCAAATCCTCAGGTGTTTCTCAATAAACACTAGATTAAATCATTCCTAGCTTTCATTTGCTAAAGCTTTATCCTGATCATATTGGCTTATGATAGAATTTGTGAGTTAAATGTAAAATAACAAGGGAAAAGAAGTTTTTTCCCCTATTCCTGTATGCTTTTCCATCCCGATATTGACAAATCTCATCAAAACAAATATCTAGAAATACTTGGTTTTTAAAAAGAAGCAAAGAGAGGATTAAAGTTGGCAGCGTGAGAGGTGAGACAGAGGCTTCCTCCTAAAACCACATATAATATAATATAATTAATACTACTAATCCTGAAAGAGAAACAGGAAAGAGGGCTGCGCCAAACTGCATACAACTGGAGGAAAGAATAAACCTCAAAGAACAGGGTAACCTACAAAAGCTGTGGCCTGGCAGGACCTATGCCCTTCCCCCACCCAGATCACCAGCAGGAGGAAGAGAAATGGAGCAGGGAGGGAGTGGAGGCCTGGGACTGCTAAACACTTAACTCTGGAGATCTGCTCTGGGAGCACAAACCTACATTTCATGGTGTTTTCATGGTACTCTCGTGATTAGGGGGTTGGAAAGCTAAGACAGGCAGAATACCTGGAGAGACTGAGATTCCAGCCGCTTGCGGAAAGCAGGGATCCATACCTGGCTGCTCTAGGGCAAAAGAAAGGCGGGCAGTCTGAGAGACTTCCTAACAGCAAGAGGGCTACTAAAGGGGCAAGAATAGCACAGAGCTTACTGCTCAGAAGAAAGGACAGATAGACAAAATTGTCTGGTTGCACTCTGCCCAGCAGGTTGGGAACTTTCACGATCTTCAGGTGCTCGAGCTCCCTGGCTGGCTACAGAGCTCCAAGGACCCCCTCCATGATATGCAGCCTACTGCACCTTTCTCCAGCAAACCAGCAAATCCTACCCTGGCATTAGGCCAGCCAGAGGGAAGCTCCATCAACAGCAACCACAAACCCAAAGCATAGAGGCTTATACCTGTGTGCTCAGCCCACTGGATCTGGCAGTGGAGGCAGGCATAGCATCCGGGAAGCAGGAAACAGCTCTCTCCTCCCACCAGACACCAATACCACTCCCCTGCGACCCCCAACATTGCTTCAGGGCCTGAGCAGCTCCAGAGAGTAGAGCTTCTGGGCACTAGAGGGCACCATATACAAATATGAAACACCAAAGGAAATTTGTTCAAAGTAAAATTATGAATATTAACACCTGAGAGAGATTCAAATGAAATCGACCTCATGAATCTTCCTGAAAGACAGTTCAAAATAAAAATCATTACCATGCTCATGGAGGTACAGAAAATTATTCAAGAACTAAACAATGAATTCCAATCAGAGATCCACTCATTGAAGAGCACAATGGAAGGTATTAAAAGCAGGATAGATAAGGTGGGGATGATAAATGAAATAGAAACCAGAGAAGAGGAATACAAAGAAGTTGAGGCACAGAGAGAAAAAAGGATCCCTGAGAACGAAAGAATATTGAGAGAAATGTGTGATGAATCCAAACGGAACAACATTTGCATTATAGGGGTACCAGAAAAAGAAGAAGAGAGAAAAAGGGATACAAAGAGTCTCTGAGTAGGTAATTGCTGAAAACTTCCCCAATCTGGGGAAGAAGATAGTCTCACAGGCCATGGAGGTGCACAGATCTCCCAACACAAGGGACCCAAGGAAGACAACCCCAAGTCATATACTAATTAAAACGGCAAGGATCAAGGATGAGGACAGTCTATTAAAAGCAGCCAGAGAGAGAAATAAGATCACATACAAAGCACATAAGGCTATCATCAGACTTCTAAGCAGAAACCTTACAGGTCAGAAGGGAGTGGCATGATGTATTTAATGCAATGAAGCAGAAGGGCCTCGAACCAAGAATACTTCATCCAGCAAGATTATCATTTACATTTGAAGGAGGGATCAAACAATTTTCAGATGAGCAACAGCTGAGAGAATTTACTTTCCACGAATTGTCTCTACAGTCTATTTTGGAGGGACTGCTATAGATGGAAGTGTTCCTAAGGTTTAATAGCTGTCACAAGAGATAATAAAACCACAGTGAAGAAAGTAGAACAGTTAATTACTAAGCAAATGCAAAATTAAATCAACTATCCCCAAAGTCAATCAAGTGATAGACAAAGAGTACATGATACCTAATATATATGGAATGGAGGAGGAAGAAAAAGGATGAGAAAAAAAGAACCTTTAGATTGTGTTTGTATTATCATATTAAGTGAGTTAAGTTAGACTCTTAGATAGTAAGGAAGTCAATCTTGAACCTTTGGTAACCATGATCTAAAGCCTGCAATGGCAATAAGTATGTCACCCTAAATGTAAATGGACTGAATGCACCAATCAAAAGACATAGAGTCAATGAATGGATTAAAAAAACAAGACACATCTATATGCTGCCTACAAGAGACTCACTTTAAACCCAAAGACATACACAGACTAAAAGTGAAGGGATGGAAAAAAATATTTCATGCAAACAATACGGAGAAAAAAGCAGGTGTTGCAGTACTTATATCAGACAAAATAGACTTCAAAACAAAGAAAGTCAAAAGAGACAAAGAAGGACATTATATAATGATAAAGGGGTCAAAACAACAAGAAGATATAACCATTATAAACATCTATATACCCAACACAGGAGCACCTACATATGTGAAACAAATCTGAACAGAATTAAAAGGGGAAATAGAATGCAATGCATTCATTCTAGGAGACCCACTCACTCTGAAGGACAGATCAACCACAAAGAAAATAAGTAAGGACACAGAGGCACTGAACAACACATTAGAACAGATGGACCTAATAGACATCTACAGAACTCTACACCCAAAAGCAGCAGAATACACATTCTTCTCAAGTGCACATGGAACATTTTCAAGAATAGATCATACACTAGTCCACAAAAAGAGCCCTGATAGATTCAAAAAGATTGAAATTGTACCAACCAGTTTCTCAGACCAAAGAAGTATGAAACTAGAAATAAATTATGCAAAGAAAATGAAAAATCCAACAAAAACATGGAGGCTGCACAACATGCTTCTAAATAATCAATGGATCAATGACCAAATTGAAACAGAGATCAAGCAATATATGGACAGAAATGAAAACAGCACAATGCCCTAACTTCTGTGGGATGCAGTGAAGGTAGTTCTAACAGGAAAGTATATAGCAATTCAGGCCTATTTAAAGAAGGAAGAACAGTCCCAAATGAATAGTCTAAATTCACAATTATTGAAACTGGAAAAAAAAGAACAAATGAGGCCCAAAGTCAGCAGAAGGAGGGACATAATAAAGACCAGAGAAGAAATAAATAAAATTGAGAATAATAAAACAATAGAAAAAAGTAATGAAACCAAGACCTGGTTCTTTGAGAAAATAAACACAATAGATAAATCCCTAGCCACACTTATCAAGAAAAAAAGAGAATCTACACACATAAATAGAATCAGAAATGAGAAAGGAAAAATCACTACGAACACCACAGAAATACAAAGAATTATTAGAGAATACTATGAAAAATTCTATGCTAACAAACTGGATAACTTAGAAGAAATAGACAACTTTCTAAAAAAATACAACCTTCCAAGGCTGACCCAGAAAGAAACAGAAAATCTCAAAAGACCAATTACCAGCAATGAAATTGAATTGGTAATCAAAAAACTTTCCAAAAACAAAACTCCTGGATCAGATGGCTCCACTGCTGAATTTTATCAGACATTTAGAGAAGATAAAATAGCCATTCTTCTTAAAGTTTTCCAAAAAATAGAAGAGAAGGGAATACTTTCAAACTCATTGTATGAAGCCAACATCACTCTAATACCAAAACCAGTCAAAGACACCACAAAAAAAGAAAATTACAGACCAATACCCCTGATGAACACAGATGCAAAAATTCTCAACAAAATATTAGCAAACCGAATTCAAAAATACACCAAGAGGATCATACATCATGACCAAGTGGGATTCACTCCAGGGATGCAAGGATGGTACAACATTCAAAAATCCATCAACTTCATCCATTATACTAATAAAAAGAAGGACAAAAATCATATTATCATCTCCATAGATGCTGAAAAAGCATTTGACAAAATTCAACATCCATTCATGACAAAAACTCTCAACAAAACGGGTATAAAGGGCAAATACCTCAACATAATAAAGGCCATATATGACAAACCCACAGCCAACAACATACTTAACAGTGAAAAGCTAAAAGCTTTTCCTCTAAGATGAGAACAAGACAAAGATGCCCACACTCCCTGCTTTTATTCAACATAGTACTGGAGGTCCTAGCCATGGCAATCAGACAGCACAAAGAAATAAAAGGCATCCAGATTGGTAAGGAAGAAGTCAAACTGTCACTGTTTGCAGATGACATGATATAGTACATAACAAAACCTAAAGAATCCACTCCAATACTACTAGAACTAATATCTGAATTCAGCAAAGTTGCAGGATACAAAATTAATACACAGAAATCTGTTGCATTACTATACACTAATGATGAATTAGCAGAAAGAGAAATCAGGAAAACAATTCCATTCACAATTGCATCAAAAAAAAATACCTAGGAATAAACCTAACCAAGGAAGTGGAAGACCTATACCTGTAAAACTACAAGACATTCTTGAGAAAAATTAAAGTGGACACTAATAAATGGAAATTCGTCCTATGCTCTTGGGCAGGAAGAACTAATATTGTCAAAATGGTCATCCTGCCTAAAGCAATCTACAGATTCAATGCAATCCCTATCAAAATACCAACAGCATTCTTCAATGAACTGGAACAAATAGTTCTAAAATTCGTATGGAACCACAAAAGACCCCGAAGAGCCAAAGCAATCCTGAGAAGGAAGAATAAAGCAGGGGTATTATGCTTCCCAACTTCAAGCTCTACTACAAAGCCACAGTAATCAAGACAATTTGGTACTGGCACAAGAACAGACCCATAAACCAGTGGAACAAATACAGAGTCCAGATATTAACCAAAACATATATGGTCAATTAATATATGATAAAGGAGCCATGGATATACAATGGGGAAATGACAGCCTCTTCAACAGCTGGTGTTGGCAAAACTGGACAGCTACATGTCATAGAATGAAACTGGATCACTGTCTAACCCCATATACAAAAGTAAACTCAAAATGGATCAAAGACCTCAATGTAAGTCATGAAACCATTAAACTCTGAGAAGAAAACAGGCAGAACTCCTCTTGAATATAAAAATGAGCAACATTTTCATGAATGTATCTCCCCGGGCTAGGAAAACAAAATAAAAAAATGAAGAAGTGGAACTACATCAAACTAAAAAACTTCTGTACAGCAAAGGACACCATCAGTAGAACCAAAAGATATCCTACAGTATGGGAGAATATATTCATAGATGACATATCAGATAAGGGGTTGACATCCAAAATATATAAAGAGCTCATGCGTCTCAACAAACAAAAAGCAAACAAACCAATTAAAAAAGGGGCAGAGGATCTGAGCAGACAGTTCTCCAAAGAAGAAATTCAGATGGCCAACAGACACATGAAAAGATGCTCCACATTGCTAGTCATCAGAGAAATGTAAATTAAAACCACAATGAGGTATCACTTCACACTTCACACCAGTTAGGATTGCCACCATTCAAAAGACAAACAACAACAAATGCTGGCAAGGATGTGGAGAAAGGGGAACCCTCCTACACTGCTGGTGGGAATGTAAATTAGTTCAACCATTGTGGAAAGCAGTATGGAGGTTCTTCAAAAATCTAAAAGTAGAAATATGATTTGACCCAGGAATTCCACTCCTAGGAATTTACCCTAAGAATGCAGGATCCCAGTTTCAAAAGGACATAGGCACCCATATGTTTATTGTAGCACTACTTACAATAGCCAAGACATAGAAACAACCTAAGTGTCCATCAGTAGATGACTGGATTAAGAAGATGTGGTACATATACACAATGGAGTATTATTCAGCCATAAGAAGAAAACAAATCCTACCATTTGCAACAATGTGGATAGAGCTAGAGGGTATTATGCTCAGTGAAATAAACCAAGTGGAGAAGGACAAGTACCAAATGATTTCACTCATATGTGGAGTATAAGAACAAAGAAAATACTGAAGGAACAAAAGAGCAGCAGACTTACAGAACCCAAGAATGGACTAACAGTTACCAAAGGGAAAGGGACTGGGGAGGATGGGTGGGAAGGGAGGGATAAGGGGATAAGGGGCATTATGATTAGCACACATAATATAGGGTGGGGGTCACGGGGAAGGCAGTATAGCACAGAGAAGACAAGTAGTGACTCTATAGCATCTTAATATGCTGATGGACAGTGATTGTAATGGGGTATGTGGTGGGGACTTGATAATGAGGGGAATCTAGTAATCATAAAGTTGCTCATGTGATTGTATATTAATGACACTGTACTGTAATAAAAAAAAAAGTTGTAGAGATCTCTCCAACAATGTGAATATACTTAACAATACTGAATTGTATTAAAAAATGTTCTAAAATTCCAGCCAATAGTGACCCTGGTGAGAACAGTTTGAGTAAGTTGGTAGAGGGTGCAAGCCAAACTGGAGAAGGTTATAGAGTGAGTGACATGTGGGTAAGTAGAGAATGTGTAAATCAATATTGACAAAGGAAAACAAAAAGACAAGAACTGGTAGGAAATATGGGATTCTTAGATTGTTTTTCTTTTTAGCTGTTAATTAGTCAGTCCATCCATCTATTCATCTCTCCATTTAAAAAATCTTAAGACATGAGAGATTAGGCATGCTTAAATGGTGAGAGGAGGGGCCCAAGGGGAAGAGGTTCAAAGAAGAAGGAGCGAGACAGATACAGAAAGAGAAATATAACCTCCATATATCAACTAGAAACCAAGGAGGAAACTGTAAGCTGGAGTTTAAACTGAAAATCAGAGGTAGAACAGGGATGCACAAAAGAAACTCATTCTAAGAAAAACGGTATTTTCAGTGTGAGAGCTGGACTGACATGTGAAACCAGAAAGGCATGCTAGTGAATCAAAACCAGAAATTGTTTGGTGGGAATATTTTTAAGATGGAAAGGGTCTAGGGTCTAGGTAGGGAAACTTGCTGAATAGGTGGTGGGTGGAACCAGGAGAGCAACGGACCATTTGATCAAGCTGTAGGGGACTCAGGAAAGGCTGATGTCTACCCAAGCCCTGAGAGTTAAATTTGAAGCCGAGTATGGCAGTGTGTCTTCTCTGGCTAAGAGAAAGAATGGACTGGTAGTCTGAGAAGTAGGGAGATGAAACTGCATCGCTTAATAACACATGACTATATCAAATGCATCGCTTAATAACACATGACTATATCAAATGCAGCTGGGCTGATTCCAGTGAATAAAAAGGAAATCTATAAATTACTTCTCCACTTCTGATTAAGTCCCAATATTTCATTTTTACACTTAAAACAATTAAACACTAAAAAATTACAGCACCCACTGAAAACTCCCTATACTCCCTTGAAGAGTAGCTGTTGGCTATTAGAAAACACAGGTCTCTTGTGAGGAGTGACCTAGCTGGTGTAGAAGTACAGCACTTCTGACTAATTTGTTAGTGTATTATTGGATCCGAACAACTTGGATCCATGTTTGACTTTTGTTTATTTTTGTTTTGGTTTATAACAGTAGCGGTTGCCCAGGGCCAAAGTCTGCCAAACGACCAGCCACACATGCGCAAAAATAAAGAATTCACCATGTGATTCCTTTCATTGTTGTATTACCAGAACGTAGCCTAAGATCAAGCATGTAGAAGACTGTCAACAAATTCTTGGGGAAGGAATGAGCAAATGTCTAGATGGTTCCATGGACTGAGGAAAAGGTGATCACCAAGTCTCTCTGCAGGGGGTCTTTTACATGCTAAGGACCCTTCGGCAGTGTGTTGAAGCTGACAGACCCCTTCTCAGAGTATTTTTAAATACATACTATGACAGAGGAAACTAATTATATTGAATACAGATAGAGGCAACTAGTTATATTAAAATATATTGAGATCAAAATATGAAAAGAAACTGTGACACTCTCACAAACATGCCCCTATGGCATAAGCTGGGCTTGTCAAGTCACAGGCATCGCTGTATGGAGGCCTGGCTGGGCCAGTTCACTGGCAACACCACCAAATGACATCTGCAGGCTTTTTGTTCGGTTTCTCAGACAGGAATCTTCCGAATTCCTGTCTAGAATGCCACTGTTCTCAGAGGTAAGTGGTAGAAAGAGGCCAGAGAAGTTCTCAGCTCAGTGAGTCAGTTTTCACATCACCCACTAGTTCCCACGTGGTGTTGTCACCCTCAGCTGTGCCCACTGTCCCCCAATCCACAGGCTGTCTGTTCAGCCTCTTCAGTCTGCACCAGGGTAAGAAAGGCATGCATAGTTGTCCAAGTGAACAGGGAGACATGGGATGTAGGGCCCACCTGTTTCTTACACAGACTTCCAACCAAGCCTCCTGGGTCCTGTATCACCTGCACTCCTGTTCTGAAGGGTATTTGTGCCTCAGTCCCTGAGCCTTTTTGGGGGCCACAGGTACAAATGAGCCCACTTTCAGACTTCTCACTTTACTCGCTTAGGATTCAGCTGTGATCAGAGATGCCTCATCAGCTACAACTAGTATTTCTGCTGCCCATCTCCCCAAATCTGGTTGCAATTTTCTTCAGTCCCCTCTGAGTGCATGCCTATTTCCCTCCTTTACTTTTACCTGTAGTGAGGGTTAGTGAGGAAGCAATGGTATATATATTTAATGTCACATTTTACTGATGTTGCCACTTTTTTTTTATAAAGGAGAAAAAGTTTTAAAAATCAATCTTTGCAGTAAATTCCTCAAAAATTCATCTAACTTATTTTATCACTATGGCTTTTCTATTAAAGATAATCGATAAATTGTTAAAACCATGGCCTCACAAGGGCCAGCACCATTTCCATTTTATTTACCACTGTACCTAGCATAAGAGGCAGTCAATAAATATTGAATACACGAACTGAATGAATATAGACACAATAAAAAATTGGGATCTCTTAATAATTTCAGTACTTATCTAGTTCACCAAGGACTGCAATATTCCCAAAGGCAAACAATCAGAAATAGGTACAACTAATTTGAACCAAATAATGATGGTTTTATAGTAACAAAGTCGTTTACTACAAAAATTCCACTGTGATTCTGTATTCTATACTAATAATTTATTGGGTAAAAATGAATTGGCATTCAAATTAGTTACATAGCAGTAGTGTAAAACTACTAATAGTATAAATTACAACTGCTAAATAAAAAGTATTTGGTTACAAAAGATGTTTAATTTTAAATGTCATCAATGCATTTGTAATATTAAACACGTTCTAATCAATACTGGAAATGCAAAGATGATCTGCACATTAGCGACTCAATTTTAGTTCATATGAGCAAAAACACAGCAAGATTGTTAAGAATCATGTCTGGCAGATCCTTGTCATTCCTGTCAAGAGAATTCAAAGGGTCATTAGACAAATCCAACTTTGAAATTATAACATAAGCTGTATGTGCTTTGCTTTGTAATTCTCAATTGCCTACCTGTAAGCCATCATTCTCTTAGAGGACCCAAAGGTCCTTTATATATATTTTTCAGTTACACTTAAAGGGGAAAGCTATTAAATGCATAGTTCTGTTTTGTTTTAAACTGGGGAGTTCTGATATATCAAAGGTTTGCTCCAGTTCTAACAGGATGGTTCCATAGTAATTTTAAACTAAAAATGTTTATAGTCATTCACACCAAGATGTTCCTCCAGTAAACCTGCAACATAAATATATAATCCATATGGTCTATCCTGTTAGATGCTTATTCTACAGCGAATTTTTCATCATTGTTTGCATTTTGTTATTACTAACCTCAAATTTAAATATAATACTCACTTCATCAGACACGAACTCCTTACTCAGACCAAAATCTGTCAGCACCACATGGCCATTAGAATCAAGTAGAATATTCTCAAGCTTAATGTCACGGTATATAATCCCCAGCTGTGAAAAAAAACAAATATGCATCTTAAAATAACAATTTTCAGAAAATAAATTAGGAAAGTCTTATCTACTTTAAAAACAAGTCACACAAAGGCATTCTCCTGCTCAGGATGCTATAATGGCTCTTAGTCACTGGCCAGGGCAAATGTAAATTCTCCAATCTCAGGGCACATCTGCCGGGCTCCCTGGACCTTCCCAATCATGTCTTCATTCTCTTGTGTAATGAGGGTCCATTCCTACTGGGCCAGCTTTTGAGGGTCTCCCCACTGAATACTGTTCTTTCCTGCCTCTGTACTTCTTGATATTTCATCCTCACTCCAGATGATCTGAGCCAAGTCATGTCCATTACTTCCTAACGGCTTCAGAGGCTTCCCCAACTAACCAGATCCCACACTGGTCATTTCTTTGATTTTACTCCTACAATACCTATATTTACATTGTACTGACCTAACTAGTATTTTCTAGGTATTTCCTGTTTATCTTGATATAAACTTAACTCTGTTTTTTTACCTTAAATGCATTTATCTAGTATCTACTACATTGTCAGGTTATCATGTGTAAACATATAATTAATAAAGGCTTATTGAATAATAAGCTCCTAAACATTGAAGATCATAGGTTTATTCTAGTTGATCTTTAGTTCTAAATATGCAAGTAAGTCAATTAGATAATATTTACATATCCCTCCATTTTGTTTTGCATGTTAAGTTTTATAGCAAAACACTTCAGCTATTACTTCAGCTTATAACATAAGTAAACCTATCCAAGACATCTAAGTTCTTGATATATGTGAATTCCATGTTTCATGGTATGTTAGCCTGAATTCAATGTTTTTAAACGTAGAAACACAACACTAAAAATATGAAAAAGCAAATTCTTAATAATCTCTTGAAATTGAAATAAAAATTACACAAGGAAAAACACTAGGCAATTTTCCTCCAAGCACTTAAACAGACATTTCCCTTGAAATCTTGTAAACATCTAATAACCAGTACAACATTTTTTTTAAAACCTTATTGGAAAAGATTTTAGGAATAAATAAATCATTTACTATCTGCTTTTTACCTCATCACTTCTAAGTAAATTCCCATTTGGTCTCTTCTTGGGAAACTCAGGATTAGTAGGTATATCAAGATTAATATTACCAGCTTTGTTACTCTTCTTTGCATTTATTTTTTAGGGTAGTAAGGTTAAAGGAACTTAACTGAGATCTGGTTTGCTGTGTTACTTTCACTCATTATCAATTACATTTGTATCCAGACTCACCATGTTCTCTACTACTGCATTTATTATCACGCTGTTTTAATAATAACAAATGTTCATGGTTTTTTCCTTTGATAAAAAGAATGAACAAAATTAAAGCTTTCACACAAATTAAAAAGTGAATTTACCAGCTGACCCATCAGAGCATTGTATTTGGTTTGTTTTTACTCTGGTATTTATTTACAGCTAATGCCCCTAAGCATGACACTTAAAGATCTTTTCAGCTTGTCCCTCAGCCCAATTTGGTTCATGTATAAAGATATCCCACCTACTTTATACCCCACAAAAATCATCACAGGCATAAAGCTTGTCACCATGGCGACAGTTCTATCAAAAGGAACACAGGTGTCTGAGCAGTGCGGGCCCCCCTTCTCGGTGCTCTTCCCTCTCTCTCCATGGCACGGCAGCCATTGCCTGAGAGCCTGTTCTCTTTCGGTCCTGTTCTTACACACGTGTCTCTCACTCCCCTAAGATTCCTCTTCTGAACCCCAGCTTCCTCTGCCTGCCCATCTTCTTCTGTTCTGGGCTACATCTACCTTCCCTGGATCCCTCCTTTTCTTACATCCTCTCACGTCTTTTCTCACAGCTGCTCCTATGAATTGCCTACATCCTGCAATTCTTGTTTTCCTGTCCCTTTAAAACTTCATCCCTCTTCCTTGCCTTTTTCCCTCCTTTCTGTCCATCCTTTTCTGTGCTCCATCATCAGCCTTTGGATCTGGCATAGGATCTGAATACAGGACAAAGGAGAAGAGTGGCTCTATGATGGACCTCTATCATCCTAATTCAGCGACTCAAGTCATGTCGGTCTCTTTATGTTCTCACACACTTAATAAAAATTACTCTAGTGCTTTCTAAAGAAATGCACACAAGCCTAGTATAAATATGGATTGTTTGCTTCTTCAATAATGCTTCCTCATTAAGTTAAAAAAATTCAGTCAAAATTTCTTGGATCAAGATTAACAATACCTGAAATAATGTATATTTTTTAAGTTTAAGTTGATTTTATAGAGCTCAAATAGCATCACAGACATGCATTCCATTTAAAGATCTGTATAACTGAGTTCATGCTACATGGAGGCAATGGAGGAGGAGGGAAGGAGAGGGAACAAGAGAGGGCCTCGGGGACAAAACAAAGGGGAAAGAGAGCCAGAGAGGGAAAGACAGGAGCCTGGGAGGCGCAGGCAGGTCTTCTTTCAAGTAACTCGTATTCTCCAACCTAATCAGGAAATACACCCTTATGATGTACAGGCAGAGCCTGCAGTGCAGTAAGGTACAATTAAGGAAATACATACTCTGACTGCGGTTTTATCTTAAAGATTATTTTAAGAAGGAAAAGCTTTTATTCTTATGATCCTTTACGATAAGCATTAGGATTCTTCATGAACAAAACCAAAGAAGTGTTCAGGTTCTACCTTTTTAATCTGTATCCTAAGAACTACAAAAGGAAAGCGGATATTTAAGAGGGGAACTATGCAATTGAGACAATTTGTAAGTCTATAAATGTGCTTTCACAATCTCCACTAAGACCATGACATGTAAAAACACGAACTTTTAGTTTCATCATTACCTTGGTTACTAGATTTTTCAAAATAGGAAATCCCAAAGATGGGGCATCTTACCTTGTGGAGATGTTCGAGGGCGAGCACAATCTCCCCAACATAGATCTGCACCTCATGCTCCGTGAAGCGCTCTCTTTGAGAAAGATGAGTAAAAAGTTCTCCACCGTTTATGTAATCTAAAAATGAAATGCATTTTTTCTTTCTTTGACTTATATTCATAAAATAACAGAAATATTTCCTTTTAAATCACTTTGGTTAACCATAAGGCACTGATTTTAATGTATTATTCTTAGGATATAGAATACAGTTTCACACAGAATACAATACCAAACTCATAGAGCAATACAGTTTTATAGGACAACTATCCTAAACTGCAATCAAATGAATTAGTATACAGAGTGTTGCCATAAAACTACTACAGGAAATCTGCAGGTATTTAAAATATTTTCCCATTACAGAAACCTCTACCATCACCATGCAATACTGAGCTTGCTGTGGACTGTCAAAACATCAGCCACTTCAGTAACTAAAATAAAAAATGCACAAAAGTCCCAGCCTTTCCTTCGTAATAGTTGTCGGTTACTACTATTAAACAGACTTCTTATTTTCCAGAATTGCCCTTGCAACCTTCCAAATTTGTGTATTAGGTAGTGGGTAACCTTCTTATTGCTCCACAGGCCCCAAAGGCCCCAAAAGTAAAAGTAACACGACATAGCTGAATCAAAACACTTGTACTAAAAGATACCATTTCCCTTATAATTGGCCTTATTCATCTGAAGAGGAATAATGAGACAAAAAGGCTATAGTGAGAAATACATACAAATATAAAGCTGTATAATAACAATTTAAAAACCCCAATACAATTATGTTTATAAATGGTTCTAATAAGGCATTTATTGATGAACTGATAGTAGTTTCATCAGAAAATAACCAATGCTACCTTAACATACATTAACACTTGTGTGTGAAAAAAAATATGTACCTAGAAAACAGCCAAAGTAGTTCAAAGCTTTTTCTCCTAAGAAATTTGAAAAGCATGAATCCCTATTGTTAAGTTCATCACATTTGATAAAAGAACAAAGCAAAATCTTCATGGACTCACAAATTTTTGTTTTATCTTGCCCATTTATTATTTCCAAAAAGTAGATGCAACAGAATGGAAGAACTCTTTAAATAGCTGGTTGTTTTGCAATGTAGTTTACAAAGCTCATGCTGGCAAAAAACATTGCCCTTCTAAGTCTCCTGTGTTTTGCCAAGGGGTTTTAATTATATCTTAACACAAAGCTCATTATTAAAAAGGTGTAAAGGAACACAACATTCCTGCAAACTAACAGTGAATTTTTTCTACCTTTAAGTAGTTATTTACTTAAATCTAATACTGATGCTTATGCATAAATGGTTACCATGGTTAGGTGACAGAAATAGGCACCCATAGATCAGCTGACCAACTAACAAACTCCTACACATCCTTAAATGTCCTACTCAATTACCTCCTCTTCAATAACCACGCGAGCACTGCTTATCACTTCCTTTTATGTTAACCGTTATACTTATTAAAGACTTCTACCACTACAATTATCTTGCTGTGTTGAAATGTTTATTGCATTCTTGCTTTCTCTGCTAAACTCTAAGCTTTTTAAAGTCAGGATCAGTATATTCATCCCTACAAGTTCAACACAGTGCCTGCATGCAGTAAGCATTCAACAGATGCCTATTGCATTATTAATCGCAAATTCTTTATATTAGAATAAATATTAAGTACAATCTGAAAAAAATCACTCTGAAACCCAAAGGCAAGTGTATTATAAAAAAGATTGGATATACTCCGATCTTTGAGGCAACTGCATACAGTCCAAAGGACACAGGCTTTGTAATCAATACACCTGGACTAGACAATGGCTCCACTGTGTCCCGCCTTGAGCGAATTAAATTTCTCGCAGCTTAAGTGCTTTAGACAATGGGAGGAAGAGCTACTGTGGATTGTTGTTGCTTGGAGCACAGAAAGTACTGAATTTTCCTTTTCCAGGGGAGACTGAGAAAAGGTAACTACACCACCTGAGATGACAAAACTAAAACAATGTCAAGTAACTTACTTCCTACTGTTGGAACAGACTGACAGATAAGGTGAAGACTTGACACTCATAAAATAAATGTTTTATTTATAGGTACATGGTTGCACTTTACAAGGTGAACAGCCGACCGTATCCAGTTGTCCAGGCTGGTAAAGCAGATGCAGAGGCTGCCACAGGGCTCTGACGGCAGGAGCTGTGGGACCTAGAGAGTCCCTGTGGGGTAAGTGCTCGCATCAGTGGCGGGGATAGGAGGTCTGGGTATCTCTGGTACTATTCTCAGTCATCACACTTTTGATGTTCTGTTTGGTGTGTAGTGGCATCTCATTACTATTTAAATTTGCATTTTCCTGAGTAATAATGACATTTAGTATCTTTTTATGGCTTGTTGGACATTTTTGTATCTTTTTTTTGTGAAGTGTCTATTACAGGGTTTGTTTGTTTGTTTGCCCCTTTTGGTTTTCTTTCTCTTTATGTGAGAAATAATTCCAGGCCATGAAATCCACCTAATTAAAGTGTTAAAATTCAATGGTTTTTAGTATAGTCAGAGTTGTGTGATCATCATCCCATTCAATTTTAGAACACTTCCATCATCTTACTCTCCAAGAAATCCCAGTTTATCTGTTTTTTTTTTTAGTTGCTTATGTTTTTGGTATCATATTTAAGAAATCATTGCTAAAACCTAAGGTCAGAAAAATTTACCCATTTTCCTCTAAGAAATCATAGTTTTAACAATTTTTAATCTTTGATCTATTTTGAGTTAATTTCTATATATGATGTGAGGTATGGACCCAGTTTCATAAGGGCCCATATGAAATTGGCTATCCAGTGTCCCAGCACCACTACTTGAAAAGACTGTCTTTTCTTCATTGTCACTGTTATCGAAAATCGACTGATTTTTGGTATAAGTAACAAAGTGCCAAGAGCCTGGGCCAGGAGAGAGACTGGTATTCGAGAATCAGGAAGGAAGTCAGCAAAGGAAGTATCAGGAGGGCCAAGTTCACAGAAGTGACGAAGTAATGGAGGCAGGTGGTGGGGAGCCTGTTTGGCCTCGCAGACCACCGCTGGGGCCGCTCTGTATGCCTGTACCGCACAGTGGCCTCTGGAATGGGGCAGCACAGAGGTTCCGGCCATTCTAAGGATTCCCCTTCTTACTCTGGAGCGGGAAGCCTTTGGAGGATCCTGAGTAGAATGGTTTGACCAGACTTGCATTTCAATAGGATCAGTGACTCTGGCTGTTGCGTTGAGAACAGCAGGGGTGGAAATAAAGAGATCACTTGCAATGAACAAAGTGAGAGACAATGGTGGCCAGGAGGAAGGTGACAGTAGTAGTGGTGGTAAGGATCCAGCCCTATATGAGCACCTGAAGAAATGGGGAAGGCTGAGATGGGGAGGCTGAGGCGGGGGGAGGCTGAGATGGGAAGGCTGAGGAGAGGGAGGGCTGAGGTAGGGGGAGGCTGAGGCAGGGAGGAGGCAGAGATGGGAAGGCTGAGGTGGGGGAGGTTGAGGTGGGGAGGCTGAGGTGGGGAGGCTGAAGCAGCAGAGGCTGAGATGGGAAGGCTGATGTGGGGGAGGCTGAGGTGGGAGAGGCTGATGTGGGGGAGGCTGAGGTGGGGGGAGGCTGAGATGGGAAGGCTGAGGTGGGGGAGGCTGAGGTGGGGGGAGGCTGAGGTGAGGGAGGCTGAGGTGGTGGAGGCTGATGTGGGGGAGGCTGAGGTGGGGCGAGGCTGAGATGGGAAGGCTGGGGTGGGGGAGGCTGAGGTAGGGGAGGCTGAGATGGGAAGGCTGAGAAGGGAAGGCTGAGGAGGGGGAGGCTGAGGTGGAGGGAGGCTGAGATGGGAAGGCTGAGGTGGGGAAGGCTGAGGAGAGGGAGGGCTGAGGTGGGGAAGGCTGAGATGGGGAGGCTGAGGTGGGGGGAGGCTGAGATGGGAAGGCTGAGGTGGGGGAGGCTGAGGAGAGGGAGGGCTGAGGTGGGGGGAGGCTGAGATGGGGAGGCTGAGGCAGGGGGAGGCTGAGATGGGAAGGCTGAGGTGGGGGGAGACTGAGGAGAGGGAGGGCTGAGGTGGGGGGAGGCTGAGGCGTGGGGAGGCTGAGATGGGGAGGCTGAGGTGGGGAGGTTGTGGCAGGGGAGGCTGAGGCGGGGGAGGCTGAGGCAGGGGAGGTTGAGGCGGGGGAGGTTGAGGTGGGGGAGGCTGAGGCGGGGGAGTTTGAGCTGGGGGAGGCTGAGGAGAGGGAAGGCTGAGGCAGGGGGAGGCTGAGATGGGAAGGCTGAGGTGGGGAGAGGCTGAGGAGAGGAAGGGCTGAGGTGGGGGGAGGCTGAGGAGAGGAAGGGCTGAGGTGGGGGGAGGCTGAGGAGAGGAAGGGCTGAGGTGGGGGGAGGCTGAGGAGAGGAAGGGCTGAGGTAGGGGGAGGCTGAGGTGGGGGAGGTTGTGGCGGGGGAGGCTGAGGTGGGGGAGGCTGAGGTGGGGGAGGCTGAGGCGGGGGAGGCTAGGTGGGGGGAGGCTGAGATGGGAAGGCTGAGGTGGGGAAGGCTGAGATGGGGAGGCTGAGGTGGGGAAGGCTGAGATGGGGAGGCTGAGGTGGGGGGAGGCTGAGGAGAGGGAGGGCTGAGGTGGGGGGAGGCTGAGGCGTGGGGAGGCTGAGATGGGGAGGCTGAGGTGGGGGAGGCTGAGGTGGGGGAGGCTGAGGTGGGGGGAGGCTGAGGTGGGGGAGGTTGTGGCAGGGGAGGCTGAGGTGGGGGAGGCTGAGGCGGGGGAGGCTAGGTGGGGGGAGGCTGAGATGGGAAGGCTGAGGTGGGGAAGGCTGAGATGGGGAGGCTGAGGTGGGGAAGGCTGAGATGGGGAGGCTGAGGTGGGGGGAGGCTGAGGAGAGGGAGGGCTGAGGTGGGGGGAGGCTGAGGCGTGGGGAGGCTGAGATGGGGAGGCTGAGGCGGGGGAGACTGAGGTGGGGGGAGGCTGAGGTGGGGGAGGTTGTGGCAGGGGAGGCTGAGGTGGGGGAGGCTGAGGCGGGGGAGACTGAGGTGGGGGGAGGCTGAGGTGGGGGAGGTTGTGGCGGGGGAGGCTGAGGCGGGGGAGGCTAGGTGGGGGGAGGCTGAGATGGGAAGGCTGAGGTGGGGGGAGGCTGAGGAGAGGGAGGGCTGAGGTGGGGGGAGGCTGAGGCGTGGGAGGCTGAGGTGGGGGAGGCTGAGGTGGGGGAGGCTGAGGCGGGGGAGGCTAAGGCGGGGGAGGTTGAGGTGGGGAAAGCTGCAGGAGGAACAGGTTTGGAAGGAACAATCTGGAGTTCATTTGTGAGTACGAGGAATGCTAAGTGTCTGACAAATAGTAAAAGCTCAATAAATGGGAGTTGCCGTTATCATCATCATAATCTTGAATCATTCATTAAAAGACTGTTAAGAAGAACCAGAGAGCCCTTCTGGAACCCTTTCAGGAAGAGGAAGGCGGATCTGTTTCGGCTGTAGAACAGAAGAGGAGGTTTTAGGAGCCATCCTGAAGGTGCTTCATGTAAACTCCTGGAAATCATGTTCGATTTTTATTTATTCATTTATTTAAGGTATTATTGATATACAATCTTATGATGGGGTCACATGAGCTATGTTCAATTTTTTAAGTATATATAAGCATACATACATTCTTCTTAGAAGAGAGGGACCGCAGCTTTTATCAGATTCCCCAAGGAGTTGTAAGCCATTGAAGTTTAAGGAGCGCTTTCCCAAAGGCAGCCTTATAAATCTGAACGGAGAATTTCCTATTGAATTCATTTACAAACCAACCAATGAGTGCTGCCCGCCAGCACACAGGGACCGTCGGGGCCTAGCGTCCTGCATTTCGCTGCCCGGTAAGCTTGGTCCTCAGCCCGCGCACCCAGCATCAGCTGCTCCTGAGCGCCCAGCTCACTTCTCCTTAACTTCTACCCCTGCTTGGCAGAGCTGTCCTGGAGCCTATTTGTATTTAGAATAGGACTGGTGAGGTTCAGGGCTTAAAGGAGTGAAATGGAGCAAGGAGTTTTCACTGTCAGCAAGATCTCTTGAGCACAGAGGGTGTGCTCGAACTGTATTCCCGCGGTCTCTCCACCTCTGGTTTGCCAGGACATGGAGCAACTCTGTTAGGCTGAGGCTGGGACCTGCCCTAAGTAAATACAGCTTAGCCAGACAGTGAAACAACAAGTAAAACAAAATTTAGTAGAAGATCCAAGGGGTATTATAAATGTAAGTCAAATTATAAGGTTTTTACTCTCTTGAAAGAGAACACTGGGATCAGGGATGCAGCAGATTCTAGCATAGAGTCTGCAGTGGCATAAATACGGTCAGTGACATCATGAAAACCCAGATGCTTGCTGACATCTGAGAGGATCTTTTTCAGCTTTGTAACTCAGGGAACCTCCCACTTTCCCCCAACCTCATCCCTTTCCAACTGGGCAAAAGTTGTATTTCATCATATAAAAGACCTATTAAAAAGCTCAGACTGAATAAAGTACCTGAGTGGAAACTGGCTCCTACTTGAATTATCTGAGGTTCAGTGGGCTCTTGGTACACGCCAGCTTATCTACCCTGAATAATTTTCTTATCAAAATTACAGACTCATTAGGTTTCTAGATATTTGATTTCTCAAGTTCCCAATTTCTTCCATAACAAGTTACAAGTGTGAGGGGTTTTCTTTTTTTAAGCCAACGTGACTGTGTTTATTCTTTTTATGATAGGAAAACTACCAGAAATAGCATGAAAATGTTCAGTTTTTACTGATGTTCCTGAGGCTTTTTTCCCTCTGTGGTAATATGATGAAAACAGACTAAACAGTACACATTGACTTAATATATACCCCTGGCTACTGCTGCCTGCACAGAAGCAGCACCTTCACCCAGTTAGGGGTGGGAAAGGGCTACTGGCAGGGAAGAATTAAGTGATATAAAACAGGGTTTCTACTGGTCTCATTTAAAATCTGTATCTTGGCACTGCTCACGGCATTTGAGATTAGACAAAGAAGTAATACCACCCAGAGATACCAGGCACCTTCCACGTTCTTGTTCTGTTTAGATACGATAAGGAAGATAAGAAGCTGATCCTCATGAATAGTGCTCTGGGGCCATTACTATTATAGCAACAGTGAAATCCCCAGAGGAAACAGGGAATCTCTAGAGAACAGTGAAACTCAGAGTGGTTAAATAAACCCTGGGAGCGGCATATCCGCTGAGTGGGAGAAGGGTTATGGGCATGGGCAGCGTGGCTCCAACGGCAGCGATTCTGTACGCTGTATTAGAGTTGCCCTCATCACCTCCCATGTGGTTTTACCATTGCTTAGGAGGAGCAGCCTCATCAGGTAGTTGGTCTTGTTAATTATGTCAGAAAAAATTGCCTTAAGATCAACTGTTCCCTCCTTCAAATATTTAAGTGGCTTAGAGCCAATAATTCTATATATTTGGTCATATATATATTCATATAATTCCACTATTTTACCTGCTTTCCACAATTAGTTTTGGAGGGCTTACAGGAATGTCACAGCACTCAAAAAGAGACAGTTCCATGGGTGCTCTACTGAGATTTCTTTTTAATGGCCACAGTAAACAGTAAGTGTGAATCTTTTCTGAGAATGTGCCAAGCTAAAATTATATCTGACATATTTATGGAACAGAACTTAAAGAGATAATTTATATCTTGTAGGAGCAGGCCCCAGGGCTGCTTTCTCAAAAAAAGTACTTGGCCTGGCCTGCAGCAAGACTCATTAATCTTTCTTAAGAGGTTATAACCCTACCCCACTTGCCTGTTAAAGCAAATGGATCTGAATTTGGCCACATGGACCAGCTACGTTCTAGGTTCTTGCCAGAGATTCGAATCTCAAATTAATCTTTCCTAAGAGGTTATCACCCTACCCCACTTGCCTGTTAAAGTAAATGGATCTGAATTTGGCCACATGGACGAGCTACATTCTAGGTTCTTGCCAGAGATTCGAATCTCAAATTGTCAGTAGTCCAAATCTCATCAAATGTATCAAATGTCTAGTTGTGAGAAATAATACATACAGACACTGCATGTAGTCTATACATCTTTGATATGCTATAATGGCTTGGCACAAAGAGCAGGAGAAACGTACAAACTTGGATAGCACTGTTTTGGAAAAATTACACTCAGATCTCGTGCCAGCGGCTCATTATTATAAGGAATAGTGGCATGACACATGGCATTGTCTTTAGTCAAAGAAGGCTGGTGAAAATTGTCCATTACATCTGGGCCCTATTTTTCCTAGTCACAATGCCTTACCTGTGGGTTTTATTCTTTTAAACTACAATTTCAAACTTACAAAAAATGTTTGCAAGAAAATAGTACAAGGAATCTCCACATATCCATTATGCAAATTCACCAATTGTTTACATTTCAGATCATTTGCTTTAGCATCCTCTCTGGGTTTGTATACGTGAATGTTTTTCCTGAATCAGTTGAGAGTAAGTTGGACATTGTGCTCCTACCCCTAAGTCTTTCACTGTACATATCCTGAGAAAAAGAACATCCTTCCATATAACCAGAGAATAATCATCCATATCTGAAACTTTATGATAAAAATACTATTTTCTAATCTACACTTGATCCAAATGTTGTCATCTGCCCCACTAATGCTCTCTATAGCTACTTTTTCCAGCCTAGGATCTATATTATGATCACACAATGCATTGGATATCACAGCTCTTTGGTCTGTACCCTCTGTCTGTCTTGATCTTGACCTTTTTGAAGATGATAGGCCAGTTACTTTAAGGACTAACCCTCAATTTGGGTTTAATTGATGTTTCCTCATGATTAGATGCAGGTTGTGCATTTGTGGAAGGAATGTCAATGAAATGGTGTTACCTGTCTTAGAAAGTATCAGGAAGCATGTGATGCTAGTTCTCCCATAATGATCACATCATTAATGTGGAGTCACTATGTTTTCTATTGTAATTAATGGGTAAATTGTGGGGAGATGAATTGAGACTTGTGTGAAAACATCCTGTTCCTCATCAAACTATCACCTACCCATTTAGGATCCAATCACACTTGTTTAACTCCACCATTCCTTCTCTGTATTGTTTGGACACATATTTTGTCCACTTGGGCAGGTACACATTCGTTGGACAGATTCCTGAAGTTGGATAACTGAGTTGCAATATACTTACATACTAAACTTAGATCACTTCTGCCAATTTTTATAAGTACTTTTGTAAGTTTCTCAAAAAGGCTATAGCCATTTATATTCCCCAATATCAGGGAATGAATGCCTTAAAAAATCAGGTTCTCACCAACTCCTGGTATTATCATTATATGTAATTTTTACTAATCTGATGAGCATTTCCAAGACACAGAAATTTTTAAGGTGTAGAAGAAAGAAGAGAAGCAGGAAATCTGAGAGTTTGCAGCAGCTGGATTTGATATATTTTCAATGCAGGTAGGGCAAGTGGCCACCTCAGACAGGAAGGAAGATGGTGATGGGGCTGCCGGGCTGAGAGGTAGTAAGGGGCTGGGAAAACTCCTAAGCAGCTCACAAGAGAAGTAAAATGTTTGCTGACCTCTCGGAAGTTCTGTTTGAGATTATCAGCATGAACTTCATGCCAAACACAGTTGACACATTTTGGAGACATATGAGGAAAGCTTAGAAAGCTGGCGTCGGGGGAAAAAAGTTCAAAGAGTAATCCAAGTGACTGCAGTGGCCGGCCCAGAGAGGAAGGCTAACCAGGAAGTGATTCTAGTGTGCCAGACCAGGCAAGGTCCAGGCTGGTAAGAAGGCACACGCAACCTGAAGGAAGTGAACAAAAAGGTCCAGAAAAGATTGGAGGGAAGGCTAGGCTCAAAGGGGATTAAAGAACTTGTTCAGAGAATGAGAGAATGGAGAAAAATGGAAGATATGGTCAAAGAAGAAATCTGACTTTGAGGTCTTAAAGGTGCAACAAGTGTTAAGACCCAGTGTGTCACTATGCTTATGAATGGCTGAAGTGAAGGTCAAAATGTCACAAGTCCAAGATGTTGGCATGGTGTTGAACTGGTTATCAATAGGGTTACTAAAATTAGGGAAGGGGTGCAAAAAAACTGGAGGGAAGGGAAGCTAAACCTAATGAGTAAGTCATCAGAAAAGGCAAGCGTGCATCCTAGGAGTCAGCTAACGACGGGACTGAGGGTAGGTGGTCAGAAGAGCTCCTTCCAACACAAGGCTCTGTTGAGAAAGAACTTCCTAAAGTGATGTTTAACTATTATCACTTTGTTGAGTGCAAGAAGCAGAATGGGAAGATAAACAGTCCAAGGACAGGGAGTTTCACTTAAGATGAAAGGATAAATAAAACTTGCTTGGCTAAGATTCAGAGAGCTTGTGCACACAGGACTGTCCTCAGAGCACAATGGGAGGGACTAGCAGAGGACGATAAGCAAAGAGAATGAGGCTTAAATATTTAGGGGAAGAAAAATTTTTTAATTCCTAGAGACATTAAGAAAACCTCCAAAGCTTCTAAAACAGACATAAACCAAGTTAAGCTTTACAGAGAGTATAGCCCATAAACAGATTCATACCTCTCTAATGATATATTTAACTTTTCATTCCAGAAGCTAATTTAAATGAATCCTTCCCAGAAAGCAAAGTTGAAATCTGGCACCAGTGAGGCAGATCAAAGTCTCAGGGCAATTTTTTCTCTGCCAGGCACAGCTAGCACTAGCAAATGTACAGCATGCACTAATATTGTTTGCATGAAATGAATGAACATGTAATATTCCACTTGCTGACTGCTATAGCCACACTGAGCATTAGGGTACATTCTTCATCCAAGGTTTTAGTAACAACAAAAGTAGAAAGAAATAGTTAAGTATTGTAATCACTAAAAATTGCAATTGAAATGGGTCAATGTGGCACAGAAAAGGGAAAAGAAAGGGATCCAGTAATAACACAGTAAGAACACCTTTTTTGATGTATATCTCTCTGAAGTTATGATCTCTTCCCCTGCTAAGAAAGTTTGGAATAAGTCTTAAGACTTAACTCTGTTCATAAACTAAAGAGAAGGGGACCATCAATAGAACATCTTCATGACAATGATTATACAACAAGTGAATAAATCTGTTATGTTCTCCAAAGCTGTGAGGCACATTTCATCAGTGTGACACTTACAAAAGAAACTTATCAAGTTACACTGGAAAGTTGATGCTATTTATTGTACAGTCCATACAATGGAGTATCTTATATGATACTTGTACTGGTTCATTGATTAAACTTGAAGGAACTTCTTAAATGAAAATGTATCTCAATTCTTTTGTATTTGCTAAATGATCTTTATTTGTAGAATAGCTCACAATATATATCTGTAACATATTAACATAAATAATTCCAACTCCCACATAAGATTGACATGAGGATTAAACAAGCTATTGACAGTTAAACCGAGGCCAGACATACAGTAAACACTTACTAAATAGTGACCATTAACTATTGCTATTTATAGACATCAATTACAATTTATGAAATTAAAAAACATTGCAAATATAACTATAATGATTAAAAATTACATTTCACATTTATGCTGTCCTGACTTCTCTATTTTCCCAATCATTTCAAGGCTTATAAATGTTTAACATATATTTCTATGACTAGGGTCTAATTTAATCAGAGAAATTTTCTTATATAATTGATATTTTAGCAATCCTCAACTTTTCAAATTGCAGAAATATGTGGATTTTATTCTAATTAACTTGCTTATAAAGATTTTTATGTGACAGTAGTTGTGCCAGATGAAACGCTCTGATGTTGTCTCTAGAAGCATCAAAATAACACAGAAATCACACAAATAATGTGAAAATTAAAAAACAAATTTCTCCCATTTTAACACACACTATCAACCTCCCTAAATCCTGCACATCCCATCTTCTCTTTCTTCTTTTTATAGCAAAACTTCTTTAGAGAGTGATCTACATGTCTGATCTGACTCTCCTTACCCTCTGCTTGCTTCCCATTGCTGCTGCAACAAATTTCTACAAACTTGGTGGCTTTAAACAGCACAAATTTATAATTTTATGTTGTAGATTAGAAGGCTGACATAGATGTCACGGGGCTAACTTCATGGTGTCAGCAGGGGTGCACTTATTCTAGAGGCTCTAGGGGAAAGTCTGGTGGCCTTTTCCAGCTTCAAGAGGTTGCTCAGGCTCTGCCCAGGTGCCCGGCCTCCTCCTCCACCTTCAAAGCCAGCAGTGACGGCTGAACTGCTTTTCACACTGCATCACCCCACCCTCTTTTCCATCTCCATCTTCCTCTTATCTTCTGCCTTCCTATTCACTTTTCAACACCCCTGTGATTACACTGGGCCCATGCTGATAATCCAGGAAAATATCCCTACTTTAAGGTCAACTGACACAATTTTAATTGCACCTGCAACCATACTTCTCGTTTGCTGTGTAACCTGACATATTCACAGGCTCTGAGGGTTAGGATGTGGGTGTCTCTGGGTGGCTATTATGCTGCCTTACAGCTGCTCGTCAGCCTTTTACACACTACAGAAGAACTTCCACCTTCTAACACCATCACAGTCTAAGGTTAAAGACAACCTCATGTTACTCAAGTCGGTGGACGCTTTTCAGTCTTTTATTGAGTTTTCAGCTATACTTTGTAACCCAAGAGAAAGACTATTCAAAAAGAGCAAAGTGAGACTGGCACAAGAACCATCCCTGTAGGTCCAGTCCAAGTTGTTTCCCAAAAATGGTTCTGTGAAAGAAGCACTTAACTTTGGGGTAGTAACCAACTGACTTGCTCAAGATCACATAGTAAGTGACAAAGCTGGGATTTAAGTCCAAATCCATCTGATGCTAGAATCTAAAGGCCCTGCCGGATCTGACTTTACTACCACGCTGCCGCAGGACTCCACTGGGTTCACGTTCACCATTTTTTTAGTCCTCCAGAGCTCCACACACCTTCCTATCTTCAAGCTGTCAAGAAGCTGGTGGAGCCCGGTGTCTGGACTGTTCTTCTATCCCCTCTTCTTGCTCTTCTAACTTCTACTTTTTCTCTTAAGTTACACTTTAAATGTCACTTCTATGGGAGGTCTTACCTGAGAACTCCTGAATAATCTTAGGTCTTTTTGTTATATGCTCTCATTAGTACCCTCTGCGTTTCCTTCCAACTACTTATTTCAAGAGTAATTACTCAGTCATGCACTCTTTAATGCCTGTCCCCCTTTCAGATTATAAGGCTCCAAGACAAGAATCTTGACTAGGCTATTTGCCTCTATATCCAAGCACCTGGCACACACCAAGAAGCCATAAATGAAGAGTTTAAGGATTGACAATTTCTTGATGTGGTTCACCTGCTGTATCAAAGGGGTAGTACCTCACAGAGTCCTCCAGGAAACCTACACAATGAACTGGAAGAATCTGAAGCCATGTATCATCTCTCAGATGAGCAGTCATTTGTTCTCCCACTTTTGAGTCCTGCAAGGCTGACTGTTTCTAAACTGACTCAGCATTAGCTTCATGAACTATGCAGAAAAGGCAAAACCCAAAAGTTTGGGTGAAGTTTATGTCTAGAGGAGTAATGAGTTAGAGTGCTCAAGATGTCTACCAACGTGCAATAATCCTAGTACTGTGACACATTAATAATCTCCCTTTAAAAGTTAATTTTAAATTGCAATGTTACAATGCCAGATTCTTTATTGTCCCCTTTTAAACAAAAATCGTTTTTTCTATTTAACTATAATGACGTTCCTTTAAATTAGGCCAAACTTTTTTCATATTAGGGATGCAATTTATATCTCATTTCAATGACATTTAATTTATACAGATATTTAACAAGAGCAAGTAGATTTTGTTTTGTTGTAAGATTACCTCACCATCAATCATGTTTCCTTCTCGGATTTAGGATTGCACCTGTGCATGTGTGGGGGTCGGTGTGCTGGCCTGTGTACGTATCTGTCTGTCTGTGTGTATAGGAAGGTGGGTAGAGACTGGAGGAGGGAGAAGTAGCCTTTAAACTAGTTTTGTTTTTTAAAACACTGAATTAATCTTAAGAACTTAAGAACTAAGAACTTAAAGATCTCCACAAAATTTCCAGGATTTCAGCAACTCCCTAAGGCAAAATTATTCAAACAGTTGACAGTACCTTATAGGGTTAGTATAAACAATATTGTGTATTTGAATGTTGTATATTTGATATCATAATATCATATATTTGAAAGTTGCTGAGAGTACATCTTAAAAGTTCTTACAAGGAAAAAATTTTACTTGTGTGAGGTGATGGATGTTAACTAAACTTATTGGGGTAATCATTTTCAATATATACATATATCAAATCATGTTGTATACCTTAAGCTAATATGTTAGATGTCAATAAGACTGGAAAAATATATATCTTATGGGATTAACATTAGGGTACACAGCATCTGTTCCCAATCAAAATTATTATTTTCTAAGTGCATCTCATTTAATTATTTACATTTCAAAACAAAAAAATTGGGGTTCAAAGTCACTTGTATTTACAACTTTTTCAATTCACACTACTAACATCACTGTTGAGAAGTCACGCTATTAGAGCATTAAAAACATGGAACAAACTCACTTTGTTGAGAAGGAATATACATTGTTAGTTGGTAGAGAACAGTTTTAGTTGGTCAAAATCTCTGCATATCTGATTTGAATTGAACTAGAAACATCTCCACTGTTCGTAGTTGATATGCTTCTATTACCAAATGAAACAGAAGAAACTGAAATAGAAACTGAAATCTGCAGGAGACACCGTGTTCAATAAGCCTACAGAAACGACCTGAACAGCCCTGTTTTCCATTGAGGAACCAAAACCATGGAAAGAGCTGGTCAACTTTTTAAGGCTATGCTTTGTTCTTGCAATTTCATGGACATCAGCTCGAAGGGGAGGAAGAGGCGGAGTTAACTGACAAAAAGAAGGGCTAAATCCTGTATCTCCTGCTTTCAAGGAAAGAGTCTCTGCTCTGCTTCTACTCTCCAAACACCTACTTATTTCTAGTAATACCCTGACCTCTAGTCACCTGACCTTTTTATGTCAAATTCCCTGAGAAATTCTCTCATATTTCTTCTTATGGTGACATATTCCAAAGAGCTAACTGCCATTATCCGGTTCTTCCCCCGTAACTCAGACCCCGCCCCGCCCAGGCCTGTACTATTATTTGGGTCTTCTTTTCATCTTTTTCCCCCTACAGACTTTCCTCTCCCCTCAGCTATGCCTCACACACATTCACTCCTACACATTCTGGGTCTCATTCCCACCTACTCTTCCTCCCTCAGACCACCTAAGACTCTCTTGATTGCTTCTCGTCTCATATCTAAAATACAGTCTTAACATGTTGACACACACCTAAAAGTAATTCCCTTTCAATGTCATGCCAGTCACATCACTTCTTCTTTTGGCTTTAGCTCAACATTGTAATAGCGCTCCTGCAACGCATTCAGCTTATCAAAATCATTACAAAGTTCTGACTGAGGCATGTCTATTTATCAGTGTTGCGAATTAGTCTTACTCACTTTAAAGCAAGGCAGCGCTTCAGCTGCTTGTACTGCGCATGTCACGGTCCGTTCTGTTACTGTTTCAGCAAGTATTCTCATCCTTGCAATTTTCAAGATGAAATTAATAGTCAAAAGGGAGACTTTCATGTTTTAAATACCTCATATTAAAAGGGTGACTCATGATGACAGACTGTCTACAGGGGTGGCATTCATTACTGAGAAGGCTCTTTGGCATCACCTTTATAAACACTTTTGTGATTTGCTTCTTTAGTGTTCTTTAATGTCTTAATTCTACTGATTAATCTGACACTTTATACAGTCATAAATCAGCTGGTGTTTTGACAAAACTACCACTAACAGATCAGAGAACACTAAAAGAAAAATTGTTTTTCACAGAATATTTTTCACATAGAATTCCCTCCCACTGTTAGCTGAAATGAATATGAGTTTTAAGGGAGAGAGGGAGAGAACAGATAATATTTCTTGTTGTAACCATGCAGAAGTATAGAAAAAGTTATAAAAGGAGGCATGGTCTCGCTGTTACAAGATTTGGAAAGGCCAAAGAAAGCATAAAGAAGAAGAAAACTCATCAAATCCATAGCATACCACTGGATAATCAAAAAAGATATTGATATAGAATTAAAAAAAAAAAAGAAATGTGACTTATAACAGATGGGTTTACAGGAGAGGTCAATAAATTACAGCCCAGAGGACAAATCTAGTCCAGGGCTGCTGAAGACAGAGGTTAGCCAAACAAATGTAAGGCAATTATAACTAAACAAAGCACATTGTAGGAAACTATCATACAGACAGTTCTGATGGAAATTCTATGTTCCATACCTGGCAAATGTCAAATGTAAGGATCTGTCAAGATAACGCTAGCATTATAATAATCTTATCATCTGAAGAGGCCTATGCCCATCAGGCAAATTTTATCCCAAAAGAACAAGCCTGGTCAGGAGCTGGCCAGTGAGCTGTGAATCCTAACAGGAGGGTGACGGCCTAGGCCCCAGGCTCCGTGTCTGCTCCCAAAACACCTTAAGGAACAGCAAGAATGATTATCAATCTCCATGACCTATTCCTTCAGCAAGACTCTGAGACAAGGAAAACCCATACACACCCAAGGGCATGCTGCGGGCAGGCTAAGAAAGAACAAGGCAGGACACAGCACTGCAGGGAGGTAAGAAAACACAGTAAGATAGCAGGAGAGAAAAATCAATGAGCAAAGATAATTGCGCTCAGCAAGAAGCTACGGTGGAAGAGAAGACTCTGTTTACAACAGCGACAGAGGATAGAATATGTGTGAGGAATTCAAGGGAAGTGGGCAGGAGTTAAATGACAAATCATTCCTGAAGGTCCCAGAAGTAGATTTTACCATAAGACACACTATGTTCTTGAACAGGAAAAACCAATACCATAAAAATGTCGATTCTCCCTAAATTGATTTTTAAAATATAAAACAATCCCAACAAAACACCTTAACAAGTCCCCCCACCCAGAACTAGACAATTTGACCTAAAGTTCATGTCGAATAATAAGCATGATGAGCCTCCCAAAATCTGTAAAATAATAGCAATGAAAGATAAAGGGGGACTAGTCTTGCCAGGTTTTACAGTAAAACATACTGTAAAACATTGACCAACTAGAAGAGTACAGTAGTGGCTTATGATTCAACAAACCAAAGAGAACAGAGTCAAGAAACAGAACCCAAATATATTTAAGAATTTAAATATGAAAAAGGCAGCACCTCTAGTTAGTATAAACTTGGGACTTTTTATTAAATGGTGCTGTAAAAACTCAGGAGCCATTTGAAAAAGATTAAGTTGGATACTTACTTCATGTTATACCTAAAGAAAAACTCCTCATGGATCAAAGTCCTCTATGCAAAAATAAAACTATGCAAAAAACATCAGCAAATCCCTTTATTACCTCAGAGTTGAAGAGATCTTTCTAACAATGACTTAAAATCAGTAAGCCATAAAAATAGTTTTGAAATAAATTCCATTACATATAAATTAAAAATTTTTACATAGTCAAAGCATCATAAAGTAAGACAAATGAAAAACAGGGAAATATTTACAATGCGTATCACAAATGAGTAATCTCCCTAAGAACTCCTAGGAAAGTGAGAAGAAAAACTGGGCAAAGGGTAGAAATAGATAATTCTCAGAAAAAAAAAACCATGACCCTTTAAACATATTAAAAAGTGTTCAACCTTATTAAGAAGAAAAATGCAAACTAACTCTACACTGAGAAACCACTATTTGTCTAGGAGACAGGCAAATATCCAGAACTTTGATAATATGCTTATGGAGGGAAGAGGCACTCTAATACACTGCTGTTGAGAGTGTAAAATGGTGCAAGTCCTATGGAAGGGTATATGCAAAATTACAGAGGGCAGAAATACAGATCTAACAACCTCCTTCCAGGAATCAAGACTTCAGTTTATTCTATGCAAATGGCAAAGGGAAATGACATACGTACCAGTTATACCCTGAAACGTGAAAATAAAAGACTGGAAACAGCCCAAGGATCCAGTCATAGAGAACTGGTTGAGCACACCATGGAATGGAATCCAACACTATGCAGGAATCACAAAGAATGGGGAAGAGCTTCCCAATCGGATACAGAATGATCTCTAGGATACATTGTTAAGTGAAAAAAACATCAGAACAGTACCCAGAGCAGGCTTCCTTTGGTCATGACTGATGGTGGTTGGTATCAGGGCCCCTGAAGTCACAGCACCACTTTAATTAGCTGTTCAACTTCTAACTTTGAATACTAACACTTCAAAGGAATGAATCTTGCCTTTCCATTTGAAATTGTATCTCAGGGTAACCAAAGATTTACAGTGGATGAAAGAAAGCCATATTTTACAGAAGACTGCCAACTACTAAATATAGAAGAAATGACAGATTCAGAATATCACCATTTTGCAACTCATAATGAAATAATTGATTCAAGCAAGGAATTATCAAGTGTTAAATGTTAAACCCATCAAGTGTCAAAACATCACACAGGTTATTTTCACCTCTAAGGAAAAAATGTTAACTTTCTTATAAAGGGATCAGATTATCATCTCTGCAATTCAGTCTTAGCATTACCAATGATTAGATAATAGATTTGAGGTGATACAAAACAAAATATGCAAAATCACCTATGGTACATCCCAGCTACAGTGCCACTCTATCAAGGTTTTAGGTCTAACTTCCCAACTACTGGAATTCAGTAGAACAAGTAATAAGCTAAAAGGCACTTTTTACAAGATCATTTTTCAGACCAATAAACCAACGATACAAAAGACAGAATGTTTCAGATTAAGAGACTTTAAGGACATAACAACCCAGCCTTGAAATGAGTGCTCCTGGACTTGATCCTGGTTTGGACAAATCAACTGGAAAGGATGTTATGTGACAAACAGTGAAAATGTGAACATGGACTTGTGCAGTAGCTCTGGCCATGAATTCTCTGCAATCCCCTCATCAGGAAGTGATGTCTTTGGCAAGGATGTGGAGAAAAGGGAGCTCTTATGCACTGTTGGAAGGAATGTAAATTGGTGTAGCTATTATAGAAAACAGTATAGAGATTCATCAAAAATTGAAAACAGAACTACCACATGATCTAGTGATTCCCTTTCTGGGTATTTATCCAAAGACAAAAACACTACCTTGAAAAGATATGCACCCCCACAGTTTACATTATTTACAACAGCCAAGATATGAAAACAACCTATGTGTCCACTGATGAATGAATGGATAAATTGTGGTGTGTACACATACACACACATAGGTATATTATTCAGCCATTAACAAAAATGAATTTTGCCATCTGCAGCAACTTGGATGTACCTTGAGTGCATTACACTGAGTGAAATAAGTCAGACAGAGAAAGACAAACACCGTATGATCTCACTTATATGTGGACTCTTAAAAATAACAATAAAAACAACAAAAAACCAAGCTCATAAATACAGAGAACAGACTGGTAGTTGCCAGAGGATGGGTGTGAGGGGTGGGCAAAATGGAAGAAGGTGGTCAAAAAGTACAAACTCTCAGTTATAAAATAAGTCAGTCACAGGGTTGTAATGTACACCATGGTGACTACAGTTATAATATTGTTATTGCATATTTGAAAGTTGCTAAGAGGGTACATCTTAAAAGTTCTCATTGCAACAACAAAATTCTGTAATCATGTATGTTGACAAATGTTAATTTGACCTACCGTGGTGACCACTTTACAATATATACCAATGTTGAATCATTATGTTATACACCTGAAACTAATACAGTGTTGTAGTTCAATTATTTCTCAATTTTAAAAAATCTTAAAAAAAAAAAAAAAAAATGAAGTGAAGTCTGTTTTCCTGTCCATTGAATCTGGCTGGTCTTTTGTTAAAGGGGAGGCCATGCAGGTCCCAGAGCCTGGCCTCAGGAGGCCTCGCAGCCTCTACCTCTGCCCTCTGGGCAGTCTTCACAGGTTGGCCTGAGGCTGCTGTGCTGTGAAGCTGATGGTGCCCTTAAGCTTGGATGTAAGCAGAGCTACTCATTTCTATTTGTTTCCCATTTGAAGGTTTGTGTTTTCATGTGAGGGAGGGTTCTGCTGCTGAAAGATTTCAAACCAGTGTATTAAAATGCTCTGTCCCTATAATCTACTGGGTAAACATACTGAAGGAATACATAATCACAAATTGGTAAGTAACACAGCTGAGCAGATACACACAGGAGGCAGAATGAGGGACCAAATGATACTGACTTGCTGGAACAACAGGCAGACAACAGTATGAGTGAGAACTCTGACAGGACAGGGAAAACATGACCTGTATGTAGAAAGACTGAGGATTGTTTGTTCATGGTAAGCATTGCAGGAGACTGAAGTGTAACCTTAGGACTCAAAAAGTGAATGCAATTTTAGGCATCATTAATAAAAGTGTAAGTTCCAAAATGAGAACATTCAATAAAATTGCCAAATATGTATTAAAAAACCTGTTTGTACTACCAACAGTCAAAGAATAAAGGCAGCACACTGTTTGGCAAACTTTGAAATGGGTCAGACCTGAGTTCCAATCTTTGTTCTCAAGCTTACACAAGACATGTAACTTTGGGAAACACAGCTTCCAGAAACTTCTGACATCAATAACGAGGGGATTTGGGTAGCGCTGTTGTGAGAGTCAGTGACACTATGGATAACCTAGCATAGCTTTGGCATTCTGGAGGCACTCAAGAAATAGCTAATGCTTACAGAGCACACTGTGAAATTTTATCTCCTCTAATTCATAGAATAGTTCGGTAACGGTATTATAATACATAAACGTAAGTTATCACCAGAATGCAATTACAGTTGTAACATGAAATACTCAATGATGACAGAGTATAATGCTAGAAGTATTGCCATTTACTTCTAGTAGGAAGAGAAAATGGAACAACTTTTCAGCAAAGTAATTTGGTTGATGTGTAGAGGACTTTTCCAGAGTTCATATACAATGGTCCAACTCTATTTGGGAAAGGAAAGAATTTAGAAAGTGCCTGTGGGTAGAAGTGGGAGTGATCAAAGGGTTGACTGACTAATAGATATCTCCATTATATGCAGGTTTTTCACCAGAAAAGCAAAGTGTCTCTAAGAATAGAAGTGTCTCCTTTCTTTTTATTTTTCCCATTTGCTGATTTCCATAAATATTGCATCAACCCAAACCTGTATGTTGTGAGACCTCCTAAAGCAGGACTCTGTGGCCCACCTCACCATTCAGCTCCTCACGTGGGAATGGAGCACCCTACCCAGGAAAGCAGGCACTCCTATCTCAAGTGTTTCGTAAGATTAATGAAGGAGTGTGGAATAGAAGTATATAAATTCCTTCCGCTTGGGAGGCCCCAAACCCACAGCAAGTCATGTTCAGGGAAATGCTGCCTCAAAGAGAAGAACCGTAGTCAAATTAGTTCATTTCTTCTAAGTCTGAAATATGTTGCCCTTTGAATGAATTACAACTCAAGAATCCAGGCCAAATGTTTTCCTAAAAAGCTTGACAGCTGACACTTACCTAAAATGAGATGAAGTTTAGTTTCTGTCTGGAAGGCATAGTGCAATGTGACCAAAAATGGCGACTGTCGAATGTGTTCCAGGACTTGTCGCTCTGTCCTTGTATGTTCTGTAGTTTTGGCCTTTTGAACTATTGTTGCCTTTTTCAAAACTTTCATGGCATACAGCTTTCCAGTATCATGGCCACTTATTTTACGAACTAGAAATACTTTTCCATAAGCTGAAAATGAAGAGAAAAAAATGAAAAGAATTAAAATGCTACTTCAGCAGAATGGTAATTTACTGGAAATTGAAAGTTACAGTACACAAAAAAACACTCTTTGAATGAAAATGTTTCCTTAGTGCTGTTTCAAATGGTCCTTTGATAGATTTCTTCAATTCTATGCCAAATACATTTCTATGTCTAACCCTTAGCATTTATATATCTAACCACTGTTTACGAAGTTATGCTTTCACCCTTTTGCTGTTATTCTTGTTTCAATATTTTTAGCTGTACGAAACTCGCTGTTATGTGGTCAATTAACGACAATCCAATTCTGGAACTAGGACATTTTTAGACATCAGATAAAACCTCTAGGCTTTGCTATCAATGAAAACAGTTCTTAATAAGAATGCCATGCACACAATACAAATAAAGTACCTCAAGTACGCTTCCATACTTAAAAAAAAAACAAACCCAAAACTAAAGCAACCTAAGCTGACATTATATAAACAAAACAGGTCTTCAGATTAAAAAAGCATTAGAAGACACTAAATTGCAAGCAATATGGCAGAAGCCCCTTAACATCTCTGGACAGTAATTAATGGCTTAGTAGATCAACCTCATTGTGTTTTCTCTAAGTGAGGACACAGCTGGGCAAATCATGTGTGCAGCGCCAGTCCTGCAGGTGAGAAGTTGGGGTCACAGGGGCACCATGCCTCCAGCAGAGCATTTATTTCCTAGAGAAAGGGGAAGGTGGCAGAAAGAAGTGGGAGGGAGAGGGAGGAGAAAGCGCTGGCAAAAACAGTGTGAGAGGGAAGGGGTAGGTCCCCAATTCATCCCGACAAGGTATGAATTCTCTTCCCTTTTAAAAATGTTAACACCTCCTGGGAAGGCTAGGCCCAGTCCACTCTGGAGTTGAAATACTTTTGCCAGACCACTCAGGAGCTAGCCTGAGTTCTGACCCACAGCAGTGCTTCCATACACTCCACCCACACTACCTCTCCAGTATTCAGCATAGGAATCTGTTCTGATCCTCCCACTAGAGTAAGAGAGCCTACAGGAAGGGCTCTTGTACCCTGTATCATTATTCAGTTCAGTACTTTGGGAAGTGAATTAGTACTGACACATGACACACGATACAGAATTGGGTCACCTGCCCAAGATCCCACTTGGCCACTAGGTCCTACTCCTGAGCTGGGTTTTCACGGCCTTAACTGAATGACCTCACCAGCAAATAAATAAGGAGGCAGACTTTAAATTCAAGTCACAGTACAAGTTTGGTGTTATAGCGGAGGAATGGACACAGTGCTACCACTTCCAAGAGAGAAAGGTTTGTAAAGGTTGTTATTGACTTGGGGCAGGGGAAGGGGGAAACCTAAATATTAGAAAATGTTCCTTATTTTGAGCGCAAACAGGCCTTTTATATAATACTCATTTGTCGGTCCTTCTATACCCTCTGGACCTACAAAAAAGAGTATCACTCCTCTTCTGTAAGATAATTTATAAAATATTTTAAAACATTATCATGCCATCTTATCTGGGCAAAATGTCCCTCTGTGAATTTGTAGATTTTTCTTTTCTTTCTGTTATTAAAAAAAAAAGTCATATTTCACTTCAAATAATTGTGAGGTAGCACAAGATGCTAATATATGTTGTCAAATAATATAAACTCATCATTATTGCCATGTTATGTGCTATATGGTCAAATAATCAACAGTCATGTGATGATAATGCAGTTTTCCAATAACATGAAGACTACATATCCTGCCAATGATTATTTTCATCTATCAGAAAATGTCAGGTAAAAAAGTATAATGAAGTTCACAAATCTTTTGTTTTTGCTTTTATAACTACCATGATTAACTAAAGCTAGAATACTTCTATCCCACAGTAAGTGCTAATAGATGCTTATGTCAACAAAATCAAGGAGTGCCTTCCAGCGTCTCAAACAACAAATACTTCAGACTAACAGTGCCTTACTTATTAAGTAGGCTGCCTAACTAAAACATAGCTGCCTCCAAACAGCCTTGATTTTTGAAGCACCCATAAGGCTGCTTATCATATTGCAAAGGAGAAAGAAAACACTACTAGAGAGACCTTGACGAAGCCACCTTTCCGGTTAGGTGGTTTGCAGACTATACGGAGAGAGAAAGTGAAGTGGCTCTTCTGCTGAATAGCGCCATCAACTCAAGAGTCACCAATATGCTTTCCAATATTTTAAGAGGGGCCATTGAAACTGAAATTGGTTTTTAGGTTGCAACTAAATGAGTGACTGTCTTCTAGTGCAGCCAGCTCCTTACTTTCATTTGTTACGTGTAGGCTGACATCATCAAAGAATTCCTATTTTGAAAGTCTTTTTTGGAAAGTGCAAAGGCTACCAATGGTGAAAACTCTTTTGGCCAAAAAAGATAAACAATAGTACTTCCCACTCAGATGGAGTACCTAAAATGGATGTTTGGCTGTCACACACTCGGTTTTGCTGTTTAGGTAAAGAAACTAAGCTTTACGCTTTAGCATGACTCTAATTTCTACAGCAGCATGCAGTGGCTTCAAATGCTTCATTACCAATCTTCACAAAAGTCTTGTATATCTTAATTCCATCAGAGCCAGTGCCTTTTGAATCTTAATTTCTTCAGAGTCAGTGCCTTTTTAAGATACTCTTGTCAAGAAATGTGAGGAAATAAGTTCTGGGGCTATTTTGAAATTGAGGGGAAATACATTTTAAAAATAAATTACAAGAAGGATTAACTCCAGACAACATATGTATGAGGTAAATATTTCAATTTTGGGCCCTATTGATACCATTTTGAATTCTGCTGAAAACCCGCATGCTCATCTAGCCAAGCTCAGAAGAGAACTGGATCAATACAACTATGTAAACTTCTCCAAAGCTGGAAAAAACTTGCATTGGTTGGAGGAAAACTACAGGTATCTTATTAAAGTTAATTCTGTGCAAACTGAAATGTGGGTTTATAATTTGAATCTACCTGACACAGCACAATGTTGACAAACCTTGTGGACAATGATTTCAATGGTTTGATGATAAAGAAAACAATGTAAAAGGAACAAAACAGAGTGCCACAGGAAGTATCTAGTTTCTTGGACAATTAGTTCCTTGGAGTTGTATATGTTATTCTTATTTTATAATTTAACTAAATATTACATAAATCACTGAAATGTAAATGTGAAACAAAAGAGAAAAATGAAGATGAATGTTCTGGAAGAACTAGATAAAAGCAAGGCACTCAAAAAAAAAGAACTGCTGAAAATTGAGGTGTGGGAGGAAAAGCTAAAAAAGGCTAGGGAAAAACTTGTGAAAATCTAGAAGGATTTTGTACTCAGATTATTTCCAATGTGTCTGGTTCTCACTCCACTTTGAAGACTCCAAAATTAATTTTAGATGATGCATGCTAAGTGTGGTTTACACAAAATAAGCCATTGTTTAAGAACCGATTTTCAAAGAAAGAGTATTGTGCCTATATCCAGACTGGCAAGTGAATATATACTTAAACATTTTAAGTGAAAAATAATACATTCAAAGTTCATATTTATACATATCTTTTTTAAGTGATTTTTCCACTTCAACCAACTTTTTTTGATTAACTGCAAGTACCAATCATGTCATATAAGAGAGTTTCCACAAACTAGAGATCATATTCATCACTGCTGGGATTCATCATCTCTCATCCTTCTAATTTCTACATCAGCATGCAGCGGCTTCAAATGCTTCGTGGAGTCTTGTAAAGGGTGACTTGGCCACCAACCCTACTAGCTATACTTCCAGGCTTGCTTCCTTCCTCAATCTGGAAATCATACCTTGTGTATTCTCCAAATTGCTGATAAAAATGTAACCTGTCTGGCTCAGAACATTTGAATATTCATTGCTTTTAAATAAAGAGAATCCTTCAATAAAGAGGATCATTGCTCTTAAATAAAAAGAATAAAGATAACCTAAATTATCTGGCTTCTACCAACCTTTCTCCACCTTCTTACCATCTCATTTTAATTAACTCTTTCAGACACCCAGCCTCTACTGACTTCTCAGACTAGTACAATTCCTCCAATTCCATGCTCTCATTATACCATGCGTTCTCTGTCATAGAAATGATCAGAAACATGCATTTTCACATTATCTGATTGTTTCATTGTCTAACTTCCACTGGATTGTAAACTCTACAAAATCTTGGACTATGTCTGATCTTACTCACTTTGTATCATTAGCAAGTAACTCTGGAGCTGGCACATCGTGGAAACTCAGTGTTGAATGCATGACAAAAATGAACAAACAAGCTAGCCAACAGGTTAAGACCAAGAAAGAGCTCCACAGCACAGAGCCAACTACCGTCCTCTCAGTCGATGATCCGGGTCTAAAGTTAAAGCTGGGTCTTCAGCAAAAGAAACCAGCAAAGCAGATTCGTGGTACAGGGCGATGGCTCCCAAGTCTTTCCCTCTGGGTAACGAACAGTGGGCTTTCCTGAAGTAAGCCCTTTTAATTTGGGTGTTACATATGATTCCTGACAACATTCCCTGGTGAAAGTGAACTCAGGAGACTTAGCCACCATCATTCTAGGGCAAGAAAATATCTTAACATAGTGACATCTTTATATAGCCATTGCTTTGTAATCTGCCTAATCACAATGCCTGGTCACATCCCTTTCTCATATATAATTCAACCTGAGAACAGGTTTCTATCCTCCACATGTGCTATGTCCTGGGCACTGACAATCGTCCACCTGCCTTCCCTTCCCTCTTCCCCTGTAGAACTTCATTCACCCAAGAAAGCGATGTCAGAAATGGAACCACATAAGAAATACACTCTTGGAACTCTAAATTTCACTTGTCCTGCCCTTGGAAACTGGTATACTGGTTAAAAGGCCAGCCAAATGCACACGGTAAGTAATGCAGTAATGCTACTGAAGCATATTTCAATCCAGGAAAACCACCATTATTGGAAGGATTCTCAGAGAAGCAGCTTCATTGCAGTGTCCCTGCAGCACAATCAGTACACAAAGAGCAGACAGGTCAATGGAATGACCATAATTAGGTACTTCTAAAAACTCATATCAATCATCTGATTGATCAGACTTCAGAAGAAAAAAAAAACATTACTGTCCGTCCCAGTAATATTCTAAAATTTATCCTGTGTTAAGACAGGTCAACAGAGAGCACTTTCCTTGGACGATAGTAGTAGCTAAGTTCTACTCAAAAACATGTTAACAAGTTGAACTTTAATTTCCTGTGTGTCACTTTTTCAAGAGTATACATAAAATTGTTTTTTTCAAAAATATCTCTGTATCTTTTATCAAATATGCTATTATCATGATATTATTTAATGCCCACTATATAGGAGACATTTGATTACTTTGGTGTTTGTTAAAACATTGCTCTAGACCAGTTTTTTAAAAATTGTGGCTGTGACCCACTAGTGGATGATGGTATCAATTAAGTAGGCCTAACCAGCATTTTAAAAAACTAAAATAGAATCAAATATATCGTAAGTACTTTATGAAACATGTTTCCTCTTTATATACACATGCATGTGTGTTATGCATGTATGAATGTAGACGAGTCTGAGCACATGGGAGGGAAAAAAAGAGTGTATAGAACAATGGTTAAAAACATAGACTCTGGGGCCAGACTTACCTGGCTTTGAATCCTAGGCATTCTAGTTAGTCACTGTGTGACTGTGGGCAAAATAGTTAAGATAAACTGCGTCAATACTATAAAAGGGATAGTTATAGTCCTTACCTCATAAGGTTCAGGGAATAAGTCAATATAAGCAGCTAGAATAGGGTCTAGCAGATAAGAAACACTATATAAGTGTTAATGGAAAAAAGTGCATGTATAAGACTACACACATACATAAATACACATACTGAGCTGCAACATAAAAATGTACCTATTTCTTACTATGTGTTAATAGTCAAAAAAGCTTGAAAGACACTATTTAGATGAATTTATATGCCTTTCCCTTAAAAAAAATTATGTAGGCCAAAGAATTTTCCCTTTCTCCCTATGTCTTTGTAACCTCAGAGTTAAATTTAAGACTCAATTACAATGACTATCTCATTCCCGATGTCTATAATATCCATTTCACTTTCTTTCTATCTGAATTTTGCTGTTTTTGAGGGTTTTTTTTTTAAGGTTCCCTTTTTTATTTTCTATCTCTGATAATTCCCTTAAATCTCCTTTTAAAAACTGTTAAATTTCAAAACACATTTAAAATAAAACACGCTTGATTTTACATATTTATCTAACAGAAGTATTGATTCATAATTTCCTTTATACAACAGATACCTTAATTGCACATTAAGTTCTAAATATAAAAAAATACATACTTATAAAACTAAGTATTTCAATATAATTTTAGAATGAAAAAGGAGAATTTGAGCCATTATCTAATTTTTAAACGATTTTTTAAGTTAGTCATAGTTAACTATTTTTAACTATTTTTTAAGTTAGCCACTGTTACCAGAATTTACAAAATCATAAAAACAAAATTTCTAAGACTAATAAAGATAGACTGATTAAAATAGATTATTCTTCTAAGATTATAAGGAAAAACTATGAGTCCAAAACATGCCTGATTAAATAAGCAGATGCAAAAAGTAAACAAGAGACATAGCAAATGCATATGAAATCATAAGCAGTAATTTTTATAAAAAAGACTAAAGTAGTCCATTTCTTTTAGAAACATTTATATTCTCTTCAGAAGATATATAATAAAGAGGATCTGGAGGAGACATAGTAAAAGGGCAAGCAACCTAGATTCAATCCAATTATAATTTTTAAATTAACCAGGTCCATTTGAATCATTTACTGAACTACTTTAATGGTCAAGAACAGATGTACAGCTGAATCAGTAATACAAACCAGTACATTTTCTCATGGATGGTGACAGTTTCTAAAAAAAGACTTAATATGTAAAAAGGTTGAAAATAAAAAATAGTTACAGAGTTAACTGCCTATGGGTTCCATTTATGCATACTACATTACCTTGAATAATTAAAGACTAATTGTAGAATAACCTTCTAGAACAGCACTTTTTAAGTTTCAGAGAATGCCCTAAGACACTACCTGCATTAAACCAGCTCACAACTGCCTACATTTACGTGCCTGCGGCTGGCTCCTGACTATCTCCATATGGATGACCCATATAAACCATAGACCATTTCTCACCCCTCATCCCAGATGACTTGAAAACCAAATATTCTTGTCCAGCAGGACAGAAGAAAAAGCTGCAAAGGAAACCATGTCCTATGGTGAGCTCTAGATTAGGAAATGACTACCCTGGATGTGATTCCCAGAGGCTCTTACTGAAAGAACAGTACAGGAAAACAAGGAAATGAGGACAACTAAGAAGCACATAAATCATTCTTTATACCTTAACAGACAAGCTGCTGGCCTGAACCGTTATGTCCCAATGGCCAATGTTAATGACCATCCACAGCAGATGCAAACATGCCCTGCCAGATCACACTTGTGTGGGCCGGTGTACCCACATCCCAGCTGCTAACAGCCCCCTTCTCTGGAGAAAGGACTAGATAGGCAGGAGCCACAACCTCACCTGAAAGGTTATATGCCACCATTCCCTACCCTGTGCCCTCTAAATAAGCCTGTAACCAATGACTGGTACAAAAGCTTGCCTCCTTACTCTTGCTACAAAACTCCTCATGGGTTCAGGCTGAATTTAGTCCCCAGCTTAGACCACACGATGCTTAGGCTTTTCTCCTGCCTACGGCTTCTCACTCTCTCCTGAGTGCACTCCTGGAGCAAATCACATGTGCCCCAAATCCCATCCAGGGCTCTGCTTCTTGTGAACATCACCTAAGACAGCATCAGTAAAAAACTGAGTACATTTACACTAGGGAGACAATGTCAGCCAAAATCTTCATATGGAATCATCTTTTGATTATGGCATAAAACATCACACCTAACCTCTAAGATTTCCATAAACACTGTAGGCTTACACTAAAGTATAAGGTATAGTGGGTATACATAGATGTAAAATTATAAACATTTTTGAGTGACAATTTTGACAATTTGATGAAGACAAGCTTTTAAAAGTACTATTTTAACAGGAGTACATCCCAAACACCTAAGAGAATAAAATGACAAATGACTAAGTCATCATACTTTTTAAAACAGTCTACATGACTCAACCAACGTTTCTTTCCCTCTACCATTATCACCAAAAAGAATCTGGCCTTTAAGTCACCTAGTGCAATTTCTAGCACCCTCTAGTGGCAAATTACTCAGGAGAAATGGAAATATGTCTTATTTTAATAAATAAAATATGTTCCTCTGGTGGCAAATTACTCAGGAGAAATAGAAATACATCTTATTTTAATAAATACAATGTGTTCATAAAAAGTCTGCAGTAAAAATGTTTAAAAATTAAAAACTAAAGACTGTCCTGTCAGGGATGACTTTCATAGAATCTAGGACAAATGAGTAAAGAACTATCAAAGTCAACATTTCAAGGATGACACATAAGACTGGGGTAAGGAACCCAAACATAGCCTCTCTGAAGGATAAGTATTTCCACAGAACAGCTTGCAAGATCTGCTGTTGATTAGATGGAAAAAAAAAAACCATAAGGAAAAAGTGACCTTAGAAGGGCACAGGGACTGAGGTAGATGCAAATGCTGCTTATTGGACATTACTCGAGGCAAGGCATTTTCAATTTCTATACTCTGCCAGCACTCATTCTGAGGTTTCATAAACCCAGAAATAACTCTATATTAAATGAAGATCAGATCCATATTTAATTTTTAGGCTTGTATGTAATAAATCATTTTTTTTTAATGTTCACTATTCCATTCTCAGCACCCAAAGCTACTTGGCTCTTAATAAATACACGTGAATGAATGAATCCCAAGAGCAATGGGAATGAAGTGAAAGATTTTAAATAAAGAACTGACATGATCAAATTTATACTTAAGAAAGATCACTCTGGCCATAGTGTGGAAAATAATCAGGAAAAACTAGCCTGAAACCTGGAAGATCTTTTGATGGCTGTATTTTCCTATTGCTGGACATATTTTAGGCTTTACAGTAAAATATTTGTTAAGAAATGACATTCAGAGAGAGGAAAAGATGGCGGCGTGAGTAGGGTGGTGGAAATCTCCTCCTAAAACCATATATATTTTGAAAATACAGTAAATACAACTATTCCTAAAAGAGTGACCAGAAGATATAGTACACCAGTGAGGCTACATCTGTGAGAACCCAACATCTCACGGAAAAGGGGAAGGCGTGGAGCTGTGACCTGGCGGGACCCGAGCACTTCCCCCACCCCAGCTCACCGAAGGAGGAAAAGAATCAGAGTGGGGAGGACGTGGAAGCACAGGATTGCTAAATAACCACCCACAGACAGAGGAGATGGGTGCAGGGTCCAGAAGGCATGAAGGAGTCTGTTCTCATGACAGAACAAATGCCACTCGCCTGTGACCACTGCCAGTGCCACAGGCCATCCCGAGGGGCACCCCACCCACATCAGGTTAGGAGATTAACCCAGAGGCTGCACCCTGTGTGCGGTTAACTGGCACAGACAGCGGAGCCGGCAAGGCGAAGAGCAAGCAGGAAGGGACTTTGTTCTCCCAGCTGACACGTGCGCCACTCGCCAGAGACCACTCCCATCGCCAGGAAAAGTCAGCAGAACCTGTTCAGTCCAAAACCCCTCAAACATCAGAGAGACAGCTTGGTGAGACTGAAATCAGCAATCTTCCTGAAAAAGAATTCAAAATAAAAATCATAAGCATGCTGATGGAGCTACAGAGAAATATGCAAGAGCTAAGGGATGAATTAACAGAAATGAAACAAACAATGGAAGGATTTAAGAGCAAACTGGAGGAGGTGTAAGAGAGAGTTAATGGAACAGAAATCAAAGAACAGGAATACCGAGAAGCTGAGGCAGAGAGAGATAAAAGGATCTCTAGGAATGGAAGAATATTATGAGAACTGTGTGACCAATCCAAACAGAACAATATTCAGGTAATAGGGGTACCAGAAGGAGAAGAAAGAGAGAAAGGGATAGAAAATGTCTTTGAAGAAACAATTGTTGAAAATTTCCCCAATCTGGGGAAGGAAATAGTCTCTCAGGAAATCAGTCCACAGATCTCCCAAGACAAGGGACCCAAGGAGGACAACACCAAGACATATAATGATTAAAATGGCAAAGATCAAAGACAGAGTTTTAAAAGAAGCCAGAGAGAAAAAAAAGATAACCTACAAAGGAAAACCCATCAGACTTCTTAGCAGAAACCTTACAGGCCAGAAGGAAATGGCATGATATATTCAGTACAATGAAACAGAAGGATCTCAAACCAAGAATACTGTGGCAACATTATCATTTAAATTTGAAGGAGGGATTAAACAATTACCAGATAAACAAAAGTTGAGGGAATTTACCTCCCACAAACCATCTCTACAATGTATATTAAAGGGACTGTTCTAGATGGAAGTATGCCTAAGGCTAAATAGCTGTCACTGGAGAAAATAAAACCCCAGCAAAGAAAGTACACCAAACTAAATACTAACTAAATGCAAAATAAAATCAGCTTTCTAAAAAATCAGTGAAGGGAAACAGAATAAAACACCTAACATAAAAAATAAAAGTGGAAGAAAAAGAATGGGGAGAAATAAAGAATCATCAGACTGTGTTTACAGTAGCGTAATAAGTGAGTTAAGTTAGACGGTTAGATAGTAAAGAAGCTGTCATTGAAACTTTGGTAACCACGAATCCAAAGCCTGCAATGGCAATAAGTACATACCTATTGATAATCACCCTAAATGTAAATGGACTGAATGTACCAGTCAAAATACACAGAATAACAGAATGAATAAAAAAGCAAGACCCATCTATATGCTGCCCACAAGAGACTCCCTTCAAACCGAAAGACATACACAGACTAAAAGTGAAGGGATGGGAAAAGATAATGTCATGCAAACAATAGGGAGAAAAAAAGCAGGTGTTGCAGAACATGTATCATACAAGGCCCCAGAACAAAGAAAGTAACAAGAAACGAAAAAGGACATTACATAATGATGAAGGGGTCAGTCCAACAAGAGGATGTAACCATTATAAATATCTATGCACCCAACACAGGAGCACCAACATATGTGAAACAAACACTAACAGAATTTAAGGAGGAAATAGAATACAATGCATTAATTTTAGGAGACTTCAACACACCACTCACTTCAAAGGACAGATCAACCAGACAGAAAATAAGTAAGGACACAGAGGCACTGAACAATGTACAAGAACAGATGGACCTAACAGACAGCTATAGAACATTCTACCCAAAAGCAGCAGGATACACATTCTTCTCAAGCGCACATGGAACATTTTCCAGAACAGACCACATACTAGGTCACAAAAAGAGCCTCAGTAAATTCAAAAAGATTGAAATTGTACCAACCAACTTCTCAGATCACAAAGGTATAAAACTAGGAATAAATTATACAAAGAAAACAAAAAGGCTCACAAACACAGAGAGGCTTAACAATATGCCCCTACATCATTAATGGATCAATGACCAAATTAAAACAGAGATCAAGCAATATATGGAGACATGAAAACAACAACAGAATGCTCCAACTTGTGTGGGATGCAGCAAAGGCAGCTAAGAAGAAAGTATATAGCAATTCAGGCCTATTTAAAGAAGGAAGAACAGTCCCAAATGAATAGTCTAAATTCACAACTATTGAAAGTGGAAAAAGAAGAACAAATGAGGCCCAAAGTCAGCAGAAGGAGGGACATAATAAAGATCAGAGAAGAAATAAATAAAATTGAGAAGAATACAACAACAAAAAATTACTGAAACCAAGAGCTGCTTCTTTGAGAAAATAAACAAAACAGATAAACCCCTAGCCAGACTTATTAAGAAAAAGAGAATCTACACACATAAACAGAATCAGAAATGAGAAAGGAAAAATCACTACGGACACCATAGAAATAAAAAGAATTTTTAGAGAATACTATGATAAAGCATATGCTAACAAACTGGATAACCTAGAAGAAATGGACAACTTTCTAGAAAAATACAACCTTCCAAGGCTGACCCAGAAAGAAACAGAAAATCTAAAGAGACCAATTACCAGGAATGAAATTGAGTCCATGATCAAAAAACTTCCCAAAAACAAAACCCCCAAACCAGATGGATTCACCACTGAATTTTATCATTTAGAGAAGACAAAATATCCATTTTCCTTAAAGGTTTCCAAAAAAAAAAGAAGAGGAGGGAATACTTCCAAATTCATTCAATGAAGCCAGCATCACTCTATTACTAAAACTAGGCAAAATCCCCACAAAAAAAGAAAATTACAGACCAATATCCCTGATGAACATAGATGCAAAAATACTCAACAAAATATTAGCAAACTGAATTCAAAAATACATCAAGAAGATCATACACCATGACCAAGTGGGATTCATCCCAGGGATGCAAGGATGGTACAACATTCGAAAATCCATCAACATCATCCACAACATCAACAAAAAGAAGGACAAAAACCACATGATCATCTCCATGGATGCTGAAAAAGCATTTGACAAAATTCAACATCTATTCATGATAAAAACTCTCAACAAAATGGGTATGGAGGGCAAGTACCTCAACATAATAAAGGCCATATATGACAAACCCACTGCCAACATCATACTTAACAGCGAGAACCTGAAAGTTTTTCCTCTAAGATCTGGAACAAGACAAGGAAGCCCACTCTCCCCACTTTTATTCAACACAATACTGGAGGTCCTAGCCACGACAATCGGAAAACACAAAGAAATAAAATGCATCCAGACTGGTCAGGAAGAAGTCAAACTGTCACCGTTTGCAGATAATAAGATATTGTACAAAGAAAACCCTAAAGACTACACTCCAAAACTACTAGAGCTAATATCTGAATTCAGCATAATTGCAGGATACAAAATTAATACACAGAAATCTGTTGCATTCCTATACACTAACGATGAACTAGCAGAAAGAGAAACCAGGAAAACAATTCCAATCACAATTGCATCAAAAAGAATAAAATACCTAGGAATAAACCTAGCCAAGGAAGTGAAAGATCTACACCCTGAACACTACAAGACACTCTTAAAAGAAATTAAAGAGGACACCAACAAATGGAAACTCATCCCATGCTCTTGGCTAGAAGAATTAATATGTGCCAAAATGGCCATCTGGACTAAAGCAATCTAAAGATTCAATGCAATCCCTATCAAAATACCAACAGCATTCTTCAGCAAACTTGAAGAAACAGTTCTAAAATTCATATGGAACTACAAAACACCCTGAATAGGCAAAGCAGTCCTGAGAAAGAAGAATAAAGCTTGGGGATTACACTCTCCAACTTCAAGCTCTACTATAAAGCCACAGTAATCAAGACAATTTGGTACTGGCACAAGAACAGATCCATAGACCAGTGGAACAGAATAGAGTCCAGATATTAATGCAAGCATAAATGATCAATTAATATATGATAAAGGAGCCACAGATATACAATGGGGAAATAACAGCCTCTTCAACAGCTGTTGTTGGCAAAACTTGACAGCTACCTGTTAGAGAATGAAACTGGATTACTGTCTAACTCCATATACAAAAGTAAACTCGAATTGGATCAAAGACCTAAACGTAAGTCATGAAACCATAAAACTCTTAGGAGTTTTAGGAAAAAACATAGGCAAAAATCTCTTGGACATAAACATGAGCAACTTCTTCATGGACGTATCTCCCTGGGCAAGGAAAACAAAAGCAAAAATGAACAAGTGGGACTATATCAAGCTGAAAAGCTTCTATACAGCAAAGGGCACCATCAATAGAACAAAAAGACACCCTACAGTATGGAAGAATGTATTCATAAATGACATATCAGATAAGGGTTTGACATCCAAAATATACAAAGAGCTCATGCACCTCAACCAACAAGAAGCAAACAATCTGATTTAAAAATGGGCAGAGGATCTGAACAGACATTTCTCCAAAGAAGAAATTCAGATGGCCAACAGACACATGAAAAGATGCTCCACATCGCTAATCATCAGAGAAATGCAAATTAAAACCACAATGAGATATCACCTCACACCAGTTAGGATGGCCAACATCCAAAAGACAACCAACAACAAATGCTGGTGAGGATGTGGAGAAAGGGGAACCCTCCTACACTGCTGGTGGGAATGTAAATTAGTTCAGCCATTGTGGAAAGCAGTATGGAGGTTCCTCAAAAAACTCAAAATAGAGATACAATTTGACCCAGGAGTTCCACTCCTAGGAATTTACCCTAAGAATGCAGGAGCCGAGATTCAAAAGGACATATGCACCCCTATGTTTATTGCAGCACCATTTACAATAGCCAAGAAATGGAAGCAACCTAAGTGTCCATCAGCAGATGAATGGATAAAGATGTGGTACATATACAAAATGGTAATATTATTCAATCATCAGAAGAAAACAAATCCTACCATTTGCAATAACATGGATGGAGCTGGAGGGTATTATGCTCAGCGAAATAAGCCAGGCAGAGAAAGACAAGTGCCAAATGATTTCACTCATCTGTGGAGCATAAGATCAAAGGAACAACTGAAGGAACAAAAGAGCAGCAGACTCATAGAACCCAAAAATGGACTAACAGTTACCAAAGGGAAAGGGACTGGGGGGGTGGGTGGGAAGGGAGGGAGAAGGGATAAGGAGCTTTATGATTAGCACACATAATGTAGGGGGAGGGACAAGGAAGGAAGTATAGCACAGAGAAGACAAGTAGTGATTCTATAGCATCTTACTAGGCCGATGGACAGTGACTGTAATGTGGTGTGTGGTGGGGACTTGATAATGGGGGGAATCTAGTAACCACAATATTCCTCATATAATTGTACATTAATGATACCAAAAAAAAAAAGTAATAAGAAATGACATTCACTTCTGTATCAAGCTAATCTGAGAACCTGGTAATATATTATATTAGCTCTTTCAGAAGGTGGGCTTCTTTCCCATTCAGCTGTATAAACAGCTGAAGATTATATAGCATTTATTATGTATCAGGCAATCTATATATTTTATTATTCATTTCTTGCATATTTTAGCATAAGACTGTTAACCTAACATACATAAAAATGTTTAGAATATAAAATATTTGAATAGCTGAGAGAAAATAAAAGAAATACAATATTTTCTTTTGACCTGTTATTTTTAAGGTAATATACAAATCAACTTCTTAGAAATGCCAATGAAATTTCATTAACATGTCATTTGTGAACTGTTTTGTCATTTGTTAGATTTTTATAATTACTAGAAATAGAACTTTAGTTGACATTACTCCCAACAGAGTGAATGACTAAACGAAGTAACTAATAATCTATCTTTGCATAAGTCCTAAAAAATTTTGTTTTTCTAATTTAGGATTCAGCTTTATAGTTGAGCTCCCTGTTCAACAAATAACCTCAACTGATGGTTTTTTGGCAATTGGCGATTCCTATCCAGTATTCAATCAGTCTTATAAGAACAGTGTGAGATAGGTATTACTAACTTACACCAACAGGGACTTAGGCTCGCAGAGTTCGTGTGATTTACCCAAGAAACATAAAAGGGCAACGGCAATGTCAAGATTCAAACCTGAGTCTTCTAAGTGACCCTCAATACCTACCCAAGTACCTCACAACTGCCAAAGCCCCAGAACTGGAAGAGGGAACCAACTCAGCTGTACCCTTTACAGTTACATGGAAAAACTTATCTTTTTTGTCATAACGGCTGAAGATCTCCAAAGTACTGGATCATGTATGATGAATAAAGAAAATTCAAAGAGAATACTTAAGTCTTTTAGCTAAGACCTTCATGCTCCACTTCAGTAGGCATCCGAGTTCCTAATAATGCTTACAATGGGTGTGTTTAAAGACTTTCTTCTCTGATACTTAGATGAATGTCTCAAAGAAAGCAAAGTGGTCAAAAGGAAGGCAGCAGAAAAGTTAAGGAGAGAAATAAAAACACAATCATTATTCTCACCAATAATCTAAAATTTCATCATGAAACAAAATAATTCTAAAAGATTAATCAAAGGTACTTCCTGGACTTGGCACTATCAATCTCAAGAATAATGCTGAGACAAGAGCATACGTTACATACTTTAATTAGACTATTATTATGCTTCATACTCTTATGGGCCATGGGGATGGGGCAGGGCAACAGGGTTACAAAAATATATAGGAGTGACCATAAGAGTTTATAATCTAGAATAAAATAGTAGATGTGAAGGAAAATTCAGAGAACCACTCAGCGCTGTGTTCTTGACATAGCTTCTCAGTGTTGCATTTCAGAAAATAAAACAATCATGAGGATTTGGACAGGCAGAAAATAGGAGGTGAAATAGGATGGGAGAACAAGATAAGGTAGGGCACCAGAGGATGGCAAAGTACACATAATTGCAGGGGTATAAAAGAAAATTAACCAAACCAGGAAGTAGGCAGAATATCAGGGTAACTGGAGAAATAAGGCAGGAGAAAACTGAGCTAAGCCTGACAGCAAGATGAGAATCTAGACTTGCATAATTAACTAGAAAAAAAAGGCACCAAAAGTTCTGAAACCAAAGAATAGTGCAATAATACTGAATTTTTAATGATGCTGCATATTATTTATAACAGAATATGTATAAAATGCATAAAATGGAAGAGAGAACTTGGGAGACAGACACACAAGAAAACCCCAACAATCCATGCATAAGGTAACATGAGTAGCAGCACTAGAAATAAAAAGGTAAATCCCAGGTTCATTTTGAAGGAAAAACATAGGACTTTGTGAGAAACAAGAAATAAAAAGATCAAAGTAGAAAAGAATCAAAATTGTCTCCAAGTTTTGCCTTAGGAAACTGATCAACAGATTAGTGATAAACCAAAAGAAACAAGAGAGCTGAAAAGAGAAATAAACCAAAACTCCGAGTGAAAGTGAGTTTTTTCATAAATATTACATGTATTTAAGTATGAGATCAAAAAGTCAGTCTTCTATATTCCAACATTCCATGAAGTCTTCAAGATATTAGATGAACAGCATTTCTTTTAGTTCAAAATATATAAAAATTCATCAGAAGAGTTTTCAGTTTCACTTCCAACGAAAACCTGACATGACACGTAGAGACATCTGATGAGGCTTTTCTATTATTCTAATTAGAGGCCAGAAAAAAATTATCTTAAAAAGATAATGAAACGGAAAGATCAGTGGTGAAATTTTTTAATAAAAATTGAGATTTTATTATATTCATAATAAAAGTTTCCACCTACTCCATTTAGTCATCAAAACTGATTTTCAATACAGAAATACCTACAATGATATTTCTTAGTTATTCCATCTTCTCATGCAAGCAAATATACCATCAGAGGACAAAAAGGAAAATCAGTATCCGTGGCTAACAATAGGCCAATTTTAGGGCAGCAAAGAAGCATGAAATGCAAATGCAAAAGTAAAACATTACTAGTAAACTCTTTCCTCACCTTTGCAGAATCATCTTAAAGACCTGTGATCAAACCAGTCAAGAAGTTCAGATAGATAATGAGACAAAGTATTAAATGTGTTGAAAGACAATATACACACGGTTTGATTTTATAAATCTGGTATTAAAAATTTCACATGTGTGAAACTGGCCCATAATTTTCCTTCTGCATACTCTATGTGTTTTTGGAATCAAGATTATACTAGCCAAATACAATGAACTAGAGGAAATAATTCCACTTTTTTTGTTCTCAGAGTTTGTGAAGATTAGAATTATCTATGACTTGAAAGTTTGGCAGAACTTTTTCTGAAAACTGTATCAAGCGTTTTCCTAGTCAGAGGATTTTTACTTACCAATTTCTTCGTTACATGACTGTTCTGGCTTTCTATTCTTTATTCAGTCATTTTGGAAATTTATAGATATCAAGATTCCTGTGCATGTTAAAGTTTGAGGAACCTACTTCTGAACACTAACTCCCATCACTTCTCAAACTATATGATATTTGTCCCAATATTTCAGTTTTCTTTTGTTAACCTCTCAATTTCAACATTACAACTATGGTTTTACACTGACCATATTGTTTCGATTTTCTATGCTCACCAATCAATCCTTTTCGCATTTTAGAAAATCTCCTGATTTCACTTTGCTTCTCCCGACAAATACATCTTTTAGAAACTGTTTTAGTGAGGACCTATTAGTGGAAAACACACTCAGCTTTACATGTCTGAAAATGTCTATTTTGCTCTCTCCTCTGGAAAAAAGTTTTGCTGGGTATACAATTCTAACTGACAGTTATTATCTCTGTGCATTTTGTAGACATTCTTCCACTCTCCTATGGTTTTCATGGTTGATGCTGGAAAAAAAATTGCTAATCTAATCATTGTTCCTTTAAAATAAGTCTTTTCTCTGGTTGGTTTTCAGGTATCTCTCTTTCTGGTATTCAAGAGCTTTCCTATGAAGCATTTATGTGGGAGTTTCCTTAAACTTGTCTGCTTTGGATTTGATCTGTTTCCTAAATCTGCAAAATTTTTAAAACTTTTTTCCAGTTTTATTGAGATATAATTGACAAACAGAACTGTATAAGTTTAAGGTGTAGAGCATAATGACTTGACTTTATATGTTGTCAAGAGATATGATTTTATATTATATATAATTACCGCAGTAAATTTAGTTAACATCCATCATCTCATATAGACACAAGAAAAGAAAAAGAAGTTTTTTTCTGGTGCTGAGAACTCAGGATTTACTCTCTTAACAACTTTCAAATATACCATACAGCAGTGGGAACTATGGTCATCATGTTGCCCATTACATCCCTAGTACTTATTTATCTTGCAATTGGAAGTTTGTACCTTTTGACCACCTTCCTCATCCCTTAATTCTGGTAATCACAAAAACATGTTTTATTTTGATGACGTCTAGCTTATCAATTTTTTTCTTTTATGGGTTGACCTTTTGCTGTTATACCTAAAACTTCATTGCCTAACCCAAAGATCACAAAGATTTTCTCCTGATAGTTTTGTTGTGTTAGCACTTAGATTTAGCCCCATGAGCCACTTGGAGTTATTTTTGTGTATGATGTGGGTTCAGGGTCCAAAATCAACCTTTTTGCAAGTTGATACCCAATATTCCTAGGACCATTTGTTGAAAAGACTATCCTTTTTCCATTGAATTGCATTGGTGCCTTTATGGGAAATCAATACCAATACAATGTCTTGATTACTGTAGTTTTATAGTCAGTAAGTGTAAGTCTTCCAATTTTGCTCTTCTTTTTCAAAATTGTGTTGGCTATTCTTGGTCTTTTGCATTTCCATATAAATTTTAGGATCACTTTGTCAACTTCTGCAAAAAAAAAGCCAGCTGGGATTTTGAGAGGGATTACATTGAATATGTAATCAATTTGGGGGAGAATTGCCACATGAAAAATACTGAGTCTTCCAACCCAGGAACTTGGAATGTCTATCCATTGTTTAGCTCATTCTTTTCTCAATAACGTTTTTGCAGTTTTCAATAAACAAGCCTATTTATGATGTTAGATGTATGTTTTCCATAGATGTCCTTTATCAGGCTGTGGAGGTGTTTTTCTGTTCCTAGTGTGTTGAGAATGATTATCATGAATTGGTGTCAAATTTTTTTCAATGCTTTTTCTGTGTCTATGGAGATCATCATGTGGTTTTTGTCTTTTTTATTGAGGTATCGTTGATATATAATCTTATATTGGTTTCAAGAATACAACACAATGGTTCAACAGCAACCCATATTATTAAATCCTCACCCCAGCTAGTGTGGTTACTATCTGTCAACATAGAAAGAAGTTCCAGAATCATTGACTATATTCTGTTTTACCATCCTCATGACCAAGTTATATTATGATTGAGAATTTTTGTGCCCTCTTTCTCCCTCACCCTCCCAACTTTATTTCCCAATGCACCCCAACTACCCCATGGTAACTTCCAGTGACTTCTCAGTGTCTATGAGTCTACTGCTATTTTGTTCATTTTGTTTTGTTTTTGCTTTTACATTCCATAAATAAATGAAATCACATGGTATTTGTCTTTTTCCACCTGGCTTATTTCACTTAGCCTAATAATACCCTCTAGCTCCATCTATGTTGTTGCAAATGGCATGATTTCTTTTTTTATGGTTGAATAATATTCTATTGTGTATTTGGACCACATCTTCTTTATCCATTCATCTACTGATGGACACTTAAGTTGTTTCCATAACTTGGCTATTGTAAATAGTGCTGCGATAAACACAGGGGTGCATATATCTTTTTGAATCAGTGATTTTGTTTTCTTCAGGTAAATTTCTAGAAGTGGAATTACTGGGTCATATGGTACTTTTATTTTCAGTTTTTTGAGGAATCTCCATACTGCTTTACATAGTGGCTGTACCAATTGGCTTTCCCACCAAGAGTGTAGGAGGGTTCTCATTTCTCCACATTCCCACCAACACTATCTGCAAATAATATGTTCAATCAATCCTAGTAAATTCTCAGCTATTATCTCTTTAGATAGTGTTTCTCCTTACTCTCTTAGCTCCTTCTGGGATTCTGATTAAGACAAATTTATTCCTTCTCTGTCTGTCCTCTTAATCTCTCTTTTATATATGCCACCTCTTTTGTCTCCATTCTATAGTCTGCATATTTCCCTGAAATCCATCTCCCAAACTGTTAATTCTCTCTTTAGCTACATCTCATCTGTTAGAAAATCATTAACTAAGCTTATAGTTTGAATTGACTTTTCACTTCTAGAAGTACTATTGGTTCTTTTTCAAATCTGTCTGGTCAGTTTGTAAAGTACCTTGTTCCTTAACATTACTATTAAATCTTTAATTTTAAAAACCATATAAGCATGTATATCATATTTCATATCTAACAATTCCAACCATCTCTGTGGGTCTCATTCTGCTGTTTGTTACTTCCACTTCTTTCACTTGTGCCTCTTTGCTTCTTGGATATTTGTGATTATTGATAGTAAGATCATGTCTGTAAACTTTCTTTGGTACTTCTTTAAGGTCTGGGTGAAAGTTTATTCTTCCAAAGGATTTCCATTTGCTTTTATTAGGCACTCGACAATACCACCACCTCAGTACTACTATAAACCAAATTCTCACTTGTTTTTTGTTCTCTGGAATCACACAAGTGCATACCAATTCAAACTACAAAATTGCATACCTGGCTTATGTTTTGAATGCTCTGGGATGGATTTTGGTAATTTTTTCTTCCCTTCACACCCAAATCTAAAATGAAAAGTTTCCTCTCCATCTCCCTTTGCAGGCTGGATTTTTTCTCATTTAGTCTTTTTCTGAGCAGTATTCTTATCACCTCTTAGGAGCCTTAGATGTTCTCTCTCATACCAGGTGTGAAAATGGCAAATCCAGAGAACTAGCTCACAATTCACTGGGAGATTTCCCCAGCATAACCTCTGCCTTCAGGGAACGTACTTACTTCTTTAGATTCTGCTCCTGTTTTCCTTTTTGATACTAAGGATTTTCCTTATTCTTGCCAGCTGACCTATACAGTTGAATAGAGTTTTTTATAAAGGTATTTTTAGCTGGCATTTTAGGAGTTTAAAAATAAGAGGAATATTCTAAGATATCTAAGTCGTCATTAGAAAGAGAAAATAAACTGCTTTTCTATTTCTACTAATATATTTGGAATATACTGCCAAATATAAATTTGAGAGATGAAGGAACTGAATTAGTTTCATGACTCGTTATATACTATAAAATTCAGTGAAAAAAATTAATACATACTACATTTTAATAAAGTGCTTGGGAAGATCTGTAGATTCAAGGTGTATTCTGCTATAGAGAAGTCTTCTACTGATACTGAAAAAACATGACCTTAATCTGAATTTTTATAACTTATTTTCTAACAGAGCAGCTACAAATTTATTTTTTAAACAAAATCAGTAACAATTGGGTTAATCAAAAGCAAAAGTAAAAATGAAGTAGTTTAATTAATTGTACTAATGTTTTTACTAAGTTTTTGCTTTTGCTAAAAAGCATAAAAGGTAACAACATTTAAATTTTAGTATGAAAAAGGATGTGATAGGGTGGGATGGGGCTAGTTTCAGGGGGAAAAATACATCTTTACAAATTATCTGAAGGACAGAATGCACAAGAACATTTTCCAGTTGACAATCAGTCTATATATATTCTTCCTGACAATAAAATGCTTAGTTGGTAAAAATAAACTCTAAGTCCTATTCACTGGTGGCTATGAAGTTCAACTCTATACAATATGTTAAACTACTACAGGAAATGATGAAGACCTTGTATAGCAAAGCACTACGCATGAAGGCTCATTACCAAGTGATGTAAAGACAAATTATATATATGAACTTAAACATACATGTAGAGCAGTGGCTAGGACTGACTGTGGAAGCCCAGAAGAAAGTAATTTGGAAAGTATGGGTAAATACCCTTAAAAGCTCAGAGGCAATCCATCTTGTCAGGGACTGGGAATCTAGGAAGGTACACAGGCACCTGAGAATATGATACTAAACTTCAGTGGAGAAAAAGAATGGTCTACCCTTTAAGGGGCTCTCTCTTCTTCCAGGGAAAGAGACAACAGGTCTGATGAAGATGGAAAAAAAATTAATATCCTCTTTTTCACTTGTACGTCATGGAAGGAAAATGAGAGTAGCAAGATCTCACATCAGTGGTGACTGCATAGCAGCACATTCCAGGAACACTCCTGAAAGGAACAGCTAGGTAACTGACAGGACCAAGTGCAAAATGAACATGAGGTGCCCTGTTTATGAATTATTTAGATTTCAGAACAGTGAAAGCAGAGCACTGAACCAAATGTGGGCTCCTCTGAAGGCAGGGATCTCTGGACTTCACAGGTGGCACACCCATGAGGCCCTGACTCTTGAGCAGCAAGAACAGGAGTAGTAAAAATTCAGAAGGCAGAGAAAAGAATAAAATCAAGATCACCTAAAACTGTATTTCCCAGGGACAACCACTGCTATCATTTTTGTGTATATCCCAGAGATTTTTCTATATACATATATACATGTAGACACATTGATACCATTTTTTTTTTATTATGGAAGTGGTATATTGTACATTCTCTCCTGTAGCCTTTTTTTAGACTTAGTACATTATGGAGAGCTTTCAAAAATGTTAGTGATCAGATAATTTCAATCTCATTATACAGATTGTATATATATATATATATATATATATACACACATATGAATGAATATAAATAAGAACATACAGATCCATGTTGCATTTAACCAAAGTCACAGATTTCTGAAGGGTCTTGAGTTTTTCATTATTAAAAAGAATAAGCACTAAATATCAATAAAATTGAGTGAGGAATAAATGAGCCAATCAGTATAAAGTATTTCACAGAATACATGGCAAGTAACAAGCTTTCTATAAATGTTAGTGATTTTTTAAATATTGTGTGCTGTGTAAAGACTGAACTTATTTACATTCCCAAGAGCAGGGTAAAAAAATTGGTTTTCTTAAATCCTTGCCAATTCTTTCAAATTTTGTCTTTTGTATTTCTTCTATGACCTGTTTGTTCATGTTCTTTGATAGTTCTCCTACTGGATACTTTATGCTTTTTAAATTTGAGCTGATTTCTGTATTGGGGATTATCAGTGCTTTGTTATAAGAATACCAAGAACTTTTTTAACCTTAAAAAAAAAAACTAAGACTTACCTCCAGTTCCTAGGACCTTCAGAAGCTCAAAATTTTCAATTCCCACCTTCTCTGCATGTCCTGTTAAATTAGCTAAAAAAGAAAGAGGAAAAAGAAATTATTTGAGGGGATCAGTAATAGAAGGGGCCCACAGGAGCTTCTGAGGTACAAGCAATGTTTTATTACTTGACTTGGATGATTAAGCCAGGGTTCACATTATAGTTATTTGTTAAACTGTACAGCTATGTTTTATGTAATTTTCTATATGTTATACCATAAAAACTTTTTTTTAAGAATTCAGTAACTATATATCATTTGTACCAAAGGTTACATAAAAACAAAATGTTCACAAAAACCACATGATCATCTCCATAGATACTGAAAAAGCATTCGACAAAATTCAACATCCATTCATGATAAAAACTCTCAACAAAATGGGCATAGAGGGCAAGTACCTCAACATAATAAAGGCCATATATCATAAACCCACAGCTAACATCATACTGAACAGCGAGAGGCTGAAAGCTTTTCCTCTGAGATCTGGAACAAGACAGGGATGCCCACTCTCCCCACAGTTATTCAACATAGTACTGGAGGTCCTAGCCATGGCAATTAGACAAAACAAAGAAATACAAGGAATCCACATTGGTAAAGAAGAAGTCAAACTGTCACTATTTGCAGATAACATGATATTGTACATAAAAAACCCTGAAGACTCCACTGCAAAACTACTAGAACTAATATCGGAATTCAGCAAAGTTGAAGGATACAAAATTAACACACAGAAATCTGTGGCTTTCCTATACACTAACATTGAACTAATAGAAAGAGAAATCAGGAAAACAATTCCATTCACAATAGCATCAAAAAGAATAAAATACCTAGGAATAAACCTAACCAAGGAAGTGAAAGACCTATACCCTGAAAACTACAAGACACTTAAGAGAAATTAAAGAGGTCACTAACAAATGAAAACTCATCCCATGCTCCTGGCTAGGAAGAATTAATATTGTCAAAATGGCCATCCTGCCCAAAGCAATATACAGATTCAATGCAATCCCTATCAAATTACCAACAGCATTCTTCAATGAACTGGAACAAATAGTTCAAAAATTCATACGGAAACACCAAAGACCCCGAATAGTCAACGCAATCCTGAGAAGGAAGAATAAAGTGGGGTGGATCTCGCTGCCCAACTTCAAGCTGTACTACAAAGCCACAGTAATCAAGACAATTTGGTACTGGCACAAGAACAGAGCCACAGACCAGTGGAACAGAATAGAGACTCCAGACATTAACCCAAACATATATGGCCAATTAATATACAATAAAGGAGCCATGGACATACAATGGGGAAATGACAGTCTCTTCAACAGATGTTGCTGGCAAAACTGGACAGCTACATGTAAGAGAATGAAACTGGATCACTGTCTAACCCCATACACAAAAGTAAACTCCAAATGGATCAAAGACCTGAATGTAAGTCATGAAACCATAAAACTCTTAGAAAAAGACGTAGGCAAAAATTTCATGGACATAAACATGAGTGACTTCTTCATGAACGTATCTCCCCGGGCAAGGGAAACCAAGGCAAAAATGAACAAGTGGGACTATATCAAGCTGAAAAGCTTCTGTACAGGAAAGGACACCATCAATAGAACAAAAAGGCATCCTACAGTATGGGAGAATATATTCATAAATGACAGATCCAATAAAGGATTGACATCCAAAATATATAAAGAGCTCACACACCTCAACAAACAAAAAGCAAATAATCCAATTTAAAAAATGGGCAGAGGAGCTGAATAGACAGTTCTCTAAAGAAGAAATCCAGATGGCCAACAGGCACATGAAAAGATGCTCCACATCGCTAATCATCATAGAAATGCAAATTAAAGCCACAATGAGATATCACCTCACACCAGTAAGGATCGCCATCATCGAAAAGACAAACAACAACAAATGTTGGCGAGGCTGTGGAGAAAGGGCAACCCTTCTACACTGCTGGTGGGAATGTAAACTAGTTCAACCATTGTGGAAAGCAGTATGGAGGTTCCTCAGAATGCTCAAAATAGAAATACCATTTGACCCAGGAATTCCACTTCTAGGGATTTACCAAAAGAATGCAGCACTCCAGTTTGAAAAAGACAGATGCACCCCTATATTTATCGCTGCACTATTTACAATAGCCAAGATATGGAAGCAACCTAAATGTCCATCAGTAGATGAATGGGTAAAGATGATGTGGTACATATACACAATGGAATATAACTCAGCCATAAGAAAAAAACAGATCCTACCATTTGCAACAACGTGAATGGAGCTAGAGAGTATTATGCTCAGTGAAATAAGCCAGGTGGAGAAAGACAAGTACCAAATGATTTCACTCATATGTGGAGTATAAGAACAAAGGAAAACTGAAGGAATAAAACAGTAGCAGAATCACAGAACCCAAGAATGGACTAATAGTTACCAAAGGGAAAGGGACTGGGGGATGGGTAGGAAGGGAGGGATAAGGGCAGGGAAAAAGAAAGGGGACCTTACGATTAGCATGCATAGTGGGGGGGGGGGGCACGGGAGGGCTGTGCAACACAGAGAAGACAAGTAGTGATTTTACAGCATCTTACTACGCAGATGGACAGTGACTGTGAAGGGGTATGTGGGGGGACTTGGTGAAGGGGGGAACCTAGTAAATATAATGTTCTTTCTATAATTGTAGATTAATGATACCAAAATTTTAAAAAATGTTCATAGACTCTCTACTTGCCAATATGATCTGAAAATAAACACAAATTCTAAAAATAGCTTGATACGTAGTAGAAAGAAAACTGGACAGATTTAAAAGATGATTCACATATTCAACAAATATTTACTGTTTACTAAACACCATCCCAGGTTTTAGCCTGGATTCTACTCCCATTTCTGCCACTATATACCTGCACATGATTTTGCCTGCATCAGTCACTCTGTCTCTGCTCCCTTATCTCTGAAATGAAAGCATTGGTCCCAATAAACTCTTAATATCTCTGTCAACTTAAAATTCTAGGACTATGTTTAAAAATATAAACTTCAGAAATATATTGTCTTAAATAAACAAAATTACGATATCATATAGATGAGCATTTTTAAAGTCTATTAAATCCTGGTCCTCTCCTATGAGGTATTAATAGGTGTTATGTTTGGGGGAAATGTGCTTTCAAGTCAAACAAAGTTGAAAATGGTTGACTTAAACAAAGTTAAATGAGTTTCTTACTGCTGAACATCACAGGTTCTGCACCATGCAAATATGCATGTGAGTCCAAAATTTCTCAATCATAATATAAGTTGGGCACAGGAATGGTAGTACAACATGGAGAAGATAGCCGATGACTCTGTAACATCTTTCTATGTTAGCAGATCGTAACTGCATTAGTAGGTTGAGGAGTTATTAACATGGGTAACTGTTGAATCACTGTGTTGTATACTTGAAACCAATATAAGGTTGTATATCAATGATATTTCAACAAAAAAATGCATGTGAATCTTCAAGACTGAGATACTGCATTTGTCAAATTTATAGGACCATAAAATTATTTTTTATAGCAATGCCAATTAATTATGTAAAACAGTATTCTGTAGATGTGATTAAGGCAGGCTTGGTCCAAATCTTAGCTCTATCACTTAAAAGCTGTGAAATCTTGAACAAATTACTCCTCTTTGTCTCAGGTCCCTTTGCTATAAAATAAGGATAATAAAAATACCTTCCCTCAAAGTGTACTGATATCTGCAATTTACTTTGAAATGCATAAAAAATAAGATGGATTAATGGACGAATATAGGTATAATACAGATGTGACATAAAGTAAATACAACAAAATGTTAATTATAGAATCTAGAGTGTGAAAGTAAGGGTGTTCAAGATACAGCTCTTCCAAATTCTCTGTATATTTGAAAATGTCCATTAAAATAGAAAATAAAATAACACCTACTCATAGGGTTGTGATGAGGATTAAATGAGCTAAATTTATACAATACTTGCTGTGTACCAGTTGCATTATTGTAAGTGTTTGTAAATAAATAATGCTTTTGGGACTACAACTTTAAGAAAATTAGACCCAACTAAGAACTTCTAGAATAAAGTTTCAGGGGGATAAGTAATTTTAGTATCTCTTCAAAGTTTAACTAAATTTTTTTAAATTGTGGTAAAAAAATAACAAAATTTACCATCTTAACCATTTTTAAGTGTATAAAACACTATATGTACATTGTTGCAAAACAAACTCTGTATCATTGAACAGCTCCTCTTTTTCCCCTCCCCCCAGCTTCTGGACCCACCTTCTACTTTGTTTCTAGGAGTTTGACTATTAATGCCTAATTTTATAGTGGGAACAAATCAGTGTGCATGGTCCATGCCTGGGGTTCACAATGACATCAAGATCTAAAATGAATACCAAAAACATTGCTAGTACCTTACAGTGAAAACAGTACCATACCCTCCTATAGTATGTCAAGCAGATTATGTTAAACCAAACTCACAGGATACCATCAGGTTTGAAATAATGATTTGGCTCTAACTGAATGTTAAATTTTGTTATTTTATTATGCAAAAATAAAAAAGTATAAGATATTATTAAGGAGCCATATGTTGAAATGTTAAAAATTATTATTCCTGATTCTCATGATTTAGGAGTCATCCTTTACTGTGAGATATGTAAATGCCCAGCTTTCCGTAAGCATTGTCCATACACTTCATTTCTCCCTTATCTGTATTTGTAGTGAGACTAGGAAGATAAGAACTATTTTCTGATACACAACCACTTTGGTAACTAGCTAGCAGAACTGCTTCATAGGAAATAAAAGAGGTCACAGATTAATTTCACTTTGTTCTGAGAGCATACCGTCCAGGAAACCCTGGTTACTCACAAAGGTCTTTCAGAAGATCTGTGAAGGGCAGTTTTTGTTCATTATCTACTACTTCTATTATTTGGTTTCTGACATAAATGAACACTCTGCCTGCAAGCGGAGCTCAAGGTTTCCCCAACCTCCTATCCTGGGGTACAAAGAATTGACAGAGCTCAAGATAAAGGGAACTGATGTCTTCAGTACTTTGGGGTGGGGTGGTGGTGAAGGTTTCCAGGTGATAAGGAAGTTAGTTAGCTCTAGTTTCTTCAAGGTATAATCTCTTTGGGTTCTCCTTTCTTTGGCTTAGCTGTTGCAAATCTATTTACTCTTTGTATTGCTTTTCTATCAAGACTGTTCCCAGGTTGCTGGTGAGGTAAGGCAGAGTTGGGAGAGGTTCTTCCTCCTTCATACCTCCAGCCCCAGGTCATGGGAAAACCCAAGAATCCTAGGCTTGAAAAGAGGTTAGTCCTGGGCTTATAAAAACCGACTCTTTTGCACCTCAAGTTTATCTTTCCTGGCATTTTGTTGCTTAAGAATGGTGAGATTACAGAGAACAAGCTTAGAGGCTATCCACTTACGGCATAACGCACCAATAAAACTTGGGCAGGTCCATGTCGTCCAGTGCAGCTCACCAAGGGCAAGGCTTCATTTAGGGATAAGGTACCAAAGATCAAGTTTGTCATAACATACTCCTTGACTTCATTTTGTCCTTAATTCATAAATTATTTATTTATGAAATTAATTATAATTTCTCTGGTGTTGAAACAAAAATATTATTTACCATTTAACCTTGATTTTCTTTTCTCATTATTTTGTTTTTGAAGTGCTGAGAAATAGAAGCAAAAAGTTCATGGGTCAATTTTTGCTCAAGGGGAAAATTAACTGAAGATATTTGAGTACCAAAAATCTATAATTTTTAACCGATTTTTAGTTTTATTGAGATGTAATTTATATACAATAACACTCACTCACTTAGTTTGATAAATTTTGGTAATTATGTACAGTTATGAAACCTCCACTACAATCAAGATATAAAACAGTACTATTGTCTTGCAAAATTTCAGGATGTCCTTTTGAAGCCAGTCACCTCCCTGACCTGGGAACTGGTGTAGGCAATGAATGATTTAACTCCAGTCATTATAGTTTTAACTTTTCTAGAATTTCATATAAATGGAATCATACAGTGCATAGTTTCTTTGCATTCAACTTCATTCAATTAGCCTAATATTTTTTATTTTCATCCAGGTGTGTGTGTGTGTGTGTGTGTGTGTGTGTGTGTGTGTGTATGTTACTACTTCATTCGTTTTTATTACAGAGTAGTATTCTGTAATACTGATATACCACAGTTTGCTTTTCCATTCACTAGTTGTAGGCATATGTTGATCAGATTTATGTTGCGTGCAGTTTGGGGCCACGAAGAAGTATTTCTGTAGACATATAGTTTCATTTCTCTTGGGTAAATACCTAGAAGTGAGACCTGCATATATGTTACATCCACATCTACCTTTATAAGATATTACCATACTATTTTATTAAAGTGGATGTGGTATTTTGCATTCACACCAATAATACATGAGAAGACCATTTGCGATACATCCTCTTGAAGACATGGTGATATCAAATTTTTTAATTTTAATCACTCTAGTGAGTGTGAAGTGGTATCTAACTGTGTTTGTTTATGGACTCTATTTGTAGAGCAGAGCTAGGGTCACAGCAACACAACAGAGATACACCCTCAGCCTCCACTCATGAATAGCCGCCTTCATTATCAACATCCCCCACCATAGTGGTACATTTGTTACAACTGATGAACCTACACTGACATACCATTATTACCCAAAGTCCATAGTTTACATTAGGATTCATTCATCATGCTGTACATTGTATGGGTTTGGGCAAATGTATCTCTCATTGTGGTATTTAGTATCATACAGAGTAGCTTCACTGTCCTAAAAATCCTTTGTGCTCCACCTATTCCTCCTTCCCTACCCCCAACCTTTGGCAACCACTAATTTTTTTACTTTCTCCATAGTTTTGCCTCTTCTAGAATGTAATATTGTATATATCTTTTTCAGATTGGCTTACTGGTTAGCAAAATGCAGTTAAGTTTCCTCCATGTCTTTTCATGGCTTGATAGCTCATTTCTTTTTAGTGCTAAATAACAGTCTACTGTTTGGATGTAACACAATTTATTAATTTATTTGCCTACTTAAAGACATTATGGTTGCTTCCAGGTTTTAACAATGATGAAAAAAGCTGCTATAAACAACCATGAGCAGGTTTCTGTGTGGACATAAATCTTCAACTTCTTTGGGTAAACGTCAAGGAGCACAAATGCTGAGTTATAATGAGTACGTTTAATTTTTTAAGAAAATGCCAAACTGACTCTAAAGTGGCTGTACCATTCTGAGTTCCCAAAAACAATGCATGAGATTTCCTATTGCCCCACATGTTCTGGAGCATTTGGTGTTCTCAGCACTCTGTGTTTTGGCCATTCTAATCATTGTATAATGGCACCTGAATGTTTATTTTTTTAAATTATTTAATTATTTATTTTTTATTTTGGCATCATTAATCTACAATTACATGAAGAACATTATGTTTACTAGGCTCCCCACTTCACGAAGTCCCCCCCCACACCCCTTCACAGTCACTGTCCATCTGCGTAGTAAGATGCTGTAAAATCACTACTTGTCTTCTCTGTGTTGCACAGCCCTCCCGTGCCCCCCCCCCCTATGCATGCTAATCGTAAGGTCCCCTTTCTTTTTCCCTGCCCTTATCCCTCCCTTCCCACCCATCATCCCCAGTCCCTTTCCCCTTGGTAACTATTAGTCCATTCTTGGGTTCTGTGATTCTGCTACTGTTTTATTCCTTCAGTTTTCCTTTGTTCTTATACTCCACATATGAGTGAAATCATTTGGTACTTGTCTTTCTCCACCTGGCTTATTTCACTGAGCATAATACCCTCTAGCTCCATTCACGTTGTTGCAAATGGTAGGATCTGTTTTTTTCTTATGGCTGAGTAATATTCCATTGCGTATATGTACCACATCATCTTTACCCATTCATCTACTGATGGACATTTAGGTTGCTTCCATATCTTGGCTACTGTAAATAGTGCAGCGATAAATATAGGGGCGCATCTGTCTTTTTCAAACTGGAGTGCTGCATTCTTTTGGTAAATTCCTAGAAGTGGAATTCCTGGGTCAAATGGTATTTCTATTTTGAGCATTCTGAGGAACCTCCATACTGCTTTCCACAATGGTTGAACTAGTTTACATTCCCACCAGCAGTGTAGGAGGGTTCCCCTTTCTCCACAACCTCGCCCACATTTGTTGTTGTCTTTTCAGTAATGGCGATCCTTACTGTTGTAAGGTGATATCTCATTGTGATTTTAATTTGCATTTCTCTGATGACGAGCGATGTGGAGCATCTTTTCATGTGCCTGTTGGCCATCTGGATTTCTTCTTTAGAGAACTGTCTATTCAGCTCCTCTGCCCATTTTTTAATTGGATTATTTGCTTTTTGTTCGTTGAGATGTGTGAGCTCTTTATATATTTTGGATGTCAATCCTTTATCAGATCTGTCATTTATGAATATATTCTCCCATACTGTAGGATACCTTTTTGTTCTATTGATGGTATCCTTTCTTGCACAGAAGCTTTTCAGCTTGATATAGTCCCACTTGTTCATTTTTGCCTTGGTTTCCCTTGCCTGGGGAGATACGTTCATGAAGAAGTCACTCATGTTTATGTCCATGAAATTTTTGCCTACGTCTTTTTCTAAGAGTTTTATGGTTTCATGACTTACATTCAGGTCTTTGATCCATTTGGAGGTTACTTTTGTGTATGGGGTTAGACAGTGATCCAGTTTCATTCTCTTACATGTAGCTGTCCAGTTTTGCCAGCAACATCTGTTGAAGAGACTGTCATTTCCCCATTGTATGTCCATGGCTCCTTTATTGTATATTAATTGGCCATATATGTTTGGGTTAATGTCTGTAGTCCCTATTCTGTTCCACTGGTCTGTGGCTCTGTTCTTGTGCCAGTACCAAATTGTCTTGATTACTGTGGCTTTGTAGTACAGCTTGAAGTTGGGGAGCGAGACCCCCCCACTTTATTCTTCCTTCTCAGGATTGCGTTGGCTATTCGGGGTCTTTGGTGTTTCCGTATAAATTTTTGAACTATTTGTTCCAGTTCATTGAAGAATGCTGTTGGTAATTTGACAGGGATTGCATCGAATCTGTATAATGCTTTGGGCAGGATGGCCATTTTGATGATATTAAATCTTCCTAGCCAGGAGCATGGGATGAGTTTCCATTTGTTAGTGTCCTCTTTAATTTCTCTTAAGAGTGTCTTGTAGTTTTCAGGGTATAGGTCTTTCACTTCCTTGGTTAGGTTTATTCCTAGGTATTTTATTCTTTTTGATCCTATTGTGAATGGAATTGTTTTCCTGATTTCTCTTTCTATTAGTTCATTATTAGTGTATAGGAAAGCCACAGATTTCTGTGTGTTAATCTTGTATCCTGCAACTTTGCTGAATTCCGATATTAGTTCTAGTAGTTTTGCAGTGGAGTCTTCAGGGTTTTTTATGTACAATATCATGTTATCTGCAAATAGCGACAGTTTGACTTCTTCTTTACCAATGTGGATTCCTTGTATTTCTTTGTTTTGTCTAATTGCCATGGCTAGGACCTCCAGTACTATGTTGAATAACTGTGGGGAGAGTGGGCATCCCTGTCTTGTTCCAGATCTCAGACGAAAAGCTTTCAGCCTCTCGCTGTTCAGTATGATGTTAGCTGTGGGTTTATGATATATGGCCTTTATTATGTTGAGGTACTTGCCCTCTATGCCCATTTTGTTGAGAGTTTTTATCATGAATGGATGTTGAGTTTTGTTGAATGCTTTTCCAGCATCTATAGAGATGATCATGTGGTTTTTGTCCTTTTTGTTGATGTGGTGGGTGATGTTGATAGATTTTTGAATGTTGTACCATCCTTGCATCCCTGGTATGAATCCCACTTGGTCATGGTGTATGTATTTTTGAATTCGGTTTGCAAATATTTTGTTGAGTATTTTTGCATCTACGTTCATCAGGGATATTGGTCTGTAGTTTTCTTTTTTGGTGGGGTCTTTGCCTGGTTTTGGTATTAGGGTGATGTTGGCTTCGTAGAATGAGTTTGGGAGTATTCCTTCTTCTATTTTTTGGAAAACTGTAAGGAGAATGGTTATTATGTCTCCTCTGTATGTCTGATAAAATTCCGAGGTAAATCCATCTGGCTCGGAGGTTTTGTTCTTGGGTAGTTTTTTAATTACCACTTCAATTTCTTTGCTGATAATTGGTTTGTTTAAATTTTGTGTTTCTTCCTTGGTCAGTCTTGGAAGGTTGTATTTTTCTAGGAAGTTGTCCATTTCTTCTAGGTTTTCCAGCTTGTTAGCATAAAGGTTTTCATAGTAGTCTCTAATAATTCTTTGTATTTCTGTGGGGTGTGTCATGATGTTTCCTGTCTCATTTCTCATTCTGTTGATGTGTGTTGATCCTCTTTTTCTCTTAATAAGTCTGGCTAGAGGCTTATCTATTTTGTTTATTTTCTCAAAGAACCAGCTCTTGGTTTCATTGATTTTTTCTATTGTTTTATTCTTCTCAATTTTATTTATTTCTTCTCTGATCTTTATTATGTCCCTCCTTCTGCTGACATCCGGCCTCATTTGTTCTTCTTTTTCCAATTTCGATAATTGTGACATTAGACTATTCATTTGGGTTTGTTCTTCCTTCTTTAAATATGCCTGGATTGCTATATACTTTCCTCTTAAGACTGCTTTTGCTGCATCCCACAGAAGTTGGGGCTTTGTGTTGTTGTTGTCATTTGTTTCCATATATTGCTTGATCTCTATTTTAATTTGGTCGTTGATCCATTGATTATTTAGAAGCATGTTGTTAAGCCTCCATGTGTTCAGGCCTTTTTGCTTTCTTTGTACAATTTAGTTCTAGTTTTATACCTTTGTGGTCTGAAAAGTTGGTTAGTAGAATTTCAATCTTTTTAAATTTACTGAGGCTCTTTTTGTGACCTAGTATGGGGTCCATTCTTGAAAATTTTCCATGTGCACTTGAGAAGAATGTGTATCCTGCTGCTTTGGGGTGTAGAGTTCTGTAGATGTCTATTAGTTCCATCTGTTCTAGTACATTGTTCAGTGCCTCTGTGTCCTTACTTATTTTCTGTCTGGTTGGTCTGTCCTTTCGGGTGAGTGGTGTGTTGAAGTCTCCTAGAACAAATGCATTGCATTCTATTTCCTCCTTTAATTCTGTTAGTATTTATTTCACATATGTCAGTGCTCCTGTATTGGGTGCATATATATTTATAATGCTTATATCCTCTTGTTGGACTGACCCCTTTATCATTATGTAATGCCCTTCTTTATCTCTTGTTACTTTCTTTCTTTTGAAGTCTATTTTGTCTGATACTAGTATTGCAACACCTGCAACACCATGCAAAGCAACTCCCTGTTGTTTGCATGAAATATCTTTTTCCATCCCTTGACTTTTGGTCTGTGCATGTCTTTGGGTTTGAGGTGAGTCTCTTGTAAGCAGCATATAGATGGGTCTTGTTTTTTTATTCATTCACTGACTCTATGTCTTTTGATTAGTGCATTCAGTCCATTTACATTTAGGGTGATTATCAATAGGTATATACTTACTGCCATTGCAGGCTTTAGATTCATGGGTAGCAAAAGCTCAAGGTTAATTTCCTTACTACCTAAGAGTCTAACTTAACTCACTTGGTATGCTGTTACAAACACAATCTTAAGGTTCTTTTCTGTTTCTCCTCCTTTTTCTTCCTCTTCCATTCTTTATATATTAGGTATTATATTCTGTACTTTTTGTCTATCCCTTGATTGACTTTGGGGATAGTTAATTTAATTTTGCATTTGCTTAGTAATTAGCTGTTCTACTTTCTTTACTGTGGTTTTATTGCCTCTGCTAACAGCTATTCAGCCTTAGGAACACTTCCATCTATAGTAGTCCCTCCAAAATAGACTGCAGAGATGGTTTGTGGGAGGTAAACTCTCTCAGCTTTTGCTTATCTGGAAATTGTTTAATCCCTCCTTCAAATTTAAATGATAATCTTGCTGGATAAAGTAATCTTGGTTCCAGGCCCTTCTGCTTCATGGCATTAAATACATCATGCCACTCCCTTCTGGCCTGTAAGGTTTCTGCTGAGAAGTCTAATGTTAGCCTGATGGGCTTTCCTTTGTATGTGATCTTATTTCTCTCTCTGGCTGCTTTTAACAGTCTGTCCTTATCCTTGATCTTTTCCATTTTAATTACTATGTGTCTTGGTGTTGTCTTCCTTGGGCCCTTTGTGTTGGGAGATCTGTGGATCTCCATGGCCTGAGAGACTATGTCCTTTCCCAGACTGGGGAAGTTTTCAGCAACTTCCTCCTCAAAGACACTTTCTATCCCTTTCTCTCTCTCTTCTTCTTCTGGTATCCCTATAATGCGAATATTGTTCAGTTTGGATTGGTCACACAGTTCTCTCAATGTTCTTTCATTCTTAGAGATCCTTTTGTCTCTCTATGCCTCAGCTTCTTTGTGTTCCTCTTCTCTAGTTTCTATTTCATTTATTGTCTCCTCCACTGTATCCAACCTGCTTTTGATACCCTCCATCGTGCTCTTCAACAATTGGATCTCCGATCTGAATTCATTCTTGAGTTCTTGGATGTCTTTCCATACCTCCATTAGCATGTTGATGATTTTTATTTTGAACTCCCTTTCAGGAAGGGTCACGAGGTCCATATCATTTAAATCTTTTTTGGGAGTTGTATTAATAACTTTACTCTGAACCAGGTTTCTTTGGCATTTCATATTTGTATATGGCGCCCCCTAGTGTCCAGAAGCTCTATTCTGGAGCTGCTCAGCCCCTGAAGCAATGTCAGGGGTCATAGGGGGGCAGTATTGGTGCCTGTGGGGAGGAAAGAGCTGTTCCTGCTTCCTGGCTGCTGTGCCTGTCTCCACTGCCTGAATCAGTGGGCTGAGCACACAGATATAAGCTTTTGTCCCAGAGCAGCTGGATATGGATCCCTGCTTTCCACAAGCAGCCGGAATCCCAGTCTCCCCAGGAACTCTGCCTGTCCCAGCTTTCTAACCCCGTAATCAGAAGAGTATGATGAAAGCACCATGAAATGTAGGTTTGTGCTCCCAGCGCAGATCTCCGGAGCTAGGTATTCAGCAGTCCCCAGCCTTCCACTCCGTCCTTGCTCAGTTTCTCTTCCTCCCTTCGGAGAGCTGTGGTGGGGGAGGGGCTTGGGTCCCGCGGAGCCACAGCTCTGGTACGTTACCCCGTTTGGTGAGGTCTGCTCTTTTCTCCAGGTGTGTGCAGTCTGGCGCTGTCCTCTTTCCTGTTGCTCTCTCAGGATTATTTGCACCAACTACATTTTCTAATTGTATCCAGTTTTAGGAGGAAGCCTCTGTCTCTCCTCTCATGCCACCATCTTTAAACCTTCTAACTTAAGGATCTTGAACTTAATATCCATATGATTCTTTCTTTTACATTACATCTGTTAGGCAAAGTAAATTATCACACATGGAAGCAAATCAAAAGAAACTGTCATACCGAGGGGCATGGGGAGTATATATTTTTTTCACTATGTCAAAATACGTAAAATCAAATAGTAAATATTATGCTATACAGAATCCTGAGTAATGAAAACACACATATTGAGGCATGTGAGTCTAGGTATCTAAATGGTTCTCATTTTTATGTCATTATTTGTCATTGTAATTAGAAGCCTTTGAGCATGAAAGTCTAAAAATAAACTACATTTCTCTTAATTAAATTGATAACCTAAGATCAGGAGCTCAAACTTCTCAGCAACAATACTAACATTTATTACAACAACACTTAAAATATTTTAACATTTAAAAAAATACTTTAACATTTTATTTCACCCTTAAGATGAAATAAATATCAGCCAATTACACAGATCTTCTGCATTTGTGAGTCATTGCATGTCTTAGTAAAATCTAAAATGATATGTTGATCAGATGCATTCCTGCTTCTGCCTGCCTGGAGCTACACTGTACCAGAAATGGTCCTGTAGTGCTGAGAGAGAGAATTCTTCACAGGTCAAAGTAAACAGTACTCTGTGGTGGTTGCAGGAGCTCTTTTTCCTGTGCCAGGCATGCCTCTACCCAACCCCATCTAGTTCTCCCTAAAGGTAAGAAAAGCTACTCATCTAATTATTTAGGAGTCCAAAATTCTGACTGGGCACAGTGCACAGGCGATGGAGTCACTGTGTTAAAAGAACAGTCTCCACACAAGGGCCATTCTTTGCTTCAAACATGTGGCCTGGCCTCCAGGGGAATGACCATCCTCTTCACTTTACCCTTAACCACATGGAGCAGGTAACTAAGTGGATTCAGAGGCTCTCCTAGGACCTGGTGTTCACTCACTAGTTTGCTCTCCCCTCTAACCTTCTAACACACCTCTACTTGCTGGTCCCAGGATTATGGATAGATGGGGCTGAGAGGGAAACAGGAGTCCTTGAGTAGGCTGTAAGCCTAAACTACATGCACTACTGCTGCTTTTAATCTTTTAAGTTTCTTAAACACTAAATGGTATGTTTGAAGTTTGCATAGCTTTTCTTAATGTGGTACTGTGAGTTCTTTGCAGACAGTTTCCTTGTGAATCTAGAAGGTGAGAGTAGTTAATTGGCTGGCAGAATTTGGGCATTTTTGGATTCTGGGCTATAATAGCTTAATGGCACCAAAACCTCATCTTCAGCCCTAAATCGTAACTAAAAGGATAATTCCTTTCCACACAAACAATGCCATATTAAAACTCTTCACAAACATATAAAACAATAAAGAATTCCAACAAACTTTACAAACTTAGACTAGAGCTATTTAATTGGTACATAACAGCATGACTACATCAGTTGTTTTTATCTGGCATCTATTTTGATGCCCACATCACATGAGTTGTTAAATATGAGTAAACTTGGACTAAAAACAATAAAATATTTTAAAACTTTTCAAGATTCATTTGAGGCTTAATTTCTATTGTTATCTTGAGGCTTAGACAGTCTCCTCTCACCATGTGTATTTGATTTTTCTTTTTACATTAATGCATTACTAAGTCTATTCTTCTAGAAAAGATAGGTGCAAAAAACAGTTTTAATGCATTCACAAAGCAATTTCAACCAATTTTTTCCTATTAAAATATTAGCAGCCATCTCATTGAAAATCATTCACTTATTGATTAGTGTTATTGCCCTGTAATGCATACTTCCTAGTTAGGAAATTACTTTTAAGACTAACTTTGAACCCTTTATAGGAAGTCAATGGATTTTTTAAAAAATGTTTGCCACAACTCAGATGAACTACAATATTTAAATGATTCCCTATAGAAAATTATTAACATTTTGCCTGAATTATTAATGGTTTTTAAGGGAAAATCTCATATAATGAATATAAAATTATATAATATAAAATATAAAACTGTATATTTGGTTCTTTACACTATAACTGGATTTCTTCAGCACCTTGTATAATATTAGTATTGTTAATTGTATTGTGGGAAAATATGGCTGATGTAATTCTTAAAATAATAAATTTAGGGTAATTGTCTTTTCTCCCCAGTTTAAATAGCTTTGTTGTTTATTACTATAAAATACTAAAAAAATAGATAATATAAAGAGGCTTAAAGTAGACCCTGAAAATCTCCCATATTCCCACCATACTACTTTTATCTTCAGTATGTTCCTCCAAGATTTTAGCAATAAACCTAGGATTGATCAATGGCTTCTTAACCCAACTTTCTAGGCAATTCCATTACCAAATGTACTTTGTAATGTTATCTATGATTATTTTTTAAAAGTTGTGAAATGTTTAACTTGGAACTTCCCACTCTTATGGAGGAAAACAACCAATAAAAACATATTTTTTATTCTGTTGCTATAGTTTCTGCTAAGCTGTACAAATGTAATTACACAGAGCATATGCTGAAACCATTTGATTAGATCAAATGATTCACTTGTGTTAAAGCTAAGAAAATGTTTAATTTAAAAGCACTTTTACAATTAAACTAGAAATAAAGAGAATAATGATGCTTTTGAAGTCACTTCAAGTAAGCTTGTTTGTATATGACTAAGATACTCATACACCAGATTTTATTTAATGAATTAATCACCTATGAAAACCTGCAATAAGCTATGAGAAATGTAATTTAATAAAAAGGATTATGGAGCCTGTGGACATTAAGGAGGATATCATAATGTGAAGCTAGTTAGAAATGCTCATTGAGAATATAAGTCCTCAATCACTCATTTAATAAACATACACTGCATGTCTGCTAACAAGCTAGGTGTCAGGTGTGTAGCTAAGAAGTACAGGATTTGAACTGGAAAAGATGAGAAAACGGCTGGGGAATTCAGGGCTAGAAGACTAGATGGTGCAAAAGCATAAGTAGAAATAAGTATTTTCCTTTTAAAGAATGATAAGAGGGTTGTTCTAATTAGCTATAATGGGTTTATATAGGAAAAACAGTAAAAATGTACCATCAAGTAGGTACACAAAACTAGCTGACTGGAATGACAGACTAACTAGTTTTCATTGAATCCATAAGGAATAATGGCTCTTGACAAGAAGGAAGCAGTTTTAGGAAGATCACCCCAGCAGTAGTATGCCAAGTGTATGGCATCAAGGAAAGGCCAATGCTAACACATGGTGCAGTTATTGCAATAAACTATATGTGCTGGAGGGTCTGGTCTGAGTAGAAAATAGAACAAAGAGGGAAGAATCAACCCAAGAATCACTGTAATATGCAGTTCAAGAAACATTCGCTGAGCATCTGACTTGGCGGCAAAGACTACAGAAGCTCACAGGACACGGTCCCCACTTTCCAAGAGAAATTCATTGAACTTCTGTTCCATTTTTTCCCCACTGACCCCACCTCTAAAGTACAAAAAGTGAAAGTCTGGTGAATGGTAGTATTACTGACAAAATTTTGTTGAAAGGGGAAGTTGAAAAGGAAAATTGAAAGGGGAAGTTTTGGGTTTCAACACTGATCTTGAAGTGATGGCAGGACATCCCCAAAGGGCTGCCATGTAGGCAGTTCTAGACAAGGAACTAAAGTTCTACAGAAACAGCATGCTAATGAGGTTCAGGACATGCTACCCCCAAAATACAGCACCGTGGCATACTGAGTATCTTATGCTGAAGGGTTGTGAAAACCAGCTTGTGCAGGAAGGGCTTTCTGACCTTCCCCTGAAGCGAGTCAGGAGACCCTCATGGGAGAGGAGTCCTCCTTCTTTACCCAGAGGAAAGGAGGAGGCTTATCTCTGAAGATAAGGGACTCAGGGAGGAGTCTGAACAAACAAGCCTTGCTAAGTTTCCTCTGTTTACTACACTCACCTCATACCCTCTGTCATACCGTGCCCTTTTGATGACTTTCCACTCTCCATCAAACCTAATATGAAAATGCTCAGGTCTAACCATTTTTTCACATCTTCATTTTCTTATGAAGGCTCCCATGTCATTAACAGAATGTACATTAAATAAATCTGTATACTTTTTTCTTTTTAATGTGTCATATGTTACAGGGGTCCTAGTCAAGAATTTAGAAGGGTAGAGGGAAAAGATATTGTTGCTCCCGTCCAAAGCACAAAGATATCAGGAGTTGGGCAATGGCTAAAGCTTTGAGAAGAAAGCCCTTCAGGAGACCATACCAAAGAAGGGTGAGTCTTGATGGTGACCAGAGCTAGGATAAGAAGAAAACGAGCCAGAGAAATGGTTGGGAAATGAACAGCATAGAGAATCCAAGGGAAGACAGATGTATTCTGTTGATTAAAAAACTGGTTACCAATGAAGTCAAACTGTGACGAAAAAGGAAATACATACTTGGTTCCTTACCCCAGGATCCTCGCACATCACTTCCTAAAGGTTTAGGAATATCCAGAGTGGTAAGAGCGGCTTTTGTATGTTTATGAGATGACCAGGGTGAGCCTACATATCTTCAGGATAGGGGCTGGTTGCCAGAAAGACCTAGGGTTTTCAGCCCCACCTTCCTCCTTTCTCCTTCCAGGGAAGGGTTGGAAATTAAACTCATCACCAACGGCCAATGATTTAATCAATCATATCTGTATGAAGAGACCTCCATAAAAACCCCTAAAAAAATGGCTTGGAATAAAGGAGCCATGGATATAGAATGGTGAAATGACAGCCTCTTCAACAGTTGGTGTTGGCAAAACTGGACAGCTACATGCAAGAGAATGAAACTGGATTATTATCTAACCCCATACACAGAGGTAAATTCAAAATGGATCAAAGACCTGAATGTAAGTCATGAAACCATAAAACTCTTAGAAGAAAACACAGGCAAAAATCTCTTTAATATAAACATGAGCAACTTTTCCCTGAACGCATCTCCTCGGGCAAGGGAAACAAAATAAAAAATGAACAAGTGGGACTATATCAAGCTGAAAAGCTTCTGTACAGCAACGGATACCATCAGCAGAACAAAAAGGCATCCTACAGTATGGGAGAATATATTTTTAAATGACGTATCCAACAAGGGGTTAACATCCAAAATATATAAATAACTCACATGCCTTCACACCCACCCAAAAAGCAAATAACCCTATTTAAAAATGGGCGTAGAATATGAACAGAAACTTCTCCAAAGAAGAAATTCAGATGGTCAAAAGGCACATGAAAAGATGCTCCACATCGTTAATTATCAGGGAAATGCAAATTAAAACCACAAGGAGATATCACTTCACATCAGTTAGGATGGCCATCATAGAAAAGACTAAGAACAGCAAATGCTGGTGAGGATACGGAGAAAGGGGAACCCTCTTACACTACTGGTGGGAAGGTAAACTAGCTCAACCATTATGGAAAGCAGTATGGAGGTTCCTCAAAAAACTAAAAGTAGAAATATCATTTGACCCAGGAATTCCACTCCTAGGAATTTACCCTAAGAATGCAGCAGCCCAGTTTAAGAAGACATAGGCACCCCTATGTTTATCGCAGCACTACTTACAATAGCCAAGAAATGGAAGCAACCTAAGTGTCCATCAGTAGGTGAATGGATAAAGAAGATGTGGTACATATACATAAAGGAATATCATTCAGCCATAAGAAGAAAACAAATCCTACTATTTGCAACAACATGGATGGAGCTACAGGGTGTTAGGCTCAGTGAAATAAGCCAGGTGGAGAAAGACAAGAACCAAATTATTTCACTCATCTGTGGAGTATAAGAACAAAGCAAAATCTGAAAGAACAAAACAGCAGCAGAATCACAGAACCCAAGAATGAACTAACAGTTACCAAAGGGAAAGGGACTGGGTAGGGTGGGTGGGAAGGGAGGGAGAAGGGGAATAAGGGGCATTACGATTAGCACACATAATGTAGGGCGGGGGATCACGGGGAAGGCAGTATAGCACAGAGAAGATAAGTAGTGACTCTATAGTATCTTACTATGCTGATGGACAGTGACTGTAATGGGGTATGTAGTGGGGACTTGATAATTGGGGGAATCTAGTAACCACAGTGTTGCTCAAGTGACTGCATATTAATGATACCAAAATAAAAATAAATAAATAAATAGATAGATAGATAAAAATAGCCAAAAAGGTTGGCAAAAAAAATGGCTTGGAGAGCTTTAGGTTAGTGCACATGGAGGTCACAGGTGTGCTGGCTGGTGGCACTCCCTGGGAGAGCATGCAAATATCCCATTCCCCACCCACATACCTTGCCCTGGGACCTGCTACCATTTGGCTGTTCCTGAGTTGCTGCATCCTCAAGTCTATGCAAGGAGGTCAGGGTGTGAGGATGGGAAAAACAATATCCTTAAAAGCAATGGATATAGTCATTCTGTTAAAGGAATGGCGATATAAAAGGAAGGAATACAGGGAAAATGGGAAAAATTGTGTAACTTTTTTCCAGCTTAGAGGGCAGATGAGAGAGAGGGCAGATGGACAAAGAGAATATAAGGAAGAATGGAAAAAGTGGAGATGGGAGGGGTGTTTCCTAAGGGAGCAGTTCCTTCAGGAGGTGATAAATAATGGAATCCAGAACAGAAGTATTAAAGGACACAGAGAAGGATAAGGGTATGTAAAGGTGTAATGTATGGAAAAAATATTATATAGAGACTTTATAAAAGACACAGACGGTCTCTGAAGGGAGTACCAGAGAGGAAATGCATTGAAACAAGAGTAACATGCTTCAGAAATCAGCCTGGCTAAAATATATAGCAGAAGATTCTGAAATGAGATCTATGAAATGTCACCTTAAGGGATAAAAATCACTATTGGCAGTGGAAAAGGATCTGAAATATGCTAATCAAAAGAGCTAAAATATTAAAAGAATGGGCAACAAAGGAGAGTCCGGACAAATGAAAATTAAAAGAATGCCAAATTGGGTAATGTATTTCTAACACTGTCCTGGGGACACCTATTCAGCAGCTTCAACCACCAGGTCCCCTAGGAAGGAACATCCCTCTCCTGGAGATAGCTGTACTGTGGTCTTGAGCCTTTATTTTTTACTTATTAGAATATACAAACAACTCCCTTTTTCCTAATTTATGCTCACCAACCAATCTAATTTTAACTTGATTCCCTTACCCAAAAGGAAAACTGCAAACACAAATGTTTCTGTACTTGTTTATTTGTATTTTCCACTGTAAGTTGGTAAAGTGTCATCTGGGTTTATATATCAGTTTTTTGTGATTATAACTATAGCTATATAAATCAGAGCATGAAGAGAAAACACAAATAGCATAATGATCGAACATTGAATCTTATTTGCCACTATCAGGGAACACTTAATTAACAGCAATGCATACGAGATACTGTGACCTTGCCAATGATTTTATATACATTTCAGAAGAAAAGGAGAACATCATAAAAAGCAATACTGTGAGATTTAGTTATGAATGCCATAGGAAGTAGAGAGACTTACAGCTTGTTGCAGCTGAAACTGAAATAATTAAACCATAATTTATTATAAATCTATGATCTAAAGAACACCAGTAATGTCTAAAACTTAAACATTGTCTACACAAAACCTTGTCCAGTGTTCAAGTACCTAACATTTTTTTTCTTTGAGACATTAGCTCATCAATTAAAAATAAAAGAGGAAAACAAAGCATAACAAGCTAATAAAACAGTTCCTGGTTTTGGTAAAGAAAGGAGTTTCAGTCATGGCCCAAATTTTCTATTCCTCAATAATTAGTTTCACCTTCCACTTTCCAGCACCTTCAATATTAAAGAAATCAACATTAACCTCTAACTTCCAAGTACTGGTGTTTGAGTAAAATCACAACACAATATTGTAGACATTTTCCTCTCTTTAAAACTCATCTTCTAGATGGCACAAGATGGTGGCATGAATAGGGCAGTGGAAATCTCCTCCCAAAACCATTTACATTTTTAAAAATACAACTATTCCTAAAAGAGAGACCAGAAGATACAGTACAACAGCCAGGCTACATCTACATCTGCGAGAACTCAGCATCTCACAAAAAGGGTAAGATACAAAGCCATGACCTGGCGGGACCCGAGCAATCCCTCCACCCTAGCTCACTGGAGGGAGAAAAAGAATCAGAGTGGGGAGGGAGTGGAAGCACAGGACTGCTAAATAACCAGCCCTAGTAATCTGCACCAGGAGCACAGACACACACTGCATGGTATACTGGGTATTAGAGAATCAGAAATGTAAAATCCGAGATGGAAACTGTGAGCAGGTCCCCACAGCCGGCTCACCTGGGACCAAAGAAAAGCGGGTGTTTTTTAAAAGTCTTAAAGGGACAAGGGCTAAACAGGTGGGCAAAATCATCCCAGCACACAGCCTAGCAGACTGGGAATCTTGAGGAACTTCAGGCACCATAACTCCCATGGGGGTAATGCAGCCCCCAAAGCCCCTCACAGTAATAAGCAGCCAGCCATTCATTCCCCCCAGCCAGTGCAGCAAGCAAACCAGCTGACCTACCACAGCTGCGGAGCAGAAGGAGAACAGCCCTGCCCACAGCAACAACACAAGAGTCTTCTCCCAGTGTGCAGCTAACTGGGACAGACCCAGAGGCTACCAATGGCTCACAGCTACCCAGCACACACAAAGGAAGCTGGAGCAAGGTCTGGAAGGCACAAAGGGGTGCCATTCTCACAGGAGAACACACTTGGCACATTTGCAACCCCCACAGGGCCCTAAGCTTTCCTGAGGGCCACCCCACCCACAGCAGCTCAGAAGACTATCCCAGGGACTGCCCCTGGAGTGCGGGTACACAGCACAGACAGAGGAAGCCGGAGCAAGGTCCAAAAGGCACAAAGCGGCACTGTTCTTGCAGAAGAACACACCCGGCATGTCTGCAAACCCCTGCAGGGCCCTAGTCTATACGAAGGACCGCCCTGCCCACAGCAGCTCAGGAGATTATCCCTGAGAGTGCTCCCAGGGTGCAGGTAACCAACACAGGCAGCGGAGAAGGGCAAGGCAACCAGCAAGCAGGAAGGGACTTTATTCTCCCAGCTGACAGATGCGCCACCTGCCTGTGACCACTTCCATTGCGATAAAAAGGCAGAAGAATCTGGTCCAGTCAAAAATCACTCAGACAACCCCACAGAGTGTGCCTGGTGAGATATATATAACAAATCTTCCTGAAAAACAATTCAAAATAAAAGTCACAACCATGCTGATGGACCTGCAGAGAAATAAGCAAGAGCTAAGGGATGAAGTCCACAGGGAGATAACAGAAATGAAACAATCAATAGGAGGTCTTAAGAGCAGGCTGGACGTGCTGCAAGAGACTGTTAATGGAATAGAAATCAAAGAATAGGGATACAGAGAAGCTGAGGCAGAGAGAGATAAAAGGATCTCTAGGAATGAAAGAATATTAAGAGAACTGTGTGATCAATCCAAACGGAACAATATTCACATTACAGGGGTTCCAGAAGGAGAAAAGAGAGAAAAAGGGATAGAAAGAGTCTTTGAAGAAATAATTGCTGAAAACTTCCCTAAGCAGGGGAAGGAAATAGTCTCTCAGACCATGGAGGCCCATAGACCTCCCAACACAAGGGACCCAAGGAGGCCAAAATGAAGACATATAATAATTAAAATGGCAAAGATCAAAGACAAGGACAGAGTATTAAAGGTAGCCAGAGAGAGAAAAAAGATCACCTACAAAGGAAAACCCATCAGGCTATCATCAGACTTTTCAACAGAAACCTTACAGGCCAGAAGAGAATGGCATGATTTATTTAATGCAATGAAACAGAAGGGCCTTGAACCAAGAATACTGTATCCAGCATGATTATCATTTAAATTTGAAGAAGGGATTAAACAATTTCCAGACAAGTAAAAGTTGAGGGTATTTGCCTCCCACAAACCAACTCTACAGTATATCTTAAAGGGACTGCTCTAGATGGAAGCACTCCTAAGGCTAAATAAATATCACCAGAGAAAATAAAATCACAACAAAGAAAGCACACCAACCAAATACTAACTAAAGGCAAAAAATAAAATCAACTATCCACAAAAGCAGTCACAGGAAACACAGGAAAAGAGTACAGAATAAAACAACTAACATATAAAGAATGGAGGAAGAAGAATAAGAAGGGAAAGAAATAAAGAATCATCAGACTGTGTTTACAATAGCTTAATAAGAGAGTTAAGTTAGACAGTTAAGTAAAGAAGCTACCCCTGAACCTATGATAACCACGAATCCAAAGTCTGCAATGGAAATAAGTACATATCTATCGATAATCACCTTAAATGTAGAAGGACAGAATGCACCAATCAAAAGACACAGAGTAATAGAATGGATAAAAAAGCAAGACCCATCTATATGCTGCTTACAAGAGACTCACCTCAAACCCAAAGATATACACCGATAAAAAGTAAAGGGATGGAAAAAGATATTTCACGCAAACAACAGGGAGAAAAAAGCAGGTGTTGCAGTACTTGTATAATGCAAAATAGACTTCAAAACAAAAACAGTAATAAGAGATAAAGAAGGACATTACATAATGATAAAGGAAGCAGTCCAACAAGAAGATATAACCATTATAAATATATATGCACACAACATAGGAGCACTGACATATGTGAAACAAATACTAACAGAATTAAAAAAGGAAATAGAATGCAATGCATTTGTTCTAGGGGAATTCAACACACCACTCGCCGAAAGGACAGATCAACCAGACAGAAAATAAGTAAGGACACAGAGGCACTGAACAACACACTAGAACAGATGGACCTAATAGACATCTACAGAAATCTACACCCAAAAGCAGCAAGATACACATTCTTCTCAAGTGCACATGGAACATTTTCAAGAATGGACCCCATACTAGGTCACAAAAAGAGACTCAGTAAATTCAAAAAGATTGAAATTCTATCAACGAACTTCTCAGACCACAAAGGTATAAAACTAGAAATAAACTGTACAAAGAAAACAAAAAGGCTCACAAACACATGGAGGCTTAACAACATGCTCTTAAATAATCAATGGATCAATGACCAAATTAAAACAGAGATCAAGCAATATATGGAGAAAAATGACAACAACAGCACAAAGCCCCAACTTCTGTGGGATGCAGCAAAGGCAGTTCTAAGAGCAAAGTATATACCAATCAAGGCCTATTTAAACAATGAAGAACAATCCCAAATGCATAGTCTGAAGTCACAATTATTGAAACTGGAAAAAGAAGAACAAATGAGGCCCAAAGTCAGCAGAAGGAGGGACATAATAAAGATCAGAGAAGTAATAAATAAAATTGAGCAGAATAAAACAATAGAAAAAAATCAATGAAGCCAAGAGCTGGTTCTTTGAGAAAATAAAATAGATAAAACCCTAGCCAGACTTATTAAGAGAAAAAGAGAATCTACACACATCAACAGAATCAGAAATAAGAAAGGAAAAATCAAGAGAGACACCACAGAAATACAAAGAGTTATTAGAGAATAATATGAAAATATATATGATAACAAGCCGGATAACCTAGAAGAAATGGACAACTTTCTAAAAAAATACAACCTTCCAAGACTGACCAAGGAAGAAACAGAAAATCTAAACAGACCAATTACCAGCATTGAAATTGAATCAGTAATCAAAAAACTATCTAAGAACAAAACTCCTGGACCAGATGGTTTCACCACTGAATTCTATCAGACATTTAGAGAAGACAAAATACCCATTCTCCTTAAAGTTTTCAAAAAATAGAAGAAGAGGAAATACTTCCAAACTCATTCTATGACACCACCATCAATCTAATACCAAAGCCAGGCAAAGACACCACAAAAAAAAGAAAATTACAGACCAATATCCCTGATGAACGTAGATGCAAAAATACTCAACAAAATATTAGCAAACCAAATTCAAAAATACATCAAGAGGATCATATGCCATGACCAAGTGGAATTCATCCAAGGGATGTGCGGATGGTACAACATTAGAAAATCCATCAACAACATCCACCACATCAACAAAAAGACAAAAACCACATAATCATCTCCACAGATGCTGAAAAAGCATTCGACAAAATTCAACATCCATTCATGATAAAAACTCTCAACAAAATGGGTACAGAGGGCAAGTACCTCAACATAATAAAGGCCATATATGACAAACTCACAGTCAACATCATACTTAACAGCGAGAACCTGAAAGCTTTTCCTCTAAGATCAGGAACAAGACAAGGAAGCCCACTCTCCCCACTTTTATTCAACATAGTACTGGAGGTCCTAGTCATGGCAATTAGACAAAACAAAGAAATAAAAAGCATCCAGACTGGTCAGGAAGAAGTCAAACTGTCATTGTTTGCAGATAATAAGATATTGTACACAGAAAACCCTAAAGACTCCACTCCAAAACTACTAGAACTAATATCTGAATTCAGCAAAGTTGCAGGATACAAAATTAATACACAGAAATCTGTTGCATTCCTATACACAAACGTTGAACTAGCAGAAAGAGAAATCAGGAAAACAATTCCATTCACAATTGCATCAAAAAGAATAAAATACCTAGGAATAAACCTAACCAAGTGAAAAACCTATACCCTGAAAACTACAAGACACTCTTAAGAGAAATTAAAGAGGACACTAACAAATGGAAACTCATCCCATGCTCTTGGCTAGGAAGAATTAATATTGTGAAAATGGCCATCCTACCTAAAGCAATCTAGAGATTCAATGCAATCCCTATCAAAATACCAACAGTATTCTTCAACGAACTGGAACAAATAGTTCTACAATTCATATGGAACCACGAAAGACCCAGAATTGCTGAAGCAATCCTAAGAAGGAAGAATAATGTGGGGGGGATCTCACTTCCCAACTTCAAGCTCTACTACAAAGCCACAGTAATCAAGACAATTTGGTACTGGCACAAGAACAGACCCACAGACCAGTGGAACAGAATAGAGCATCCAGATAATAACCCAAACATATATGGTCAATTAATATACGATAAAGGAGCCATGGATATGCAATGGTGAAATGGCAGCCTCTTCAACAGCTGTTGTTGGCAAAACTGGACAGCTACATGTAAGAGAATGAAACTGGGCCATTGTCTAACCCCATACACAAAAGTAAATTCAAAATAGATCAAAGACCCGAATGTAAGTCATGAAACCATAAACTCTTAAAAAAAAACATAGTCAAAATCTCTTGGACATAAACATGAGCGACTTCTTCATGAACATATTTCCACGGGCAATGGAAACAAAAACAAAAATGAACAAGTGGGACTATATCAAGCTGAAAAGCTTCTGTACAGCAAAGGACACCATCCATAGAACAAAAAGACATCCTACAGTATGGGAGAATATATTCATAAATGAAATATCCGATAAGGGGTTGACATCCAAAATATACAAAGAACTCACACACCTCAACAAACAAAAAGCAAATAATCCAATTAAAAAATGGGCAGAGGCTCTGAACAGACATTTCTCCAAAGAAGAAATTCAGATGGCCAACAGGCACATGAAAAGATGCTCCACATTGCTAATCATCAGAGAAATGCAAATTAAAACCACAATGAGATATCACCTCATAATAGTAAGGATGGCCAACATCGACAAACAACAACAAACGCTGGCAAGGATGTGGAGAAAGGGGAACCCTCCTACACAGCTGGTGGGAATGTAAATTAGTTCAACCATTGTGGAAAGCAGTATGGAGGTTCCTCAAAAAACTAAAAATAGAAATAGCATTTGACCCAGGAATTCCACTCCTAGGAATTTACCCTAAGAATGCAGAAGCCAGTTTGAAAAAGACATATGCACCCCTATGTTTATTGCACCACTATTTACATTAGCCAAGAAATAGAAGCAACGTAGGGGTCCAACAGTAAATGAATGGGTAAAGAAGATGTGGTACATATACACAATGGAGTATTATTCGGCCATAAGAAGAAAACAAATCCTACCATTTGCAACAATGTGGATAGAGCTAGAGGGTATTATGCTCAGTGAAATAAGCCAGGTGGAAAAAGACAAGAACCAAATGATTTCACTCATATGTGGAGTATAAGAACAAAGCAAAAACTGAAGGAACAAAACAGCAGCAGGTTCACAGAACCCAAGAATGGACTAACAGTTACCAAAGGGAAAGGAACCAGGGAGGATGGGTGGGATGGGAGGGATAAGGGGGAAAAAGGAGGTATTACAATTAGCAGACATAATGTAGTGGGGGGCATGGGGAAGGCTGTACAACACGGAGACGATAAGTAGTGATTCTATAGCAGCTTACTATGCTGATGGACAGTGACTGTAATGGGATATGTGGTAAGGACTTGATAATTGGGGGGAGTCTAGTAACCATAATGTTGTCCATGTAATTGTAGATTAATGATACCAAATTTAAAAAAACTCATGTTTTTTATAACCTATAGCCGACAAAGTCTCAGGGGTAGGGGAATTGGGGGATGGTGCTCACTACCCCACCCATCCTAATGAGATAAAGCAGGGAAATGGGACAAGGGACATGCCATTGTAAAATCTACTTAGCCTGTGAAAAAGACCAGGCTTATTCTTTAACTTAATCTTTATGCCGTTCTTCTTCTAGCCCTTAATCAATTAAATAACTTTCTAACCAGGATGAAAGACAGACCTCCAGAGTATAAAGGAACCTACCTAGTTAAAGAATGCTGAGATCCAGATCAATAAAGTAACCTAAATAACCTTATTCTTAAGATAAAACTTCAAAGGAATTGTCAATCACCTGCATGCATCATACTTTATGCAGACCCTTACCCAAAGGCCCTATAAAACCCCAAACCCTAAACCCTTAAGTGCATCTTTCTGCGTTTGTGCGCACTCCCATCTGAGTGTGTACTGTCTTATCAAATAAACTTTCTTGCTGCGTAAGCCTATTAAACCTGTCTCTGAACTCTTTTTCACGATAATAAAGACAAGAACTCGCCAACCTCCACCTCGGTAGTGTCTTTATCACTTTGCTATTTCACTCAGCATTGTGGTCTTAACACAATCGCTTTTCTCTCTCCGTTTTATTTCAGACCAGTAAGGAAGACGAGGTTCTCAGAACATGATCTCACTCCATACAGTGTTTCTGAGGATCCTCCATATTCTGGGGTAGTAGGGATATAATTCCTGTGTAGTGGGGATCAAGCAGATATGGGATGCCAGGTGACCCTGGCTTTAGGAGTTGGCAAGGGATTTGAGCAGTTCAATGAACTTTCCTTTTCTTCGTCTGTTCTTCCTTGTTTTCTACTGCCTGCATTGCCCCTGATATTTGCCACTACTCTAGCAAATGAATTCCTTTCTGGCAGTCACTTGTTTGATCTGATTTCGAATTCTTTCCTGCTCAGGGTTAAGAGCCATCCCCATTCGGGGTTGAGGTTTCACCTAGTGTGCAGGGGAACTTCCCCAGATGGGCTACCTGGCAGTAAGTAATACTAGATACTCCCATTTTGTGCATTCACGTCCAGCTTTTCTTGTTGTGTACATATCCTAGTTGTTAGCTGAGGCTTTGCTGGCTCCTTAATACTCTAGACTAAATGGACTCAAATCTGGCAGAGCCATGGTTTTTGCAAGTCCAAAGCTGCCCCCTCCCTCAAGGTTTCTATCAACTCCCAGGAGGGCCGACATGCTCAGCACCCTCTGAGGTTCTCGGCTCTCATCTCTGTATTGTAGGGCACCAACCCAGACCTAACACTGGGTCCTTCTCTGAGTTCTATAAAAGACAATAACAAGACCCAAGCACAAGCAGAAGGTGCTCCTTAGCGTAAGAGACTCAGTGAAGTTCTCTGGGGAAACGTGGAGGAGTGTGACACAGGGCAACAAGGGAAAGGGAACTAGAACTAGGAACATTCTTAATCTCTCTCCATCTTCCATCCTTGGGAAGGCAGGTCTTTATCTCACCTGTTCCCTGGCTCTGCATCATTTTTCTGACCTTTCTCCTTGTTTGTACTTTCTCTTTACCTATGAGGAATAAAACCAACAAATCTGTCCCCTTTTCCTCCACATCTGACCTCTTCGTCCAGCTAACACCCATACTCACATCTGGAAGTGAGCTTGACATCAAGGCAATACCCCAGGGCAGTTCCCTCCATACAAGAAATTAGGGTGCCCTTTGCCGTGAAAATACATTTTTCTTCTCACCTACTTTGCAGGTTTTATGTAGTCATTGTGCTCCGCATCGAACTATAGTGCACTTAATGAACAAACACTGAATGCTTACTGGTATCTCATATTACGCAAAGCGTTAGGATCACTCCCAGATGCCTACGGCACAGGGACCAGAGGAGATCCTCCGGCAAGCGAAGAGGCCCCAGGAGCAAGTGCTGTTAGAGACATGTGCGGTAAAGAGAGTACCAGAGAGCATCAGAGAGCATCTCACCGCATCTGAAGGTCTTGGTGGAAAAAAATCTGCAAATCAGAAGGAAACACACACAAAAGCATCTAGACAAAAAACGCCCTATCTGGCAATCTCCAGTTAGTGACACAGGAAAACACAGGGGAAGGAAGAGGAAAGAAGACACAGCAAGACACGAGGCAGGAACCAGTTCCTCAAAGACCCTGCTTGATTTGAAAAAGCATGTGTTTTGTTCTAAAGGCAATGAGAGCCAATGAAAGATGCTAAGCAGAGGATTAAGGTAAACAGTTCTATACCTTCGAAGGACACCAGCAGCAGCATGGAAGATGAATTAGAAAGGAACTCCCACGGAAGACAGCGAAGCAAAGACACAGGCTGATGCAACAGGCCGAGGCTAGAAATGATTAAGGCTAACTAAGGCACTAGAATTAGGACAGAGAGGAAAAAGCAGATCCCTTAGTATGGGACTTACTAACAATACTGAGCACACAGTGGGAACACTGGGAATTACTAGAATCATTAAATTCTAAATAGATGCAGTATGATCTTTAAATGAAATGATAATCCTTAAGTGACCATGAGATTATGAAGTACTTGGAGTAAAAAACAAGTTATGATCAATGTTCAAAATGTTGTACATCGACTGTATTCATCTGTCAAAACTCAGAACTGTATGTCCAGAAAAGTGAATTTTACTGTATGTAAATTTTATCTTGATACAAAAAAAATTAGGTCTATAAATAAGAATTGCAAAAATATTTTTTAAACCTGATTATTATAAAGGAAAAATTTTCAGATTCAACAAGAATTTTCTTAATGTTTATTTGGTTACTGCTTTGCACATATATCTATTTACTTAGCAAAGTTAAAGTTTACTTTTGAGAAGAGTCACGTTTCTAAATAACAATACAAAGCTCCTAAGACATTTTTTTAAATGCATACATTTTTGGTACATCTGAACTACATCATCTAAGCAACTTGTTCTTCAATTTTACAAAAAACAGATCATTAGCTTAACACACTATTCTTAAATGCTATGTTTTTCTGTCCTTGCTGTAACAGCATGTGATTTAATAGCGTATCACTATTTAATATGCAGCTTTGTGTGTATGTGTATGTATGTGTGTGTGTGTGTGTATGCACAGATTTGGTGAACATACACTTTATGAACTAAAAATAAACACATGAAACATCTGTGGGGTTTCCAAATGATGAAGAATTATTTGAGAATTGTTTTGAATAATTTTCAAGATCATTTGAAAATCTGCAATTATTTATGAAACACATAGCTTTAAAAGAACAGTCAACTCAGATACTTCACTTCCTGGGCATGTCATATGGCTAAACTTAATGGTCACAAAAATGTGAAGAAAAAGATAATTTAGGGAACAAGTTAGCACACCAAAAGGATTGTGCAAAGTTTTTAGAAGGCTTATTTTCAAAAGCAAATTCCCATATTATAATTTATAAATCATTACCTGACAGTTTTGAGACAATCATGCTTCACACCTAAATCTAGATAAAGAACAGAATGGGACTTCTGACAACTCAGCACAGCTTTCCTTAACTTAAAGTATACTTTCATTTACAACGGAAATCAGACATTAGTACTTTAGCAAACAAAAATTAGATAACTTACAAGTGATAACAACTTAAACAATCACAGGCAAGGCAAACATTCTGGCTTCCAAAGTGCTACCAAAATTATTTTGATATTTGTTGATATATTTTAAATTATATCTGCCATGCAAGACATAAAATAGTTTTTAATACTCCAAAGTAATATTCCCAAAGGTTAGATTTCAATTTGATGTAAGAAAATACAGAGTCCTCCTAAGTCCTAACCTCATTTTTGCACTGCAATTCTACTGTAACCTACACTAATTCTATTACAAGAAAGTACTTTATCAACACCCTTTCCCTTTTCTATTTTCCAGACTACATGCTGCTAGTAGTGCCACTCTGGTTTCTATTAGCACTTACGTGCAGCAGCCTTGAATCAATCAAATGTCAGTTTGCAAAAATTTGTGCTTACGGCTGTACACTTACAGTTACGGTCAACTTGTTTTGCAGGACTAATCCTACTTTTAAAAGACATCAATTTTAACTCACTGTGAACTATCTAATTTCCTGCTATGTACCCTGGGGACCAAAGAAACTAAATTCATCCTGTCTTGTCCCATCTTTCCTCTTCTATCTCAGTTTTAACTGTTTTCCCCATCACAACCATGCTCTGAAATTTGGTGATTTAGAAGAAAAAGGCCAAGTGCTCTGGACTTGACCTCTGTGGCAGCATCCCTGCCTGCTATTTTTACTTTTTCAGTTTTTCAAACATGAAATGTATAACCTATTATGTGTAAAAAAATTCCTGATTTTATGACAAGGGTTCCAGTACAATTATGTTGCCATATAAAAAGTTACAGATCTTTTGTGCCTCTAAAAACAATTACAATGCTCCCTGGTTACTTATATTTATTTTGTTTTAACATGATTTCAAAAACCCAAAGTTGCAAAAATAATGGACAACTCTCCCATTCATAATCACCAATTTTTAACATTCTGCCACATTTGTTTTCTGACTCATACACTCCCACATATACATACACACACACATACATATACACGTGCATGTGACTTATTTTTTTCTGATCTACTTCAGAGTAGTTTGCACACATCATGCATCTCTACCCCTTAATATTTCAGTGTGTATTTCCTCAAACTTCTCCTGAGTAACCTCAGCATAGGTATTAAACTCAGAAAATTTAACACTGATAAAGTACTTTAATCTGTGGTCCCTATTCTGATTTGTCAATTGTCTGATGTTCCTTGTGATGGTTAATTGTGCTTCAACTTGGTTGGACCATAGGGTGCCCAGATATTTGGTCAAACATTATTATGGGTGTTTCTGGATAAGATTAATATTTAAATCAGTAGACTATAAGTAAAGCCGATTGCACTCCACAAAGTTAGGTGTTCACAACAGCACTCCATCAAAAGGAAGTGGCACACGAGACTGGGGTGAGGCCCTGAAGGCACAAGTCAGTGGCGTGAAGAAGTGGCCCAAATGCCCATGGCCCCCACTCCCGCCACACTGCCTCCACGCTCTCAGCCGGCACCTGCGGCCTCACGGTGAGTTCCCCGAGATCAGGAGACAGAAAAGGCAAGACTCAGGCCTGATCTACAGGTGCTTCTGCACAATACACAGGCACTGCCTCAAAGTGGAAGTGACGACACTACAGCTCTTTCCTTGGACATCCCTGAAGGACATTGGTAAAGGGACCAAGTGACAAGTTACAGAATTAAGACTGCAATTGTCATGAGTATTTACTTTGCTATTAATGTATTTATATGTATATATAAAACAAATATCTTTGTTTTCTCCCCTCTCTTATCCCCTTATACAACATTTGATGTACTGACTTTGTATCACAGTATTTAAGTTACAGAATATCAAGGAGAGTTTTAACTGTCACTTAAGGACTTTGAATCCTCTTAACATGTTTTCAGTTGTACATGGGAGAGTTGAATTGTGTTAGCTGTATGACCTTTTTATTGTCTTTATTTGGACATTATGTATGATTGAAGGAGATGCATATAGGTGCCCAGATATTTGGTCAGACAAACATGATTCCAAGTATTTCTGTGATAGTGTTTTTTATTAACATTGTACCTATGGACTTTGAGTAAAGCAGACCGTCCTAGATAATGTCAGCAGGCCTCTTCTAATCAGTTGAAGACATGCATAAAACAAAAAGACCAGCCTCCCCTGAAGAAGAGAGACTTAAGATTGGAATTGGAACATCGTTCTCCAGCCCATTAGCTCACGCTGCAGATTTTGGATTTGTTAGCCTTTACAATCACCTGAGCCAATTACACACACACACACACACACACACACACATCCTGTTCTGTTCTTCTGCAGAACCCTACTACATTTTTAACAGCACTTTTTCCTTGAGTACAAAATCCAGTATATAATCACACACTGCATTTATTTTGTCATGTCTCTTCAGGATTGTTTAATCTGGAAGACTTCCCCACCTTTGTCTTTCACAACTGACTTTTTTAAAGAATAGAGATCATTATTTTTTGTTTTTGAAATAGAATTCTCTGTTTGATGTTTCCTTATGACTCGGGTTATATACATGCCCAGCTGGGATACCACTTAAGTTGATGTATGCTTCTCAGGGTATCACAACCAGAGGCACACAGTGTCAGCTGTCCATCACTGGTGACATTAGCTGTGATCACCTCATTAAGGTGCTGTCCAGTTTCTCAATTACATAGGTACTAATTTTCCCCTTGCAATAAGCAATCTTATAGTGGAGAGACACTTATAGCAGAGTGACTCTTTAGGGCCATTAAAGAACCTAGACTTAGCATCCATTGACGATTCTTGCCTGAACCTATCTTCACAAAATAATAATCTCCCAACTCTTCCACTCCGTCCACGTTTATCAGTCAGCATTGTACTGTGAGAAGAGTCCTCTCTTCTCCCCATTTATAATCAAAGTATTCACAGATAACTATTTTCAATGGCTTAAAATTCATTCCTGTGCTTAATTATTTTAATGTACAAACTGACCTAGATTTGGTCAGTGGAAGCATTTTCAAGTTGGTTTCTGTGTCCTTCTGACATGACTCCTTCCTTCCTTTCCCTCTCTCTCTTTTCTTATTTTCTTTCTTTCTTTCTTTCTCTTTCCTTTTTCAGCACTTCCTTGTTTTCTCTTACAAGGAGCCTTGACTCCTTTTAGTGGGAAATAGTATTAGAAATGAAAATCTGGGTGCCAGGTTGTCTTGCCTTTTAGGCTCTTTCATGAACAGTGCTAGGAAATGTATGTTTAGGTCATTTTATACATATTTAAACCTGCTATACATATACTTATGCTGTATATGGACTCGTGCATATATGTGGTATGTTTGTGTCAAAATATGGAAGGGATGCCTCACTCAGCTGCAGTATAACCATTTGCTTATAATTTGCTACTGCAGGAAATTATTTACATGTGATATTATGTGACCTTAAACTTTTTACTGGTTTGTCATCTCGAATGAACCAATAAGCACATGTCCAACCCAGAAAAATAGGAGTATGATGAATACAAGAGTAACGCTCTAACTCTGAACAATGAAACACAAATATTATAATACTGAGCCCATGGGATGAAAGCACATCAATAATGCACATGCGGCTAGATGGTTTGCCATGCCATCACCAAGCCAGTTCTCATCAACCTGTGTGCTTACCTCCTGTGTACTTAAAAGAAACAAGAATGCCAGCAATCAGAGGATACTTAGCTGCCTCTGAAGCAGAAAGAGGCTTAGATTTGAGGAGTCAGGTCCTATACCCCTTTCCCACCATCTCTTTAGCTTGGAAACAAATACTTGACTCCGAGAATGTTTACGTGGCTTGCAGGGTTTCTCAGAGTTGCTTCTGCATCCTGTATCTCAAAGAACTAGATTTTTGCTGTGACCTCAAGTAAAACTGAATCTAAAATTGGGAATGAACATGTACACATATGCTTTAGGCATACTTATGCAATGTAACTTACAAACAGTTATATGTGCAATGTAATTTATGTTTTACATGCTGTTCTTTTATCTGTGGTCCCATCCTTGTTTCAGTTTCAGCTCTGTAAGTAAATATTAAGTGCTCACCACCAATGCTTTCCCCAGCCTGTTTGGATGAAACTCACTGTCCAGCAGATTCCTCAGGAAGACCACTTGTGTGGGGTATTGTCAGAGCTCTTGCGTCCTCCAACTTTTTCTATAGCCTTAATCTTAAAGGCAGTTGACTGAATATAATTCTTGGTTTACATTTTCTTTCCTTCATTTTGTTTTTAAGTTGCTCCAGTGTTGCCTTGCTTTGTATGTTGCTTTTAAGAAGTCTGATGCCAACTAGTGATTCTATCATTGTGTAACTTATTTGATCTTTTGGTCTGAAGCTCTGAGAACTTTTTTTATCTTTAAAGTGTAACAATCTTACTAAAGGGTGTTTCCGAGCTGATCATTCAGGGAGCTGATCATTACAACAATACTAGTTTTTTCGCAGCACCCAGGGCCATTTTCAACGTGTAGACGCCAGTCTTCTTTTATTTTTGGAATTACATTCTTGGATAGTTTACTTTTCTTCTTTAGGGGATTCCAGTTGTATATGTTACATATTCTTTGTCCTCTATTTCAAGTACTTTCTCTCTGACCTTTCTTCTTTTTTTTTGTATCTAATTTTTAAAATATGTTTCCCTGCTTTTCTTCAATTCCTCCTATTAGATTTTCATTTGAATCTATTCTTCCCTCGGAATTTTGTTATTGAGTTTTCATTTCTGATATGGTTCTGTCTTTTCATTCATTTTTTTCCCCCTTAATTCAACTCTTAACTGCATTTTTCTTTTTTGTCCATTTCTTTTTTAGTTTCTGAATATCTGGTTCAAGGTGTTTTTTCAAGAATACCTAGTGCTTTCCTAAGGATATTATTCAGTGGGGAGTATTGTGTTCCTGTTTTTCTTCTGCGTAATAGCTATAGTTAGGGGAGACCTTGTGTCAGCTAAAATGTTTTGATTTGCCCTTTCTGTTTTCTTCTGGCAGTTTTGTATTCAATTTTCTTTCTATTTCTAGGCATTTTGTGACCAGGGTTCCTACTGTAAGAGGGCCCTATCAGTTTAATGAGGTTTATTGATACTTAATGGATGATGGGGAGGGACTGGTGGGTAATTTTCCTCGTTTATGCAAAATCTGTCATTTCCTCCCTTCCTTTCTCTTTACTGGCCACTTTCCCGAGTTGCCAACACTTCCATATTTATTCTCTTCCAGAGGCAATGCTTTTGTAATGCTGCCACCCGTGAGCCTGCTCGCTTTCAAGCCCTTTAGTTGGCCAAAACTGAGCCATCAAGTCCCATGGGGATCAGTATTTTGGCTTATACTGTGACACTTTCTCTGAGGGTAATTTTTGCCTACGTTTTGTCTTGAGTTTTCTGTGCTTTTCTCTTCCTTGTCAGAGTCTCTGAAGACTCCCCTCTCACTCCATGTCCCACAGAACATGGGGCTGCAAGAGCACCACTGGAATTTGGTGTTTTCCCTTCCTACTCAGATGTAATCTGAAGATGATGATATTCTCAGTGAAGCTGACAGATGGGTCACAGGTGGTTTTAGCTGAGCTTCAATATTTTGGGGGTTTTTTTCTTTGCAGGATATATAAGGAAATATGGAATCAGATAACTCTCATCATCCTGCAGACCTAGAATATCTACCCTTATTCATGGTTACAGTATCATTTCTGAAGCTCCCCCAAAACAAAAAATTCTCAAGACAAGCTGGAAGTTGCCAGCTTGGTCTGGGAGTCTCTTGGAGGTGTTCCAAAAGTTTAAAACCCTCAAACCCCATCTCCACCTGCCCCTCAGTGGAAAGCTAAATGTCACTATCCTTTTTATCTTAAAACATGATAGATTCTTTGCAGCTTCATAGTCTTAAAAAAATTCTGAAAGGTTTCATACAAGACTTCCCCATAGGAGGTTTTATCACCTCAGAATCATCTAAATTATACTGCAGAAACATATTACCCCCAAATTTCAGAGGCTCAAATCAACAGTGTTTTTCTCACTCATTCATGTCCACTGTGGGGTACCTAGGGGTTCTGTTTCATGTCTTCTTTATTATAGTACCCAGGTTCACAGAGAAGCCACCATCTACACTACTACCAGTTGCTGAAGCAGTGGGAATAAAAGCTTTGAATGGTGTCACAATGGCAATTAAATAAACCAGCCCTAAAGTCGTAGGTCAATTCCACGGACCAGAACTAGTCACAACCACAAATAGCTTTATCTTGTATCAGCTTTACCCAACCACAAACAGACTCATCTTGTATCAGAAGGAGAACCAGAAATCCCTACAAGCTGCATCTTAAGCCTAAAATATTGCTAAATAGTTCTGACAACAGAAAAAAGAAAAGGTACTTCTTGGCATGTGAAAATCAAACTGACTCTGAATATTAAAATCAAAGAAATAACAAACTAATAAAATTCAAATGACATGCAGTAAATCCAAATAAGACCTGTCAAGTACACGTAATATTTTAGTTGGCCAAATAAATGATGGAAACTAAACTGCTTTAATTAGGATTTCCAGAAAACAAATTTAGCTATTGCCAAAGTAAGCTATTGCCAACTTTAAATTATGAAAGACAGTATGCATAATAACCTTATGAAGAGAATTACATGATTTTTAATAAAAAGACCCACTAACATATGCACACATAGGCTTACTTTTATATAACAGATATTTATTCACATATTATCTAATTACCTGTTTGCTTAGCATTAATAGGTTAGTATATCTGAAGGGAGAGTAAATGCAAAGGAAGGTATTTATTTAGTCTTTTATTCACAGTAGTTCTTAATTCAGGCTATATATCTGGAAGATAAAAAGGCAAGACTTAAAGTATCTATATTATCTGGACAATAGTAGGTTGATAAACATTTTTGAGAAATTCAAAGACATCCATAGTAAAAGAAGATTAACAACAGAAAAAACTTATTCTTTTTCTGCTGTGCCTATAAAAGGGAATTTTAAAGGAATATTACATCCACAGACTCCTTATGGAAAATGACATTAAAAAATTCAATTTTGTTTTTCCCAATATTTGCCTTCCTATTGCCTTCTATTTTCTATAGCTATTAAAATGTGGATAAAAACATACTGGCTTTAAAAAAAGTGGCTTCCACTTTGCTAAGCTGCTTTTATTTATGATACTGAAATTGACTCTGAAAATGCTGGGAGAATAAAATGATATTAAGATTTCACATATAAAAGGATAGCAACTAGGCAATAGCTAAGCAAAAAGTGTATCTATAAAAATATCACCTTCATGAAAAAGTTAAAACCCATGGTATACTTTAAAACATTCATTCTACAAACATTTAACCAGTTCTAATTACATGTAGCTATCTATAACAGTAGTAGTGGCTTAGAGTTTCACTGCGTAGGTTAGAATTCAGGCTCCATTTACTAGCTGTACATTCCAGACAAGTTGCTTTATCTCTGTACTTCCATATTCTCATCTGTAAAATTAGAACATTAATAGCCTTGTAGGATTTAATGTGGGGATAGAAAGAGCTAAAGTATTTAAAATTCTTAGGAAAGTCAGTGCTTGGTACAAACCAGACATTGTACTGATTAAATAAGATAATACATGCACACCTCTTAGAATGGTGCCACACGCATACTAAGTGCACAATATACGTTAAATGTTTCTATAATTCACTGAAAGGAAATCATTTACTGACTTTCTATTTCAAGATGGTAAGACCTTTTTACATCCCAGTCTTTCAAAAAACTTGCTCCCAAACAAGGTAAACAAGAAAAATTCCACATTCATTGATACCCAAAGACACCTGTAATGCTAAGCTACAATGCATAAGGATAGAAAACATTTGAAAAAATCACATATGACTTAGCAGAGGGGAGAAGGTTCAAGCCAAAATGCCTGCAAAGGTAGCAGTTCATGTGAGCAAGCTGAATTACCCCGGCGAGCTCCAAAGAGGCTCTGGATATAACAGTACCAATGACCATGAATGGCAGAGGAGGAGGGAGGTGAAGAAAGAAAATGGAAAATGTCTGAAAGCCTTTTAAGAAGTTTATACCCCAGTCCCCACACTCACACAAGACAGGATTAATAATTTCTGGAGGAAAAGAACCAGATTTGGGGATATGAGACATAGTGAGGGGCAAGGATGAACTAGGAGACTGATGATGAAAGAACTGGGTGAAAGTCCACATGTCCCTGATGGCTCCAGAAAGCAGAGAGCCAGGCTGGTGCTCTCCACATAGAAGTCTGGGGGGTCCTTCTCTGGAGAAATGGACAACGGTGAGTAAAAGACCTACTGAATTTGACATGTGGGGTTCCCAAAGAGAAACTTCCAGCAAAAGTCTCTAACTATCAAGGCAAATATCCCTTACACAGAGTTTCTAACCAGTGTCAGCATCTTTACTCATGTTAACAGTCAAGGATCACCAGATGATTGAGAAAAATCCCTAACATATAAGATATCAAAATAAGTAAGAAAAAAAGGAATTCTGAAGAGGTAATTCAGGGTACAAAGAAAATAAAACTTTATATAGAAAGTATAATTAATATTCTTAAAGAAATATATTTTAACCATAAAACAGAAAGAGGGTGCAACAAAATAAGCACAAGTTAAAACCAGCTCTTAGAAATTTTTTAATGTGAAAAAAAAAGTCTATTAAAGGTATGGATGATAAATTTAAAGAAACAGTTCAAAAGTAGAGTAAAAAAATGCAAGGAGAAGAACAATTGGAGAGAAAAATAAGAAAACTACAGAATCATCTTGGAAACCCATATATTTTTTTGTACAAAGAGTACAGAGCAGAGCCAAGAGGAGGAAATTACCAAATATATAATTCAAAATATATCCCCAGAACTGAATGAGTTTTAAGGTTGCACTCAGTGCTTAGCATAATGAATAAAAAAGTGTCCACACCAAGCAATGTAAATGTGAAATTCCAAAATTCCAAACCAGGCATAAAGGGAGAATCCTAAAACCTTTCTGAGATTCAAAAAGTAAGTCTCATACAGAGCAATGGGAATCAGAACGGCATCAAACTTATTAGCATCATTAGAAGCTACAGGACAATGGGATATACCTCAAAATCCTGAGTGACAATTCTGTCCAGAATTCTATACCAACTCAACCTATCACACCTATGAGAACATAATGAAGACACTTTAAGATGTGAAAATTTCTTTAAGAGAAAGAAAGACGCAGGAAACAGGAAACAGGATTAAGCACATCATTCCCAAGATGACAGTGAAATGAAGTCCCACGATGACAATTAAGCAGTAGTTGAGGAGCAACCAACCCGGATGGAGGACAGAGGGTTCCAGAATGAATGTCCTCAAGAAAAATAAAGAGCTCATGAGTTACTACAGGAAATCATATTGAAAAGTATTTTACAGAGCTGTTAAAACATACGGAAACACTTAAGACTCAAAGAAAAGTGAAAAAAATGAAAAGACTGGGGTAATTTAATTACAGGAAAAATTTAAAAATGTATGTAAGGAAGAAACAAAAACATAGACTACTTGGCTCAGCAATGAGTATTTACATAGCTGTTAAAGACTGAATATAGATTCAAGCAAATCTGCAGTATGATTTCACCAAACTAAATGGACAGAGAATTAAGGGTCTAAAATTGATGAGTCAAGGGCTTTAAAATGCCATTTAAAGTTGGTAGACATTATTAGAAGAAAGTAGAAACTGGGAAATGAAGATAAGGGTCAGAGACTGCTGATTTTGTTTTTGTTTTAGTATACATAAAAAAAAATAAGCCTTGTGGTGCTATGTACGTATCTTCATGAATTATTCTGATAAAAATATTAAAATTAAATAAAGAATATTTGCTGAGTACTCTTTATGGCAGACACAATATGCTGGTCCACTTAACACCAGTCTCCACCACCTCCTTCCTTACCTGGAAAGGTTGGAAAGCTAAATACTCCCTTTCACAGACCCCCTTCAGAAGGGTGGCCAGATAACACCAAGTGGTCAAAGACAAAACACACAGAAAAGTCTCCTGAAGAGGATTTCAAATCCTAATCAGGAACGAAACACCTCCCAAACAGAAAGTGTTCTCCTCTCACCCCATATTCATATCTGAATGTGGATAGTCAACACTGAGGACAGAAGCCAACAATTAAAAGTTGGCAGAGCAGAAAGACACAAAAAGCCGAGGTTCCCAGGGGCATGAGCTGCCTGATTCCAGACTCCTTGTTGTGTGGGGTTTTTTAAAGTCTTATTTATTTATTAAGCACTGTGTTGAGTTTTCTCATTATCAGTTACAATGATAGGTAGGCACTGAGAAACAAAGGTGAAGAAAATAGTTCCTCTCCCAGAAAGCTTATTATCTAACAGAGTAAACATAACCAACAAGCAACCATAACAGCAAACAAAATGCATTACAGCCAAAATGTGCTGCTGTAAGAAATCAGAGGAAGGAGAGATCACATCTAGTTGGAATAACAGAAAGCTTCTCCCGACACAGCTGACTGTTATGGGTCTTGTAGAACTGTATGAGTCTACAAAAAGAAAAAAAAAGAAAATACATCCTATGCTAAAGAAATAGCACAAGTAAAGGTGCAGGGAAAATACAGATCATTGTCAAGAAAGGCAAGGGCTTCTAGCTTCAAATCTCAACCATATAATTCACCAGATTTGTGACCCTGGAGAATATATTATATCTGACAAAGGATTACTATCCAGAATTTATAAAGAACTTCTACATAAAAACAAAGACAAACTACCCAGTAGAAAAACAGACAAAAGATGCAAACAAGCACTTCACAGAGAAGAAATCTAAGAGGCCAATAAATATACAAAACATATTCAACCTCATTAGTAAACAGGAAAATGCAAATTTATAATTACAGCAAGTCACAGTAAGATTCACACCTCCTATACTGGCAAAGATATTTTAAAAATCTGACAGTAAAAACTGTTGGATAGAATGAAGAACAACCAGGTTAGTTATGTATGTATTTGACTTCCAGGTTATCTTAGAGAAACTATCATACATGTGCACCAGGAAAGATGTAACAAAAAATATTTACAGCAATATTGCTTTTAACAGGAAAAAGAAAACAACTTAAGTGCCCATTGATAGAATGAATGAACTGTAGTCTTCATACATGTTATAACAGTTTAAAACCATAATAAGAGATAAAATATACCTCGATGAAACAACACGGACCAATTCAAGAACATAACTGGTTCGGTGAAAAACTGAAGTTGCAGAGGAATGCATACAGCAGGATTTTATGTTCATGTTGTTTACAGACCACATAAATAATAAAACTATAGAAGTAAAGAAAGTGATCAACATAAAAATCGAGATAATGACCCAACCCCTGCAAAAAGGAAGGGATGGGATTGGGGAATAATCTGCAAAGTACTAAAAAAGGAATATTCTTTTTCATAAAGTAGGGGATTGATTTACGGAGGATTATTATAGCTTTATTCTTGGCACTTTACATATACTTTATAATTATTATTTTTAACCTATTCCATAGTTACAATAACTTTTTTTAAATCACAAGGGATCCATTTTGGACAAGAGCCATCCTTACCACAGTATAAGAAAACTGGAAAGACAAAAACATGCAGATAATTTGAGACAGAGATTTAAACAAATATAAAATAGCCTTAATTTTGTCATTCAACTCATTCAGGGTATGTTACCAAAAGTAAGAAAGGTGGCATTAAACTCCATTGTTCATTCCCTCAAATATTCGAGTATCTACCATGTTCCAGTCACTATCCTAAGTGATTCAATACAATGTAAACAAGAGACAGAATCCCTGTTCTCATAAATAAACATGGGGAGTCCAAAGCAAAAGGGGAATAAAAAGTTTCAGAACAGCCAATCTGGACATAAAAATTCAACAAGCAATGGTAAGCAGAGTACAATCCCAGCCAACAACAAAAAATCAGAAAGAGTTCATTACTGATCCGGCTACACTCAGAAACCCCAAAGAGAAAAAAGTCACTTTGGAAAGCTGAAATTTAGAATATTTAATAATAATTTTTATGTTGGTTTACAATAATACATATCAATCCCAAAAGCTTATCATTACTACAGATAGGGAATATAGCAATGTTCACACTAACCTGGAGGTCATAGTTCAGCAAACCCAATCAGCCAGCGTTTGAACATGGGCCCCAACTAACAAAGACCCCAGAGAGGGCTCCAGTACTTGAAGAAAGCGGTTAATCACAGCACTGTCACTTCACAAAAGACAACATAATTTTTAGAGCCTCACCCAGACAATTTTATCTAAAATCACACAGCAGAGTAGCAGCAAAATACAATGAAATCATCAAGAAGGGAAACGAGAAGAAAAGAAATATGGGAAGAAAAAGAAAATATTAAAAACAGTAAAAATTCTAAAAGGCCCAAGGAGTCTAGGGCCATTGGGTATGGGACGCCAACAGTCTGATACATCTCAGCACTGCTATCAAAACATGGCACAATAAATGTTCAGAGTCTTTTTTTTTTATATATATAAAAAGGTTAAATTATATCCAGAATACTCCCTTGAGAAAGTAGGGATACAAGGCATGTAACCACAAGGCAAACAGCATAAAGAACTACTTTTAAACAAAGACAGACAATCCGACAGAAACCCAGTTCTTAGGCAGGCAAATAACACAATTTCACAAAAGGAAAATCAAATGGTCAATAAACCTATTAAACCTATCAGTTTCAAGGAAGTGCTAATTCAAAATGTGATACTACTTCACTCCCACCAAATCAATAAAAATTTAAAAACCCGGTAATACCAAAAGTTGGAAAATAAAGTAAAATGAACTCCTGGGTTCTGCTGATTGGCATGTGAACTAGCAATCAGTTTCAGAAGCGATTTGGCAATAATGAGTGAAGCTGAAGGTAGGCACACCTGTAACGCAGTGATTACACTCCTTGGTACAGAAGTACAATAATTTTTTAACTGAAAAATAATTTTCTTTAGTTTTGCTATTCATATGATAATTTTTGGAACTGTACCATGCTATCTTTTGATCAATTTTGCTCTGTCAAAAGAAATGCTAAGAAAGCCACAGGAAACTAGAATTGTGGAATCATTTCTTTGGAAACATTTTAATTTCATGTGGACATTTTGAGAAGATATTACACTCTTGCATATGTATATGGAGAAATATACGCCACCACAGTCACTGCACAATGGCAAAAAATTAAAAACCTAAATGTCTACCAACAGGACAACAGATCAAGAAATTATTATATGATCACACAACAGAAACCCATAGAGCAGTGAAAATAAGTTAATAAAAATTATAGATGTCCACACAAACAACTCACATTGTTAGCAAAGAAGGATATAGGTAACATGGACAGTAAGGCTGTGCATTTTTAATAAAGATGTCTATATAATATGTCATTTATGTAAAGAGAAAGGTATGCAAAACATTATTATGGACTGTAATTTATGGACATATAAATATGCTGTAAAAATTTAAAAACATTATTGGAATGACAAAAAAATCATTAATTCAGGTTAATGATGACTTTAGGAGAAGACAAAGAGGGGATGGGATCAAGGAGGGGAACCTAGGTTTCAACTGAACTAGGAATGCTTTATTTCTTGAAAAAGATATGAATTCAACATCACAAAGTATTAAAATGAAATAATGCTAGTTGGTAGGTTTATGGTATTCACTCTACACCTATTAGAAAAGACCCATGCTTTTTTAAATGACCTCTTTAAAAAAAAGTATCAAACAATTTCTAAAGATACAGAAACATTAGCTTCTCTTCCTTGGCTCACCATCCTTGCCCTTACACCACCCCCAATTTGAAAATAAAGAAATGAATAAATCTAAGTATGTTCTTCTCAAGCAGGGTGAAAAATTGATCACAGAAAAAGTGTTAGGCACAGCAGTTTCTGGAGTGTAAATAACTGTATTCATATCCACTTTTGCCACTTGTAAGATGTGTGAACTTGAGCAAAGCCCTTATTAGTCTCATCTTCTAAAACACAAAGACAGTAACAGCACCAGGGCAGTTGATGTTTCCATGAGAACGCATAGTAAAGCACCTGCCTGAATTATATTGCTAGTAAAAGCAGTCAGAACCCAGTGGTAATACAGTCAATCTCATACTCTGCTTCCAAGATCAGTGGTTTGTTCCAATAATCTTTTTGGATGACTTATAGGTGACACTGTTTATTTAGTATCTTCTCAAAATGTTCACCTGAAATTAAAGTGCTCCCAAAGAAATGATTCCACAATTCTAGTTTCCTGTGGCTTTCTTAGCATTTCTTTTGACAGAACAAAAATGATCAAAAGATAGCACGGTACAGTTCAAAAAATTATCATATGAAAAGCAAAACTAAAATGATTTTTTCAATAAAAAAAACTGCCTATATACCTTATGGCACACAAATATCAGATGACTATCCATTCTGTTCCCTTTTCTGTTTTATTACTTATTAATTTCAGAATATGGAAAACTAACAATGTAGGTTCTGGTTCTAAACAAATTTATTTACAGAGGCAAATTTCCCTTCTGATCTGTACATCAGTAAATCAGCGAGGTACATGCTGACTGATGCCTACTGTTTATAACAAATATCTTTGCACAGAGAATTCTGGACGATTTCAGGGTTTTTTCTAATCCTGTGAACTACAAAAAAATGTTTATATATACACCTCTTATTTAACCGTCCAAAATGTTATCTAATTTTTGTGTCTACTAATCATGACCCACAATACCAGATAGAGTATTATAAATAATAAATGGGTTAAATAGATCCCTTGGTCTGAGAAAAAATAGCTCTCATTTTTAAAAAATGTTTATGTTATGAATACTTGGGTAGAAAAAAAACCCCAATTTCTATCAATAGAATATTTAATAGTTACTATGTAAACAGCCTGAATTTTCAAACATCCAATTTTCTTTGGGATATATACCTATTATTGTCAAATTCTTTATTCAAAACCAGTTACAGAAAAAGCACAGGCCAGATATTTACAAGGCACTAACTGAGCATTAACTCAGTGGCGATTACTGAGCAGATGACAGGATTCTGGCACACCTACACCAAAGCCAATCAGGTGAATTCAGCTCTGTACATGTAAGAATTCAAGTTTGTTTTTCCATATGTAGAATTTTAGCCATGTGGCATGTAAAATATGTCTCATATTAGCAAAAAGGTAGAAAGGTACTTATACATTAAAATGATCCATTTAAAACAATAATTTTGCAGAACCTTTTCATAGAGACTCTTAAAAAAACCATGAATCATTTCAGATTCTAGAGTTTTAGCCAGTCAACAACAATATTAGAAGCAAGAAAAGGTATATATGAAAATCACTTCAATTTTTAAAAATAGATCAATTAACATTATAAGCTCTATGGGAAAAAGTGGTCATCTTACTACCTTAAACTCCAATATTATTATAATATAAACCTATTAATATTCAAATTTTCTACTTATCTTCTTTTAAAACTGAAGATCAATATGATAAAATATATTCATATTCCCAATAGCTGAGAGAGGTGAATTCATCAACCGTTTCTTTTCTGCTTTAAGTAAATAAATCCATTTAGTGGGTACCTACTATGTATCACAAAAACAAACAGGTATTTTGCTGGTTTAAACACATTCACAATTTGATGGAGAGAAGGGAAATAGACAATATATAACTACAATGCAATATAACAAACATAACTAGAAGTAAAAGTACTTAGGAACACAAAGTAGCAAATATCTGAGCATAGAAATTGAAAACTATCAAGAAGACTTCAAAGAAGAGAAGATGTTAACGTCTGAGTGCTTAAAAGGACAGAGAAACTTCTGGGTTAGGATAATGAATGCTGACCAATTTCAAAATCTTTCTGTTCACCCTCAAAAAAAATATCATAAAACCAACAAAGAAAGGAAATAATACCACATAGGACCCATTCTTTTGGCAGTACTAGGAGAAAGAATTCTACAACCTTCACATGACCTGTAATAGAAAAACAGACCAAATTCCAACAGAGCTCCCACACCACCCAACAGCAAGTCTGCAGGATTGGAGAGGGGTAGGGGGAGACACTCAAGAGCAATTGATACACAGAGGCACCAAGAACTTAGGCAAAGCAAGAAACTCACCCCCAGAATGGGTCCAACAATAAAAGTAAAAATTCTGCACACAGGTAAGGACCTATATGCTAAAGCACTGGTTAGGACAGAAGCTTGGGGGACAGTGGGAGTGGATGGAAATGGCAGCCTTGGAGAAGCACAGCTTTTGAGGGCAAACCAGAGAGACAGAAAGGGATGTACCACTGGAAACATGGCAGTGAAGAGAAAGAAGAGGGTAAGAGGGAAAAATTAGGGACCCCAGAGAAAGGAAAGAGAAACAACATTTTCCCACCCCCTCCCCCCAACACAACCTGTAAAAGAAAGTGCACAGAGAAGGGTGCTATAGAACTCTCTAAATAGGGAATGAGGAGATATACAAAAAAAAAAAAAAAAAGCAGGCCACAGACACAGAAAAACCACTGTGCAAATCAGAAAGTGCTAATAAAAGCATTTCAGCTGATGAATCTCTCCCCTTCTTTTTGAAAAGCCACAAAGCTGAAGAAAACAGGAACACAACACTCCAAACTGAATTTAAAAACTTCAAACAAGCATTTGGGATAAGAAAAAAAATTCTGAAGCAGAAATACAAACAGATATGAGCAAACCACCAAACAAAAAAAGGAAGAAATGCAACAAGAGCTGAATTAACTCAGAGAAGAAACAGAAAAAAGTACACATTTCTCAGTCGGACTGTGAGGCATGCATCTCTTCACAATGAAGCACAAGGAAAGGAAAGGAATTCACCTGCAAAGGGATGGGCACAGTCACGGCACAACTTGAAGACTGGTGAACTACCCACAGTCCCCTTCGGCAGGCAGGTAGGGCAGGATCGCTGAGGACTCTGAGGGACCAGGTAAGGCCTACTAATTTCATGTTCAAAGGTGGGGAGGCAGGATGTCTTCAAGGAAGAAGAGATTGTGTTTTGGCTTCTGATAAACTCAATTTAGAACTCAAGCTCTACTGTTCCTAAAGATGTGCTGAGCAATTATTTTTAACCCCTCTAAGCCCCTTATTTGTCATCTGTGAGTGGATGAAAGGATGGACAGACAGACAGACAAGTAGACAGTCACACACAAGCAATTGTACTTGTCTGAGGCTGGGCTCCTCCCAGAACAGAACATCACAAAAGGACTTGTATTCAGGTGATTTAATTGGGAGAGGAAACGAAGGAGGGTGAGCCTGGAAAGGAGCCTGAGCCAGTAGCAGGGGTCCCTTACTGCACTGTTTAGTGCTGTGGGCAACTGGAGCTCAGTCTTGCTAGGACTTTGAGGAATGATTGGAAAGCTCGTAGAACTGTCTGTGCAAAGACAGAGAAGCATTTTTCCATCGGCTCCTGACCAGTCTAGTTAAGGGTTGACCCCATTAACTTTCAGGCACTTCCAAGCTGAACATGCCTTTGTGCCCCCCAACCTGCATCTCCTGCTGGCTGGGCCTGGAGAAGCCCTGGAGCAGGGAAAAAAGAAAAAAAGAAAGTACAGTGACGACACTTGAGACAACATTTGAGGGGAAAGTGAGTCAAAGCCTGTATGAAAGAGTGAATATAATATAAGGAGGTGGTGTTTTGGAGGCAACTGGTGGAATATGGCTCAAATCCCCTCCCACCCCAGTCACTGAATATTCAAGCATCAAACACGCAGGGGACCTACACTTACATAACGTTATATGCCAATTATATCACAGTTAAGCTGGAAAAAGCATAAACTGAGTCTTCAAGGAAGAGCTAATAAGCATTGCTACTATATAATGGTAACAGGGAGGAGCTTCTCCTGAACTCCAGGGATTTCCTAGGATGTCTGTTGTTGTCACCGTGGCTGGTGAATGATGCTTAAGAGGCATTTGGAGCAACCACAGTCCTACAAGGACAAAGCAGCTGAAGGCTCAGACCCCTCAGAGCAAAGGTCTTAATTCTACAAATCAAGTAACATCCTGGTTGGTTGCCACAGATCTCTGTGGGTCAAGACACCCTGAATGCCATTCCAACCCATTATGGTAATTGTATCCACCTTGCCCCTGGTGGTCAGTACCACCCACCTGGCCTTTGTTATTCCAGAACCCTATCATTTCTATTGATACTGGGGAACCCAGTTCCATGGAACTCCCTATTAGCCCCACCCAGCCTGTTTCCCCTCACCAGAGCATTCTGTATTAACTTGGTGAGTCAAGTGTTTTCTTTGGACCCACCTAAAGAACATGGTCAGATAATACATTCTCCAGCCTCATAAAATAAATCCATTCTAAAATCCTTTCTTCTCAGAGACTTCTGACCTTGATGCTCTGCCCAAGCAGTTCTTGAATATTTATCTAATTTACTGTAGGTCATATTCATGCCCAAGCTTCAAGAACCACCCCAGTAGAATATTAGGACCAAGTTACTCAGATATTAAATCCTGAGTTATGAATAGCACTCCCATGTTAATAAATTCTCCCTTACCCAGCCTTATTCTGCCACTCCTGGCCAATGCCTTTAAGATCCACTCCCCTACATGCTCCTCCTATTCCGGTGCTACACATTAGCCAGATCCTGGAATTATTTTCCTGAGTATTTTCTCCCAGACAAAGAACAGCCCTGATTAGATTATGCTGAGATTGCATGGAGTTCTTCCAGGGGTGAGGGGTCGGAGCACACTCTCTGCGGAGGACAAGCATCATCTTGGGAGGCATGAATCTCAACAGGATCTTTGCACGGTCTCTAAACTGGAAAGGCTGCTCTCTTCTAATAAGGCATTGGTTCTGACCATCCAGAGGATCAGGGAAATTCAGGGAAACTCAGATGGGAACAGCCCCCCAGATGTTCCCATCTGAGATCTCTTGGTCCTACTTTTTCCATATTAGGACCCTGAACACCTGTCAAGGGTGTATAGGAGAAGCAGAACCACTATGAATGATATAGAATGAGGAACTTGTACAGAGGTTTGACAGCACAAATATGGAAGTTAAAAAGTCTATATATGACTGCTGCTTCTGCATCTGGAGCTGAGCCTGAAGACAGCAGAGCAAGTGGAAACGGAAGCCGGACATGGAGCGGGAAGGGGCAGGTACAGAGTGGAATCCCAAAGACAAGCTGGAACTCACAAATACAAAAAAGAAGCCACGTCTCTTATCCTCTTCATACCTCCAACTTCAGTGGTGCAGGTAACTGCAGAAAAGCTGCACACACTAGCCCAGGATTCTAAGCAGCTGATGGAGGTGATCCAACAGGAACTGAAAGAGCTGCAGGCCCGCCTAAAGCTCCATGCCCACAATACGACACAGATCTGCCAGAACGCATGCAAGCTGCAACAGTGCCTAGTACCAACCTTCCTATGTAAAAGAAAAATGGCTGCTGCTCCACTTCTGCCTTTAAATACTACTCAAAATGTCTCCTGTGACCAGTGCTAACCCACCCCAGAAGGGAGTTCTGGGAAACATAATTCCAGTTTGGCTCAGTTGACATAGTACAAACCCACCAAAGAAGGTATACAGGTCTACCACCCTTAAGATTAAATTCTGCACCTGCTTTTTTAGCATCACCTGTCCTGTGGCTGCAGGCAACGAGGATCTTTTCATTTTCAAATGGGCCACAGAGGCCCTCCTTTTACAGTGTGCTCTGCCTTGATAACTGGTTGACCTACATCTGTCATTCTCTTGTTTTCAAAGTGTCCAAAAGTAAAAGAGGTCAGTCAACTTCAGAATACTCATAATTGCCATTGTCCCCATATCACTCAAATCCCAGAGCTATGGCACAACCAAACACTTCACCTTTTAGTGCTAGTCCCGATCCCCTGCAGGTGACAGCCTCAGTAATCGTTCTGTCACACGTGCCAGGGGTTATTACCACCTGCTACCCCCACCAGCAATGGTGTCCTCACTGCAGTCTTACCTGTGGGCGATGGAAAGCGTAACTCCAACATCCCGTCTGAGGTAAGCTTTCTAGAGCCACTTTAGGCACAAACTGTCTGAGCTGGGACTCATGTGCAAATGGTTTACTTGAAGGTAATCCCAGGGAGAAGGACGAACTCAAGAGCAGGAACTAGGGAGGCAGGAAAAGCCAATCTAAGGATGCATTATCATCTCAATCTCATCTGGACCTTTCAAAGAAGGCATGGACTGCCTCTCAGGATTTTCCATTCTTGGTTCAATTCAGAGAAGCATTTATTACCAGCTTCCATACTCCATTACCGAGGGTTGCCTTGGTGGGGTATTAACACCCTGCACTTTGGGGATATGCATTTGTGCCTGCTAAGACAGCTCTCACCTGGGTCCTAAACCTTGGAGCAGGACTTAAAGTCCTGGGGCAGAAAGTGAAAAACATGCAGCATGCAGGCTGAAAATTAGATGCCATTAAATCACGTGAGTTGAAGCCCGCGCAGAACTGTTTGCCACCGCCACGCTGGACTTCAGAGCGAGGCAGGGAGGGTACGAGCTTGTGCAGCAGAGGAGTCCGCTACAACACTAATCCGAGAATTAAATGCTTGGCAGAGTGCCTAACTCACAAAGCTCAGCAAATGACATTATTATCATTAGGTTAGATGCTGACCCACGACTGTAGTAGTGGGTAGAGGGAACGAGTAACAGAACAGGAGATAGTTGACTTACAACTGACACAACTGGGAGAACAAATGGCTGGGCAGGGAGGATGTCAGGTGGAGGAAGAAGTCCAAGATGTTTTTCACTAGGGCCCTGGCTGGCTGGAGAATGGCAAAGCCACTAAATAAAACATGGAAAGCTGGAGGAAGAAGCATTATTCAGCTTGAGTGTGTAAGATACCTTTGGCCTATCCAAATGTTTCATGTTCAATAAGCAGGTGGAAGTAACCGGAAAGAGAGATAAGCGACTCCAGAAGAGATCGAAGCTGAGCACAGGCTTGGATGGTAGTTCAAGCCGTGATATTTGATTTCCCAGTAAGAGTGCGCACGGTTACAAGAAAAGAGGGCTGACAACGGGTTACCAATATGTAAGAGACAAGCAGAGGGACGGAGGTCAGTGAGAGGGAGATGGGGCAGTCCGACAGAGGAGAGCCAAGAGGAAGAGTCCAGGCTGCTGGGTGAAGGGAGCAGAGTGGCCCCACGCCAACACTAACTGCCCTGGAGAACGTGAGTAAAACCAGACAGACGTTTCCAGCAGATTAGACACACAGGGAAACATCAGCAACTTTAGAGAGAAAAGTTTCTGCGGAGTGACTGAGATGGAAGGCCGATGTTACAGCACATCAAAGAGTGAATGGGAGATAAAGAGGTAAGAAACAGCTGTATAAACTGCTCTTTCAAAAACTGGTGAAAAAGGGAAGGACAGCAAAAACCAGAGGGACAAAGGGTTTTGTCTTGTTTTGTTTTTAACAAGACAATACCACACGTGTTTGTGGGAAGCAGAGCTGAGGATCAGGGAAAGGGGAGAAAAAAATGGAGTAAATTCTCGAAGGAAGTGGAAGATTTCAAAAAGAGGTTAAGCATAATCTGACTCAATCACCTTTATTTAATATGCTTGGATTTGTTTTTCATGTATCAACTAGGAAATAGTTAGCATCTAATTTACTGAGACCAACTTAACTGGATGTAAAATAACTTCTCTTGTAAAACCTTACCTTCTCTTACTCAACACTACAGAAACAAACTTCCTGGACTAATTTAGTTTCAGTCAAAAGGTGACAATTGTATGCAGTGAGAAAAAAATATTTCTCTGCTATTTTAGTTTTATTTCTTTTTGTCAGAGGGAAATAAATTATTTATAAAACATTTATCAGATAAGCTCTTATTCAGGGAGTGTCCAGAATAATTTTGACAACACACACATAACTCTGAAATTTAAATCTTTAACCTCTGGTCTGTAGGGTCCAATTAGCCCAATTCTAGAGAATATATGAGCTCAAAAAATAAGCTAATAGCTAGCACACTAGGTTCCTTTTAACTGCCAGGTGGTAAGCTATTCTGAATCTGTTTAGATTTGTGGTTGAGCCTCAAACCATGTCTCTGGACAGCATTCTACTAGAGACAGAACAGTTATATTTAATATCTATGTACTTAAAAACAATGCTGCCCACTTTTCTCTTATTGCTGGACTCACTTAACCTGAAGACTCACTGTACTTTTTATGTATAAAACAGCAATGTTTACTTATCCAACTGATTTTGGAATTACATGATTGAGCCAACATGAAAACTGAGTCAATAAGAAAACAAGTGTGTATAAAGCAGTAACAAACAGCCTTTTTTTCCCAATACGTGTACCAAACAAATATAACTTAGGAGAACTGATCTAAATATAAAACACTTCAAAAAGAAGAAAAAGAACATTATGCTTACTAAGAACTTTGGCATGATCCACAGAACATGTTCAGGGAACTGACCTCTGTGGAAAGTACACAGCATTTAAATGGCTATGCTTGAAAACCTCTTTCCATAAGTTGGTCTACAACATTCTATGACTTCATCTTATAGAGCATGTAAATTGTGTCAACTTTTTGTGTTTTTCTAGCTCTAATAATTTGTTCAGAAACAGAACAACAATTTTTTAAAACAAAGAAGCTATTTTTCTCTTCTTGAACAGAGAATTGCCTTTTCTTCACAATTCATACAGAGGGAAAAAAAAAATCCATGAGTGCAAAACTCCCGTATATTTACATTCACCTGCATCCTCTCCCTCTTCCCTCCTGTTATAATAGAAGCAATGTGTGTTCTCCTATCAGAGGCCAATATGCCCTCTGCCCCCCAAGTCCTCCTTCTCAGGGACCTTGATGCCATCAAGCTACCCTCCTAAGCTGGGTACTTTCAGTCTCAATCTCTCTGTCTCTATCTCTTAATGGATTCAAACTTGTGATATTTAAGCATGTTCTAACGTCACTTACCTTAAAACAGCAAAAAAAATAACAACTCCCATCCATCCCCCAACCGTTTCTGAAACCCACAGTCCTCTCTCGCTAAATCTCTCTTTAACACCCTCCAGGACCAATCCTCTCAAAAGTTGTTTTCACTTGCATCCAGTCCTCAATTCTTCAGATCTGGCTTCTCTCACTAAATCGCCACCAAACTTGCTCTTGTAAGGTCATTAGCAGATCAGTAGGATCTGACACACCCCTGGAAGTAGCTTTTCTCCTTGGCTTCCATAACAGCACAATGTTCCTAGGTTTTCTCCTCATTGTTCTCCAAGCTGTAACCTTTCTTGGCAACTCCTTTTCTATCTATCCTTACATTTTGGAGTTTTTCAGGGTTTAGTTCTTAGTCACCTTTGTCTCTGCATTCTACAGTCTCTCCTAAAATGATCTCACCTACACCTGGGCTTTAAATATCACTTAAATGCCAATGATGCTACCATTTTTACCCACAATACAGACATTTTTGCTGAGCTCCAGGCTCATATCCCACTGATGAATTAAAGCACAGTGGTTTAGATGGGCCTTGGGGCCAGACTGCTTGGGTTTTGAAACTAGTACTTTACTTACTTTGGGGTAGACCTGAGAAGTCGAAGATCTAAGACTCAGTTTCCCCATCTGTAATATTGGAATACTAGGAACAGTACACACTTTGTAAGGTTACTGTGCAGATTAAATGAGTTGATGAACGGACCTACTATGTAGCACATAGCAAGCTTTCATAATCCATGATTACCACTACCACATATGTCCATTAGTGTATGTCAAAGGCATCTCAAACTTAGTTTGATTTGTATAAAACTGGATCCTACTTTTTCTGCCCACCTTGTATCTATCATCCATGGTTCACCACCTATGAATTCTAAGGCATATTCTAAGATAACCCTTATGACCCTTTGCATGATCTCCTCCCCTTCAGTGAGTAAATATGATGAGACATCACTCTTGTGATAAAGGGAATTAAGGTCCTAAATCAGCTGACCTTATGGTGATGATTATCTAGGTAGGCCTGACCTAATCACATAAAGTCAGAGATCAGAGAGTAAGATCACACAAAGCATGGAAAGCATTTGATTCACCTTTGCTTGCCTGAAGACAGAGAGGCCAAATGACAAGGAATGCAGATGGACTCTGAGCTGTCGGAGCAAAGAAAATGGGACCTTAGGCCAATGATTATAGGAACTCAAAACCTGTGAAGTGCATTTTTAAGCTCACTCAAGTGGAGCTTGAAGTAGATTTTTACCCAGAGCTTCCAGATAAGAACTCAGTCTGGTTACCACCTTGATTTCAGCCATGCTGTGAGGGCTTTTAACTTACCGAACAGCTATGGGACTCATTTTTTACAATGCAAAACTAATCTCAATAAAATCCTTCAAAGGCATCACATTGCACTCCTTATAATACCAGAGCACCTTATCGTAACCTATGAAACCCTGCATGAAATGGCCCTGGCTACCTTTTCAGCCCTGTTTCCCACATCTCTCCTGCTTGGATATGATGCTCAAGCCACAGGCCTTTCTTACAGTCACCCCGGTGTGCTTAAGCCATTTCCTGATTCAGGACCATCTCTGTCAATCACTTCCTTTGGCAGAAATGCTTTTCCCCCAACTCATCAGACCAGGATAACCAGGGCCACAGCCTGCCCACTGCTACTTCACAGAAGCCTTCCCTCTCCCCTCACATGATGCCAGTCTCCCTGTTAGGCTCACAGAACCCTGTACTTCAAAGAGTTTATCACCACTGCACTCATAAGGTTAATTGTGTGATTATGTACCTAAGGTCTTTCTCTTAGGCACAGTACACTGAGGGTAGGAGCCATAATTTGTCCCTTGCTAAAACCCAGTATCCAGTATGGGGCCAGGCACAGAGTAAGAATTCAACAAGTTCTTAATTGATGAATAAAACTGTGGCTGTTCTGCCCAACTTATGCATGGCAAAATTAGGTCAAAGGTGTAAGTCTGATTTGTGTGGGCCCCATTAGATTTGTCCTAATTAGCCCTAAGTATGATGTTTCCTTACAAACAAATGACACCGGTATAAAGGAAGAACAATGGCAAATTCATGGGAAAGGGTTGTTGCAAATCTACTGCTAAGATTCACTGTTCATGCCCTCTTAAGGCAGCATCATAGTTAGATATCAAGTGCAATAATGCCCTTATTACATATTTTAAATAGTTCTTCCTTTAGGAAATATATATAATTCCACTTTAGTATTGATGTGGTTAGAGGACAGAGCGCTTCAGTTAACTGAATTTTCCAGTTAACAATGGGATATTCCACTAATGTAGAAAACTGCCTGGTACTGGAAGACTGCCCTGTGCATGATCTACACCTTTTTGCCAACAGAATTCATTCTGAAAGTGTGCCTCTATTTTATTGATTTCTCATTATGTATTTTTTTAAAATCAAAAGCTCTACTAATCATAGACCTTACTTTTTTCATTGTAGGAGAAATATAAAAATAGTAACACTGTAAGACATAGATTTTATTTAAGAAGCAAAACACTGGATAGAAAGTCAAATATCTTTCCATATTGTCCGTATTATTTATGGACTACATATATGTGTTTGCATATAACGTATTTAATTATAGGGTTACCTAATTCGTGCCTTAGTCCAGAAAAGATTTAAGGCAAATTACTTGGATTAACTAAAGTATAAGAAAAGAAGAAAAATAAGGGCCATAAAATGACACCAGGAAAAGGCCCGAGATGCATGTGCCAAACCACAAGTACATGTGGTGCAGGCCTGGCATGAGCCGCTTTCTAGCCACTAACTTGATAAAAGAGGTCGGTTTGTTCAGGGACCTACTTCACAGCATTCCTAAGGAAAACAGAAACAGCTGGTCAAAGCAGCTCAGCCAGGCTTGATACAAAGATCAGAAAGGAATGTCTTCTTGGGAATTCCTTAGAGAGTACACCATTCTACTTCTACTAAGAACAACACTTGTTACCATTTTCTACTAAAATACTCATTTAACTGCTTCACATTGCTGTCATCCTCAAGTTACCCAGGCATCTGGCAAAATTATCTCTCGGCTCATTCAATCTTAAGTAAGATGTATTAGTTTCCTATTCCTGCTATAAAGAACTAACATAAACGTCATGGTTTAAGAACATTAACAGTCTGAAGCTGGGGGTTACAGAGCTTACAATCAAGGAGACAGCAAAGTTGTGTTCCTATTGGACACTCTAAGAAAGTATCTGTTCCTCAGTTTTTAGAGGCTATCCATGTTCCCTGGCTCATGGCCCCTCCCAGCAATGACATCACTCCAATCCCGTATCTCCTGCTCTCCCTCTGCTTCCATCCTTACATCAAACCTCCTGACTGGCCCTCCCGCCTCTCCAAGAAGGCTGAGATGAATCGGGCCCGCCTGGATAGTGCATGATACTCTTCCCACCTCAAGATCTTAACTTACTCACATCTGCAAGGCCTGTTTGCCACGTAATTCCCAGGCTTCAGGGTTAGGACATGGACATCTTGGAGGGGTGTCTGTATTCAGCCTACCACACAAGACTCCATCATTTACCTGTTTGCAGCTACCAAAATTGTAAGGATACTGTCAGAAAATAGCAACCTTATGGCCAAATCTATGTAATATTAGTAAAGCCACAAATGGAGAACTTTATCAAGATTTTTTTAAATCCAAGAGCTTTAAGTACTGAGTTCACCTTCCATATTCCAAATAACATGATATATAAAAATATTTACACAATTTTTTTTTGTCAGGAACACTGATTCTATAAAAAGAAACACACCACAAAAACTTGAGTTTGAAATAAAATAATTGCAATACCAAGTACTGTACTAAAAATCAGTAACTTCACCTCCCTATTTTCCCTGCAGTCCCAGAGGAGGTTGCCTACAGACTATTAAAAAGAGAGAGAGAGCCAGCTCACTCACAACCTTAGGAAAGAATCGAGTCCAGAGAACTTAAATGATATTTGGAGGAATAACTATAATTGAACCCAGAAGGACATTGCTAGACACAAATATAATGTGTCTACTTGGGACCCTATTCATTTTCCCTGGCAAATGAGAGGAATGTAGGAGTGTTCATACCTTTCAGGTACATAGAGAGATCTGTAAATCATTATGGGGCCTCAAAGTAGATAACTGCGACAAGCCCTCCCTCCCACTGCATTTTGGCAATCACATCTCTCAGCAGTGTACTTAATTGTGAAGCTTCAGTCAACACGTGATGTCATTAGATTTTTCCCTGAGGAGTTTTCACCAAGCATCAGCTTCTATTTCACAGGAAGAATTCGATCCTGCCCACCAAACCATTATGTCTCCAGGAAGCTGAGGTTTCAAGATTCTTTCTTGCTTTGGAGTAGAGGTTAATGTTGGGTCTGATAGGACAGACTTGCTACCTGAGAAGGCTTTTGCTCCTGAAGAGTGCAAATACAAAATGTACCGACGCCTACTTGACGTAAGGGCTGAGATGTTGCCTCCTTTGCCTAAAAAGATCATTTTCTTAAAAAAGATCATTTTAGGGAAAACTCATGGTGGAAAGTTAAGAAGATTTTTTTTTTCCTTAGGCCTAGACTCTAGGGAATTAAGTTAGGGTACTATCAGTAACCTAGTTTTATTTTTAACCTTCCCAGTGTATCATATAACACTAAAGATACAGCACAAAGTTCTGCCTACTCTTCTCAAGGTGAGAAAGGTGTGAAAAAATGGGGGAAAGCGCTATAAAAAATATATGCACAAACATAAATATATATTTATGCATATATAATATAAAAAAGGAGAGTAGCACTGTTCTCACAGAGAACTAAGACGGTCATTGAAATATGTCAAAGTGTCGTACTATAGGTAATCATTATGCTAAAGAGATCATTATAATTAATCATTACAAATGGAATCATACTCAAAAAGCATCAGGGAATTGTTGGTTGTTTTCAATGGGATTCAGTCACGAATCATTTGGTAAAACAAAATTATCTTTTAAATTAAATCCTGACTTGTCTATACCAAGATTTCCATAGATATTCCATAGAACACCAGCTTAATGTTGGTAAGTACTTTGGATATAACTCAGGCCAACACTGTTACTTTATGGATGAGAAGAGGCTCAGAAAGGTGAAATGATCCATCCCATATATTACCAAAGAATTATACACCATGACCAAGAGGGATTTATCCCAGGAAGGCAAGATTGGATTAACACCCACCTCCAGATCAATTAATGTAATAAACCAATAAAACCAAAAACAAAAACCACATGATCATCTCCATAGACGCAGAAAACGCATTTGGCAAAAGCCAATGCCTTTTCATGATAAAACAATGAAACTAGGAAAAGAAGGGAACTTCCTCAACCTAATAAAGGGCATCTACGAAAAATCCACACGTACTCTCATACATAATGGTGAAAGACTAAAGCTTTCCCCCTAACATCAGAAATAATACAAGGATGTGTGCTCTCACCAATTATATTGAACATTGTGCTGAAGGTTCTAGCCAGGGCAATTACGCAAGAAAATTAAATAAAAGGCATGCATATTGGAAAGGAAGAAGTAAGACTATCTCTATTTGCAGATGGAATGATTTTATAAATAGAAAATCCTAAGACATCCACTAAAAAAACTATTACAATACACTAGTTCAGCAAGGTTTCAGTATATATTGCATATAAGATCAATATACAAAAATAAACTATATCTACATATACTTAAAATCAACAATCCAAAAATTAAATTAGGAAAATAATTCCTTTTACAATAGCATCAAAAAGAATAAAACACTTGGGAATAAATTTAACAAAGACATGAAAACTTACACTCTGAAAACTACAAAACGTTGCTGAAGAAATGGAAGATCTAAATAAATGGAAAAACATTTCATGTTCATGGATCACAAGTTTTAATATGCTAAGATGGAAACACTCCCAAAATTGATCTATGGATTCAACTCAATCCCCACTAGAACTGCAGATGGATTTTTTGCAGAAACTGGAAAGCTAACCCTATAATTCATATGGAAATTCAAGGGATCCAGAGCAGACAAAGCAATCTCAAAAAAGAACAAGGTTGGAGGACCCACATTTTCCAACTTTCAAAACTTACTAAAAAGTTACAGTAGTCAAAACATAGTGTGGTACTGGCATAAGGACAGACATAAAAATCAGTGGAATCAAATTTAGTCCAGAAATAAACCCATACATTTATGGTCAATTGATTTTCTGTGAGGGTACCAAGACAATAAAAGGGGGAAAAAACAGTCTTCCAACAAATGGATCAAAAACCTAATGTAACAGGTAAAACCATAAAACTCTTAGAAGAGGCATAAATCTTCTTGACCTTGGATTAGCCAATGCTTTCTTAGATACAATGCCAAAACCACAAGAAACAAGTGAAACGAGATAAACTGGACCTCATCAAAATGAAAAGACTTGTACTTCTAAGGATATCATCAAAAATAACCCAAAAAGACAACCCACTTTATGAGGGAAAATATTTGCAAATCATATATTGATATCGATTGAGGTCCTATACCTAGAATATGTAAAGAACTCTCACACCTCATAATAAAAAGACAAATTAAACAAAAAATGGGCAAAGGATCTGAACAGACATTTCTCCAGTCAAGCACAAATGGCCCAGCAGCACAGGAAAGATGCTCAACATCATTAGTCATTAGGGAAACATAAATCAAAACCACAATGAGAGGCCACCTCACACTCAGGATGGCTATAAGCAAAATGACAGGCAATAACAAGTGTCGAAGAGGATGTGGAGAAATTAGAACCTTTGTGCATTGCTGGTGGGACTGTAAAGTGTTGCAGCCACTCTGGAAAATTTACAAAGTTAAACATAGAACTACCATGTAATCCAGTAATTTTATTCTTAGATTTTACTCTTAGTATCTACCCAAGATAGGTGAAAACATAGATCCACACAAAACTTGTACATATATGTACATAGCAGCATGAGTCACCATAGCCAAAAGGTGAAAATAACCCAAATGTCAATCAACTGATGAATAGATAAATGAAATATGGTATATCCATACAATGGAATACTGTCAATTTAAAAAATGAAGTACTGATAGATGCTACAACATGGATGAATCTTGAAAACACTATGTTCAGTGAAAGAAGCCAGTCATAAAAGGCCGTATATTGTGAATTTCCATTATATGAAATGTCCGCAGGCAAATATAGAGACAGCAGAATTAGAGGTTGCCTAGACCTGGGAATGGGTGATAGAAAGGTACAGTGACTAAATGGTTAAGACATATTTTTAGGGTGATGGAAATGTTTTAAAATTAGAAGTGTAGTGCTGGTTGTATAACACTAAAAATATACTAAATTCATTGAATTGTACACTTAAAACAAGTGGATTTTATGGTATGTAAATTATATCTCCAAAACGCTGTTTAACAAAGAAGACTGGCTTCCACCTGGCTCTTTCTCTCTGTTCAATCACTTTCTCTGCGAGAGCCAGCTATCACCTCATTAGGACGTTCAAGCAGCTATAAGGAGAGGTCCAGATGGCAAGGCACTGAAGCATCCTGCCAACAACGTTGAGTAAGCTGTCTTAGAGGGGAACTTCCAGCCCCAGACAGGTCTTCAGGTAACTGCAGTCCTGGCCAACATCTTGACTACAACCTCATGAGAGACCTGAGTCAGAACCCTCAAGCTAAACTCTCAAGCTAAACAACTCCTGACTTACCCATAAAAACCATGTTGCTGCAGCCACCAAGTTTTGGTGTGATTTGTTATACAACAACAGATAATGAATACCCCTTTCTTGACCTTCTCCTCGGTGTTAGACTCTCTCTCCTAATGATGGCTATCTAAGGAAATGTCTTCCCAGCAACCCTTCTTCTAAGAGTTTAGTATCCATGTGTTCACTGCAGTAGCTGTCATGTTAGAAGACCATGATCCCATTCCCTGGCCATAGCGAAATGATCTGAAAGTGGGCAACTGACCAAAACCAGGTCAATTAAGTACTTCCCTGAGATTTTTATACCTGCAACTGATAAAAAGGCAGCATCTATCCAGTGCCTGAAGTTATAAGATGTAAAAAACTTGGGGTCTGTAGGCAGCTATGTTATTTCCCATGTGAGAAAAGGTGGACAGCAGTGAGAAAAAATGAAGCTATCGTATAGAGATAAGCAAAGATTCAAGATGGAAAGAGTATCAATGACATAAGTTTCTGGTTCCAGTTATTTTTTTCTGGATGGAAGACCATTTCTATCTTGCATGTAAATCTGAAAATCACTCCATAACAGTATCTTTATGTACTTCTAGTGAGAAGACCATTGCTGCCTTGTAACCCCAGAACCTACACCACACTCAGTGCCTAAGAGATGATGAAATATTTATTGACAAATGAATGGGTAAGATAACCCAATATCTTTCCAATAATAACCCCTCTTTTGTTGCTGTTGTTCAAGTTAGATTTATTTGAATCCTAAGACTCCTAACCTCTTCTTTGCTACCTTTATATTCTGTATGTCCCTCTATTACTATACTTACGACACTATATCCTAATTACTTGTTTACACAGCCTCCTCCCCTACTATCAGAGAGCAAGACATTTTCTTAGCCGTGTTTGGTGTCATCAGTACCATTTAGCCTAGAATACAGAAAGTGTCAAGAAATGTGTTTAACTGATCTAGTCTGTCCTTTACTCTTCATTCTTTAGCTTTTAAAGTCACTGTCATCAATTTATCAACCACCTAACATCTGCAACATACTGGGAATACAATAAACTGTTAGAATTGGTCGTGAATTTCCATCCAGCCAATGAATTCATACAACAAATACTTGAGTACAGGGGCTGAAAATGGACAAGGCCCCGAAGGACCTTACAGTCTAGTGCAGACAAGTAAATTGATTATTACAGTACCATGTGTTAAATGCTGCTGAAGAGATAATGCAGAGGCTGCTGCTAAGCAGCAGCACAGATCATGGGAGTTTTCACTCCACTTCAGAAGGCAAGACACATGCAGGAAAGGATGATAGCCTAGCAATGTGGGAGAGGCTGAGCACCAAATGAGTGACTTGTTTTCCAAGTTACACTGGATGAATTCACACTGTTTCAGAAAAGGTAACTCTTACGGAGTGATTTTCAGATTAACATGAAACCAACATTTCCTGAGTCCCTAATGTGCCAAGCAAACTGCTTAGCACTTTTCCAACAGGATTTCATTCAATCTTGTCTGTAGATGAGAGAAGTGAGTCTGAAAGAATGACGTGACTTGCCGAAGTCCACAAAGCTATTAAGTGGAAGAACTGGAATTTAGAATTAAGTCTTCCAATCCTACGTCCAGGTACACCATGTTACTCCCTCTACCCAACTGGAACCATTTCCATGTCCTTACATGTAACTTTTACTGCCTTTCATTCATCCTACAGCATTTAATAGTGTTGGGCACAAATGGGCAATCACCAACTGCTGACTTGATATGACCATGTGCTCGTCCACATTTTGAGAAGTGAAGGACCACATAAGATCAAATTACATCAGTGCCTATTATAGCATCATGTGCTGACAGGAACACAGTTGGCTGAAGATGATTAAATCTTTTTGAGTTTTATTTTAACAGTGCTTTTCATCACTATATCGGTCAGTTGTTCCAGTATTCAGCAATAAATCAAATGACTATTCATTTCCTTTGACAGTTAACAGTAAAATGAATCCAGTATAATCTCACCATCCATCAGAAAAATTTCTAAAATGCAAACTTGAAGCTGATGATTCATACGATTAGTAGAGAAAGGGAAATAGAGCAGTATTTGTTGTTTTCTACAAAACTAGCACTGTTTACAAAACCCAGAAACTGAGCAGTTGGTTTACTACTAATAAGTAGATTGCTCCTTGGTCATTGAGTAAAACACTACTAGTTGCACCACGGTCAATGGCTGAGGAGCATATGACTTCCAGTAGCTTCTGCTGTACAGCATGATTCTACACATATAAATCAGTGAATTGTTATGTAAGATACGAAAAAGAAATTCAAAACCTCCACACCAGAAAGCACCTGACACTGAGCCTGACACAATCAGATATTAATACTGAAAAAATTATTTACTGAATAAATGCTTTAATATCTCTTTGAAAACATCAGCTGTCTATTAAATTGAGACCAAAAAAAAATCAAACCAACCAAACGTACACAGGTTATTTTAGGAACTCAAAAAGATCATGGAATAACTGGTTTAACACACACAATAAATTCACAATGACCAAAAAATGTTGAAATAAGTAAGTATGCATTTGACATTCCTCTTAAATTAAGTCACCACACTGGTACTCAGTGGAATGCTAACCAGTAATCACATGATAAATAACAAAAACTAAAAGAACAAGTGACAGATCTAACTTTACAATCTGTTCACAACAGTAACAAGGTGTATGAAGCATACACTTGAAACCTGCTATATAAGCTGTGTCTACATAACAAAATAATATCCCATTATGCCACAGGATCTGAATCAAAAACCTTAATAAACACTCACATGAACATTGAATAATGAACAACTCATCTTTAATATGTATTATCATAAAGGAAAAAGTGCCATACAAGACTGGGATCCACAAATATAAACCCAACTGTACTGATTAGTCCAAACGAACCTTTTGCAAAATGAACAACCTAGACCCAACATTATGAATTTAAGCAATCTAACAAGTAAAAAGCTTGGGACAACTCTAGGAATCTCAAACATTAAAACGTGAGCGCTTAAGCCGGCCGGTTAGTCGCTTTTACCTAGACCTTTAGATTTACAGAGCCTTCTCTAGGGACCTTTCAAAGAAATTCAAGGCCAAGCATAGTATTTCATGACAATTGCAAATAAAAGCACTCGGTCCCTGTAGTCCATCCCTCTTTATCTCAATAGAGACTGGACTCCTGAAAAGCCAGGGACCCAACCACCCCTTTCTCTCCTACAGGACCCCAGCACCTTAGGGACCCCAACCGGGACCACCTCTAGGGAAGCAGAGGGGAGAAGTCACGCTCCAAAACAAAGCGTCGTTCACCCCACAGTGAGCAAGGTGCACCTTTCACACTGGACAGGATGCAGTGACACATGTTACCACCTGTGCGGGAAGGGGGCACAGAGACATCCTCACAGGCAGTGCCAACAGGCAGCTGCGGGCTGCTGCCCCGGCCCCAACTCCCCGCGCCCGCAGCTCATTCCTGGGCCCCGGAAAAGTTTCGGCCCGCACCCCCTGGGCGCGCCCCCACCTCCCGGGACCCCCGGGCTCCCGCCCGGACGCGAGGCTCCGCCCCGGGCCCGCCCCCTGCACCCCCTAGCCCGCGCGGGCACCCGCATGCCCTGGGGCCGCGCCCCCGCGCTGGGCCCGGCCAGCAGAGGGCGGGGTCGCTCACCAGTCCGCAGCTCGTGCTTGACAGTGAGGAGCTGCTCTCCCACGGCGCCGCCGTCCCCGCTGGTCCCCGCGGCACCGCCGCCGCTGCCGCCCTCCTCCTCCATCTTCTCCCTTTGCCGAGCCGCTGGGTCCTACGAGGAGATCCGGGAGACAGCAGACCCCCGGCCCCTCACCGTTCCCGCTGCAGCCCCAGGAGCCGGGTGCGGCGGCCCCAGAACTCGGACGCAGAAACGAGTCTCTTTCCCGCTCTGGCCGCTCGGCTCGCTTCTCCGCCTCCTCCCCCTTCGGCGGGCACCGCTAGTACGGCGCAACCAAACCGCCCCCCTGCTCCGCCGCCTCCTCCTTCAAGCTGCTCCGCCCACAGCCAGCAAGGTACAGGAGCCATTGGAGCCACCACCACTTATTGGGCACAGGGCGCGCGCATCTGCGACTGCCGGCTCCCATTGGGCAATCCTCCATGACGCCTCAAGAGCCGCCCCGCCCCGCTCCTCAAATTGTTGTTGCTTGGCGGGGAGGAAAGAGAGGGCGGAGCAGGAGAGCCCCGATTGGTAAAACCCGAGGTTTTTCCCCGCCCATTTCCTCGGTGCGCACGCGCAGTTAGGACCTTCCTCTCCCTGACCTCCCCAGAACGGTCACACCCCTTATTCCCCAGCTTGGATCTGTTAGTAAACAGTGTCTAGTAGTCAGGAGGTGCTTGGGGTCTGTGATTGGCTACTGCTGAAAGAGGCGGGGAGGGATGATTGGAACGTTTTGTCCGCCAATCAACATGGACAGAGGAGGGGCCTGGGAGGAAGCGCTTCTGACGCACGTGTTTGTAGAAAAACCGAGGGTCCCAGACTGCGATCCGCGGGTGTGTAACCAGCTGGAAGACAACGTGTCTAGTAAAGATGTTACCCTGATGGGCCTTAAACAAGTTAAATGGAGTTTGTGTTTAAATACAGGCAGTACTTGGACACTGCAAAAATTCATATTCCCAGCTCTCAGTAAGGCCTTTTGCATGTACCAGATTTTTCTATTTTGTGCAAGACACATCCTAGGCACCAAAAGGATACAGAGATTAGTAAACTAGAATACAATCGCTGCCTCTAAGCAGCTTTCAACAAAACGTGAGAAGCAATCTGTGTATATACACAGGAAACTACAAAACAATTTAAAATAAAACAGTCATAGAGAACACACAGATGGCATTAATTATCCTCGTTAGAGGAGCTGGGGGAGACTTTTAGGGCGAGGAGGCTTTTGAGATAACCAACTTAAAGGATGGGTGTGGATAAAGTGTAAGTTCCTGTGGCCAGGATTCTCATCTGGCCCTGGTTGACTTGCCCACTACACACATGTGGGCAATAAGTTGTTATTGACTCTACATAAAGAGCTCTGCCCAGTGGGCGACTCGGTGGCACAGCTGCAAGGCTACAGAAGAGCAGAAGCTGTTGTGGTGGCAGCACGGAGGACAGAGACTGAGATGGCTGCAGGGGTAGAGAGACCTAGAGGCAGAGACCAACTTGCTGCATGCAGACTCGCACTGAGTTGGCGTGATTCTAGTGATTGACCTGCCCCGTGGGAATAAAGTTGGGTATAACCCTTTCACCCCAAGAATGTTCTGTTATATCTTTGGTCACATTGAATCCATAGTGAACTTGTCGAGGGCTGAAACCCATTGGCAAGACAATGTGGAAGGTAGAAATACCAGCAGCAGACATTTCATATAGAAATGGTATCTGTGAGCATAGACCTGGAAGTAGAGAAAGCAAATGTGGGTTAAGTGATTGATAAGGCTGGATGGAATTATATGATATTAAGAGATGCAGCTAAAAAGGTAAGGTCCAGTAAGATAATGGAGAACCTAACTACCATGCTAAGCAGTGCATATTTTATTTAGTACAGGATAGGGAGCCTCAAAAAGTAGTTAAAATATGAATGCTATTCTCTTTGGAAATTAACTTTGGTTGTTTTGAAGAGACAGTCCATCTTCAATAGAAGAACAGAACTTGTGGGAGCCCAATTTCTGACACCAGTGAACATGAGAATGGGAAAAGAATAGGAGTTAAGGACATAATTCACAGAGCAGTAACCTTTTAAGCTAAGCATTGATTAGATCAGAGGTCAGGCAACTTTTTCTGTACAGGGCTAAACAGTAAATATTTTAGGCTTTAGGAGCCTTATGGTCTCTTTCACATCTACTCGACTCTGCTATTGTAGTGTGAAAACAACCATAAACAGTAAGTAAACAAATGGATTTGCCATGTTCCAGTAAAACTTTATGGACATTGAAATTAAATTTCACATAATTTTCATGCATCACAATATATTCTTCTTCCTTTAATTCTTTCCAGCCATTTAAAAACAGAAAAGCCATTCTTAGCTCTTGGGCCATAGAAAAACAGGCAGTAAATCAGATTTGGCCTGCAGGCCATAGCTGAAAAACTCCTGGGTTACACTGCCATGGAAGAAAAAACAGAGAAGCCTCAGCAGCCCTTTCAGGATGCCTGAGCTTCCTGGGCCTCTAGAACATTTATCACACTAAACCTCACTGCCTACTTGTCTTTCTTCTCCACAAGTAGTGTGCTCTTCAGAGCCAGGGATGACTGTGTGCAATTGTTCATTTGTTCCCTCAACAACTGTTACACCAGTTATATACCAGGTACTATGATAGACGCTGGAGGCACAGTAGGGGCAAAACATATGCAATCCTTACTCTCATAGAGCCCACAGTCTAGAAATAGAAATAAATATTAAATCATCACATGAAGAAATGTAAACTTTCCTGAAATGTAACCTTTCCATTGTGATGATGCTATAAGGGAAATTATAGGGTGCTAAAATAGAATATATCGGGGGGCCTAATGTAGGTTGGTGGAGCTTGAAGTCCTTTAAAAGGAAGTATTTAGGCTGATTCTTTAAAGTTGAGTAGGTTTAACCAGGATGTGGTAGAAACTGGCCTGATGCTCGTCAATCTCATTTCCTTTTCCTAAACACACAGGAAAACTACTTTATTTTCCCTTTGCAATTAGCTAGGATCATGTGACTGTGATCTGGCCAATGGGGTGTAAGCAGATAAAATGAGTGCTATTTCCAGGCTTGACCAGAAAATCCTATACAAAATCACCCACACTCTCTTCTCTTTCCACAGCAACTACAAAGGCCACATTTTGGTTATGGGGGTGCCACAATTTAGAAGACCCCCCTAAACCCTTAGGTCTCCACTTGAAGAAGAGCCATCCTGACCTACTTCAGACTGATGTGAGCAATAAGTAAATCTTATTAGGAATAAGCTACCAAGATGTTGGGGGTTTTTGCTACCGAAGCACAATCTAGCCTACCCTATTTCAGAAGTGAATTGTTACAGGGAGGAAATTCTATGAAGATGCAGATACAAAGTCCTGAGGAAGTCAAGGAGCCTATTGCATTTTAGGGATTGAGAGAAAACCAATAGATCCCTACAGTAGTCAAGGGATGAGAAGAGGGAGGCATGCGGAGACCCGATCATGACATGTGTGGTAGGCCTTATTAATATTTGTGGAGTTTTTCCAGTGTGAAGTCAAAGCAGTGGAAGGACTTTAAACAGGGGAATGATATAATTGGGGTAATATTTTCAAAAGGGCAGTATGGTTGGTGATGGGAGACTGGGCTAGAGGGAGCAAGACGGGATACAGTTAGGTTATCACTGAGTCTGGGAAAAAGATGCTAGTGGGTGCAGTAGATATGGAAAGAAATGGAATGTTTCTAGATATATTTTTTGAACTTCATGAAGGATTGGATTTGTGGATGAGGAAAAAAGAGGCGTCTGAAATGACACCAGAGTTTCTAGCATGAGCAACTGGGTAGATGAAAGAGGAAGGTGGCACCATTTAATGAGAGGGGTGAAATAATGGAAAAGCCCATATCTGAGAGAAGATCAAGTGTTTAATTTTGAGACATCTAATGCCAATATTAAGTAGCCATGTGGATATATGAGTCTGGAGCTCTGCAGAAACACCTAGAATAGACATACAAATTTAGGAATCACTGGCATATAGGTGGGATTTGAGGCCAGAAATATGAATAACATTACCTGGGGAGAGAATGTACAGAAGGAAGAGAGGAGGATCCCAGGACTGAAGTCTAAGGAATTTCAACATTGAGATGTTGGAATGAGAAGGTGGAGCCAGAGGTGTAGGAGGAAAACTGGATACTTTTGTGTCTTGGAAGGTAAAGTGTTGCAAGATGGAAGGTGTGATCAGCACGGTCACATGCCCTGAGAGATCACATGAGATGAGGTCTGGAAAGAGCCCATGGATTTGCCAACTTGGATGCTGTGGATCAAGTGAAGGCTCCTGTGGCCAGGATTCTCACCTGGATCTGGTCTGCTACACACATGTAGGCAATGCGTTGCTATTGACTCCATATAAAGAGTTCTGCCCAGTGCTCTGGGTGACACGGTGGCATGGCTGTATGGCTGCACGAGAGCAGAGACTGGAGTAGTGGCAGTGCCGAGGACAGAGACTGAGATGGCTGCGGGGGTAGAGAGGCCCAGAGGCAGAGACGGGCTTGCTGCATGCAGACTCACTCTGAGTGGACGGGATTCTAGAGATTGACCGACCTGCCACCGTGGGAATGAAGTTGGGTATAAACCCTTTCACCTCAAGAACGTTACATTGTCATTCCTCGGTCTCATTGAATCTATAGTGAACTTACCCGGGGGCTGAAACCCGTTGGCAAGAAAGATGCCATTCAAAGTGGTTTCGGTAAAGCAAATGGGACATGAAGGAGTAGAAAAAGTGTATGTGGACATCCTTCTCAAGGAATTTGCCTCTGAAGGAAAATAGAGAAGGAAGGCCCTACCTACAGGGAAGGATCTGGGAGTTTGTTTGTTTTTTTTTTACTTTCTATTTTCAAGTAATTTTAAAATTGCAGAAGAGTTGCAAAAACAGTTCAGGGTTTCCACATACCCTTCACTCAGCTTCCCCTGATGTTAATATGTCACATTCCATAGGTTAGTCATTAAAACTGAGAAACTAACATTGGTACAGTGTTACTAAATACAGACTCTACTGATTTCACCACTTTTTCCATAAAAATGGTTTTTATATTTTTAAGTGGTTGAAAAACAATCAGAAGAGTATACCATAACCCAGGAAAATAATGTGAAATTTAAATTTCAATGTCCACAAATAAATTTTTATTGAAACACAACCATGTCCTTTCTCTGGGTCAGGATCCAGTCCAGGATCCTGCATTACATGTAGTTGTCATGGCTCCTTGTCCTCCAATCTGCAGCAGTTTCTTAGTCTTGCCTTGCCATTCATGACCTCAACTCTTTTAAAAAGTACTGGTCAAGTATTTTGTAGAATTCCCTTGCCCTTTATTTGGGTTTGTCTGATGTTTCTTATGATTAAACTGAAGTTATGCATTTTTGGCAAGAGTGCTACAGAGGTGATGTGCTCTTCGTCGGTTCATCATATTGGGGTACAAGAAGTTTATCTTCTTAATACTTGTTATGTTGACCTGGAACACTTGGTTAAGGTGGCATTTGCCAGATTTCTCTGCCCTAACGCTATTATTTTTCCCATTATAATTAATAAATATTGAGAGGGCACATGGATACTTTTAGACTATGCAGATATCCTGTTTCTCCTTAAACTTATACCCACTCATTTGAGCATCCATTGGTGGATCTTGCCTGCAGCAGCTAGGTCTGTGATATTCTAATGGTAATTTTCTATTTGATTGTTTTTAAGATGGAAAATACTGAAGTGCATGCTTGAATGGTGATGGGATGGGCGGATGGAGGAGTGTTTGGAGAAGCAATGAGGAGAATCTCTGAAAAAGTGGGAGGGGCTGGGAACCTGGGCTAGACTAGATGTTTGCCTTTGATTGGAGGAGGCCCCAAGTCCTTTGTTGTGTCAGGAGAGAGGGAGGAGGAGCTAGAGAAAGACATGGACCAGCTTGTAGACTTGGAGGTACCTTTGTCATCTCATCTTGGTATCCCTAGCATCTAGGATAAGTTCTAGCCCAAAGGGGGCTTGCAGTAAATGTTTGTTGAATGAATGAATGAATGAATGAAAATTGGAAACCTACGTTTAAAGAGTAGGCAAAAAGAGGAGCCACCTGGAGCATTTCTCTGTTTGCTAGATAGGATGCTACTCCGTTCATGAATCACTTACTAAAACCAATTAGATCTTCAAAAATAAATAAATAAAAGAGGAGCCAATTGAGAGTGTAACCTTAGTAAAGCAGAAATAAGCCCTATGAGCTGATCCTACCTATAGACAGTTAAAACCACTCAGATGTGCACACTTGTAGCAAAGAGTTTATGTCAGAGTTGCAAGGCCTGTGCTGGTGATAGGGAAGATGGAAAGAGATGGACTTGGGATTTTAAGATGGTGGAAACAGTTTGGAACAGTCACTGTTGAAAATAAATAGAGCAAGCCAGCTTGGATAATTATTGACTAGCACTGGGGGCTCACATGGAATTAGCAAGCCTGAATCAGGATGGTTAAATGCCTTTCCCTAGCAACTTAGTTTTCCCTTGGGATTGGAGATTAGCAGCTGGGCAACAACCTGGTTGAAATGAGTGACCCTGGAACCCAACACGATGGAGTCTAGGAACTGGAGGTAATACACATGAGTAAAACAGCAATTTTCAACTTTGGCTGCCCGTTAGAGTCACCAGGGCTACTCAGAAAAAACATTCCCACCCCTCAAAAGTGTGCCTTAATTGGTCTAGGACAGGGCCTGGATTTTGGAAATTTTAAAAAAGCTGTCTAAACAATGACAGTGTAGAACCAGTTTTGTTACATACGACATTAGAGTAGAGAATGGTTAATAAGAGCAGTTGGAGTTTTGGAACAATAGCAACTTTTCAGAGGTTTTGATGCTAAATAGGGTAGGGAGAAGAATTATAAATCAGTGGCTGAAAATACCGAATAGAATAGGTTGGGTTGCTTAACTGATTAGACAGCAATACAAGAAGATGGCTTAGCATCGCAGGAGGAGAAGTTGTGTGAGCCAATGGATGGTGGTCTGAATGGAGCTGCTGGAATTGAGGAAATATCACTGCTCCCTTCTGTCCTGAGAGACTGAGACGTAGGAAGAGCAGGTCTGTTTGAGAAAGGGCCAGAAAAGGGAAGGCGTCCAGGAGGAAGTCAGGTCTCTGCTAGGGCCAGGTAGAGTGAAAGAGAAAAAAGCTTAAAAATATGTTTGTTTCCTGAGAAACTGCCTTTCACCAGGCCTGCCATGGGGCTCCCTGCTCACTTCCTTATCTTGTGGGCTTATGACTATGGCACCATGGCATGTGGCCTCACTTATCCTTTGGGACAGAGCGCCAAAGCAAAGAGGAGGAGGACCTCGCTTGGCGTGAGCCATTAGTTCTCAGCCTTGGCTGCACATTGGAGTTGACTTTATACAATCTCATCGATGCAATCGAGAGGAAGTCCTCACCTCTGGAATTACTAGAATTAGGAAACACCAGAGGCTCCCCTCATCGTGCACCCCTTTAACTGGCTCTATCAAAACACTCAGATGTATACTTAGAAAAGAATTTTCAAAAAGTCAAAAAAACCATTATCAACATCTTGATTCCGTTTTTGACATGCACTGTGCAATATAGATACAGTAAATTTAAGGAACTCACTGCAGGTTACAAGGACCAGCAAAGTTGGGTGTGACGTTCAGACACTAATAATACATTAGACACCCGTTCACTTCTAAAGTTGACATATTGCCATTGTTTCCCATAGAGATGTTTAGAAGACACACTCATACCCTTCATTTCACAAATGGTAAGGAAATTTGGGGCGTGGGGGCAGCGTTTAGGCAGTTTTCTCACTCTGCCTTCTGTTACACACGATAGGACCTTTAAGCTTAGAAACCTGAATGTGGCAGATGTGGAACACTCAGCTGATCCAGTCTGAGATCTGGCTGCGTGGACCAGTGTCAACAAGTGCACAGCTGGGAGAAGCTTCAGAGGCATGCATACACATCACATATAGATCCAATTAAAGGTAGTAAAGACATTTTTACTATCTTCCTCTCCACCCCAACAGCCTGGAATCATCCGGAAGCAGCAAAAAAAAAACAAAGCCAAAACACAGAAAAAGCCCCATTTTTAATGAAACAAGGAACTCTCCAAACCTCAAACCACAACCCATGAAGTATGCCTGCCAAATACTGTAAAATATGTACTGAAATTGGTGAAATGCTGAGAGCCAATGCACACTGATCTAGTCTGAGGCAGGAAACATATTTCTGTAGATGATAATGTCACAGTCCTGAGGGACTAAATTATTGATCATTGGATTAGGGAGGGGTTTCCCAAAGGTGAGGGGACTTGTATTGCTCAGGAAACAGGAGATAAATTTAGGTGGTACACAGTAATTTAATTTAAAAAAGCGATTCCTTTAAGGTTCTCTTTCATTTGTGGTTACGTCAGGAAGAAAGTCTGGTGCCAGTGATCTTCAACTTATTTCAAATCTGTATTAATCTCTCTTTCTAGTCAAGAAAATGTAGACCTTAGTCTCAGCTTCTGGCACACAACTCTATCTAACTAGAAGTTGCCATCCTTGTTTTGTTTTCATTGTAATGATTTTAGTAGTTTCTTCCTATTTATGGCAATGAATTGGCTTTTCATTTATGATACTGCTATACATCCTTTATACTTATTTAAAAATAATTTATTGAAGTGTAGTTGACAAGCAATACATTAGTTTCAGGTGTACAACATAGTGGTTCAATATATACATTACAAAATGCTCATCACCATGAGTGTAGTTACCATCTGTAACCATACAAGGTTATTATAATATTATTGCCTATATTCTTTGTATTATACTCTTCACCCCTTATGCTGATTTATTTATTTTATAATTAGAAGTCTGTGCCTTTTTATCCCCTTCACCTATTTGGCCCATCCCTGGATCCCTTCCCCTCTGGAAACCACCAATCTGTTCTCTGTGTTCATGAGTCTATTTCTGTTTTTGTTTGTTTGTTCGTTCATTTGTTTTGTTTTTATATTCCATATGTAAGTAAAATCATATGGGTATTTGTCTTTTTCTGTCTGGCTTATTTTACTTAGCATAATGCTCTCTAGGTCCATCCTTGTTGTGAATGGCAAGATTTCACTCTTTTTATGGCTGAATAATATTCCATCATCTACATATATCACATCTTCTTTATTCATTCATCTATCGATGAACACTTAGGTTGCTTCCATACCTTGGCTATTGTAAATAATGCTGCCATAAGCGTAGGGTCCATATACCTTTTCAAATTAGTGGGTGCGAAGGGGGTTTCTTCAGGTAAATAGCCAGAAGTAGAATTACTGGATTGTATGGTATTCCAATTTTTAATTTTTTTGAATAACCTCCATACTGTTCTCTATACTGGCCACACCAGTTTATATTCTCACTAACAGTGCACAAGGGTTCCCTTTTCTCCATATCCTCGCCAACACTTGTTATTTCTTATCTTTTTCATACAGCCATTCTGGTGTACGATGATATCTCATTGTGGTTTTGATTTGCATTTCCCTGATATGAGTGATGTTGAGTCATCTGTATATCTTCCTTGCAAAAACGTCTATTCAGATCCTCTGACCATTTTTAAATCAGATTATTTTGGGGGGTTTTTGGTGTTGAGATATATGAGTTCTTTATATATTTTGGATGCTAACCCCTTATCAGATATATCATTTGTGAATATATTCTTTCATTCAGTGGTTTACCTTTTCACTTTGTTGATGGCTCCCTTCTCTGTGCAGAAGCTTTTTATTTAATGTAATCCTGCTTATCTATTTTTGCTCTTGTTTCTCTTGGCTGGAGAGGCATATCCAGAAAAAACTTGCTAAGGACAATGTTTAAGAGTTTACTTCCTTTGTTTTCTTTTAGGAGTTTTATGGTTTCAGGGCTTAATTTAGGTCTTCAACACATTTCAGTTTTTATTTGTGTATGGTATAAGAAAGTGATCTAGCTTCATTTTTTACACCTTCAGTTTTCCTATCACCATGTATTATGTATTTTCCCTATTGTGTATTCTTCCCTCCTTTGTCACAGATTAATTGGCCATATAAGCATGGGTTTGTTTCTGGGCTCTCTGTTCTGTTCCATTGACCTATGTGTCTATTTTTGTGCCATTATGACACTTTTTTTATTACTACAGCTTCATAGTTACTTTGAAATCGGGGCACGTGCTATCTCCAGCTTTGTTCTTTGTCAAGACTGATTTAGCTATTTGGGATCTTTTGTGGTTCCATACAAATTTTAGGATTATTTGCTCTAGTTCTGTGAAAAATAAGATTGGTATTTTGATGGGGATTGAATTGAATATGTAGATCACTTTAGATAATGTGGACATTTTAACAATATTAAGTCCTCCAATCCATGAGCATTTATCTATGTTATCTTCAATTTCTTTTATCAGTGTCATAGTTTTCAGAGTGCAGGCCTCCCCTTTCTTGGTTAAATTTATTCCTATGTATATTATTCTTTTTGATACAGTTATAAATGGGATATTTTTTTCCTAATTTCTCTTTCTCATAGTCTGTTATTAGTATATAGAAACATCACAGATTTCTGTATATTGATTTTGTATTCTGAAACTTTACCGAATTAATTCATTAGTTCTAATAGTTTCTTGGTGGAGTCTTTAGGGTTTTCTGTATATAGAATCATGTCATCTGCAAATAGTGACAGCTTTAATTCTTCTTTACCAATTTGGATGCCTTTTACTTCTTTTTCTTTCATGATTAGCGTGGCTAGGACTTCCACTATGTGTTGAATAAAAGTGGTGAGAATGGACATCCTTGTCTTATTCCTGATCTTAGAGGGAAAGGTTTCAGCTTTGTACCATTGAATATGATGCAAGCATTGAATTTGTCATACATGGCTTTTATTATGTTAAGGTATGTTCCCTCTATGCCCATTTTTTTGAGAGTTTTTATCATGAATGGATGTTGAGTTTTGTCAAATGTTTTTTCTGCATGTAGTGAAATGATCATATCATTTATCCCTGCTGTTGTTAATATGATGTATCATGTTGATTAATTTGTAGATATCAAACTAACCTTGATTCTCTGGAATAAATTCCACTTAGTTATGGTAAATGATTCTTTTAATGTATTTTTTAATTTGGCTTACTAATATTTTGTTGACAGTTTATGCACTTATGTTCATCAGGGATACTGGTCTGTAATTTTCTTCTTTTGCAGTCTTTATATGGTTTTGGTATCAGCGTAATGTTAGCCTTGTAGAATGAATTTGGAAGCATTCCTTCATTTTCTATTTTTTGAAATAGTTTGAGAAGGACAGGTATTATTTAGATGTTTAGTAGAATTCATAGAAGCCCTCTGGTACTGAACTTTTACTTGTTGGAAGATTTTTGGTTACTGTTTCAATTTTGTTACTAGTAATCAGTCTGTTCAGATTTTCTATTTCTTCTGGGTTCAGTCATGAAAGATTGCATGTTTCTAGGAATTTATCCATTTCTTCTAGAATGTCCAGTTTGTTGGCATGTAATTCTTCATGGTAATCTCATAATCCTTTGTATTTCTGTAGTGTCAGTTATAATTTCTCTTTCATTTCTGAGTTTATTTATTTGAGTCCTCTCTCTTTTTCTTGATGAGTTTGGCTAAAGGTTTATCAATTTTGTTTTACCTGTTCAGAGAACTAGCTGTTAGTTTTATTGATCTTTTGGGGGTTTTTAGTCTCTATTTCACTCTTTTCTTTATTTTTTGCTTCTCTCTACTAACTTTGGGCTTTATTTTTTCTTTTTATAGCTCCTTTAGGTTTAATTTTAGATTGTTTATTTGAGATTTTTCTTGTTTCTTGAGGTGAGCCTGTATCAGTATAAACTTCCCTCTTGGAACTGTTTTGGCTGCATCCCAAAGATTTTGAACCACTGTGTTTCTATTTGTATTTGACTTCAGGTGTTTTTTAATTTCCTCTTTGATTTCTTTATTGATTCACTAATTGTTTAGGAGCATGCTGCTTAGCCTCCATGTTTTGTGTTTTTTCAAGTTTTTTTCTTGTAATTGATTTTTAGTGTCAGATTGCTGTGGTTGGAAAAGATGCTTGATATGATTTCAGTCTTCTTAAATTTATTGAGACTTGTTTTGTGGCCTAACATGTGATCTGTCCTGGGGAATATTCCATATTCACTTTAAAAAAGGTGTATTCTTCTCTTTTGGGATGAAATGTTTTATATGTATCTCATAAGTCCATTTGGGCTAATATGTCATTCAAAGTCACTGTTTTCTTAATGATTTTATGTCTCAACGATCTATCCATTGATCTAAGCAGGGTGTTAAAGTCCCCTGCCATTATTGTATTACTGTTAATTTCTCCCTTTATGACTGTTAATATTTGCTTTACCTATTTAGGTGCTGGTACAGTGGGTATATATATATTTACATGTGTTAATCCTCTTGATATAACTGATTTCTTCACTTTTATGTAATGCCCTTCTTCATCTCCTGTCACATTCTTGGTCTTAAAGTCTATTGTGCCTGATATAAGTATTGCTATCCAAGCTTTTCATTTTCACTTCCATATGGAATATCTTTTTCCATCCCTTTACTTTCAGTCTGTATGTGTGTTTAGGTCTGATGTGAGTCTCTTGTAGGCAGCATAGAGAAGGGGCTCATATTTTATTTAGTCACCCTCTGTGTTTTGATTGGAGCATTTAGATCATTTACATTTTGATAGGTTTGTGCTTATTGCCATTTTGTTAATTTCTGATTTTTTTCATAGTTCTTCCCTGCTCCTTTCTTCTCTTGCCTTCTTACCTTGTGATTGATGACCTTCTGACCTTCTATGGGGTTATGCTTGGATCCTTTCTCTTTATTTTTTGTGTATCTATTACAGATTTTTGGTTTGTGGTGGTTATCATGAAGTTCATATTTAACATCCTAAGTATGTATGTCAGTCTATATTAAGTTGATGGGTTGCATAAGATCAAATACATTTTTAAATCACTACATTTTTTACTCCCCCCTCCATGTTTTTATGTATATGTCATATTTTATATCTTTTTATTTTGTGAATCTCTTAACTAATTTTTTTAGATTTAATTGATTTTACTACTTTCGTATACCCCTCACACACTAGCTTTTAAATGATCGATCTACTCTACCTTTACTATCTGTTTGCTTTTACCAGTGAAATATTTTACTTTCATTAATTTTCTTACTTCTAGTTATGGCCTTTCCTTTTCTGCTTAAAGAAGTTCTTTTTACATTTCTTGTAAGGCTAGTAGTGATTAACTCCTTTAACTTTTTTTATCTGGGAAACCGTATCTCTCCTTCAACTCTGAATGATAATTTTTCTGGGCAGACTATTCTTGGATGTAGTTTTTTTTTCTTTTCAGCACTTTGAAAATATCATGCCACTTCCTTCTGGCCTATAAAGTTCCTGCTGAAAAAACCAACTGATAGCCTTATGGGGTTTCCCTTGTATGGAAAACTAGTGCTTTCCTGTTACTGCTTTTAAGATTCTTTGATTATGTTTAATCTTTGACATTTTAATTACTATGTGTCCTTGGGTTCATCTTGTGTGGGGGGCTTTCTATGCTTGCTGGATCTGGATGTCTGTTTCCTTCCCCAGGTTAGGAAAGTTTTCACTTATTATTTCTTCAGATAAGTTTTCTGCCCCTTTCTCTCTCTTTTCTCCTTTTGGGACCCCTATAATGTGAATGTTAGTAGGCTTGATGTTGTCCTAAGGTCCTTTAATCTATCTTCATTTTTTAAATTCTTTCTTTTCTTTTTGCTGTTCAGCTTGAGTGTTTTCCATATTCCTGTCTTCCAGATCCCTGACCTGTCCTTCTGCATCCTCTAATCTGTGCTGATTCCCTCTACTGTAGCTTTCAATTCACTTACTGTATTCTTCAATTCTGATTGATTCTTTTTTACATTTGCTCTTTGTTGAAGTCCTCACTATGTTCACAGTCTTTTCTCTCAAGTCTAGTGAGCATCTTTATAACCACTACTTTGGATTCTTTATCGGGTGGATTGCCTAACTCCATTTTGTTCAATTCTTTTTCTGAAGTTTCATCTTGTTTTTTTTTTTGTTTGGCTCATATTCATTCCTCTGTCTCCTCATTTTGTTTGACTTTCTATGTTTGTTTCTATGAATCAGGTGAAATTGCTACCTCTCCCAGTCTTGAAGGAGTAGCATTGTGTAGGAACATCCCTTATGTAAACTGAATGTCCTTGTGGCTTTGGCTGGCTGGCTGGAGCCTGAAGGTGTGTTCGTGAATTTTATATTCTGCCAAGTTGTCCTTTAAGTATAAAGGTTATTGACAAGCATTATCAAGCATGGAAGAACTCAGGATTTCCACATTCTTAAAAAAGTTCTTTATACTGAAATCCAGTCAATGAACGGATGAATCTAAAAAGGAGAATTGAAGATTAAGACAAAAATACTGAAGATTAGTTTTTTTTAATTGTTTTCAATAAGAATTAAAACTGTACAGCTGTGGAATTTATGGTTAAAGAACATAATGTAAACATTGCAAACTTTTACACTGTAAAAATAATTATATGCCTAATGAAAATTGGGAAGTAGTGAAAGCAAAGTGGGGGTACTTGTAAGTATGTAAATCTACCCATCTTTAATGGCAGGGAAATAATCACTCTAAAAAGTGAATGCATGAATTAAAGCTTTTGAAAACAAAATTATTCCAACTTCTTGATTTTTTTCTACTAGTTTTTCTTATCTTTAAGGGGATATTTTAAGAATTTTTGTGATATAGAAACATTTAGTTGAAATTCGGCAACTTCTGTTTTGCTTGTTTATTTTTCTATAAAATTAATTTTAATAATTTTACTTTAAAGTAATCTGCAGAGTAAAATCCCACTGTTGTCCATTGATTTTTCTTCTGTTTCTATGCACAAGGACCTGTTGAGATGATATATTCCAAATGTTGATGGCTGTTTCTGGGAAGTAAGATTTGGGGCATATTTTTTAAAAACTTCCTCTTTGTACTTTTCAATATGATTTTATCATAAAACACTTCATATATAAAAATAATAGTAATTTTCTGAGTAATATAGAACAATAAAATGGTCTCCACCCACCCCATGACCTTTGTCCTCAGGTGTTATTCCTGTGATTATGTTATGTAACATGAAAAAAGGATTTGACAAATATAATTAAAGCTACTAGTTAGTTGACTATAGGACTGGGAAATGATCTGGGTGGGCCTAACCTAGTCATATGAGCACTTCAAAAGCTGAGAGCTTTTCTAGCTTGTAGCACAAGTCACAGATTCAAAGCATGAAAAGGCTTCAGTACAAGAGAGAGATTTATGGCTGATTTTAAGATAGAGGAGGCCACATGGGAAGGCCCTGAGGGCAGCCTCTAGGAGCTAAGAGCAACCACTTGCCAAAAACCACTAAGAAAACAAGGCTTTCAGCCCTACACCTGCAAGGACCTAAATTCTGCCAATCTTCTGAATGAATGTGGAAGTAGATTCTTCTCCAGAGCTTCCAGATAGTAGCCTAGCCTGACCTACACCTTGGTGTCAGTCTTGTGAGACACTAAACGGGGCACTCATTCTGGCAAGTTCTGACCTAGAACTGTGAAATAATAAATGTATGTCGTGTTAACCTGCTTAAACTTGTGGTCACTTGTTACACAGCAATAGGAAGCTAATACAAGTCGTAACCATTTTTTCTCTATGCCAGATGAACAGAATCAGAATCGGAATCATCATCATCACCGTTCCATCCTGACCCTGTTGCGGCTCCTTAATGCTTCTGGATCTGCAGAGAGCAGAATAACTCCAGAAGCCCCTCATGCCCTGTGAGAAAATGGACCTTTTTATGTAACAGCCAAAACTCATTTGGATTAGATGTTTGTGGAGACTTTGAGTCAGATTATGCCTTTTGTTCTAGTTGACTTTTTAAACAAACAAATTGGTTTCAAATGAGTAAGTAGACAAATTGGGGCCATAAACCTAGAGATGAGGGAGAGGGCATTGGGAATGGGTGGGGTAGTAGGTAGCAAAGCAACATGGTGAGAGGCTGAGCAGAAAAGAGTACTGAAAATACCCCTGCCCCACCTTACCTTTCTGCCAGTCCTGTTCCTCAGAAACAGTCATTTTAGCTCTTTTAAATATTTCTCCTTGTGTTATCTCTATTATCTTTAAATATTATGCTCCAATCACTATTGATTGATTTGTTTAGTATTTATCTATTTTCCTCCTTACATAATAAATGGAGATTTAGCTCATTTTCACCAGCATCCCTTCTTCTCTTTATATAGTTACATAACTTCTTTGTTTCTCCATAGGTTACCTGTGTTATATTTATGCACCTTTATTTCTTGTTCTATCAACTGAAGGCTGTTTCTAGGATTAAAGGTAACAGCATCCCTACACTTATCTTCCACATCTACCTCCCAACGTCTGCTGTATACAATTATAAGGAAAAAAACATTCACATTCTATTCTTAATCATAATTTACTCTCCGAAAGACTGAACCTAAAAAATGAAAATCACTTAAACAACATTCACATTGTTGGGACCCTGAAAATACTGTTTTCTGAAGAGGCAAAATGTTGGCAAAATGCTTATGGATATTGCTCTTCCTTTTATGGTATGCCTCTCTTTCTCCTTGGATTTTCAATTAGCTTTTCTTTTATCTTGGTGCCTTTTTCTTTATTAGAGCTCATTTTTTTCCCCTAGTGTCTTCATCCCACAAGCTATTCTGTTGAGTTTTTAAGCCCTCGCCTCTAAGGGGAGGAGCCCGCCCTCCTGCTGCAAGCTGGCATGACGGGATTTCCCTTCATGACTTCCCTGAGCCAGTTCAAGGTTTTCCAAGATGTACATTTTCCTACTTCTTTGACTATGCCTTTATTTTGTTGCAGCACATTTTCAAGTACCTTCCTAAGAAATGGTGTGTGAGGTCAATTTTCTGAGATCTGTTAGTCCCAAAACTAACATTTGGATGATAGCTTGGCTGAGTATGACATTATAGGTTGAACATCATTTTCCTACAGAACACTGAAGGCATTTCACTATTGTCTTCTAACACCAAGCATTGCCAATGAGAAACCTGTTTTTTTTTTTTAGATTATTATTTTCATTCCTTTATAGATGGCCTTTTTTTTTAACTGGGGAAGGTTTTCAAGTGTTCTCTTAATCTTTGGTGTTTAAAATCAGGTTATGTGACTAGGCAAGTCTTATTTTCTGTTAGAAATAGCACAAAACTAAATGTGATTTATTCCCAGAGGAATTAATGTTTAAACAAAAGGTTGCTCATAAAAAGCCTACATATCAGAACATGTACCAGGGAGTCACTCCAGCTGCGAGGGGGAGGGGGATTAAGATAAGAAAGTGAGGGCTCTGTATCTCTTTGAAAATAAAATGCAGCCAATGAAATTAAGACAAATGTTAAAAAAAAGCCTAATAAAGATATAATTTGCTTATAGGCAACGTCTGGGAAAGAATGTGAACCCTGTCGTACTCAGCCAATGAGGAGCTAGAGGAGGGACTCGCGGGCTAAGGAATAAATTGCCTGTTGTAACCGCCCGGAGTGAGCCTGCTCACCAGGCACCTGATCTTGCAGGACCGTCATAAAGCCTCGCTCTGCTGTTCTCTTGGACTAAGTTTCGACCAGTGAGCGCATTTCTCACATTTTCAAACTCTGTGTTTACTACTAACAGACCCATACTACCTAGAGATGTGTGGCGTTCAGTACTGGAAAGTTATCCTATAGTGTTATCTTATGTTTGATAATGTTTTTACTCTTGATTTTCTTTGCTCCCTCTTTCTGAATCTACTATTAATTAGATGTTGGACCATCTGTACTTATTTCCTATGTCTCTTTTCTTTGTTCTTACTTTCTTTGGTAAGAAAGTAAGTTCTCTTTTCTTTGGTTCTACTTTCAGGCAGCGTATGTTTCAAACTTCCCATTGATTCTTTTATAACATCAGTAGCCATATTTTTAATTTATAAGAGCACATCTTGTTTGTCCTTTGTCATAGTATCCTATTCTCATGGTTGAAATACCTTCATGAGTCTTTTTAAATATATTAATTGGAGGTTTTTGGTTTAGTTTGGTTTGATTTGAGTTCTCGTCCTCAAAATAACTGTTTCCTCCAGGATTACTGTTTTCTTCCTGTTTATATTTTTTTCCAGTTTCATTGAGAAACAATTGACATATATCATTATATAAGTTTAAGGCTTATAGCATAATGGTTTGATCTGCATATATTGTGAAATGTTTACCACCACAGGTTCAGCTAACATCCATTTTTTTCCTGTTTATTTTGTCTCTCTTATCATAGTGTTTTTCCTGAAGTGCCTAGAGATTCTTCATTGCCCATTCTTAATTAAAAGCAAAGTCACAAAATAGCGGATTAGGACTTCTGTGTGCCTGGGCTGGTTGACTGGACAGCTCCAAGTGACTGGGAGTCCCGAATACTGGAGTGACCCCCACCCCCACCCCCCCAGGGATATTCAGTCCTTTTTTTAGAGTGAAATCTGTCAGTACCTTTCCTGGGTGATGAAGCCCCTGCTTCACGGATAAGGGTAAGATGGGAAGGTCCAATTGTTCTATGTGTAGGCTTTCAGTTAAAATTGTTATTTTAAACAAATTGTTATTTGTTATATTAAATAACAAATTTAATAACAATTCAGTAAAAATTGTTCTACGTGCAGGCTGTTTTCAGCCCTGTGTCTCTCATCCTCTGCACATTTGATGTTTTCACTTCCTGAGCTGCTTTGAGGGTCAGCTAGGAAGATCAGCCTCCTTCCACCTTACATCCCTCTGCATGTCCCCCGGAGAGTGGTCTCCCAGTCTCCTGCCACTCCTTGGATTGCTGCAGCCCACTTAGGGACCCACCCATCGAGACTGAATTTTTCTTCCTTGTCACCACGGAACTAATGAATGCCAGGGCCTGGACTCAAACCCACTCTCAGATTCCTAAACTGAGGCTCCCGCCACTAACCACAGCATTCTAGTAGCTGCATGGTGAACAACTGATAAGGAAGGATGAGAAACTTGGGCCTGTTTTTCAACAGACATAGATTTGTTCACTTCAAGTGCTTATTGTGCCTTAGGATCATATTCTTTCCTTCAAAGGTGTCAAACTCAAATCCTTACAGAGGCCAAAGAGATGAAGTGAAGCAGCCGCTGGGAGTGGGGGAGGTGGAGCACCCCCCATTGAAAGTGGTTGTCATTTCTCAGCTGCGGCAGCTGCCTCCACATAAAAGCGCAGGCCAACTAGCCTAATCTTCCCGTTTTTTCAAGAAACATCAAAAGCCAAACTATTAAGCAATATTATTAAGTATGATTTAAAATGTTGGCAAATAATTCAAGTTCAACTGTGGCTGTAGGCCACCTGCAGTGACTAGTTTGGTGCCTCTTGACATTGCTTTTGGAAAAGGAAACCTGAAAGTAGATTGTGGAGGGAATAGAAAGTGAAAGCCACAGCAAGACCCTCCCACTCCCACCCCAGCCAATCACGGAAGCCTGGTTAAGACAGAAGCACTGGTCTTCCTGGAGCCCAGACACCCTAAAAGGTGAGTCTGGTGGTCACTTCCTGCCGCTCACCAGTCACCTCACTGCCTCTCTTAGAGCTAACCAAAACCAGCTAGTTTCTCCCCCTCTCTTGTCTCGGGTCATTTTGCTCAAAGAAATCGTCCTCCTTTTGGATGGTAGAGCCAATAGCACATTTAAAGGACCCATAAATACCATATACAGGTACTGAAACGGTGGGGAGGGAGGCTGGGATCTGAAACCCTGAGCAAGTACTTTGAGCCTTTGTGGCTGCTACGCTATGTTTGCAGACTTGGGTGACAAGGGGCAGTTTCCAGCCAGAAGCCTTCCTCGAGACTGGGAAACAGACCGGAAAACATTTAACATCATTGAGCCTGATTTTTCTGCCTCTATAAAACTGAGATAATAAAAATAGCTGTTTGTACTTCAGTGTATTGTTCCGAGAATCAAGTGAGATAATGTGCAAGGTGGTGGTTTTGTGATTGCAAATAAACCATCGCCTCTGCAAGAAATTAAGAATGCATTTTGGGTGTAAAAGGTGGGGGCAGGAAACAAACCTCAGAAATATGCCAAGGTTACTCTATGATGAAACTTCCAATTATTTCAAGATTGACATCATCCCATCTGATGCAATAGGCTGCAGTTTATATAATTAAGCCTATTTAAATAACAAGACACCTAAAATAATGAGATACATTAGAAAAGAAGGTGAGCCTGTCATCGGAAGTCCTTGGAATATGCTGACTCCTGTATTCAAATGACAACAGGAGAAGAGCAGTTCCAGAAGAAGTGAACACTTTTTAGTTTTCAGGAGCCCTGTTTCTGTGCCTATCTCCTCCCAGAGAATCCCCTTTACACCTTACAGTCTTTTGGGAAACCAACGGAGAATTGTAGTGGCAAGCAACTGAGTTCTAAGTCAACTTGGCTGTCAAGAGAGCAGGAACTTCTAAATTTCCTTTGGTTGGAAGATGATGACCTATGACTCAGGCAGCATCTGCTTTGCCAGTCAGTTTCATCATGATTGTGTACATTTCATATTGTTTGGCACAAAGATTCATGTACAAATATGTTCACTCAAGCAATTTTTATAAGAGCAAACAATCTGAAAATGACATATTTGCTTAACAATGGGGGAATGGTTAAATAAATCATATTTTTATGATGAAAGATCATGTAGCCATTAAAAGTGAGTTTTCACAGTGGTTCTCACTTGAGAATGGTTAACAACACAGATGTGGTTCTGCTGGACTGGACCAAGGCAGACTGGGAACATTCACTTCTGTCCAGTATGAGCTGGCTGAGACCACTCAGAAGTATGACTTTAAATAATGCAGCACAGTTATGCAGTGCTGGTTAGCATCTGCAACCTTTGGAACAGTGAGGTCTGAAGCCATCAGAGTGGTGGCTGTTCATATCAGGCAGACACATCTGGCAAACTTCAAGGGGAAATGGATGCCACAGACCCTGCATAGTCCACACATACTTGCACCCAGAAACCACCAATTTGCCTTTTCTGAGAAGGCTTCACATGGGGTCACTGCCCCATCAGGATGTCACCCAAAGGAAAAGAGTCAAGTCACCAGGACATAGAATGAAAGAGCCAGAGGAACTCAGCTGGATATATCAGTGGGGGCGGAGCTCTGTGTGCTTGTTTTAAGCTGTCATTCAGTGCAAAAGAAAGTCGTAATTGAATCATTGCTTTTATTCTTGACTGTTGAACATGTAATTGGATGTTCTTACCTCAATTCCAAGTGAATAGGTTGGATAAGCTCAACAGAGGATAATGTTCAGAGAACCTAAAGAGCCTTCTGGAGTGAACGTCCCAGAAGAAGCAGCAGCCCAGGCAGGTTTAGAGAGATTTCCTTGATAAGAATGCTATGGTCATCCAAGAAACAGTGTGGTTTTGACGTTAGTCTCCTGGCTGGGCCTTTGAGGCTTCTCCTGGCTTATACCCCAGTGATCTCTCTGAATTCTATGGGATAGGTGCTGACATGGGAAGGATTATTTTACCAGAAACTCTCTTAAATATTGGGCCATTAGCAGTAGTATTTTGGTGCCCCTCTAATGGTGAACTATAGGATGGACCAGGCAACCTCCCTCCCAAGTCATCCTGGGCAACAGACCAACAGCTCTGGTGTCATAGGTGGGATCTGGATCCAGTGCATCAGTAATGGCACCCAGTGGAGCCATGGCAACACCATCAGACTCCACGGTGCTTGAGCAGGTGTGGGCCTGTACAGGTGGGAACTCCAGAAGTCACTGAGGGAGGCTTTGATAGGTCCCAAAGGCCCATTATGAGAAGGTGGGGACAAGCATCAGGGAAACTGGTGACTTCATCTTTGCCCGCAGCATGTTGAGGCTTGAAAACCTAGTTACATACAGATAGGAAACTGAGGCACAGAGAGGTTAAATCACTTGCTCTATGTTATAAAGTGACACAACTCAGATCTTCTTGACTTCTGTTTGTTCTATTAGACCATGAGGCCTTTGAGGAGAAATCAGACAATGTCCAAGGAAAATCAGTAAAAAAAAAAAGTCATCAGGGCAACAGCAATGATCAAAGCTGGTAAGATTTTTGGGACTGTATTGAGGAGTTTGCACAGACTGGGCAATAATGGAGTAATCCAGGATCAGCAAACTATGGCCCAGAGGAAAGATATGCTAAATGTCTATTTTGGGGCCATAGATTAAGAATAGTTTTTACAGATAAAGATTTACAATTGATCTGATGATAGGGAACACTGATTTTGAACCCCACTCAAGTGAAATGTTATCCCACCGAAAAGAATTTCTTTGTTCTCATTAGAGGACTGGTATGACAAAATATTATATTCAGTTATTACATTTTTTATTTCATCAATAAAAATTGTGAAAATTTGTTTTCTTTCTGTTATATGAATATCTATATAATATCCCTGATTTTGCCTCTAGCCCCACAAAGCCTAAAATGTTTACTATCTGGCCCTTTACAGAAAATTTTGCCTACCCTGGCATAGTCTGTGATTGAAAAAAGTCACAGAATATATGTTTTTTAATTCTACTCTCTCACCAGTAAAATAAAATAAGATAAAAACTCTGGGCATACATGTTCTATATACACATATTATTTAATATATATTTGCACACTACTGATCTACTAATGCATGTAGCGTAGTTAGGGCTATGAATGTAGTTAGAGCTATGAAATCAGACTGAGTTCAAATCCAAGACCTGCCACCTACTAGCTTTATGACATTAGACAAATTTCCTAATTCTTGTATCTCAGTTTCCTCATCTAAAAAAATGGGGATAATAAGATAATCTATTTTACTGCATTGTTATGAGAATTAAAGTAGTGTCTATACATGCAGTGCTTAGAAGTGTCCCTGAAACATCATAAGTACTAAATAAGAGTTATTAATAATGGTATGAACATTATAATTCATACACAACAAATAAGAATTTAAAACGAGGGCATGATAATATAGTCCTGAGCTTTTCTTTTGGCATGCTCACGTGGTATCTCTCTCATCACCCCTGGGGTGTGCACAGAGCAGGCCACAGGTGATTAGAGTGACTTGTCAGGGCACGGAGGCAGGTTGGTAGAGGGACTAATTAGGAGATAATTATTTGGTTCTCAGAAGTAGGATGGCCTGACTTTGGAGCTAGCAGACTGTGGAAATGGTGAAGAGGAACTGGACTGAGGGTTGCCCCTTACTTCTGATCAAATGCAGCTTATAATATCCACTTTTGAGTCAATTCTTGCTACGACTAAAGAAGCGATCCACTTTAGCACGGGTGTTTAGTTTGCTCATTCATTCAACAGTCTTTCCTGAGCCCCTTCTGTGTGGCAGGGTTGCACAAGCTATCAAGATGAACCACAAACAGGCCTGCACTTAGAAAGATCGTGGTTGGGCAAGAGGGCATGAAAACAAGTGTGTGCAATAGTGTCTTGGGGTTTCTGATAGGAACCTTCTTAGAACCTGGTGGAGGTGAAAAGGTGCTCAAACTCATGGGGAGAGAAGAATAAGGTCAGGGAAGCCTCACAGGGACTAAGTATTGAGACATGAGAGGGCTTGGGCAAGGGATGGAGTGGCACTCCAGGCAAAGGAAATGGTGAGAGCAAAAGCAGAGAGGCAGAAGGCAGCCTGGGGAGTTTCGTACTGCAAATGCCCAGAGCCATGAGGCTACATGCAGATGCGGGTGCAGTGGGGTGGGGGGAGTCGCATGCCAGGCCACAGGTCCAGGGCAACCCCACAGGAGCTGCGAGTAATGACAGAGTAATATTAATTTCTTTTTAATAACATCCTGCAAACACATACCCTGATTATAGTGTCTTTCTGATGCAGTAGTATTGGTGGGCCTTAAAAAACTGAGTAATTTTGTTTTAATTATTTTTAAAGGCAATATCAGTGTCAATTAAAGTTACTTTAAATGTCATGTTACTGAGCAACTAAATTGAGATCCCCTCAAAAACTGAATTTAATCACTTTGACCTACATTTACTTTCAAGGAACTTGGTTGTCTGCATCTATCTGGAAAATGAAACTAGTGGTTTTAGAACCTAATGTATCTGGTGGGGTTACACTAGGGGAGAATGAAACAGTTTCCCCCAGTGGGTCTCTTCCTTTGAGTCTTTTTCTCTACCCTTATGTTCATTCACTCGCTGAATTGGAATTGAACAAGTGAACCAGTGTATGCTTCTTTTTAAAAACACTGGATTGCCCTCAACAACTAGGATTAATTAAAGTAGCAGTTGCTAGAAAAGAAGATTGCTCTGCACCCTGCAGGATGTGGCAGCCCCAAATAAGCAAGAACTATGTCACACTCAATTTTGGGGGCTTTGGGACATTTTGGGGTTTTGGTTTTTGGTCTTCAAAGTAATACATGTTCTCTGAAAAAAACTGGAGAGTATAGGGAAGTTATAAAGAAATGGGGGGAAATAACCTTTATCCAACCCTCTAGGGGCAACCTTGGCCACTATTTTGGAATATGGAATATTTTCTACTAGTATTTTTACTCGAGGTTTTTAAATTTTTAACATACCTGGGAATTATACTATAATACACTCTGCCTTTTTCAGCTTAGCATTATATTATAAGCATTTCTTTATGTCAATCTTTGGTAAACATGATTTCTAATGAGAGCCTAAAACTTCATAATTTGGATATATATGAATTTCTTAACAAATCACCTATTAATAAACTTTTAAGTCTTTAGAATATTTTATAATGAGAAACAACACTGTGAAGAACCTTCTGCAAAAAAAATTGCTCACATTTCATATTATTGCACTAGAGTAGATTCAAAGAAAGGGTTTGAATGGATTTTATTCACTTTATAAAATTGTGGTAAAATATATATAATATTTATCATTTTAACCCTGCGTAAGTTTACAGTTCAATGGGCATTAAATACATTCACCATCACCACTATCTTTGTATAACCATCTTTGTGTAACCATCACCACTGTCTTTACCCAAAATATTTCATTATCCCTAACATAAACTCTGTGCCCATTAAGCAATAACTCCCCATTTCCCCCTTCCCTCAGCCCCTGGTAACCTCTGTTCTATTTTCTGTGTCAATAAACTTATCTGTTCTAAGGGAATCATACAATATTCTTCCTTCTGTGTCTGTCTTATTTCACTCAGCATATCATTTTCAAAGTCCAGCCATGTGGAAGTATATTAAAATTTCGTTCTTCTTTATAGCTGAGTTATTGTCAATTGCATGTATGTACCACAGGTTTTGTTTATCTGTTCATATGTTGATGGAAATTTGGGTTGTTTCCACCTTTTCACTATTGTAAATAATGCTCTTATGAACATTGGTGTACAGGTTTTTGAGTCCCTACTTCCAATTCATTTGTATCCTAGATGTAGAAATGTGGGATTCCATATGTTTAACCTTTTGTGGAACCTCATTGCATTTTACAGAGACCAAAACTGGAAATTTTAGGTGAAGTTTGGAAGGTACTTTTGCAGAAATACTGAGAGGAGCTCCTTTTAGTGGAACTACTGGTAATGCATATTCAAAGTCCTTGGTCGTCCATCAAAACTGGGTGAATGATTACATGTTTATATGTTTTAAGTTAAAATAAATGTTTCAACAATATGTCATCATTCTTAATGGTTTTCCCCATTTTAGACAGCCAGCCCCAAACTCTTGATAAATGAGGACTTCAGCTAAAATGTGAAACCAGTACAAAAGTGAGATTCTGCTAAAAATATGGACATGCTGTAAACTTCAGGAAAATGATCAGCAAATATATGAGTACCTTTTGTGCAGTGCTCAATCTTTTGAGAAATACAAGAAAGTCTAGAAAAAAATAGTTCCTTTTTCCCTCAGTTACTCAAAAGCATTTACTTAGAAAGTACCATGATGGGTAAAGTCCTGCTCTATGTTCTCTGTCACCAAAGTGCCACACTCATTAACCAGGCCAAGGGAAATGTTCAAGAATAAGATGGGAGGCACACCCCACAGCAGTATGGTACTAACTTCAAATGACTAAGTAACAAGTAATAGGCACTCCTAAACTAGAACAGTCCTTGAATGCCTCAGGCCAAGACCTCTGTCACCTTTCCGAAGGTTGGCAGATTTCAGCTGGTGTGGTACTTTCCTTTTCTTCTTGTAATAAATTGCCACATATTTTGTGGCTTAACACAACACGTGGTATCTTTCAGTTCTGGAGGTCAGAAGTCTGAAATGGGTCTCGTGGGCCAGCATCAAGGTGTCAGCAGAGCTATGTTCCTTCTGGAGGATGCAAGGGAAAATCTGTTGACTAACCCTTTCCAGATTCTAAGGACCACCTGCTTTCCTCGGCCTGTGGCCCCTTCCTCCATCTTCAAAGAGCATCTCTCCAAACTCTGTGTCTACTGTCACATCTCCTCTCTTCTCTCTGACCTTCCTGCCTCCTTCTCATTATGACCCTTGTTGGCCCACCTGGAAAATCCAGAATAATTTCCCCACCTCAAGATCCTTAACTTACTCCCCTCCTCAAAGACCCTTTCTAAGTAAGGGGACATATTCACATTTTACAGCCATTAGGATATGCACACCTTTGGCGGCCTATTATTCAGCCTATCATAGCTGGGTGGGATTTGGAAAAGCAGAGAAGAGGCAAATTATGCTAGAAAGCAGGCAAACACCCATTGTTATTTAGGAGGGATTTTGTGATAAAGTGTGAGACTGGCTCCCCTCTTCCCTGAAAGAGGTACATGGCCCAGGTGTGGCCAGTGTGATGTTCCCACCCACAATTTTGACCAAATTGCTTTGCTTTTACTCAGCTGCTCATGTTCTTGCATTTAAGGGCCTTCTAAGACACAGTCACATGGACCTTGTTATTGGGATTACTTCAGGGACATTGTTGAGAACCAAGTCCACCTCATCACATCCTTTATGAGGGGTAATGTCCTTTAGGTCTCAGTGCTAAGGAGAACAGCAATTCTTTTAAGCATATGGCTTATATTCCACTTATTAAAGTGGTGACTCCTGCAATTTGACATTTTCTAACCCTCATTGTAGGACTCTAGTACTCTATAAGATTGAGACAAGCTCTTAGAGGCTTGAGGATGCCAATTAATCACCCATCTTCACTTCAGTGTTGGAAACCTATTAAAGGCAGACTCGAGGATCCCAGATGAAGTTCATGCTTGATATAGGCTCTATTGTTCCCAGCACAGGCCTATAGTTAATTTTCTTAGAAATACAGGTTGTATATCTTTTGTTCAGAAAGGTCTGCAGGCATTGTGTGCCCACCCCCATTTCAACCCTAAATCTATATTGGGAACAGTGGAGAGAAGAGAGCCGTATTTGTAGGCCTGCTCTGAGACATTCAGACTTCCATCTCTGAGGGTTGGAATCTCTCACTCCTACAGAAAGAAAGAAAGACCTAAAAAAGAGTAAGTCTCCAGACCCTGACCCAGACGTCCGACTGCGGGCTGGGCAGTCAAGAATAGAAGGATCAAGAGAATATGCTCCTTGACGTTCCTTTCTGGAGAATGGCTATATCTCCTTTGCTTCTACATCAACTTAAGAACAGGGACGCCAGCAGTATTATTTCTTTAGAAATAATTTTTTTAATCTGTAAGAAACATGTTTCTGCCTTGGGGCCTTCATATCTTCCCATTCACTAGTGAAGCATCATTCAGCTGTCACTTCTTAGAGCCACTGCCATGACCGCCAAGCCTCCTTCCACCCTGCCTCACCACCATCACTCTCCATCTCATCACCTGTGGATAAAATGAAAGTTCCTGTGGCCAGGATTCTCACCTGGCTCTGGTTGGCCAGCTCACTACACACGTGTGGGCAATACATTGGTATTAACTCTGTATGAAGAGCTCCGCCCAGTGCTCTGGGCAACACGGTGGCAGGGCTGCAAGGCTGCAGGAGAGCAGAGCAGAGGCTGGAGTGGTGGCAGCGCCAAGAATAGATGCCCAGAGGATGGCTGTGCAGGCAGAGAGGCCTAGAGGACAGCTATGTGGACAGAGAGGCCCAGAGGATGGCTGTGTGGAATAGCTGTGCTGAGAGGCCCAGAGGCAGAAACTGGCCTGCTGCATGCAGACTCTGTATTTTCTTCCCAGCATGGACCGCTGTCTGAAATGATCTTGGTCATATATTTATTTGTTTATTTGCTGCCCAGTTTCCTCTTCTAGAATGCAAGTTTCATGGAAACAGAAGACTTCTATGTGCTGTTCTTTGCTGTATTTCCAGTGCTTAACATAGTCTCTGGCACACAGTAGGACTAGCAGTACATATTGTTGAATGAACGAGCAGCGCTGCCTGGGCCAAGACCCTGAGCTCCTGCATGCCCTGTGTCCGCTCCAAGCCTTAGCAGTTCTCTCCTCCCTTACCCATCTCTAATGCCTCTCTTCCGCTTCATCCCCCACTAACTCCCAGCGCTAATGTTTTGCCCCTAAGGCAATTTTAATGGTCATAATTATTCTGTCCTCCACAGCCTGTATCCCACCCTGCCGCCAAGTGCTCCTCCTGAGTCTCACCGTGTTGCTTCTCCATTTATAAGTCTTCCTTTTGTAAGTCTTCCTTTCATTGCCATTCCATGCAAATTAAGTACCAATTTCCAACATGGTGGCAGAGAGGGTCACCCCCAGGGGGAGACTAATTTGAGTTGGAGGTGGGAGTAAGTTTGTGCAGATTATAAACAAAGCAGTGCTTTCTCCCACTAGCTCTGCTTTGTTCTGTACTCACAATACTTAATTTTTTATATTAAATATTGTTCAGGGAGGGCCTGAGATTTTGTGTTTATCAAGGAGGCTAGGGTGTGGTTTTTAAAGTTAAGAGAGCTGTCAGTTGCTCCCGTAGGGCCTCACCCCTTGTGCCTTCACCCATGCAGGCCCTCCTTCCTGATTTCTGCTTGGGGAAGTCCTGTTTCTCTTCATGGGGCAGTTCAAAGGCCATGATGCCAGCACGTGCATTTTTCTTCTTCCTCGGTAGAGCTAACTGCGCATTCCCTAAGCCCCATCATGCTGTGTCCATAGATCTGATGGGTCATTATTTTGTATTTGTTCATATTCCCATCAGACTGGGTAATTTTTGAGGGCAAGGCACTCATATCTTAGTTGAGGCTGCCATAACAAGGTACTGTAGACGGCGTGGCTTAAACAACATTTTATTTTCTCACAGTTCCAGAGAGTGGAAGGCTGAGAACAGGGTGCCAATGTGTTTGGGTTTGGGGGAAGCTCTCTCTCTGACCTGTAGTGGTCACCTTGAGGGGTCCTCACATGGTGGAGAAAGAGAGTAAACTCTGTGGTGCCTCTTCGTATAGGGACACCAGTCCCATCATACCAGGGCCCCACCTGCATGAGCTCCCCAAAGCCCCCTCTCCAATATATGAATCTGGTGGGGTGTGGGCAACGGACATACATTCAGTTCATAATACTCGGTAAATATTTTTATTTTATTTTTAAGAAGCTGAGGCTTCCTTAAATTCCCCTAAGGACAGGATGATCCCTGGGTACAAAGTAGGGCTGTATCTACAGGTGTGTGCAATTCGTGGGACCCATTGAAAGTCAGAGGCACAGAGTCTAGCAATTTGCTACCATGTTGATGTCAGCTGATCTTCTCACCTGATCTGCCTGTCACAGGCTGAGCAAAGTCAAGGCCCAAACATGTTCAAGGGACTTAGCCAATGTCTTATTAATGTAATCTGTGCCTAGAACCAAACATTGCTTACAAAATCATCTCTGTCCATTCCAAACACATTTACTGATCACCTACTGTGTGTGCCCTCCAGAAGCCTGCTGCCTGGTGGGGTAGATAGTCTGGCAACCAGCCACAACAGTGCAGTGGGATCTGCGCCTCCAGACAGCCCAGGGTGGGGAGCCTCTAGCTCAGCCCGAGGGTCAGGGAGGCATCTTGGAGACGGGATAGCTGAGTGGGTTTTCCAAGGACAAGGAAGAACAAACAGGCGAAAGGTCAGAGGAAGATGTTCCAGGCGGAGAAGGCAAGCTGGAGCCAGGGAGAACTGGGCGCTGCTGCGAATTGCAAGTAATTACTGAGAATTCAGGGCATGTGCCAAGGGCTGTTCCCAGCTCTGGGGTAACAACAAACTAGAAAATGGACCCTGCCCACAAGGAATTTACAGTAAAAGATATGTGAAAAGTGAAACAAGTAACAGTTTGGAGCTTTATGTTCTGCTTCACCTCTCCGGGGCAGGGCGGGGTGGGGGAGGGGGCTACCTGACAAGATGCCTGCTGGAATACGCTTCTGAGCGCCCAGCCCACTATCTTCAGAATGCGGCTGTTCCCTTCTTGGGGTACCTCCTTCCTCCACAATACGTCCCACAACCCCTGGAGCCCTATTCAGTCCATGAAGGCAGCCTTGGTGACTCTGCCTCTCGGAAAGAAAATCAGAAAAACGGAGGGGCCCTCTGGAGAGTCGTGCGCTCCGCTGTTACTGTGGCTGCTGCCAGCAGTGCGTCTGCTGGCACGTGGGAGCCTGGCCCGAGCTGGTCCAAGGAAGAGAGACCTGGCCTGTAGCCAGGCAGGGAGGGAGGGAGGGAAAGAGGCCCCCTTTCCACAGGGTCACCTTGGTGGGGCATGCTGGGAGCCACAGGGGACCTTGGCTCCCAGTGCCTCAGGTCCTGTGAATATAGACAGACAGACAGACACACACACACACACAGGCACACTCCCAGCCTAAAGCCACATGCATTCTGGGAACCAGCACCCTCTCAGGAACCCCACCCTCCAAGCAAGGAAGCCTTCCTTTGCTTGCCAGCTCCATCTCCCACCCTAGGATAAACAGCTTTTTGTGGGGAAGGAGGAGGAGGAATATGACTGGTACCTAAATAACAACCACGTAGTCACCCTTCATCCTTCTAAACCTTGCCTCCTCCTCCTCCTCTCTCTCGTTCCCTAAGAGCCACGAGGTTCTGAGCCGCCCGGCCCTTGCAGCTGAGAAGGTCAGCACCCCTCTGGTGATGGAAGCTGTCAAGCGTACAACTCAGAGCTGGTGGCAACTCTGTCAGGAAGACGAGGGTGATGGTCAGAGAGGAAAGGACCCGAAACCTCAGGGAGAAGAGACAGCCGGAGCCAAGATGGGTGCGAGCTCCTGGCTCCCACTGTGCCTGACTGTCCAGTGGTCCTGTGGCAGCAAAATCCTCCCTTTGCGTAAGCTACCTTGTGTGTTTATGTAAGTCTGTCCCTCATAAACAGGATCACCAAGTCATTTATTGTCCAACCAGGGCATTTTAAGCAAGGAAGAGGTCACTATTAAGACTTACCCTGGGACAGCACACATAACCTGGGATGGTCCCAGGCAGACCAAGATCTCTGTTCACCTTCCTCATAGCTCCCCAGTACAATGACGGGGCCATGAACGTGGAGGGAACCCCTGATTGTTGTAGGTCGGTAGCCAGCAGCTGCAGAACTGTGCACTTGGGTAGATTTTCCTTCCTCCCGCGGGCTGGCCGTGATCTCACTACACCACAGAAAGGAAAACACCTTCTTCCAGGCTCGTTCCAAGACTGCATAGAGTTCTTTTGGGGAGAACCCCACAGATTAGACACTAGGCCAGTTCCCGTCCTAGCCATGGATGTTTGTAAGGACCACTTACTCTCCCTGGACCCCAGTTTCCTCAGCTGAAAAAAAAAAAAGCAAAAGGGAAGGAAGCCTGCTGAGCATCGTCCTCACATCCTCTGCCCTCCTGAGATACCATCCGCCTGTGATGTTTTCAAAACCCTCCCTCCCGGGTTACTTTGACATTGAGCGTCATTCCTCATCTGAGCTGAGGCGATCCTGAGCTTTGGGCAGGGTCCTGCGTGGGCTCTGGGGGAGGCCTGTCACAGTCAGGACACTTTGATGCAGGTCAGCTTTCCAGGACAGGTGGGAAGCAGGATGTGCCCTGCCTTCTTGTGGGGGTGGCAGTCTCCTCTATGCTGTCCTCGTCAGAATCCCAGGAAATGTCTGCGTTGAGGGTGGAGGCCGGGCCTCCAGGGCTGCTTTGGGTTAGCTCTGGAGTCTGCATCCTTACGTGTAAATCCACCAGTTAGTGGTTTCTTTCAACTTCCTGGCCTCTTGGTCTTCCACCCTTGGCCCTCAACAAGAGTGGGAGGAAGTGTAGCCAATGTGACTTTACCACATGAAGGCTGTTGCTTTAAGGAGCACTGGGTGTGGATGACATCTGTAAAACCAGGTTGGCAGATTTCCAGTCCATCTGTCCACTTCCAGTCTATTTGCAGAGGGCAGAGGCCTATTCCTGTACCTGGACATAAGGCAGAAGTTCTGACAACTGGGCAAAGGTCTAGGCAATTCAACCTTGCATGTCCAGAGCCTAATACGGTTGGTATAGAGGGCAAAGATACCGCAGGGCCTGTATAAGAGACCACTGTAAGAACAGGCCCCTGTTCCATCCCTGAAATAACTACAGCCTGGAACTTATGTCCCCAAGTCCCCTGAGCCTATCGCTGGCTCCAGCCTCTCCTTCCTTAGCCAAGCTGACTTGCCCAGCACACACCTTTTATTCAACCATCTTCGGCTTTGAAAACATCAGTGGCTTTTGACTGCCCATCAGTCATCTTTACAACTCTGGCGTTCTGTCCTCTGACCTCCTACCCATGGAAAGTGCCCACATATCCCAAATCCTACCCTGGACTCCAGACAAGCCAACCTCTCTTCTCCCACATTCCTTACTCATTCCTGTCTCTATTGCCTGGAGCCCCTGCCCCTTCCAAACCTTGCCCTTCCTTCAAGCCCTTCCTGAGGACTTCAGCCCACACTAATTTCATTTATTATCTGTATGACTAATTTAATAGCTGATCATGATGGGGTTCAGGGCAGGCCAACCCAAAATGTGCCATGCTGACGTACTCATTATTTTGAATTAAAGTTACTTAGGAATCAGCTGGTGTAAGAAGGACACCCTGAAATTCCTCTGTCCCCCTGAAAGCAAGAAATAAATTCTCCATGTGAAGGAACTCTCCCTGCCAGAGCTCGGGCCAAGAAGCCTGCATAAATAAGGGCTGTATAAACATGAATCTTCTACCCCAGCCCACATTTCTTTGTCTTGTCAATTGTTAACAAATTAACGGTTTCTCTGTCTAAAAGATATCAAAGTTGCCTGCTCCGTCACTTCTTTGGGTCTCCTATCTTTGGAGCCCCTGTTTATATGAAGTTAAATTTGTTTTTCTCCTGTTAATCTCTTTTTTATTACAGAGTGTCTCAGCCAAGAACCTGGAAGGGTAGAGGGAAATTTATTTTTCCTCCCCTATTATCTCATGCAGACTCATTCTCTGCTCTTGCTCCGGCCCATGTATCTGGTCTTTTCAGTTACAGATTGTGCAGGACAGAAACTACCTTCTGCTAATTCATACATCCACTCCCCCACCATGGTGCCTGGGATGGTACCAGACGTATAGTGGGTGTTCAGTCGACTCTTGTTAGTGGTTCAGTTTCCACACTAAGTTGAAATGCTTTAGTTTATTTTCGTTTTGTTGTGTGCTAGTGGTCTCTAATCTTTTCAGATATGAAGTCCTCCACATGAGCTGAGGGGTACTGTGAGCATTGCTAGTTTGAGAAGACACAGGGTGATAAAAGGCTTTGGATGACTTCTCTTTTATTCATCCCAACAGCAAATACCCACATTTGAGAAACCGTCATGGCTGTACACGCGGGAGAGTAAGAATAGCCCGTGGGCACTGCAGAGTGCTTCCTGCAGGTAGGGCTCAGGAACTCCTTGCTGAAACTGTGTAGCGGAGACCCCTTGGCTTCATAGCCCCCAGACCGGGAACCACTGGGGTACGTGTCCAACACAATCCTTGCAAGTACCTGATCCAGGCATCTTTTCTTTGCTATTACCAAACCCTCATTGCATTTAAGATATTTTGTAAAACAAATGGGTGGATACAAAAGAAAAGGGATGAGGAGGCATTCATATACTCATAATGATAATATTAATAGTATAGGATTAAGTACTAATTGCTAGGCATTTTTGATCACTTTACCTACAGTGTATGATACAGTATCATTATTCCCAGAAGGAAACTGTGAGTGGGGGTCATTGTGGAAATGGGAGGAAGGGGCCGAGCTTCCCATTTGGGTAGATGAAGTGCAAAACAGCAACAACAGGTAAACAAAATCTGGTGTATCCATGCAATGGGATATTATTGAGCCATAAAACAGGCTGAAGAACTGACATATCCTAGGTAAAACATGGATGAATCTTGATGCATTATGCTAAGTGAAAGAAGCCAGATACATTTCATATGATTCTCTTTATATGAAATATCCAGAACAGGCAAATCTTGAGAGAGAAAGCAGATCAGTGGTTGCCAGGATCTGATGGGAGGGGAATGGGAAATGGCTGCTTAATAGCTGTGAAGTTTCCATCTGGAGTGATGGAAAATTCTGGAGCTAGAAAGTGCTGGTGCCTGCGCAACATTGTGTGACTACATAATGCCTCTGAACTGGACACCTTCAAAGTGGGAAGTTTTATGTTATGTGTAAAAATTTTAGCACAATTCAAAACAAAAACAAAAATACCAGAGACCGGATCCTAGAGGTGGTGGTGACCATTCAGACAGAACACTTTAGGCAGCTGCAGACACAGGTGGGAGCACTGTGAGGTTCCTTGGGGCCCACGGTGGGAGTTTGGGCCGTGAGCTCATGAGGCTTGGCTGTTGTCTGGCCCCGTGGGCACTGGTATGAAGGACCCATCATTTTTTAAGAGGATCCACCACAGGCCATAATTAATGTGCATTGGGCACAGGGGCCCTAAAGCGCTGGCCAGGCACCAGGCACCAGTCACCTCTCCTCCTCTCATGAAACTCAAGCATCATGTCCCATCCTGAGAGGGCAGCCCTGAGGAATCCCCTCCAGTTCTTTTGTCTATTACCTTGGTCCTGAAAGCAGAGCAGACACACACTCACTCAACACAACAGATGTCATTCCTTGGCAGTCCTGCCTTCTAGAGCGGCCTAATGTAGATTCAGAAAAACAGAGATTATTGCTAAGAAATTAATCCATCCCTGCCCAAAGAGCCTCTGAGAGACGTGGTTGGGAGACACTGCTTCCTGGGGACACAAGGAGGGAGGACAGCTGGGCTCTGGATCCTCACAGGGTGCAGCTCTGCTTCCAGCCTGCACCCTGCCACATGGCGGCAAGTGACCAGTGACCCTGCCCTCACTGCTATCTTTGCACATGAGGGACAGTGCCTGTTAGATGCCAGCCACCTTCTTTCTTTTGCAAGGGAGTGTTTTCCTCTAATGGAGTCAAACCTCTTTCTGAAACACACAGTTCAATCAGTTTCTTTTATGGATTCAAAAGAGAAGCTTGCCTCAGTTCAGAAATGTGGCAACAGTTGGAGAACAAAGGCATAGAACAAAGACTTAACAATTATTTGTCCTGTGGGCGGGGAGGCCAGAAAGAAGGCTGTGCAAATAGGGGAGAAATGGTAGCTGAAAGGATCAGGTTGAAGCAAATGCCCCAGATGTTTCCTCTAATGCTGGGACTTCTTCTTTCTACATCTCTTCAGGGGTACTCGCCATTGGCTGGGCCCACCTTTCCCCAAAACACAATCTTTACAATCTAGAAGTACCACCACTGCTCACTGCCTACACCCAAACTTCACATCTCAATATCTCACTGCTTGCAGGATCTAGTCCCTGTGTCCCAAGGTGAAATCTTGCTGGCCTGGGCCTCTCACCTGGGTCCTTCCACTCCACCCAAGCCCCCACCACAAGACTCTAATCTGTGGCCTCTGGGAACAGCGGCGTAAGTCAGAAGAATCACAGGGATTTCAGGTGCCACTGTGGGCAGGCGATGGGCATACTTTGAGACAGGTGGGGTCTTCATCAAGGCCTCAAGGTGCACTGCAAAAGTGGTCAACTGGAACAGCGGAGTGATGAAACTTGGGGAGTGAGACCCTCTCCCACTCCTTCTGGGGCCACCGCATTAATGATGGAGCAGTCCATACAGCTGTACAGGCTCTGGGCTTTCTCAGAAGTGCCCGGGGGCTGACCACAGCAGTTCTCCAGAGAGGCCTGTCTGCCCTTGGAATACTCTGGGTCCACACCCACACCCAGGCCCCTGCTGAGGTGAGCAGCCTCCGGCTCGTTTCTCAGGATTCCTCCTCTACCAAGATCACCTTGCGCCTTCACCCTGGGGTCAGCTCTAAGGACACCTCAGCTCATCAGTGTGAACTTTTCTCCCTGTCCTTCCCAGCTGCCCCTGGGATGGGCTGGGTCACTGATGGTCAGGAGGCCATTTTACTGACCTCCCACTGGGAAAATGGGTAAATTGTTGGAGTGGCACAGAGCATGCGATCCATGAAATACTCTCTAAGATGAATTCATACAATTTCTGATTTCCACATCCTCTTAAAAAAAATAGCATTAAATCCATAAAGGCAGAAAGTAGATTAGTGGTTGCCTAGGACTATGGGTGGGGACGGGGTTTGGGGGGAAATGGGAAGTGACTCCTAATGGGTACAGGGGTTTCTCTGGGTGGCCGTGAAAATGTCCTAAAGCTGATTGTGGTAATGGTTGCAAAGCTCTGTGAATATACTAAAAAAAATCATTGAATTGTACACTTTTAAGAGGTGAATTGGTTACATATATAAATTTTATCTCACTAAAACTTTTAAACAAATAGTCTCATCGCTCCATCCAAAACCAATTCAACACTGACAGTCCCCTCGAGGCAGCCTTATAGACGGATCTGCCCACCATTACCCTCAGCCCTCGGGGAGTTAGAGCCACCCCCCTCCAAATGCTCTCAATTCCTCACTTGCCTCTTCTACTCCACACCACGTCACTCTCAGGCAGTGGTCTGCTACTGTTTAACAACCAGCTCTCCAGGGCTAAAAAAGAAGGAAAAGAAAACACCCTAGTTTGTAACATTTGCCAGTTTCTGTGATGTAAATACTCCCACCATGGCCAAGGTCAAGCTACCTACCTGAGGCTCAAGCAGAGTTGGGAAGCGCCTAGCAGCACCCCACTGTGTAACCTCTCTACCACCTTGATCTAAGTAACCTCAAGAGCAGAGTAAAATATTGTAAAATGACTAGGAAGCGATATGTTTTGGGTGTGTATCACCTTTGATGTGTTTTCATCACCTTTGTGATGAGTTTTGAGCATGTATTACTTTGTCTTTAAATTATTTAATTGTAAATTAATATGATTTAATTTTTAATGATGGCTGCGTTTAACCACTGACTCACAAAATCCCTGGAAATTTCATAACCGGCTCCTACAAGCTTGCGTGAGCCAGCCCCAGCCCCAGCACCCCGCCTGTCTCATCCTGACCACGCCTGCCCTCTTGCTGAAAAGCATTATTTCTTGGAAGGCAACCTGGACACTCTCAAGGTCAGAGACAGTGCCCATCTTGCTGATCACTGAGTCATGCATGTGGCTCAGTGGCCAAGGGGACTAGGTGTGCTCAGCAAATGTTCATTGACTGATAGTGAGGGGCCATCTCTGTAACCATGGCAGCAGTTAGTGTGGCCATTAACAGTTTCCTGAAAACACCAGCTGCTCGAACAGTGGAAAACAATGGAATAAGAGAAAATTTAATGCAAATAGGTCTTTAGCTTATTCAACTTTATAGGCTAAATAAAAGTAGAAGATGTCTGTTGTGCCCTGGGCACAGACACAGAACCAGCTCTCACTGCCTTTCGGGTATAATGTTAGAGGAGAATGAGAGACAATGAGAGTAGCAAGCCATCTTCTTGAAGCAGGAAGTCGCTTTAGAAGAATTGAAGCAAAGAAACTAGTCTACCTTCTGACGTACCCAAGAAAATAACCAATTCAGAAAGGCAATCACATGGTGTGGGGTCAGTGTTTCCAAAGTCTTAACACATGCCTTTCACTGTCAACATAAAAATCTCCCTTCTTTCCTCAGAGATTCTGATTCTGATCTGTCTGCCTAAGGAGTGTAATCATTGCTTTAGGAGGACAATCATTCACACTCGCAAATTCTGGGTCTTCCCACCAGGCCAGGGATATGCAGTTTTATTTATAAAAGTCTGACATTTCTAACCCATTGAGCTATTTGTTTAGTGACTTCCTTGACACTCACCTGTCCGGCTGGGAATCAGGACATGGTGACGTTCCAGGGCTGGAGGGAGCACACCTGGCTTGCAGGTCTGCACTGGCTGTTTGATCCACAGTGCCACCTTTGGCAAGTCACGGCCCCTTTCTGGGTCTCAGTTTCCTTACCCTTACCTCCTTCGCCTATAACGAGAAAATCAGATAGTTTTGAAGTTTCATCTCAGCTCTAACATTCTATGAGCACAAGTTCATTTTTCATCCTGACCTAGATTTAGAGATAATGTTCTTAAAATATTACAAAATTTGAAAGTGATCGGTTGTCTCCTCCGCTTGGCAATGTCATTGCTAGAAGTGCTTTGGTGGGTGGCGGGGGCTATTTTGGTGCCTGGATGCTCCGAAGAGGAGGAAGAGAGGGTGGAGAGATTACCAATTCAGTAACCTCCTCACGACTTCTGAGGCCAAGTCGATGCTCGCCTTGAATGCCTGATCCAAGCAGCTCTGAGTTGTGGAGGTGTGTTAGAATAGTGGTAAAAGGAGCTGCCACGTTTTTGTACTGAGTGCCTATTTAGGGCCTTGGACTTGACATGATTTCAACCTGATTTTCAAAACAAGCTCTCAAGATTTGCAGTACAATCCTCACTTTTATAAGTGAGCAGTGGAGTGACTTGCCCGAGCTTCCACAGCTCCATGGAGCCAAGATTCAAACTCTAATCTGACACCAAGGCCTGTCTTCATCCACTATGTCAGTGGTTCTAAAGTGTGGTCCCCAGACCAGAGATATCAGCATCCCCTGGGAGCTTAAGAATGCAGATTCCCTAAGCCCACTGAACCAAGATCCCTGGGGGTGGGGCTCAGCAAGTCCTCCAGGGCACTCTGACGCGCATTCCCGCTTAAGAACCCCTGTATGATGTTAGGCTGCCTCTCAACTAGCTGGGTCAGCAGTCAGAGTGGAGATTCTCAGAAAGCCAACATTCCTGATTCCCTTACAATGACAGGACATTTCCACCAGGGTGTTGAAAACCATCCACCCCCTGGCTTGGGTGGAGGGGGGCAACATCCTAACCTTTTAGAGATGGTCCAGATGCTACAGACATCATAAAGCTGGCTTACTGAAGCTTTCATGAGCCAAAGAAAAATAAACTATCAGAGACTGTTTTTCTTTCTGGCTCCAAGCACTCTGGACTTCTGGGTGTCTTTCTTACTCTTATTAAAGTTCTCTGGGAGAAGATGGATGGGTTCCAGAAGGATGTATAAGGGTGAATTGAAATTCCTCTTGTAGAAATTTCCTTTTGTCTCATGTCTAGTCTTTAATAAGGACCTTCCTCATTAAGAAGAGCAGATCCTAATGTGCAGAATGTTGCAGGCTGAATCCTCCATGGACTCATTCCTCATACCTGCTGCTCTCCCTCTGGGACTGGGAACGAGGGCCAAGAGGAAGGTGCCATTGGGAACGGGAGGCAGGCATGACTTGCAGAATTGTGGGGGCATCTGAATATGGAGGGTCAGTGGGCTTTGGTCGCAGCTGGGTTGGGTAGAATAGGGGCTTACAGGTGCACGCACAGAGAACAGGGACTCGGGGAGCTGGGAGTGGGCTGGGAGACGTGTGCATCTGCTCCTGGGAAGAAGGTGTTGTGCTCCCCCTACCCGTTCTTGATCTTGAAGGTGTACAGTTACCCTTATATCTCCCTCTGGCTAAAGGAAGAGCAACCCACCTGCCTGGGGAGGTGCTGCCAGTCGCCCAGGCTGTGTCCACCTGCTCCGTGCTGTCCCCAGTAAAGAGGAAGTTGCTGGAGAAAATCCACACACCACGTGGGCTGGCTTCATTTCAAATTCCTGGCCTCAGACTGCAAATGGGCTATCAACACTGCCTAGCAATCCTATCCCTCTTTTAGCTTGCTTTGCTCCAATACACATACTGCGCCTTTTCCCCACTCTGCCTCCCCCCTTCCACCCCAGCTCCAGGGCTGACCAAGCCGCAAGCTTGCTTGGGAAAATAGAAGCCAACAGATGGGAACTCCCTCCTCTTGCCACCACCAAATGTACACACCTTCCTACATCTCCTTCTGCAACGGGCCTCTCTTTCTTCTCTTACATTGGAGTAAGTGTCTCTACTCCTTTTAAAGGCAAATCCTTCAGCTTGTGGTCTGGAGCGTCTTCCTTCTGGCCAGTCCCAGAAAATCACATCGACTGATGCGTTCTCTTTCTCTCTGCGTTATCAGCAAATTTTCACTCTTCTGAAGCACCGCCATCAACCTTTAGACCTTCCCTGCTGTCTCTCAGATGTATATATAGCATTTTAAAACTTTTGTATCTATGTATATGTACATTGCATATATAAAAACTCATATATGTGTATATGTATGTGTGTGTATATATACATATATATAAAACTCATATATGTATGTAAGTTTTATAGACAACCACAGATACCTCCTCTGGCCCTCCCCCCTCATTTCTGGCTTTCCTCTCTCCCTCACCTCCAGTCTCTCCTCTACTTAACTCTCATCTAGCTCCTGCCCCCATCACTCTGCAAAGCTGTAGGTTGTCACAACTTGGGGAAAGGGTACTCCTGGCGACTAGCACGCGGAGGCCAGAAATGCTACAGTGCACAGGATGCCCCCTGCCTCCCATCCAGCCCCCAACACAGAGTTATCCGGCCATAAATGTCAACAGTGCACCAGTTGAGAAACACTGATGCAGAGACTGTGTTGTCAGGTTACCAAGAGCTTCCAGGACCCAAGCGGGAGAAGCTACGTGCACTGCTCATCACCCCAGTCCTCTCTTGGATCCCTAACACTTCTTTCTCCTGGTTTCCCACCTGTACTGTGGGCCAGTCCTTCGCACATTCCTCCTCTCCCCAACTCAATCCCGGGCTCTCTTCTGGTCCTCTCTTTCCTCTTTCTTCCTAATTGTCCCATGCAGCGGCTTCATATCATTTCCATGCTGGCTCTGGAGGCAGACTCATGAGTCCCAGCTCCCAGCTTCCCAGCTGTGCATTCATAGTGACAATTTCTTCTCTGTCACTTGGCAGCCTCAGCATCTTCGTCAGTAAAGTGGGGATGATAATCGCACTTATTGACAGAATTGCAATAACTGAGTGAGGAAATGCAAGTAAATCTCATGGCAGAGAGTTGAATTCATGCTAGCTGTTACTGTTTTTATTTGTAGCACTATGACATAAAAGTTGCACATGGTTTTACTTTTCACCAGAGAGTTCACAAATGGATACTAAGGACTCATCTGATCAAATCCAGACAGGTATAAAGTTCAATCTAATAAAACAGAACACAAAACCAAGACACTGGCTAAGCATGAGCTTGGGCAGGCACAGTACTAAGGCTGGGGATTCATGAGGTGCCAGGCGGGGTTCCTGCCTGGGAGAGCTTATCTGCAGTGAGCACACAGCAGAGAAACAGAGAGGAATACATGGCAATGTTAGGCAGCACGTGATAGGTGCCCAGTCATTGAGAGACAGTAGTTTTCCAACAGGATTCCATGAAACCCATTCTTCAGAGATGCCGCAGGTAGATCCTCAAACTTTAGAATTAAAATTTCTCTATTTTTTTTTATTGGGGTATAATTTACATATAGCATTATGTTAGTTTCAGGTGTACAGTGTAGTGATTTGATATTCAGATTTCTATTTTAAAATGGTAATAAAAAGAACATACTTCTTAACGTGTTGCAGGCTAAGTTTCAAAGTGGTAGAGAATACCAAGACATCAAACTTTGTTTCAGGTTGATAGATTTTTGTCCAGACTATAATGAAGCACCTCCTTACAACTCTGTTTAATAAAAGAAAATTTCATTCATCTAGATATGAGTTGCAAGAGGAACTATTTTGGCTTGTTTTGCTCAATAGCTTTATTGGAGATATAATCCACATTCCATACAATTCATCCATTTATCAGGTTGGGTGTTTTTTCAGTAGTTACAATTTGCAACTGTTTGATCTTGGTGGATCAAAATTCTCCTGAGTTTGTGCAAAGAATGCAAATATAAAGTGAAATGAAGATACTGTGAGGCAACACCTGATGCCTCCACAAGTCCACAATATCAATTTTCAAATGTTTACATGCAAGCCAAAACATTTCCTTTGGCTGCTTTTCTATATAATTACATAAATTTGAATGTGTAAAGTTGTTTCATATTAATGAAAAACTTCATTTATCTGTTTCGTATATTGAGGTTGCACTTAAGAGCTAGATTGAAGAGATTTAACTTGGCAAATATTGAATATGTGCCAAGTCCCAGGCCCTGTTTTACAGTCTGGAACTGGGCCCCGAACAGGCATCAGGCCCTGCTCTCATGAAGCTTAGATTCTTGGGCAATAACTGGAAAGAAAGAAACTGAATGGTGCATTAAATGAGTACCTCAGGTGGTGAGTGCTACGAAAAATTGAAGAAGGCAGGCCAAGAGGGGTCAGGAGCTGGGCTGGGGCAGGGGCAGGAGGCAGGGAGCACCGGGGAGAGGAGTGAGCCGAGTGCAGGGTCCAAATGACTCTGTCCTCTTGTGAAATTTTGGTTATTTTTCTCATCATGGATTTTTTTTTTTTGCATTAATTTTGATGTTTTGAAATCAGTGCTTGCCTTGGTCACTGAGTTACTTGGTGCCCTCTTCAATTTTGCACTAGTTCCACCCTGGTTTCAGCTCCTGAAACAGCATCTGTGTAAATGTGGTCACGGTCACTGGAGGAGGGCTTTGGATGCCTGGGGAAATTTTCAGACTTTATTTTGTGGTCTCTGGAAAGACCTCTGAAGGGGCAAATAGGTGCTGTGATCAGAATACCGTCTGGGGATGATCGGTCTGGAAGCTGTGTGGAGCCAGCAGGAAAGACCAGAGCGGCAGGACCAGTCCGGAAACTCATTGCAATGATGCAGGCCCTTGGCGTCGGGGTGACCGAGGCCCAGGAGGCAGTGGAGAGGGAAGCTGATGGCCCCACGCCTTTCACGGGTCTCTGCCTGCCTCTAAATCATCCCCAGAAGTCAACATTTCCCAAACAGCTGAGCAGACACAGTGAATGCCAGCCTCTTGCCTCTTTCTGTTTTTAATATGGTTAATTTGTGCAAAACAGGAAGTGCTGCCGTGACAATGGCATTATTTGTGGCTGGGAAATGTACTTTTGAAAACTGAAAACTGTGAAAACCCTTGGTCTCTGTGCTGAAGCTCAGCTAGGTGGGCTCCATTCCAACAGGGGGCCATGATTTCCCTCTGCTCTGCCAGCAGAATGGACTCAAGAGCTGCTCTGTTCCTAACACAGGGGACGAGGTTACTTAGCCTTTCAGGAACTCCCAGCTGTGTGGGGCCCTGGCACTGCAGGGAAAGGCTGGCTGAGTGCCCACCAGGCACTATGAAGGCAGGGAGATTTACAGGGAGGTCACAGGAAACCTTCCCCTGCCCCAGGCTTTGGTCCTAGATAAACAGTTCAATTCTAAAATCCAGGGTAGTGGCTGCAGGCTGGGGGAATTCTGAGGAAAGGTAACTCTCTGCAACAGAGGCGGACAGGCATGTGCAGTGGGCACCAAGCTGGAGATGGGGGCCAACCCCTTCAGCAGGAACTTCTAGTCTTCTGTTCAATTGAATCTGAATTTCTGGTTCTGATTCACCCTGGTGGCCTCACCCACCTGGACTTCTCTAGTCATTTTCTAAATTGACATTTTCTACTGAGCCATGAAGACACTCTTTTGGATAGCGGTCTTTTGGAATCAGAGCCTGGTTTGAAGCCTGACTCCGTGGCTTCTTAGCTATGTAAACTCTGGCAAGCTGCTTGACATTTCTGAGCCTCATTTCCCTCATGGAGTTTAGTAAGAGTGAAGTACAGTTACATGTATACATACAAAGGACCCAGCAATAATCAAATCCCTGCTCTGTACTCGATGTCTGCATGGCCGTGGGCAGGACACTAAGCCAACTTCTCAGAGCTTCAGTTTTCTCATCTTTGCTGTGGGGATACTAATAGTGCCTACTCCAGACACAGTTGTCAGGATCAAATGGGACAAGCGCCTAAATTAGATAAAACATGAACATGGCATATATTACAAACTCAGTAAATGGTTCCTATAATTACCAGTATGATTGGAAATGGTAGCTATCAGTAACATAACTTGGGGATAAGATGAAATAAACATGGGAACAAGTTTAATTTTCAGGACCCCAGTGAAATATTTCAGAACTCCCTTTGGGTCTCCTCTAGCTCCCATTGATTGAATCAGTCAACAAGTATTTACTGAGTACCTACTATGTGTCCATCACTGTTAGGCACATGGCAGCCGGCAAAACAGGCATGTTGCCTGCTCTCATGCAGTTTAATGTCTAGAGGGAAAGACAAACAACCAAATAATTTTATTAATTTAGAATTCCCCAAAGTAATGAGTGCTTTGAAGGAAAAGTTTGGCAGCTATGAAAACGTAGGAGATGCTGGCTTGGTCTGGAAGGTCAGCGAGACTTCTGGAGGCAGAAAAGCTTGATCTGAGATCCAAAGACGAGGAAAGTAACTAAGCCTATGCCTATGTCCCTCCCTGGACCTGCTAGGGCTCTGACACCTGGCAATTGTCATGCTCGGCTATCCTAGACTCTGGGGCCTCATCTGCCAGATGTAACGTTCAGACTGTGGTACTCAACGATCTCCCTCCCTCCTTTCCCTTAGGTTGAGCAAACTGGAGATAAGAGGTGCACATGCATTTTGCAGGAAAGGAAAGTGGTATGATGCCAGCAAATGCAGAGACCCAGCCTGAATAGGAGAGAGCCGGAAACCAGAACCTAAGTCCTCCCCAGCTACCCATATGGACCCAGCAGACAGGAACTTGCCCTTTTCCTGCCCTAACTTACATTTCCTTGGGCTGGCATAAAAATGAGCAAACAACCCTGAGAGGTGCTGACCTGACCGATCACTGATGGTGTCTCCTGAGTCTGCAGGCAGAGCCTGGATACTCCAGCACAGTGGCGCTGAGACAAGAAAGGGACTTTCATCTCTCTTCAGCAGTTTGCAGAAACCTCGATTCCAGCCAGAAGCCAAATCAGCTTTTGAGGACCAATCTCTCAGTCCCACCACTGTCAGAGGCAACCATTTCTGGAAGCTTCATATCTAGTTCAGGCTGAAGCAGCTCTTTGGGAGAAGCATCTTGAGTTCTTTTTTCATTCATCCACTGAATCCCTTCAACTGCCTTCCCTTTACTTAACTTTTAAATAGCTACAATTACCTGGCATACAATAGTCACCTGGGTTTAATTTTTTTTCCTGAGGGGACCTCATTTTAGCTGAGCAATTGCAAACAATAGCTTGATTATACTTCTGTTCTTTTGACACAGCTATTCCTTCTTTTCCAAAGAATGCTCTGACATTATCTGAATATGGAACTATTTCTCTCCCTTAGCAGTTTTGCCTGGATCTCACCCACTGAAGAAACCAACTATAAATATTTGGCATTCCTTGCACCTCTGTCATCCACGCAGTTGAACCTTCTGGGGCTCTGCATTTCAGCTTTAAGCCTCAAGGAAAATGGAAAGAAAAGGCCAGTGGCATGTTTCAGGCCCTGAAGCTCTGCTTTTATATAAACAGTCACCCCCTAAGGGGTGCACATTAGGGTGTTGCCATGAGTTAGGTTTCTCATAAAGCTTTTTTTATTATAGTAAAATATACATAGCAAAAATTACCATTTTAGCCATTTTAAAGTTGCAGTTAAGTGGCATTAAGTATATTCAAAATGTTGTGCAACCTTCACCACTGTGCATTTCCGGAACATTTTCATCATCCCAAACAGGAGCTCTGTACCCATAAAATGGTGATTCCCCATTCTTTTCTCCTCTAGCCCCTAGTAACCACAATTCTACTGTTTGTCTCTATGAATCTGACTACTCTAGGGACCTCACATAAGTGAAATCAGACAATATTTGGCTCTTTGTGTCTGGCTTATTTCACTTAGCATAATGTCCTTGAGGTTCAGCCATACTGTAGAATGTGTCAGAATTGCATCCCTTTTTATGGCTGAATAATATTCCATCATGTGATGTGGGGAAACTGGAAGTTCCTATGGCCAGGATCCTCACCTGAACCTAAACTATTTGATGATATAATTGGCCTAGTGCTAGGCTACTGCTTCCACACCTGTGGGCAATAAGCTATTATTGATTGAGTCACTATATAAAGAGCTCTGCCCAGTGCTCTGTGCAGAAGCAGAGATGAAAGAGGACTATAGACCTGCAGACTGTTGGATGCAGATGTAATTCTAGTGCTCAGCCTATTGCCAGAAGAATAAAGCCAGGTAATAAACCCTTTGACCCCAAGAACATTCCATTGTCATTCCTTGGTCTCACTGAGTCAATAGTGAACTTGCCCAGGGCTGAAACCTACTGGCAAGACATATGGACATGCCACATGCTGTTTAGCCATCCATCCGGAGTTGGACACTTGGGTTGTTTCCATCTTTTTGCTATTGTACAATAAATTCTAACATAATCGATGGAATCTGGCCCCTCTGTGACCTAAGACCAATTTAACAACTACATTTTATTTTATTTCATTCCTTGGAAGTAGGACACCAAACAGAGCATCTTTAATATACTGGGGTTCTATAAGCAAGCTGGGGCTGGAGATGGTGAAGGATGAGTAGCTATAGTCACTATGGACCTTTGCAGAGCTATGCCGGAGGGCCCAGCTGGTCAGCAATAACACACTGGGTGGGTGAGATTGCACAACATAACGTTTTGATTCCATAATAAAAGAGAATTTTTATTCATTCTGTCAATTAATTAAATCCATTAATTCTATCATTTACTCACTCATTCCACTATTATTAAACATGGTGGTGAACTAGGCCCGCCCTGAGCTTCCAACCACTAGGGGCAGAGAAATAAGTAAATCGACACTTACAACACCTAAGGGAAAGGGCTCTGGGAGGAGAAGCCCCGGGTGCCTCACCTGCGGAGCCAGGAAAAGATGCCTGGGCGAAGTCACACCTGTGCCAAGACATAAGGGCTGGGCAGAAGTTAGCCAGGTGGAGTCAGAGCGTGGCAAGAGTGAACCAGCCTAGGTAGGGATGTGCAGGAGCCTGGGGCCGAAAGGGGTGACCTGCTGTGGGCTTAGGTGTGTGACTTGTGTTTTGAGGCAGGGGTGTAGAGATTCATGAGAGGCAGACAAAGTGACACTGCAGGCACAAGCAGGGACCATTTGGGGAGGGACCTTGTGGGGTGTTTGGCTTAATCCTGGAGCAAAAGAGAAGTCCTGATGGCTTTGAAGCAGAAGGATCAGAAGAACGCACCCTGTTCTTTGCCGGGAAGGAGGCACCCAGCAAAGCCCTAAGAGCCAGCATCTAATGAGCACTTTCTGAGGGCTCTGGGCTGCTCTAGGGCTTCATGCTTATCTCAAGTAGTCCTCACAACAGCCGACCAAAGTGAGTGATAAGGAAACTGAAGCCTAGAGAAAAACTTAGCAAGGCCTCCAAGTGTGGGTAGCAGGAGGCAGGCCCAACCATTGCCTCTGCTGTTCAGTGTGGTCCGTGGACCAGAAGCAACTCCGTCTCCTGGGAGCTTGTTAAAAATGCAGAATCACAGCCCCAGACTTAATGGATCAGGATCTGCATTTTAACGGGATCCTCAGGCGATTCCTGAACACACTGAAGCATTGATGGTGATTCCCAAGATTGGTTGCACATTAGAGTCACCTGGGAAGTTTTGAAAATCCTTGATGCCCAGGCTGCACCCCTAGATCAATTACATCAGGATTTCTGGGACTGCCACCCAGGTTTCAGGATTTTTCAAGGGCAATAAAGCCTTCTATAACACATGCCTGTTTCTAGGGAGGGCAGGCGAACTCCTGCAGGGAAGACAGGATGCAGGCTTGCAGGGTCCACCCAGGCACTGAAGGCTCTGCAGCTTTAAGAACTGGGACTGGCTGCCTGCCAAGGAAGCCACTGCCAACGCACAGGCCACGTGAGCACAGGCTGCAGAGCTAGGCCACGAGAGTCAGCACTGGGCCTGGCCTGGGCTTGCAGAGCCGGACCCTGCAGCCCAACCCCGGTGGCGCGGGTGAGCAGAAGAAAGGGGACCTTTATGTCTTTTTACGGAGAAAGCACACATTCTGCAAGACCATGGAAACAGAGAGGAACTGTTTGTGGCCCTAGTCCAGATGTCCCAAACAAACAGTAAGTCAGGCGGGCACAGAATGCTGCACAGGCGACATCCACACACCCGACCCAGCCTTGGAACTGAAGGGTCTGTGGGGCTACAGGGCAAAGCCAATTCCCAGAAATTTTCTCCACTGGAGCTTGTGTCCTCTCTAATTCAGGGCTCAGCTCATGACAGGTAGCACCTGATGAGTGACAACACCTCAGTTGTGGGTAGCATTTCTCCTCTTTGTCCTCCATTCTGCGTGGACCTTTAGGTCCATTTCACAACCCTGAGAACCCCCTCAGTCACCTGCAAGCAAAGAAAGTGAAACTGAAAACTGTCAGAGGTAATAGTCTGTCTTTGGACCACAAGCTTGCTGGGAATGAGACCATGAAGCCAGTGGACAATGTGGGGGTGGCAGTGGGGGTGAAGGGACTCCAGGCTGCAGCAGACACAGGGACAGTCAGCCAGTCAGTTTCCTGGGCACCCACAGAAAGGAAATTTGGAGGTGAGGGAGCAGCCGGGTCAGCAGCCCCACCTTGGCTGGAGGCAGAGCTCCATAAATCCCCTTCAAGGTCTCTCTAGGTGTCTCAGTTCACTGGGAAGCCAGGCCCAGTGTGGTGCTGGTGACTGCAGTGGAGTGCTTCTGACCTGTATGCCCCCAGACTTAAAGGCAAAGCGTTGTGACTTTTGCATGTCTCCTGTCTAGCAATATCTGTGCCTCCTTGACCCCTCCTTCATTGTGGACAATTGAGAGTTAACTATAATCCACCTTACTCCATGAGAACGCATGCAAAATGGTCATGTGTCGGGGGCAGGTAGCAGGTTGAGACTGTGTTGAAAGAAAAAGAATGTTGGCATTGATTGGCGTGCAGAGGTGGGACACCACCTTGTGTCTTCAAGGTAACTGGGTACAAACTAAAAGGAAGGAAAGGAGATCTCCAAGAGTAGAAGCCAATAGAAAGGGGTGGACTTCAGGTGAAGAAGGAGGAAGAGGAAGGCACCGTGGGGCAGGGCAGGGCAGGGTGGGGTCGGCTGGGAGGAAGCAGAATTGTAACTTGTATATAATTACGATGAAGCATCTTAAAGGGTCAGATGTGACTTCTGTCTACAGGGCTGAGTCCCAGGAGGTCAAATGGTGGCCCCTTGACATGTTTTATTTATAAATTTGAACATCCTTGGAAAATGGAGTAATTTTACATGTGCCTCTGAAACTAAGCTGGAGCTGCCTGTTACCCAAATCCCCACTCACCCTGTAAGCATTTGGCATTGCCCACCCCACTAGCAAACTTCTGTACCTGCCTGGCTCCTGGGGGCATCGCAGACAGCTGCTACTCCTTGTCTTGATAATAATGATTTTCTTTTGAGCCTGTGTGTGTGTGTGTGCATGTGCGCACATACGCATGCACACACCAGGCACACAGGTATGCTCTCTTTCAATTAAGTTCAATTTATCTTTCCCTTTTTCAGTCAAGGATGACAGATGCACAAAACCAAACATACCCCTCTCCTTAACAGATTTCACAGTGTTTCCAGGCCGTCTGCCAGATTGCTAGATGGTACTTGCATTAAAATTTTTTTGAGTGCATTTTGTTATTTTGGTTTTAAGGATTTCCCAGCCTGCCTTAAGGAAATATTTAATGTGTGCTGCATTTTATAGCTTTCAAAGCATTTCTTAAACATACATGAATTAATTTTATCCTTCCATGAGTTTGGTAGTTTGGGTTCTGTTTCTGTGATCTCTTGGAGAAAACCAACAGTAGAGAATCTAAATGACTTGCTTGGTCCTGCAGGAATTGTGAAGAAAAGTTAGTATTCTGGCCCAAGCTCTCTGGAAGACTAAGCTGTGTCCTTTAAACTAGATGGACTTGTAAGAAGTTATGCTTTTTGTGACTAAGGGTATGATGTCTATCCAGAGGGCTTATTTGACTGCTGGTTCGGCCACTCAAATAGCTATGAATCTCTAGACAATGTGGAATCTCCCTGTGCCTCCTTTTCTGTAAAACAGAAACATCTACTCTTGGAGTGTCATGCAGATTAAATGAGATGCTACATGTCAAGTGTTTAGAACCATGCCTGGCACACAGTAAGCTTTCAATGAATGTTATTATCAGTACTAAAATATTATTTTCTGTACCTTTGGGAAACATTCTGTGTTAGGGTACCAGCTAAATTGTAACACAAAGACAATACATTTGCTCAAAAAGCATAGAAGTGTATTTGTCTTTCACCTAATAGCTAAGAGGTAGATGGTCAGTCCAGGACAGATAAACGACTTTGCTCCACCGTCACCCAGATTCCTTCTCGCACATTGCTGCCCACTGCCTACGTGTCCTCCTCTTCTGCATAGTCAAAGCTGACTCAATACCACATTTACCTTCTGTTTGTGCCTGAGGGAAGAGGAAGAAAGGAGGTGGAGGGCAAACAGCCCTCTTCTAAATGGTGCAACTCAGAAGCTGTTCACTCATATCCCTGGCCGGAACATGGGTGCTCTTAGCTACAGGTAAGTCTGGGAAATATAGTCTCTATCTGGGTTCACTAAATATACCAAACTAAAATTTAGGAGTTCTCATACTAAGGGGAAGAAAGGGAGAATGAAAACTGGGGACAGTCAGTGGCCTTTCTGCCATGTTGCCCCAGACACACACTTTTACCTGAATTTGAAGTTGTTCATGCCTGCCAGTTCCTCAGCTCTCCTGCGCTCTGCTTGTCTACTGGATGCCTGTTTACTCTTAGATTTCTTTACTAAAATCCAGGGGCTGCTCTCAGCTCCCCTGCTCTTCTTGGTGACAGTGTGATTGTGTCCTACAGGCGGGTCCAACTGACTGCCCCCGGGGCTGGGCACTTATTTCCTCCCACTCTAAACCTCCAGGCAAGTGTGGCACTGCACTCTGGTTTTTTTGTTTTGTTTTGTTTTTTCCTGTTTGTATTTTTGACAACTTCTTCAATATGCAATGTAAACTCCATTCTCCCCTGTCTCTAGAGTGTCACCATCCTAAGTGATCTTGAGTCTTGGGTGGATGATTAAGGAAAGGTACTTGTCTTCCATCCAGTGCCCTGGAGTCCATCCTTGCACGTGCTCAGGAGGGAACCTTCTCCCCACCTCATCAGAGACTATGAGCCCACAGGGCTGTGATAAAGAAGCCAGACCACTTGTTTATTGGGTGGATAAGCAGCCACATAGTCCTGAATCTCTGGAGTCTTAGAGTTCAATATCCAGGATGCATAATTTCCTGAAATCACTAAGTGAATGAAAAGAAGTATGGACCAATATTCCATTCTATCATGGCAAGTAAATGAGATTGGACGGGCCAAGGGAGGGAATGCCAGTTGTCTCAGGGACCTTACTCCAGGGTCAGAGAAGGTGCTTTGATGGATATAGCCTAACAGATGAAGAAGGAATGTGTATTTATTGAGGCCTGAGGTGTGGCAGGCACTTACCAGAAGCAGAAGTTAGACCACTGAAATAACAAGACAGTCACCTAGTGGAGTTGATAGTCTAGCAGGAGTCCTTTACATTAATGATCTCATTCAATCCTTGCAAGTTCTGCAAAGCATGTATTTTCATATATTATACACAAAAAGTTGAGCTGAGGAAGGGAAACATAAGGACAGTTTGGAACCTATGTCTGTCTGATTCTAAGTATCTTGCTCTTTCCATCATGACCTTGTCTACCTCTGGTCACTTTGTTGAAAAGGGAATCTAGTCTATACACAGAAGTGACCTTGACCTCTCTGCTGGACACTGGAAGCAGTGACTATTGTTAACTCAGGGGTCAACTTCCTTTGACTGGTGGTCAGTTTTTCTCTCTACCATGCATCTCTCTCTCTCTCTAACTCTTGTCCACTTATCCTATGTGAACCCACCGAGATGAACCCCACTTCTGGAATGCTTCTGCCCTGCCCATTCCTGGGGTGCTGACTGCCACTGGAGGAATGAGCCATCTGGGTCATTATTTCCTAGGCTGCCAGGAAAATCTTCCAGATGTTCCTACCTACTTCCCTGTCCCACTGTCACTGGTACCTCCTCCCGAATGTTCTTCTTTCATCAATGCTTTTTTGAACCTCCATTTCATTGTCTGTCATCATCACTGACAGAGAAGCCATCCTGTCCATTGATAAAGCTGAACAACATTGAGGCCCCAGGAAACTCTCTCGGCCTCCTGGCAACCACCCAGTATCTCTTCTCTTCTTCTCAATCCCACCCATGCCAGGGAAGAGGTATGTTCCTCCCGCGGCTGACCTTCCCCTCGGGCTCCAGATGCCCTCCACCTCCCCTGGAACCTTCCTCCAGCTGTTGTTCTCTATCGCTCACACCTTCAGCCTCTTCTCTACCAACATTTCTCATTGTGTTCAATCTTTCAACATGGTTGATCTCTCCAACGTGAAAAATACCCCATTCTTAATCCCTTATCTCTAACGTTTTTCAGTTTCCCTTTGCTCTCCCTTCACAGCCAAGCTTACCGAAAGAATCGTCTGCATGAGCTATCTACACTGCCTACCTGCCCACTCAGTCCTCCATCACCCACTGCAATCTGCTTTGTGCTCCCATGATCAAATGCCCAGACCGAAGTCATTAAAGACACCCACACACCAGGTCCACCCAGTGTCTTTCTTCCCTGATCTGACCCCATCTTTCTGGAGCATGGGTGCCATGGCCCACCCCTGCATCTTGAGCCTTGCTCTCAAGGTGGCTCTACTGTCTAGGTCTCTACCTTGCTTTGCTGGACAGTTTTTTCCATCTCCTTTGCAGAGACCTCCTGTCCTCTTACTTCCAGAATGTTCCCTGAGTCTCTCTGTCCTGCCCACTGCCCGTCCTGCCCTCTTCCCTGCCCTTGGTGTTTTCAGCCGTGCATGAACTTACAGCTCCCAGCCCTCCCTCCTCCATGCAGATCTCCCTCCTGACATCTGGTCCTGAAGGTCCAGCTTCTCCTGGACCCATGCTGGTGGCTGTCCCAGAGGCTTCTCCTCCTGAGCGTTCTAGAGCCAAATGCATCGCGCCCTTCCAAGACTTACCCTTCTTGTGTCCTTTACTTTCAGGAATGTCACCATTACCCCAGTGCTCGTGCCAGAAAAAGGGCATCTAGTAATTGCCTTGGAGTCCCCCTTTCACAGTTCCATCAGGAATCATGCCCTGGGGAGTCTGCCTCCTTTAGCTCCTGAACTCCCTCCCTCTCATTCCCTTTACCATTGGGAAAAGCCGTTGTTGCTTCTCTCACATATCTAACCAAGTGCCCTTGAGGACCTTCTCCTCTTCCATCCTCCCCTGGAGGACTGTCAGCGTCCTCTCTCGGCATCCTTCTGCTCTCAGTGCTCCCAGAGCTTTTAGACAAAGTTCGCACTCCTCCAGGTAATTGCATGACCCTTCCTGATCAAAGCCTTACCTACCTTTCCAGCCCCTCTCCATCTTTACTCCAGGCTGGCCAACCACTCGGGTTGCAGCAGGTTCGTGCCTCCGGATGTGCCTTCACCAGCAGTGTCCTCTTCTGCCCTCCTCCTGGGGCTAACTTCCAGTTGTCTGTGAAGACTCAGCACAGGCAACACCTCCCAGACCCCACCTGCCTGGTACTGTCATCACAATTTCACTTGCCTCTTTCCCCATTAACAGCTCTACTACTTAGGCATGTTGCTGACACACGGAAGATGCTCTATAAATAGTAAAGGAATGCACTGTTTTTCAGAAACTTTTACCTCTCACTCACAAAGCCTATGCATCAAGTTGAGGTCCATTGTAACAACTCTTCAGTGTATATATGATTTTTTTAATAGAAGTATCAATTGGCCTTAATCATCAGACATTTAGAAGCTGCACATCTAGCCCACTGAGGGTGAAGCAGCTGTTCCTTCCTAAGTCACTCCCAAGGAGCTAAGCATTGTGTGTCCCTTCTCTCTCCTGCCTCCTCTTTTCTCTGGGCTTTCTGATTTCTTTGTATTTTTGCATTTGGCCTGGGGAGGTAGAAAGTTCATCAGGATTTAAGGCTTGAGGTAGGAACTGGAGACTCTCGGTGGGTAGCTGTTTGTTAAATCGCAGTAGACTCGGCTTTCTGTGGCCAGCAGTGCCTTCCTCAACCTGGAGCACATTGGGGCTTGGGGATAGGATTGGTGGGAGGTGATGTGGCAAGGCCAGAGAAAGTGTCATATTCCCCAGGGGGTGGTTGTCATTCTGATTCTGTGGCTGAACAGAAGCAAATCTGCATGTTTTACATACACCTTCATTGTTTGTTATGATGCAATTTTACCTCCTGTACTTGAAATTTACCTGCTGCTGAATCTGCTCTTTGGAATGGCTGAGATTTTTGTTCCCAGTCTCTGCTGATCAAGCATTTCAAATAAGGCAACTGACTGACTGTCCAGCTGTGTGAACTAAGGATGGTCCAATGGCCCAGACCATGAGAGCCATACCTGTCAGGAGCCGTATCCCTATCACCCAGTGGGACCTCTCCTTCTGCTGGACTCTGCAGAGGCTGGGACTAGATATCTGACAGAATGTGCAGATCAGAACCTAGGAGGTTGCAAGTGACTACCCCAACTCTGACCTATGCAAAAAAGATGAATTTACTGCCCAAAAAGTCTGGAGGGAAATGTGTATTTAGGTATGGCCGTGTGTAGGGCTGGGAATGGTCGGAATACCTGTGTCTCCCTTTACACCTTTGGCCCTGCTTACTTCTCTGTTGGCTTCCTTCTCAGGCTCAGGATATCTCCCTGTGGGGTGGCAGAAATGGCTACAGTATCTACACTGTCCTTGCATCTACCAATTTCAGAGCAAGAAATACTTCTTTGCCAACAGCTATACAAATTTAAAGGATAACTAATTGCCTCCTTTGGGTCATGTGACTATCTTAGTCTCTTTGGTTTGCCAGAAGTACCAAAGATTGGATGACTTAAACAAATAAACATTTATCTTTCACAATTCTGGAGGCTGTTCAATATCAAGGCACAGGCGGCCTCAGTGTGTGGAGAGAGCGCATTGCTTGGCGTATGGAGAGCTGTCCTCTTGCTCCATCCCCACAGGGCAGAAGGGGAAAGGGGACTCTGTGGGTCTCGTTTATGGGAGCACTGATCCCAGGCATGAGGGCCCCACCCTCATGACCAAATGCTCTCCCAGAAGCCCTTCTCTAAATATCATCACACTGGAGGTTAGGATTTCCATGTATGAATTTGGGGGACACATGAACATTCAGTCCATTGCAGTGACCATCCTCAAATCACTGTGATCAAGGGGACTGGATATTTTAATAGGTCACCTATTGGTCTTAGTGTGACCTATCTTAGATAGTGATTAACAGTCCCCCCAGGGGAGGGACAGCCATAAAAATGTGTGGTCGTATATTAGTTTCTTAGGCTGCTGCAACAAATCACAATTTGGTGGCTAAAAACAACAGAAATGTATTGTTTCACAGTTCCAGAGGGTAGAAGTTTGAAGCAGAGGTGTCAGCAGGGCCACACTCCCTCTGAAGATGCTAGGGAATAATCGGTCCTTCCTCACCTCTGCCCTCTGCTTTGGCCCCAGGCAATCCCTGATGTTCCTGGGCTTACAGCCGCATCACTCCCAGCTCTGCCTCCCTTGTCACCTGACTGCCCTCTCTGGGTTTCTCCTGTTCTGTGTTTTCTTTTATAAAGACTCTTGTCACTGAATTTGGGGCCATTTGATTACTCCATAATGATCTCAGCTCAAGATCCTTCACTTAAGTCCTGTATAAAGACCCTTTTCCCAAATAAGATCACATTCACAGGCTCCAGGAATTAAGACTTGGACATACTTTTGAGGGGGCCATAATTCAACCTATAGCAGGGCAGAAAGAAAATAACACATAGCCCCTTGGCCACCTAGCATCCCCCCCTGTCCTTCCCCCATAGCAACAACTTCAGAAACGCACCACTCCACATGGTACGAGCCATGCGCATGTAAGCACATCTGGCTGATGGGATTCTTCTTGGTCGGGTCTGAATGTCATTTTTAATAATCTGTCAGCTGGCAGTTAAGTGATTAGTTTAAACACCCAACATTTAATGGTAGAGAAAAAAATAAAAATAAGATACTTGGAGTAAAAGCCATTCACATTTAGTAAAGGGGAGAAGGGAACAGCACACTGAGGTCATTTGTCCAACATTCTACAGAGGAGGACTGGCAAGGAGCCACTTCATAGCTACTGAAAGATCTGAGTTCCTCAATTAGCCAGGGGCGCCTGGGGTTCTGTTCTCTGGACGACTCCGGCTTGTCCATTACCCTCCATGAGCGGCATCAGAGAGAATGTCCCTTCTAGAAACTGTATCCTAGCAGGCCACTCCTTGAGGACGTAAGCACAGAGATCTGAGGCTGGCCCCAGCAGTTGAGTAACCTTGTGTTACGGTTTGTTTCTGGCAGCATGGCTGTCTAAAACTCCTAGGCAGTTGCTGGGCAGTTAGTTTTCTGATAAGTCCATGAGCTGGCAACCAGAGCAGGAATGCAGTCAAGTCATGCTCTGGAATCTGGACCTTGTCCTCACCACGTCTGTCTCCTAAGAACTGTCTCTGTGCTCTGCCCTCCCCCAGCCTTCATTTAGACTTTGGCCATTTGGCCTCTGCCCTGGACACACTTGGTGGGGGAGAGAAAGGAGGCAGGGTTAAGCAGGCCACTTGCCCCAGGCTGTTCTGCGGTGGCCAGCTGTCTACAGCAGGGGTAATTGGCGCTTTGGTCAGGCAGGGAGCTTGGGCAGGGGCTGCTGGAGGAGAAGCCCCCCAGGGTTTCTCTCTTATCTCCTACTGTGTTCTCCTCCTTCCAGCCTGTGCTTGCACTAACATCAGCCTGGGGGAGAGGGGGGGGTGGTTTGACTTTTGCAATCCTGAAAGATGATTTTCTGGCTCTCAGCTCAGTTGAATTACTGAGCACAGACAGAAAGAGGATCTTGTGGCTTTTTCCCCACTTTCCCTGCTTTCAGAAAGGCCAGCTGAGACTCAAGACTCTTTTCTTATAGAACCTTATTAAAGGCTGAAGAAATTGCCAATGCACTCGTAAAATGGCTTTTCTTAAAAAACAAGATCTCTAAATTTCCAACATCCCTGAGCATATGGTTTGACCTACCAGATTCAACAGGAGAGAGTTTAGTGACTTTGCTCCACGTAACAGATACTGCTCACTTCATGGTGAGGGAGGGGGCAGTCCACGCTGCCCTGCTCCCCACTCCAGTACAACCAGTTCCATACATTAGGGTCTGTCACTTACAAAGCCCTATTCCTGGTACAAAGTCCTATATTACTTAGGACACTGATGGCAATTGGATCTGCAACTATCTACATAATGGGAATCAGGAATGGCTGGATGCAGAGACTTGAATGATAGGATGAGGACTTTGTCTCTCACTTGCTCCCTCTCTCTGTCCCTCTGTGACTCTCCAGTCCTCCTTTCTGCTTTCCTCTCTGCTGACTTCATTTTCAGGCTGATTTTCATGGAGTTCTAGGCTTATTATTCATTTACATGTAGCAAAATCCCACCTCTTCCTTGACTGTTCCAACAGAAGCACAGGGCGGCTCTGACCGGGCTGGCGTGCAACCTCTGACATCCCTGTATTAACCACTGAGGCCAGACAAGTGGAAATACCTTGATTAGATGGTCTGAATCACATGCCCCCCATTGATATGACAGGTAATGCCACATGAATGACAGCCTCTCTGGGTTGGGGAAAAGGCAGTTTTTGAAAGGAAAATTATGCTGGGAAAACAAAAATAAATGTTCAAGGACTAGGTCTCTGAGCAGGTTCTTGATTTGTGTTTTCCTGTTGGTCAAGAGTATGACAGCCTGCCTACCATTTGCCTGCTCCCTCAGGGGATGTGACCCTCTTCCTGCATTCTTAGCTATCACTTGGAGCCTTTTTATCCTTTCTTTTAATTTTTTAAAAACTGTGAAATACATCATACATACCTATAAGCCACAGGTTCAACTTAAAGAACTGTAAATCAAACCCCTGCATCCCCACCAACACAAGTTGAGAAATGGAATAGTGTCAGTTCCTTAGAGGCCTCTGAACACTCTTCCCCAGTTACATACTCTTCTATCAGAAGGAAATTACAGAATTCTGTGTTCACCATCCCATGCTTTTCTTTATAGTTTCACTACACACACACACACACACACAAACACACACACACACGTACTCTTTAATTTCTAACCAGTATGTTGTTTGGCTTCGCAGAGCATGGATGCCTATTTTTAATGTGGCATGCAATATATGTTCTTCTGTGACTTCTTTCATTCAACATTATATATTTGAGAATATTTATGTGGATGTGTGTGGCGGTAGCTCAATTTCCACTGCTGTATAATAGTCCACCATCTGGTTATTTCACATAGCATATATCTGTTCTCCTCTTTGGCATGTATATTTAATGGGTGGAATTGCTAGGTTTAAGGGTACTCACATCTTTAACTCTCCTGGATAAAACTAATTGTTTTCACAAAATGATTATAACAATCTACTCTTCCACTAACAGTTGATGATAGTGTTGTAGTTCAACTCATTCTTGTCAAATTTAATTTTTGTCAGTCCATTGAGTGTGGACTATGTCTCATTATGGTTATAATTTGCATTTATTTGGTTAGTATTGAAATGAGAATCTTTTCATGTTTATGGACCATCTGCTTTTTCTCTTCTGTGAAATGCCTATTTATGTCTTTCCTCTGATTTTCTGATGGGCTGTTGGTATTTTTTTTATTGAGTCATAAGAACTCTTTATGGATTTATGTCAGTTTTATATGGTCAGATTCTGCTTGCACTTTGAGATTGCCTTGATTTTTCTTGTCAAATTTTTCTTGTCTAAGAAACGTTTCTCAACTGGAGGTCATATGTTCTTTTTCTATTTTCTTCTAAAAATGCCTTATTTTGTCTTTCAAATTTAAGTATTTAATCTTTCAGGCTTAAATATTCAATCTCCCTGGCTTTGATTTTTGTGACTGCTGTAAGATCATCAGCTCCTGATTTTACTTTTGCCCCCATACATCTGCAGTGCCCTCTCTACCACTTTACATACACAAGTGGTCATTTGGTTTCTCTGAGCATTCAGATTTTCTGTGTTGCACTTCAGTTTTTCCCACAATCCACTGCAGATCAGTATTTTTGTAAGTAGAATCAAAATTACTAGAGAAGTGACATTTTGAAAAGATACACAAAATAAAGACCCCAATTATTTGTTATTAGATTCAGTAAACATAAACTTATTTTGTCAAGTTGCTATCAGAATTTCTAAATGCTTACTGTTCACGTCTGTATTGATCCTGGGCCTGTGGTAAGCAGTTCAAAGATGGCCACCAACACACAGACCACACTTTGAGTTATGCTACTCTGTACTACTGTACTCGTATGTTTGTTTATTCCCAATTTAAGATCACTTAATCTTTTTTTTTTTTTTGAGAGGGCATCTCTCATATTTATTGATCAAATGGTTGTTAACAACAATAAAATTCTGTATCGGGGAGTCAATGCTCAATGCACAATCATTAATCCACCCCCAGCCTAATTCTCATCAATCTCCAATCTTCTGAAGCATAACGAACAAACTCTTACATGGTGAACAAATTCTTACACAGTGAATAAGTTCTTACATGGTGAACAGTACAAGGGCAGTCATCACAGAAACTTTCGGTTTTGATCATGCATTATGAAATATAAACAATCAGGTCAAATATGAATATTCGTTTGATTTTTATACTTGATTTATATGTGGATCTGACATTTCTCCCTTTATTATTATTATTATTTTTATTTTTAATAAAATGCTGAAGTGGTAGGTAGATGCAAGATAAAGGTAGAAAACATAGTTTAGTGTTGTAAGAGAGCAGATATAGATGATCAGGTGTGTGCCTGTAGACTATATGTTAATCCAAGCTAGACAAGGGCATTAAAACATCCATGGATGCAGAAGATTTCTCTCAAAACAGGGGGGGTGAGGTTCTGAGCCTCACCTCTGTTGATCCCCAATTTCTCACCTGATGGCCCCCCTGCGACTGTGCCTGTCTTAGGTTGTTCCTCCCTTGAGGAATCTTACCCGTCTCTGGCTAACCAGTCATCTTTCGGGGCCATACAGGGAGATGTAAAGTTGGTAAGTGAGAGAGAAGCCATATTGTTTGAAAAGGTTAGCTTTTTACTTCTTTGCAGATTTATGCCCTGTGGCTTCTATGCCCAGCATTTGTCTTGAGGTATCTTTACCACTTGGAGGAATTATGATACTTGGTAAATTCGATAATGAGGCACGAATTCTATTTAAGGGTTGTAATTAGGAAGGAAGAAGAAAAGCTATAGAGGTAGCAGACGGAAGAAAACATGGAAGGATTGATTATTTCTTTGACATATCTTCTTGTAGAGTAACTTAAGCATGTATAGGTTTTAAACTACTAATTAAATTGCGCACACACATTAACATAATAGGAATACAGTTACATAACCAAAGCAGATTTATAATTACCAGCCATCTCCAGTGAAGCCAAGAAAACCAGTTAGGCACCCTAGGCATTTGTGAAAATTTGTCTATGATATGATGGATATTGTCCAACTGTACTTGAACAGTCTGAGAGAAATCAGACAAATTAAAACAACCCATTCCTGGGAACTGTTCACATTGCATATGTTCTTTTTAACAGTAGATAGTCTGTAGTTGTAAGATTTTGGAGCGCTTGGAACTTGCACTTCTCCTAATTCTTGGTTGAGTTCCAACAGTATAGATCCAGTCAAATTTGTTGTTTTACTGTATGCACAGGCCAGCTTAGATATCTCCTTCTTCATTTCAATGGCAAGTCCAGGAACTGCTGGGATGGATGCAGCTACAACTGCAGCATCACCTGCATCTTTGTTGAGGTTTTTTGATGATCATCTTCTGGTATGACTCTTCCAGAGAGTGCTGATGTTGGAAGTTCTTCTTCATATCGTATCTTAGTTCATTTTCTGGGTAGCCAAATTAGGCTTTGATCCTCTGTATAAACACAAACAGACCCTTTGCCCACACTTTGATATGCCCTTTATACCATTGTGTAGAACTCATTGGAGGTCACCACACAGGAACTGCTTTTTTTTTTTTTTAAGAGAAAGGAATATTATCAGAAAAGTGTACCTCCATAGCTGATCATCTGACACCCTTTAAGTGATCAAAATTAAGGATATTTAAAGCATGTATTAATCATTGATTTACAGTTAGTTTTATCCTATCAAGGAGTAATCCCCCTTTTCTTTCTTTTTTTTTATCTTTAATCTACACTTACATGAAGAATATTATGTTTACTAGGCTCTCCCCTATACCAGGTCCCCCCTATAAACCACTTTACAGTTACTGTCCATCAGCATAGCAAAATGTTCTAGAATCACTACTTGTCTTCTCTCTGTTGTACAGCCCTCCCCTTTCTCCCTCCCCCCCATGCATGCTAATCTTACTACCCCCTTTCTTCATCCCCCACCTTATCCCTCCCTACCCACCCATCCTCCCCAGTCCCTTTCCCTTTGGTACCTGTTAGTCCATTTTTGGGTTCTGTAATTCTACTGCTGCTTTGTTCCTTCAGTTTTCCTTTGTTCTTATACTCCACAGATGAGTGAAATCATTTGGTATTTCTCTTTCTCCGCTTGGCTTATTTCACTGAGCATAATACTCTCCAGCTCCATCCACGTTGCTTCAAATGGTAGGATTTGCCCTCTTCTTATGGCTGAGTAGTTTTCCATTGTGTATATATACCACATCTTCTTTATCCATTCATCTACTGATGGACATTTAGGTTGCTTCCAATTCTTGGCTATTGTAAACAGTACTGCAATAAACATAGGGGTGCATCTGTCTTTCCCAAACTTGATTGCTGCGTTCTTAGGGTAAATTCCTAGGAGTGGAATTCCTGGGTCAAATGGTAGGTCTGTTTTGAGCATTTTGATGAACCTCCAAACTGCTTTCCACAATGGTTGGACTAATTTACATTCCCACCAGCAGTGTAGGAGGGTTCTGCTTTCTCCACAGCCTTGCCAACATTTGTTGTTGTTTGTCTTTTGGATGGCAGCCATCCTTACTGGTGTGAGGTGATATCTCATTGTAGTTTTAATTTGCATTTCTCTGATAATTAGTGGTGTGGAGCATCTTTTCATGTGTCTGTTGGCCATCTGTATTTCTTTTTTGGAGAACTATCTGTTCAGTTCCTCTGCCCATTTTTTAATTGGATTATTTGTTTTTTGTTTGTTGAAGTGTGTGAGCTCTTTATATATTTTGGACGTCAAGCCTTTATCTGATCTGTCATTTACAAATATATTCTCCCATACTGTAGGGTTCCTTTTTGTTCTATTGGTGGTGTCTTTTGCTGTACAGAACCTTTTCAGCTTAATATAGTCCCACTTGTTAATTTTTGCTGTTGTTTTCCTTGCCCGGGGAGATATGTTCAAGAAGAGGTCACTCATGTTTATGTCTAAAAGGTTTTTGCCTATGTTTTTTTCTAAGAGTTTTATGGTTTCATGACTTACATTCAGGTCTTTGATCCATTTTGAATTTACTTTTGTATATGGGGTTAGACAATGGTCCAGTTTCATTCTCCTACATGTAGCTGTCTAGTTTTGCCAGCACCATCTGTTGAAGAGACTGTCATTTCGCCATTGTATGTCCATGGCTCCTTTATCAAATATTAATTGACCATATATGTTTGGGTTAATGTCTGGAGTCTCTGATCTGTTCCACTGGTCTGTGGCTCTGTTCTTGTGCCAGTACCAAATTGTCTTGATTACTATGGCTTTGTAGTAGAGCTTGAAGTTGGGGAGTGAGATCCCCCCTACTTTATTATTCTTTCTCAAGATTGCTTTGGCTATTTGGGGTTTTTGGTGTTTCCATATGAATTTTTGAATTATTTGTTCCAATTCACTGAAGAATGTTGCTGGTAATTTGATAGGGATTGCATCAAATCTGTATATTGCTTTGGGCATGATGGCCATTTTGATTATATTAATTCTTCCTAGCCATGAGCATGGGATGAGTTTCCATTTGTTAGTGTCCTCTTTAATTTCTCTTAAGAGTGACTTGTAGTTTTCAGGGTATAGGTCTTTCACTTCTTTGGTTAGGTTTATTCCTAGGTATTTTATTCTTTTTGATACAATTGTGAATGGAATTGTTTTCCTGATTTTCTATTGGTTCATTGTTAGTGTATAGGAAAGCTACAGATTTCTGTGTGTTAATTTTGTATCCTGCAACTTTGCTGTATTCCGATATCAGTTCTAGTAGTTTTGGAGTGGAGTCTTTAGGGTTTTTTATGTACAATATTATATCATCTGCAAAAAGTGACAGTTTAACTTCTTCTTTACCAATCTGGATTCCTTGTATTTCTTTGTTTTGTCTGATTGCCAAGGCTAGGACCTCCAGTACTATGTTAAATAACAGTGGGGAGAGTGGGCATCCCTGTCTAGTTCCCAATCTCAGAGGAAAAGCTTTTAGCTTCTCACTGTTCAGTATAATGTTGGTTGTGGGTTTATCATATATGGCCTTTATTATGTTGAGGTACTTGCCCTCTATTCCCATTTTGCTGAGAGTTTTTATCATGAATGGATGTTGAATTTTGTCAAATGCTTTTTCAGCATCTATGGAGATGATCATGTGGTTTTTGTCTTTCTTTTTGTTGATGTGGTGGATGATGTTGATGGATTTTCTAATATTGTACCATCCTTGCATCCGTGGGATGAATCCCACTTGGTCATGGTGTATGATCCTTTTGATATGCTGTTGAATTCTGTTTGCTAATATTTCATTGAGTATTTTTGCATCTACATTCATCAGGGATATTGGTCTGCAATTTTCTTTTTTGGTGGGGTCTTTGCCTGGTTTTGGTATTAGGGTGATGTTGGCTTCATAGAATGAGTTTGGGGGTATTCCCTCCTCTTCTATTTTTTGGAAAACTTTAAGGAGAATGGGTATTATGTCTTCTCTGTGTGTCTGATAAAATTCCGAGGTAAATCCGTCCGGCCCGGGGGTTTTGTTCTTGGGTAGTTTTTTGATTATCGTTTCAATTTCTTTGCTCATAATTGGTTTGTTTAACTTTTGTGTTTCTTCCTTGATCAGTCTTGGGAGGTTGTATTTTTCTAGGAAGTTGTCCATTTCTTCTAGGTTTTCCAGCTTGTTGGCATATAGGTTTTCATAGTAGTCTTTAATAATTCTTTGTATTTCTGTGGAGTCTGTCATGATTTTTCCATTCTCATTTCTGATTCTGTTGATTTGTGTTGATTCTCTTTTTCTCTTAATAAGTTTGGCTAGAGGCTTATCTATTTTGTTTATTTTCTCAAAGAACCAGCTCTTGGTTTCATTGATTTTTGCTATTGTTTTATTCTTCTCAGTTTTGTTTATTTCTTCTCTGATCTTTATTATGTCCCTCCTTCTGCTGACTTTAGGCCTCATTTGTTCTTCTTTTTCCAGATTCGATAATTGTGATGTTAGATTATTCATTTGGGATTGTTCTTCCTTCTTCAAGTGTGCCTGGATCGCTATATACTTTCCTCTTAAGACTGCTTTCGCTGTGTCCCACAGAAGTTGGGGCTTTGTGTTGTTGTCATTTGTTTCTATATATTCCTTGATCTCTGTTGATTTGTTCATTGATCCATTGATTATTTAGTAGCATGTTGTTAAGCCTCCATGTGTTTGTGAGCCTTTTTGTTTTCTTTGTAGAATTTATTTCTAGTTTTATACCTTTGTGGTCTGAAAAATTGGTTGGTAGAATTTCAATATTTTGGAATTTACTGTAGCTCTTTTTGTGGGGCTAGTATGTGGTCTATTCTGGAGAATGTTCCATGTGCACTTGAGAAGAATGTATATCCTGTTGCTTTTGGATGTAGAATTCTATAGATGTCTGTTAGGTCCATCTGTTCTAGTGTGTTGTTCAGTGCCTCTGTGTCCTTAATTACTTTCTGCCCAGTGGATCTATCCTTTGGGGTGAGTGGTGTGTTGAAGTCTCCTAAAATGAATGCATTGCAGTCTATTTCCCCCTTTAGTTCTGTTAGTATTTGTTTCACATATGCTGGTGCTCCTGTGTTGGGTGCATATATATTTAGAATGGTTATATCCTGTTGTTGGACTGAGCCCTTTATCATTATGTAGTGGCCTTCTTTATCTCTTGTTACTTTCTTTGATTTGAAGTCTATTTTGTCTGATATTAGTACTGCAACCCCTGCTTTCTTCTCGCTGTTGTTTGCCTGAAATACATTTTTTCATCCCTTGACTTTTAGTCTGTGCATGTCTTTGGGTTTGAGGTGAGTTTCTTGTAAGCAGCATATAGATGGGTCTTGCTTTTTTATCCATTCTATTACTCTGTGTCTTTTGATTGGTGCATTAAGTCCATTTACATTTAGGGTGACTACTGAGAGATATGTACTTATTGCCATTGCAGGCTTTAAATTTGTGGTTACCAAAGGTTCAAGGTTAGCCTCTTTAGTATCTTACTGCCTAACTTAGGTCGCTTATTGAGCTGTTATATACACTGTCTGGAGATTCTTTTCTTCTCTCCCTTCTTATTCCTCCTCCTCCATTCTTCATATGTTGTGTGTTTTTTTCTGTGCTCTTTTTAGGAGTGCTCCCTTCTAGAGCAGTCCCTGTAGGATGCCCTGTAGAGGTGGTTTGTGGGAAGCAAATTCCCTCAGCTTTTGCTTGTCTGGGAATTGTTTAATCCCGCCATCATATTTAAATGATAGTCATGCTGGGTACAGTATCCTTGGTTCAAGGCCCTTCTGTTTCATTGTATTAAATACATCATGCCATTCTCTTCTGGCCTGTAGGGTTTCTGTCCAGAAGTCTGATGATAGCCTGATGGGTTTTCCTTTATAGGTGACCTTTTTCTCTCTAGCTACCTTTAAAACTCTTTCCTTGTCCTTGTTCCTTGCCATTTTAATTATTACATGTCTTGGTGTTGTCCTCCTTGGATCCTTTCTGTTGGGGGTTCTTTGTATTTCCATGGTCTGTTCGATTATTTTGTTCCCCAGTTTGGGGAATTTTTCAGCAATTATTTCTTCAAAAACACTTTCTATCCCTTTTCCTCTCTCTTCTTCTTCTGGTACCCCTATAATAAGGATATTGTTCCTTTTGGATTGGTCACATAGTTCTCTTAGTATTGTTTCATTCCTGGAGATCCTTTTATCTCTCTCTATGTCAGCTTCTATACGTTCTTGTTCTCTGGTTTCTATTCCTTCAATGACCTCTTGTATCTTATCCATTCTGCTTATAAATCCTTCCAGGGTTTGTTTCACTTCTGTGATCTCCTTCCTGACATCTGTAATCTCCCTCTGGACTTCATCCCATTGCTCTTGCATTTTTCTCTGCATCTCCGTCAGCATGTTCATGATTTTTATTTTGAATTCTTTTTCAGGAAGACTAGTTAGGTCTGTCTCCTTCTCAGGTGTTGACTCTGTGATCTTTGTCTGCCTGTAGTTTTGCCTTTTCATGCTGATAGAGATAGTTTGCAGAGCTCGTACGAGTGACGGCTGGAAGAGCTTTCCTTCTTATTGGTTTGTGGCCTTCCTCTCCTGGGAGAATAACGACCTCTAGTGGCTTGTGTTGGGCAGCTATGCGCAGACAGGGCTTCTGCTTCCTGCCCAGTTGCTATGGAGTTTATCTCTGCTGTTGCTGTGGGCGTGGCCTGGCTCAGGCTGCTGCTCCAAAATGGCGGAGCCCCATTGGAGGGGGAGCGGCCGGGATGCTATTTATCTCCGTAAGGGGCCTCTGTGCTCCCTGCTGCCCAGGGGGTTAGAGTGCCCAGAGATCCCCAGATTCTCTGCCTCTGGACTAAGTGTCCTGTGCTGCCCCTTTAAGACTTCCAAAAAGCACTCTCCAAACCAAAACAGCAACAGCAACAACAAAAATAATTAATTAATTAATTAATTAATTACTTAATTTAAAGAAAAGAAAGAAAAACACATGATTTTCTTTGTCCTCAGGCACCAGTCTCAGGCACCCGCTCACCAGTCTTTCTCCCCTGTTTCCCTAGTATTAGAGTCCCTGTCCCTTTAAGACTTCCAAAAATCACTCGCCAAAAAAAAAATGGCCGCTCCCATTTCTTTGTTCTCTGGCGTCGGCCTCAGGCACCCGCTCACCAGTCCTGCCGCCCTGTTTCCCTAATATCCAGGACCCCATGCATGCACTGTGTCTGCACTCTGGTCCGGATGGCTGGGGCTGGGTGTTCAGCAGTCCTGGGCTCCTTCTCCCTCCCTGCTGACTCCTCTCCTCCTGCTGGGAGCTGGGGGGAGGGGCGCTCATGTCCCGCTGGGCCAGGGCTTGTATCTTACCCCCTTTGCACAAGGTGCTGGGTTCTCGCAGGTGTGGATGTGGTCTGGATGTTGTCCTGTGTCCTCTGGTCTCTATTTTAGGAAGAGTTGTCTTTGTTATATTTTCATAGATATATGTGGTTTTGGGAGGAGATTTCTGCTGCTCTACTCATGCTGCCACCTTCTTAATCTTTTTTTTTTAATTGTGGCAAAATGTATATAACATAAAATTTATCATCTTAACCATTTTTAAGTGTACCATTCAGTGGCATTAACTACATTCACTTAATGTCCAGCTATCCCCACCACCCATCTCCAGAACCTTTTTAACATCCCAAACTGAAACTGTCCCTATTTGATGATTACACCCCATACCCCTTCTCCTAGCCCCTGGAAACCACCATTCTACTTTCGTCTTTACAAATTTGACTATTCCAGATACTTCAATAAATAGAATCATATAGAATTTGACCTTTTGTGTCTGGCTTATTTCACTTAGCATGATGTCTTCTAGGTTCATCCACATTGCAGCATGTATCAGAATGCCATTCCTTTTTAAAGCTGAATAATATTCCACTGTATGTATATATACCACATTTATTTATCCATTCATCCACTGGTGGACATTGGATTGCTTCCACCTTTCAGCTCTTGTGATCTTTCAGCTGCTGTGAACATTGGTGTACAAATATCTGTTGGAGTCCATGCTTTCCATTCTTTTGAGTATATACCCAGAAGTGGGATGGTAGTTCAATGTTTAATGATTTTGAGGAAATGTTACATTGCTGTCACTGAGGCCCTACCATTTTACATTCCCACTAGCAATGTGCAGTGGTTCCAGTTTCTCCATATCCTTGCTAGCACTCATATTTTCTGGGTTTTTTTTTTTTTTTTTAGCCATCCTAATGAGTGTGGTATGAAACGGTGTCTTATTGTGGTTTTCATTTGTATTTCTGTGATTACTAATGTTGAGCATCTTTTCATTGCCTATTGGCCAATTGTATATCTTCTCTGGAGAAATGCCTATCCAAGTCTTTGCCCATTTTTAAATTGGGTTGTTTGGGTTTTTGCTATTGAGTTATGAGGGTTCTTTCACTCAGTCTTAATTATTATGGTTTCATAATTCTTGATATCTAGAAGCTCACATACACACACACACACACACACACACACACACACACACACACACACATATAACTTATATCTATTTACTCAGTCTACTAATTCAAATGCTAATCTCATCTGGAAACACCCTCACAGACAGACCCAGGAATAATGTTTAACCAAATATCGAGCACCCTATGAACCCAATTGAGTTGACACATAAAATGAACTATCACACTGTTACTATTTCTCCTCCTCCTTCTTTTTAACAACTCTTTAAAAATACAAAAAACATTCTTAGCTCACAGTCTATACAAAACAAATTTGGTAAACCCTGGCTTAGACTGTCTTCCAATATCCACATCTCAGTGAAGTTTTGTCTTTCCTACAATATAGTGATGCTTGTGTGATTTGCTAAATAATCTATAAAAGTCAAGAGTCAGAGAGCAAGCCGCGGCCCACCATGCTGATGTACACCCTCTCAGCCTGCGGTCCACACTGCCGCCCATCAGATTTTGTGTCTTTTGAAAATACTACCAATCTGGACCCCACCAAATAATTGCCCTAACACCCGGACATTTTGATTCGAATAGCTACAGAGTGAGACTCTGGCTCTCTCTTGCTGCCCTCTCTTGGCTGGCCCATTGTTCAGGATCAGAGGAGAGTCCTGGTGGAACTGACACAGGTCTGGTTGCTGGTCTGTAAACCTGCCCTGACTTGTACCAGTGGAAAGTACTAGCCGGGATCTTAACACTGGCTGTGATGGCCAAGTTTATGAACTCTTGTAGGGTCCTGAGACTTTTTGAATATTGGCGTTATATGGAAAGAAGAGTTGTACATGCTTCCTAAGTGTCAAGTATACCTGAACATGGATCATTTCATTTAATCCTTGTAAGACCCACGTGAGCTCCATATTCCTTGGCTGTTCAGCATTCACTTTGCACAGGTAATGAGACTGAGACCAGGAGAGGTTGAATAACATGCCAGAGGCCCACAGGCAGGAGGTAGTGGAGCTGGAGCTTAGAGGTAAGCCCATACTGATTGGACTCGAAAGCCCGTGTACTTAACTGCTACCCGAGGTTCTCAATCTTTTGTACAGAGTCTAATTCAGGGGGAATCATGTGGAGCTCAAAATTTTGCATTTTTAACAAGCACTCCAGGATTCTGATGCAGGTGTCCTAAAGATCTACACTTTGAGAACACTGCCTCCCATAAATAGAAACTGAAGTGCTTCCCACAGAAGGATATAACTATTCAATGCCACAAGCCTCATTCTGGGGTGGAACAAAATGCTGGGCCTGCCCGCCCGCTTTGGGTATGAGGGGAGATCAGCAGCGGTGATAAAATGTAACAGTCTCTTATCTCTTACTGTCCCACAGGCTTCCCTACCCCTCTCCCTTTCTAAGCCCCAGAGAAGTGCTGCTCAATCAAATGTGCCTAAATAGATGTAACATTGCCCTCCGCTGCGAAGTGTATGGCCTCTGGGTGTATACACTGTGTATACACTGAGCAAGTATAAGCTGGTTATGTGATGACACTTAAAATCTCAGGGAAACCTGGCTGTCTGAGGAACAATTTCACATCTTCACTGAAAATGTACCTTGAACCAATGAAAGGAAAGCAAATATGTCCTTTCTTTATTAAGTCAGACCCAGTGCTCAGGCTGTCAGATCTGGAACTGTTCACACCTTGCTGGGCAGAGACAAAAGGAAAAAGGCTTAGTTATAATCTAAACACAATGAATTTGCAGTGAAACAAAGCAGCCTGGGCTTCAACCATTCCTAAGTGTGCTCTAACGTTCAATAGCAAATCTGTTTGGCAATGAATGGCATGGAAACTTCTCCCCACCTGGTGGCCAATGTTTTCTCAAATTTCTGTATCTCTCTTTGGCTTCTGGGTAGGGCTGGCCATCATCCACGGAGCAGGGGCAGGGGCACAGATGCAAACAGAGGCACAAATAAAGAAAGGCACTTGCCCAAGACCACCCAGATAATAAGAAGTGGGGCCAGGAATCAAAGCCAGAGTCCTTGCCCCACACGCAGACATGTGCCACTGTAAGGGAACACGGCCTGTGCGTGTGTTCATCGCAACAGAGCCTCTACTTCCAGTTCATAGCGGCTCCACTCACAGGCCTTGGCGAAAGGCCACTTGCCTGTGGGTCCAAGAATAACATAAATACAATGATCCATTTTTTAAAAATGAGATTACATATGTCAAGCACTTAGCTCAGTGCCTGGTACTTTTTAAAGTACTCAGCAGACCCCTGGGCATAGTCAGGCCCCTGGGCCAGGGTGTTACTGGATGGAGGAGGTTCCTTTGACTATTTGGTAAGGAACTCTCCTCAAGTTCGCTACAACGGTGATCGAAAATAGGAAGTAAAAACAGCCTTGGGTTCAAGAAATCTATAACCCAGCTGGGGAACTGACACAACTTAATGTTTAGAAAAAGAAATAAAAATCTATTTCTAGTCCTGATCTTACCACCTGCTAAGTGGTTAGCCTTGGAGGAAATGACTTCACATCTTTTTGGGCCTCTTGTCCTCATTGGAAAAATGGAAACACTCCAGAACTCAAAGGGTTTTATTGGTACGATTACGTATTGTCAATTCTCAGTAAACAGAATATAGGGGTTGAGGGTAAAGGAAGAAACAGAATTAGGTGGACTTTCTTCCAGACCTAACCGGAATTGAGTTCTGGATGTGATGAGGCCTTGAAACTGCAGAGAGGGAATAACACTCCTGGTGCTGCAATCCTCAGTTTATGGCAATCCAAGTCAAATCGGTTTAAATATTAGTGCAATTTACTGACTCATAGACCCAAGAAATTCAGAGGGAAAGCAAGCATGAGATGCAGTCGGATCCAGGTGTTCAGAATGCCACCATGGCCCAGCGACAGTCTGTGGCAGTGCTTTGAGCTGGCGCTCCTGGGTCAGCTTTGTCTATGGGCTCACCTTGCTTAGGACAGTCAAGCGGCTGGAGCAGCCCAGGTCTCGCCCCTGTAGCCCGGCGGGCCTTCTCTCCTCCCTTCGCAGAAAGTCCCCAGAGTCATTCTGATTGGACACCCACTTAGGTCATGTGAACCAATCCCTGCCTGCAGTAGATGGAATTCTGATTGGCTTAGCTTAGGTCACATGTTCTGTCCACAGTGCCTTGGAGTAGAGTCCAGTTCCTGGGAAGCACGTGAATCCTCCAATGGAAACCGGGCCCGCTTCCGGTGGAATTGGCAGGGAGACAGCCACAGTGCTCATGTCAGCTGTGTTTGTGAAATCAAAAGGACTGAGTAAGCCATGTGAGAGTGAGCCACGCAGTCTTGCCTGGCAGAGAATTCTTGAGAGTGAATTGTGAGAAATGGCATTTGGGAGGCCATTGGGAGCCCTGGAGGGGCCCGTGCCAGCCGCTGGGCCAGGGCCTTGTGTGAGCCCAGGAATTTTACTGTAGTATTTACCAGCACCATCAGCAAATTCAGGAAACGAGCTGGTTTCCTCCTATTATGAAGACTAACCTTTATTCATTAGGTAGAGAATTTACTCCACCTTAAAATGTTCAGTATGGGGCCAGAGGAGAAGGGTGCCCACCGTTTTGGAGAGCCCACAGTGGGCTGACTCTGGACCCAAGGCTTTTCCTGCATTTTTTCCTTTAATACTCCCAAGCTCCCTCTTTGACAGGAGGCATTGTCCCATTCTGCAGACATGGCAGGAAAGAGCAGTGAAGAGAATGGTCTAGGGTTACTCAGCTAAGGACGGGCAGAGGAGAGATCTGAGTCCCCAGGGCTGCTTGACTCCAAAGCCCACAGCAGGAAACCATGCTGGGATTTTCTCCAGTTGGTGAGAACTCCACTGTCCTGTGTCACAGCAAGCGCCCGAGCTGATGACCCTTCTGCATGGTGACACCTGCTTCAGAGCACAAGCTTGTCTTCAGCTACATTTGTTGTGCCCAAAGACACGGATGGATGTGGGAATCTAGAGGCAGGTGGCTACTTGTGAGCAGGGGCCCTGCCCCGGTGGAAATGGAGGGCAGGAGAGCCAGGCCGGGCTGAGCATCCTTGTCCTGGTGGTCACAGAGCCCCTCCTCCTCACACGCTCCTCTCCAGCAGCTCCAAGCGCTCTGCTCAGCGCTGTACCCATAGGGCCTCCTCAACTGCGCAAAGCTCCTCGATGCAGGTGCAATTACTATCCCCATTTTACTGGTGGGCAAACCAAGAAACAACCATGGAGGCTGAGGTCACAGCAAGGGGCCTGCCCCCAAGGGGTGTGTATTCTCATGCCCAGTATACAGATGAACACATTCACCATCAAGAAGCTGCCCACTAATCTCGTGTGGCTGACAAGTGACTAAGTCAGGATTCACACTCAAGTTCTGACTGACTCCAGAGGATGGTGAAGTGCTCTGCTGTGGAGGGCGACCTTTAATTTAGGGAAGTTATCTGGTCTTGAGGATCCCCCCTGAAGAGAATGTCCCACGTATTCCCAGGAGAGCTCTTTATTGGAATGAACCCAGGTCCTTTCTTGGGTCATCTGTGTGTACTGATGTCACTGTCCCTCCCCCTTCCCCGAATAGCTTACAGGGGCCAGGTTCCCTTGCGGACTCGCTCAGGAATTGTACCCCTGTAGCAAGTAGAGTCAAACTTCCTGGAGCCTCAGACCCTGTCGCCCTCCAGGATGCCGATGCTATAGTAAGCCTTGTATTTTTTAAGGCCACCCACAACAAAAACATGGAAACTGGGAATGGAAAAGGTCCATGTGAGCAGCCCTCCTGTATAACAGCTGCCAACGAAGGTGACTGCAGGGAAGTGGATGGCCCCCCTTTCCTCTATGTTCTGTTTTTAGCCTGTGTTTTTCAGAGCAAGTAGGTGCCATGGTGATAGGTGCCATAGAAATAGATGGAGCACACCACCCAGTGAGGGCTGCAAGTCGTTCCCATGGAAATGCACCAGCGCTGGGGAGAGCCCACCTTGCTGCTGCCAACCGGCTGCTGCACGTGGCGGGAGCCCTCCGGGCGGCACAGCCCCCAGACCTATCCACGGCACTGCTGGGGAGGAGGCCTCACTGTAGGGCAGCCCCTCAAGGCTTCTAACTTTCTCCCTGTGATTGTCTGGGGCCCCTGATGGTCTCCCTCTGAGGGCACCCATGGGGGCCTTCTCTCTGACTCTTTCCAGGGAACTCACTTAGGACACCTGGCCTTCGCTCAGCACAGCCCCCTGACAAAGGAATTTTTTTTTAAATTTAATAATCAATACCACCATTGACTAGTAAATTATTGCCCAAGTAGTTACAGATTATGAAAATCAAAGAACTGAGAGGCGCTAAAGAAACGTCCTTCCTGGCATGTCTGGCATTTGGCATGAAGAAATTGAGACCCAAAGAGTCCAAGCACTTTGTTCTTAATTCAGCATATCATCTATATACACAGGTGGCGTGTCATGTCATTGCCACAAGGCAAGCCCTGTCCCAGCAGGGGAAGAGCATGGAGCCTCCAGCTCCCCCAGCCATGGAGTGGTGCGCACAGTGACCTTGAAGTAGGCTTAAGTCATGCTGCTGGTTGAACAGGGCAGTGGAAGGGTAGCTAGACCTAAAATGTGGTTTACCCTGCTGGGACGCACACAGGGAACCGTGTGATTCAGCGTGTACCATTAGTAGCATCATACACTTAGCCTACATCTGGATTCCGTTTGTCATGTTTCGTGGTTACAGGAATTTGGTCTGACAGAGCAATGCAGAACCTCTGCATTAAATAAGCAAACATGTGTGCTCTAGTTTTCCAGGCCAAGCAAACTATCAAACAGAAGGGTTTGTTCTTCTTACCCACAGTGCCGTTGCACCCTGGAGTGTGGCCACTTGGTTGGATTGCTTTATTTGGCTGAGTAACTAAAAGCAGATTTGCTTTGAAGAATGAGGCTCCCAAATCTTCTGTAACTCTAAGAATGGACATTCAAAGTCACATCTGGCAGAAAGAGTTTTCCCCAGATTTTCAGACATAAAGTTCCCGTTTGGCCATGTGAAGCATCCACACAAAACATGCCTTTCCCAAGATGAGCTCCTTCCCGTGGAATTGGAACAGGCACCCGGAGTTAGAGACTATTTGATATTTAATTCAAGATGCACCCCAACCTTTGTGTCACTTTTCTTTTCACACCAATGATTCGCAACTAAATGTTTAATGTGAGTGTACCTTAATCGTCACAGTTTACCTTTTTAAATTTAAATTTTTATTGTGATAACATATATACAACATAAAATGTATCTTCTTAACTAGTGGTAAGTGTACGGTTCAGTGGCATTGAGTATGTCCACATTGTTGTGCAACCATCCCCATCAACCATCTCCAGAATTTTTTCATCTTCCCAAACTTAAAATATGTCCCCATTAAACACTAACTCCTCATTCCCCACATCTCTATCCCTTAGCAACCACGATTCTACTTTCTTTCTCTATGAATTTGATTATTCCAGGTCTCTCATATGAACGGAATCATACAGTATTTGTCTTTTGTGACTGGCTTATTTCACTTAGCATAATGTCCTCAAGGTTGACCCATGTTGTAGCATGTGTCAGAATTTCCTCCCTCTTACTAATATTTCATTGTATGCATATACCACCTTTTGCTTATCTATAATTTAATTTTCCTATAGCTTTTTTCTATTTTTAAATTTGGAGGTAATCACAAAGTGACAAAAATTGCAAGGGGACTACAAAAAATCCTCTTTTTTTCTTGAACTCCTTAAGAATAAGTTGTCCTACAGTGACTGTAATGGGGTCTGTGGGGGGGACTTGGTGAAGGGGGGACCCTAATAAACATAATGTTCTTCATGTAATTGTAAATTAACGATAACAACAACAAAAAAAGAATAAGTTGTCCTATACTCCATCATAGTCCAATACTTCCGTGTGATTTTTTCTGTATACAAAGACACTTCCCTACCTAACCACAGCATAACCAATCAAAACCAGGAAATGAACACGGATTCATACTATCATTGAATCCTCAGAGTCTAATCAAGTTTTTCCAATTACTGCAATAGTGTCTTTTGTCTCAAAAAGATCTAGTTTAGAATCACTTGCATTTAGCTATGTCTGTTTAGTGTCTTCCAGTCTAATAGAACAGCTTCACAATTTTTCCTTAACTTTCACGACCTTGACAGTTTGAAAGACCAGAGATGTTGCAGAATGCCCCTCAATTAATGTTTGTCCATTTCCCCATGATCATATTCAGGCTATACATGTCAAGCAGGAATACTGCATTCTTTTCCTTGCATCCTACCAAAATTCACTCTTTTGATTTGTTCCTAGTTGAATGATGTTCACTTTGATTGCATGATTAAGGTGGTGTCCACCAGATTTATCTACTGTAGACTTCCCTCTTTCTTATTAATAGGCATTGTACGGGGAGGTTCTTTCAAACTGTGTAAACATTCCACCCATCATTCAACTTTAATTATTTCTTATGTCCATATGGACTTGTGGACTCCTATGTTAGTAAGTTATTCCTGTCAATATTTATTTTAAAGCTCACATTGGCCCCCTTTGACCAGTGAGTCCTTGCTATATGGCCCCGTCATTCTTTGAGCACATCCTATCCTAACTTTCTGGCATGACAAGATGTTCCAGGCTCATCTTGTCTTCTTTGTCTCGGTTATGGAAACAACCATTACTCCCAGGAATCTTGATTTATTTTAATGGAAAATGGTATTGACCATTCCAGGTCTGGGCACTAGATACGCTTATTCCTATTGCAATGTTGCTGCTCCCTGACAGAGCAAAGAAACAGATGTTTCCCCAAACACACATACAGATATGCTCCTTACCCTCTGATACGATGTGCCATGGCACTATTTCTTGACTCTCTAAGAATCCCTCCTTACCCTGATCAGCCTGTGACACCACAGCCTGTGACACCTTACCCTGGGGGTGTCCTCCTCATCACTTGGTCTTTGACCCCTGCTTTGGGCCACTGTGGCTTCTGGCCCTCCATCCCCCACCACGAACTCCTCTACTCACTCGGCTCCACCTGATGGCTTTAGGACTGAAAAGTTTAGGAAGGGGAAGGAGAAGGGCCCATCCTCTGCTGTGGTGGAAAATACTTGTTCTGTTAACAATCCTCTGCATACTGGGAGCACTTGTATCTGACCCACTAAATAAACAATACCGATTAGGACTGCCAGCATTTCCCCAAGCTTTTGTCTCTGTATGGTAATGAAAACAATTTTTACGAAATATTTATACAGTTAGGGTGCCTTCTCCCATCGGCAGCATCTATTTTGCAAACTTGCAGTTGTATTTAGGCTGCCACCAGCAACTCTCTTGGCAAACGCTGAGCAACTCCCACCACAAAATTAATGAAAAAAGGCAAGGTCTGAACACCTACTTACTCTGTTTTTCCATTATCAAGTGGTAGGACTCTGCAGAAGTGATCCAGGAGACATTGATAGGAACCAGAAATGGGGATTTATAATGCTGTGAACTGCTTATGCTTGTGAATACTGTGATCTTCCTGGTTAGACTGTGAGCATCAAGGACATGGACTCTGTCTTCTATGATTTTTTGTACCTGTCAAGGTCAGGTCCTAAATACGATCCTGCATGTGTATCAGGTGCTCTCTGTGCTTGTTGGCCGACAGAGCTGGGAGACTCTGCCATGGAAGGAAGGGAAAAAGAGCCAGACTTCCGGAATCTGACAGCTGCTTGTTGGGCTTTAGCCTGGACACGTTAGCCTCTCTTGGCTTCTGAGTCACAGGGTTTCCCTCCTGCCTCCCTGGCTGCCTCATCTCAGCTGCCTTCATGCATGCCACTTGCTCTGCCCACCCAACAGTGGACACTTATTGGGTGCCTTCCATGTGCCTGGCCCTTTGTGGGTGCTGGAGATACCACAAGGGATAAAACAGATCAAAAGTCCTGCCCCAGCCAAAATGAAGGCAGAATAAAAAATCCCCCTGTGTGATCCTGGAGCGAACATGGCTGTTCTCCTGAAGCAAGCTGACCACCGGCTGGTCCGGCGGGGCACACGAAGGGTTAAAGCAGCCTCTCTCCTGCAGGGTTTGCTGTGGGACGGGGACTTACCATGTGCGCATCTTTCTGTCCTGGCCATCCATCTTATCTGCCAGCCCCCCTCTTTGCCTGACTTGCAGTGTGTGCCCCGCTTGCAGCCAGAGCCATCTTTATTAAAGCCAAGTCACTCTACTGCTGAGAACAACATGATTTTCCCATCACCCTCAAGAGAAATCCAAATCCCCTCAGGAGCTGGCCTCTAGTTACCCTCCTAGCCCCTGCTCCCTCTTGCATCGAGTATTTGAGCAGGGCACGAAGCAGGTTTCCTCCACTGGCCTTTGCTCGTGGACCAGAGCGCCCCCCTGCCCATACTGCTGGTCTGACTCCTACCCTTTCTTTTAGACTCAGTGCTTTCTCCTCCTCTACCCATGGCCCACGTGGCCCAGGAGCACTCAGTGCATGGTGTTAACGTTACTGAAGACAGACACGGTGGTAATTATGTGTTTAATGTCTGTCTCTAGGGATGGCAGGCCCCCCTGTGAATGTGCGCGGGCTATATGTTCCCCACTGTATCTGCAGCCCGCTGGCTGAGGAGTTATAAACACAGGCGACAGTGCATGGCAGTAGCCGTGGCCCCGCCAGAACTGTCCTAAGAGCCTCACACATGTGTTAGCTAACTTAATCCTTCCCACACTCAATGAGGGACATTCTGTTATTAGTCCCTGTTTACAGAGGAGAAAATAGGCAAAGGGAGATTAATGATCCCCCCCTAAGCAAAGGGGCAGGTTTAGAATCGAGACAGTCTTCCCCAAAACTGTGCTCTGTGCTGTGATGTCTGTTGCCTGATGGATGGCTGATTGTGCCTGGACACTAGACACTAGCAGGTGCTCAATAAGCAGAACTATTATTATCATCACCACAGTGTTTACTCTCCCAGCTGTGCACGCCTCTTACATGGGGATAAGTTCTGTTTTATCCATCTCAGTGAACTTAGCATACCCCACATGGTTGGGACTAAGTAAGTATTTCCTGAATGAATGAAAACTTGTCAGTGACCCTCCCTTCCCACCCTCCTTATACTTGTCAGAAGTATAAGGAATGACTTACTTTACCAGAATCTTTTATTTCTTTAAAAAGGACCCAATTCTACATTCCTTATATATATTTAAATTAAAGTCCATTTTTAAGTAAGTAATATTTACATACCGTACTATTCAAAGTTGCCGGAAGTCCCTCTTCCATCAGAGCCATACCATGGCGCAACTCCAGAGGTGTCAGCCACATTAAATAGAGTGTGGCAGCCACTGCTTCTGCTCAGGCCCCATCCACCCAGTTTCCCCCACTGCAAGCACCACTGATGGCTGTGCTTCATCCTTCTAGAGATGGTCAACATGCATTTGAAGAGATTGTGGGTGTGTTATTCAACAACAAATTCTCCACTTTGTTTTCTTCATTTTACCTGTTTGGGAGACTGTTTTATATGAGATGTATAAAGCAGGCTCATTCCTTTTAATGGTCACATAGTATCTCATTTTATGGTATGGGTGTACCATAGTTTAACTACTCTTCTGTTTAACCAGTGTTCCATGTATTTAATCAACCTCTGTTGGCTTGCTTCTAAATTGTTTCTATTGCAAACAGTACTGCCATATGCTCCCATCATTCCACCCACTGTTTGAGCCCATCTGGAGGGTACATTCCTAGAATTGGATTGCTTGGGTAAAGCAGAGAAATGACTTTCTAATGGTGGAATTTTAGTCATCTGTGACAGGCATAGATGAAATATTTTTATACTGGGTTGTGGGTGTGTCCAATCCTGCTAAGGATTGATGATGGCTTGTGGGCTCCCTCTCTAGTATATATGATGTCAAGGAATGATATTTGTGGGTTTGACAGTTTGTTTTTCTCTATAAAGAAAAGAGAGACTTCATCACAAAAAGGTGTCTTCTTGGAATCTGACCAAGGCTCACTAGTTAGATCCCATCTTACCTTACTTCTAGAGAAGACCTCAGTGGACAGTGATGCAGTTGGGCCACTCCAGGCCACTCAGCAGTGAGTTCACTGGAGGCCCTTCTGAAAAGCTGAGAAGTTCAGGGTTCAGTCCTCAAAGAAACATGGACTCAAGAGACTCTGGCCTCAGAATCACCATACGGGGGAAAGGAGGAAGGTCCTCGCTATTCCTACAAAGAACTTGATACCTATTAACACCACAGGGTAGATGATGGATGGATGGATGGATGGATGAATAGATACAGAGATAGGTAAATATCAGTCAAGCAAACATGGACTTAGACTTGCTTTTGGATTTGGGCTCTACCACTTACTAGTTATGGGAGTTTAGGCAAAGTCTTTGACCTCCCTAAGCCCCATTTCTTTTCTATAATGGGTTGGCAATGTCTTCTTTGTGGGGCAGTGCTGAGGAACAAATGGTTCTAAACCAATGAGGGTAAAGGGCCTGGCACAGTGCCCAGCATGCAATGGGGTCTCATATATGGTGGTAGTTGCTGTCATTTATCACATAACTAGGCATTCTCTGGTTGGTGTATTGAGGGTACTTCTTTGGCAGGAGCCAATGAGCATGACTGCTGCCTTCAAGGGGAAAAGTCTGTAAGGTACAGGTTCTCAGCCTTCCTTCCCTCCCAGCATGCATGTGGATGGCACTCAGGTGCCTGGCCCGCTCCAATGTACTCTTCACAGGGCAGGATTTCCAGCTACACTCATTTAACTCCAGGCCAGGAAAGCAACATTTTACAGGAATGACCTAGATCCACCTAAATCTGTATTAAAACAACAAGTAAATAAAGGAAAGGAAAAGCAGTCATCCTCAGATTTTGGTCTTCTGGCTACAATTTATTTGCAAAACAACACCCAGCTTCCACTTCTGCCTTATAGAGTAATAGTGGGTGGGATGGGTGGGAGGGTGCGGCGAGGGCTAACGCGTGAGTACCTGTAGGGTCTCTCACTTCAGTGGGTTTGGGGTAAACTCCATTCTCTCCTCCACATATGAGTTGAGGACAATTACCAGAGGGGTCTGGCCACTGTCCCCACGTGGCTGTAGAGTGGTTCTCTGATCTTTGCTGAGTGCCAGGCTGAGGTGCTAAGCCCTCCGCAGTAACCCTGAGGAGCCATAGACATCCAGGGCCTTAGCTAGTACCTCAGCAGCTTGGTCAAGGGGTCAGGCCTACCAGTCCAGGCAGGCGCTCCCAGTACAGCAGGCAAACACAGCCTTGACCTGCCAGAGCAGCTGCTTCTCCAACCGGGGAATGGAATCCAACCCCACCTGACCCCGCCAGCATCCTCCAGCCCAGCCCTCCAGGACTGATTGTCCTCTCCTCTGTGTCCCCAAAGAACTTTGTTTCTGCAGCTATTAAAACACTCACTGTCAGTTTAAAATACATCTCTACACCGCCCAGGGCAACATTCTTAATATTTTGTTTGTTAGAGACTTTACGTGATCTCAAACTATTCACTAAAGTGGCCCTGGGGTTTACATGGCTTCCTATCTATGAAAGTAGAGTTGAAAATACACCTTGGTGGTTTGGAATCTCATTGGATTCTTCTCTTCAGATAGAAAGACAGTCAAGCTTATCCAAAACCTTCAGTATGGAGACTGCCCTTGAATCCTGCTTTCACCCATTCTGCTGTCAGCCAGTCATTCAACAAACATCTACTGAACTCCCACTTTTGTTCCAGGCACTATGGCAGGCATGTGGCCTATTTAGATGAGGACATGCGCTGTTCCTTGGAGGCTAACATGATATGACCATCTGGATTTTGCTGACACATTGAACCTCTCTTTCTAGAGTATAAGAAGTGACTTAGAGGATTCCTTTCTAAGCGTAATTTCCTGGAGTTTGGGAACCATCTCTTTATTTTTAAATCTACTGTATCAATTCATTCACCAAAAACCTGTGTAAGACAATGTGCCTAGAGTAGTGGAGGGTGGGGGATATAAAGAAGAAAATGTAAATTCTCTGCCTTCTGGAGACCTAAATCTAAACAACAGAGGTCACATGTAGACAGAAAATATGCCCTGTTATTTCATTTGTGATTGCATGTGGCAGCCCCTCATTGGTTCATTTGCTCATAGGTGTTTTTAGTGTGTACTGTGCACTTAGTTGGTGATAAGCCCTGTAGGAGGCCTAAGTGGTGGCCCTGCCCTTCAGGCATGCGGGGTCTCCTGGGAGACAGAAAGAGGGTTCAGAGTCGAAAAGAACATCCAGCCAACTGTGACTCCAGGCTGAAATCAGTGCCTTGAAAAATGCCCTGGGGGTAAGGAGGCCCAGTGCCAGCCAGTGAGCCTGTTGGCTGCTGTACAGGACAAAGATTCTGAACCAGTTCAACTGCAAAGGCCTTGGGGGAGGGAGGGAGGAAGACATACCAGACCAGGGGAAGGGCATAAGCAAAGGTACTGAAATGTTGGGAGTTTCTCGTTAGAAACCGAGATGTGCAGTGCCGGGAGAACTTGTTCCCGATGATGCCCACTCAGGGTGGGACCAGGAACAGCCTGCCGGGAGGTGGTGTCCAGTGCCGCTCTGTGCCCTCAGGGGAGCTCTGCTTTCTCACCTCTTCCCCTTCTTTCTCTCACCCAGATTCTGGCCCATTCACAGATAGCATGATGACCTTCACAATCTGCCTGAAGTCCTGCCTTCCCTCCGCTGTAAGGACTTTGATTCTACAGAAGAAATCAAGCATCAGAAACAGGTCCAGCATGGCTGGCGGTGAGTGGTGCCAGGTGTTTAAAAACATGAAAAAATAAATCCCTGGAAAGGCCAAGTGTGTAGGGCCCAGGAATTCCTGAGAATTAGAGCTTCTGCATGGGAGATAGGAAGTAAGCGATAGGTTACTTAGCTCTGGTCACTGCATAATTCCCCAGAAGGACTGGTTACTCGGTCCGGAGCCAGGTGTGAAGCCCCTCATTTGGGTCTAGCACCACCCACTTCTGCTCAGTTCCCAGAGCTCTGCAGGGGGGACAGCGATGGACTTGGGTGATGAAAGGGGTTGTCCCCACTGGGATAAGTGCCCCCAGATTATGCTGCATTTTCATCTGGTTTTGATTCAGATCAAATCTCTCTACATTGGCCTGGTCTTCTCCAGGTGGCACCCATCTCCTCACTGTCCCCCAGAGTGGTACCCAAGGTTCTAAAAGGTTCTACAAAAGAAAATATACCCAAATTGTCACTGACCTGAGTCCCAGCAAAATCTCGCAAGCAGAAAGGCTTTTCTGGTCACAGTAGAATCGCCAAAGGGAAACCTGCAGATGGTTTACAGTAACAAAGGACAATGCTCATTGTCTAGGGACATGCCTGGCCTCTGTTGCTATTTGTGGGCTAACAGTTATTTATTGTTGCATAACAAAGCACCCCCAAACTTAGTGGCTTAAACTGTAATTCTCATAATTCTGCAGTGTGGCTGGGTTTAGCAGGGTGGTTCTTCTGCTCCATGTGGTGTCTGCTCCAGCTAGCTCATCCAAGAGGCTTCTTCCTTGCATGGCTGGAGAGTCCTCTGGGGTTGCTGGAACATTCCTCTCTGGCTTGGCCTAACCTTCCTCTCTCGCTATGAAGCCTCTCCAACAGTGGTGGCCAAACTTCTTTACAGAGTAGCTCAGGACTCCCAGGCAGCATTCCCAGAAATGAGCCCTAATGCACAAGCACATGTCAAGTGCCTGCTTGCATCACATTTCCTGGTGTCCCATCAGCAAAGCAGGCACGCAGCCAAGGCCAGAGTCAACGGGAAAGGGGCTCCTTGAGAGTGTGAACCCTGGGAAGCATGCTCTGTAGAAAGCCACCAAGGTGATGGCCTGCCACAACCCTTCATACCCACGATAACCTCAGCTTAACCTGGGATCGGCCACTGCTTCCTAGAACCTCAGGGAGCCAAGGGAGCAGAATGGTGTCGAAGCCTGGTGTGAGTCCCAGGGTGGCTCCTTCCCGGGAGTGGGTGAATGGGGTGACCTCTCTAAGCCTCCTCTGTTAACTGACGGTACCAATAGAGCCTTCCCTCCATTGCTGTGGGCAGAGCAACAGAGCTGGTGTAGGTAAGGTGCTTAAACCAAGTCAGCCACTACCACAGGATGCTCCTACAGAAAGGAGGTCCTTCTACAGAGCAGCTGGGGTAATGTGGTTTGGAACTGTGTCTTCCAGGACTTTAAATTACATGGCCATTAAGTAAAAAAAAAAATGCTTTTTGGTTCAAAGGACTCAGAAGACTCACTTCATTTCTCTCCACCAAGAAAAAGCCATCACAACCTTAGATGGAGCCCAAGAGTCTGAGGGGACAAATGCATCACCTCAGACCATAAAATACCCTCCCTTCTGCATCCTCCACTCCCCCAACCCTGCACCAAAAAGACACCATGCAGCCCTCGAGTCCGTGTCCCATTACTAATGGGAACAGTCCAGGGACTTCCATGACCAGCAGTGGAGATGATCAAAACAAAACCCAGTGCCCTCTGAAGTACATTTAATTAAAAAGGAAACAAAGAAGCTCTGTGCATGTAATACCTCCCTGATTTACGGTATTAAAAATCCAATTTGCTCTGCAACGGGCTTTGGAGGTCAGAAAGGGGTGGCCAGGGAATGCGAGGCCTCCGGCTGGCTGAATTCCCTTCAGCTTCACTCCAGATTATTTTTGGAAGCATTCCAGACTTGCTTGAGACACGGGGTTGTCTTCCTTGGGATTTCAGCAGCTGGGGGCGTCCAGTTCACCTTCACTTTGACAGTCTGGTGTAGCTTTGCTAGGCACTCAGGTGGTAGGTTTGAGATGGTGAGTTCCGGCACTTGGAGCTGGTCCTGGACTTTTCCCTGGAGACAGTTGCGTCTGCGTTACTCCATCATGCCCAAGCAGGAGGGTGCCGGAGGCGTAGACCCATACGAGGACAGCCTGGTGCCTGAGGCTGGTGGTGGTGGTTGAGAGGCACTGAGGGGTCCACATCTCAGGCTTGAATCCTAGCTGTGCCGCAAGCCAGCTGTGTAATGCCGGGCAAGTCACCTCATCTCTCTGAGCCTTATTCTCCTCATATATAAAATGCAGGTGGTTACATAAATAAAGTTCTTAGCAGAGAGCCTGGCACACAGTGAGCACTTTGAAAATATTAGCTGACACTGTTATTGCAGAAAAGAACTGTCCATACGTTGATAGAGCAAATCTGACATTTAGGAGAATTGCCCCCACCCATGGTTATTTCTTCAAAGAACATAGTGATGTTTTCCTCTCGGATGGCCTTTTAAAGGAAATAGTCCTTCTTTTGGGAAACACGACTTTTCTTGTTTGTTTTTCCTCTAGTTACAGAATGGTACCTATTTATTGCATAAATTTTAGAACATTGAGAAGAGCACAGAAAGAAAATTAAAATCACCTAGAGAGATAACCATGGTTAACATGTAGATATATTTTCTTCTAGTTCCTTGTCTCACTGATTTTATAAATAAGAGAATATGCTAAACATACTATTTTGTTACCTAGCGTATTGTTCCTTTAACCATATGGCTTAACCAAACATTTTTAATATCATTATATATTTCTTCCTCACCATAATTTTAAATGTTTATTCAAGATTCTGTTGAATGAATGTAACTCCAACCCCTACTTCCTGAACTCCTGGGTGTTAGGGAATTTACACCCAGGAATGAATTCAGGGGTTCTCTTTGAGGTGGGTGTGATTACTGCCATATAATACATGGGAAAGCCAGGCCCGGGGTCACACCACTGGTCAGGGGCAGAACTGGGAGTCAAACACAGGTTTATTTACCTCCAAAGCCAATGGACTTCCCATCCCAGAGGAAGGCTGGTTACCCCCAGAGGAGGTCGTGGCATGTCTGCAGGGGTCCGCCTCTATGGCTCTGTTTCTCTAGAGAGAGTCAAGAATTCTGGGAAGCTGCTCAGTCCAGAATCTGCCTGGACAAAAGAAGTGAGCAGTCGCTTTCCCAAAAAGGACACCCAAATGGCCAATACAATGTGTAAAAAGGCACTCAACCACATTGGTCATCAAGGTGATGCAAATTAACACCACAGCGCAATGCCACAGCACGCCTGTCAGAATAGCCAGAATGAAAAAGACGGGCAACAGCAAGTACTGAAGAGACATGGAGGAGCCAGGAACACACACTGGTGGGAGGGGGCATCAGTATAGCCACACTGGGAACTGCTCACCAGTGTCTGCTAAAGCTGGACCTGTATACACCCTATTCCCCGTGTGCATGCAAAGAGCAGTGCCCGTGTGTGTGCCCCAAGATGCAGGTGTTAAAAGGCTCATGGCAGCACCATTTGCAATAAACCCAAACTGGAAGTTACTCAAATGCCCATCAGCAGTTGTCTGGGGTAAGCACACTGTGAGTTTACCACAGCGGTGGGAGTGACCAACTATTGCTAAACACAGTAACATAAGTGGATCTCCCAAATATATTGTTGGTGAAGAAACTAGACTCAAAAGACACATACTGTGTGATTCTAGTATGTAATCTGTAGTGTGAGAAGTCAGGGCAGTGGTTCCTCTGGGGCAGGGTGATGGCTGGAAGTGGGGCGTAGTTTCTGGAATGCTGATCATGTTCCGTCGTGACCAGGATGCTGGCTGTGTGGGTAGGCTCATTTCCTGAAAACTCATCAAGCTATACACTTATATGCTTTTTTTCTGTGTTACACTATAATAAAATGTTAAGTTTTTTAAAAGACTCTTACCAAGAAGCAACTGACTGTATCTGTCCCTTCTGTCACCAAACCCAGGGCTCCGGCCAGCCAGCGTGGTCGTCCTACCCAGGTCCCTAACTCTGGCCTTTGAAAGGTTCTGCCAGGCCAACAGTGGCCCTCTGCCTCTGCTAGGCCGAAGCAAGCCAGGCAAGTGGACACTGCCTACCCTGGGTGCAGTCCCAGACACCAGGTAAAGCGCTGGGGGTACCCGGGTTAAAGCTTGGAAGTGGCCAGATGTGGATGCTGGGTGTCTCTGCCACCAGAGACCTCTTTGTCCAGCCTCAGACACCCCACAGTGCCCAGCTCAGAGCCTCACTCCTAACTCTTGCTCAAGAACGAGCTGCCCTTCCCCTTGTTCCCACTCTCACCCCTGTCCCTGTCCCCTGCCTGGGAAAAATCACTGGGATCACCAAGAGAGTCCAGCCCAGGAGAAATCCTGCTGGCACTGCCATCTGTCCACTTCACCACTCAAGCCAGAAACCTGTCTGCACAGGATGAAGAAGAAAATGAAAACAGTTGCATTACCAATACCCATAGATAGACATTGTTAACACTGTGGTGTATGTTCTCCCGGACTTTTAACGTGGTGAATAAATGTCCCTACCGGTCCTGCTTCTATAACTCCTGTGAGCAGGCTTCTCCTGCCGTCCCAGCTCACCCTCAACCCTTCTCTCGCCTAGACTCTTAGGACATCTTAACTGATCTCCCGCCAACTACCCCTTCTCCTTTCATCCACTCTCATCTCCTACCCGTGGCTTGATACCAAGACCTGTGGTGACCTGGCCTGGCTCAGTGTCTCCCCCCACCCCTGGCACTCCAGTCATCCCCAGCCCTCTCCCCAGAGATAAAGCTCCCCAGGAACATTCTGTTGTCATCATTCTGTGGACCCAGGTGTGGGAGAATCCTTCAGAGACCCCACCTGGGCCTGAGATCAGCTCCTTACAGTTTCCCCCAGCACCTCCCGTGCTGCCCCCTAGAGCAGATCACCCAGTGGGCCGCAGTGCCTGAGACCTCCGTGCCATTCACACGCTGCTCCCTCTGCCTGGGACATATTTTCCTCCTTGTCCAACTGGTGAACTCCTATTCATCCTTCAGGACACAGCTCCAGCACCTCCCACTTAGGAAATGGATCTCCCCCTTCTCTGTGTCACTCCTTTTCCTAACTATTAACACACTGTTCTGTTAGGCAAGGGTCTGTTTTCAGCGCAGCCGGATTGCATGCTTCTTACGGGCTGGGCTGGTATCCTGTTCATCTCCAGAGCCACATCACCTGGCCTGGCGCAGCAGAATGATCTGGAAGTGAATGGAGAAGAGGCTTGTAACCAAAATCTTTCAGTCCTACAGCAGTTTCTCTAAGAGGAAGGCCTTATCTGTTGCTGGCACTGGAAACTTCCTTGATACACGTGTCCTCTGCCCCTTTGGTCTGCTTGCCCCGTCTCAGTGGCAGAGAAGGAATCATTGTTTTTTTCTTGCTGTTTTGGCTGGTCTCAGGCCAAGCTTATAGGAAAGATACTGGGGTGGGTCCAGGGAGTACATTATATACATGCTGGTTTAATAGTTCCAATCTGGTAAGATCAGCTACATTCCCTCCAATGCCTGGAATTTCAGCTCCAGGCATCCTCTCTTCCAGCCTATTTTTAAAAAGGCATGTTTAGGGACTGTACTGAATCTGGGGGCCTGAGAACTTTCCCTTGTGTCCCCAGGACAGGCTGTCCCCAGTTCCTGAAATATGAGTTCGGTGTCTGCACGGGCAGCCTGGCCTCACTGGAAGAGTACTCGGAGCAGCTGAAGGACATGGTGGCCTTCCTCCTGGGCTGCAGCTCCTCGCTGGAAGGGGCCTTGGAGCAGGTGGGGCTCCCCAGAGGAGACCCAGCAGGCCATGGCCACGCAGGTGCATACAAGGTAGGGACACCATCCACAGGGCAGAGTGGCTTGGCAATGTGGACCATCTTGTGTTTTCTTTTGGAGGGGAGAATATTGGCACAGGAGGCAGGAGACCTAAGTTCTCACCCCAACTCAACCATTTGTTAGCTGTGCAACCCAAGACAAGTGGTCAGCCTCTCTGAGCTTGTTTCCTTATCTGGACAATGGGAATGGGACCGCCAGCTTCTCCCCTGCCCGCCTCTGGGATTGTTGTAAACCAAGCTGCTTCTGATTAGAAACAAGGCTGCCTACAGAATGTGCTGCTTTTCACGTGTGAAATACGTGCCTAAGCAGTTTTCTGGAAGGTGAGGAAGGGTGGGGGCAGAACTGTGGCCTTGAGAGCGAGTCAAGCCCTTTAGAGACAGCTTGTTGAGGCATGTAAACCAAACCTGTTTGGAATTCGTCTGGCTCCTTTAACTTAGGGCAGCTCAGTGAGGTTTTTGAAAATCCTCCCTGGCTCCAACTTCCTGGCATCAGGGAATATGTGCCTGGCTGGGTGAAGGCCCGGGCATTCGTGACAGAGCCTCAGCCAGGCTGTTGGCCGCTGAGTTATGTCTCTGTCAGAAAAGCTGGGTCATGTTCTCGGTTGGAGGTGGCCGCTGGTGGCCACAGATGCAGTGTGCTCACCTCTCCTGGGACATGCCTGCTGCCTCCCTGCTGGGTCCTGAGGTTTAATTCCAGCTGCTACTTGTCAGGGGAGAGAACTAGGTTCCCTCATTCCACGGACCCCTTCCAGGACATCTGTGTCAGGCCCTGGAAGTCACTCTGCTGGGTGGATGGTCAGCCAGCGCCCACAGCCCACTCCAGGTTTCTTTACAGAAGATGCCAAGTGGAGATTTTGTCTTGGATACATCTATTAAATCTCGCTTGGTCTGGGCTCCTGCCAGACAGGCCTGAGCTGCCTCTGACTAGAAACAAGGCTGCCTACAGCATGTGCTGCTTTTCACGGGTGAAATACGTGCCTGAGCCGTTTTCTGGAAGGTGGGGAAGGGTGGGGGCAGAACTGTGGCTGCTGGCCAGGCCCAGGGCAGGGTCTGAGCCTGGAACACACCACCATTCATGCACAGCCTATCATCGGTGTGGAAGCGAGGCCCAGAGAGGGAAAAGGGCTTGTTCAAGCCCCAAAGCCGGGCTGGCAGCCAGCACTCCTGGCTCCCATCAATAAAATGTCAGTAGAAGAGATGTCATGATGCAATGACACTTTGCACAGAGATGCTCAAACTGCCCATAATATGAGCTCAGAAGAGCCTTGGTTTCTCCACAACACCTCACTGCCCCCCGTGGTCACCCAGCTGCTTGCAGTTTAATAGGGACACCCCTGCCTGTCAGCTCACGAGAAAGGGCCAGTGGCCATCCCAGGGCCGTCAGGTCCTCAGGGGCTGAAGACCCCGAGAAGGAGGCATCACAGCCTTGGGGGGCACTGCCTCTCCCCTCTGGGAGTCCCTGGCACGTGCTCCTTCCAAGTGCTGTGATTTAGTCCCCAAACTGGCAGGCACGCCAAGGTTGGTTCTGCTACAGCCAGGGTGCCCCAGGGAGGAAAACTTTTCCCTCCTTCCCTTCTACTTTCTTTGGCTGGTCTAATAATTAAACCGACATGTCAGACAGATTAACAAGAGAAAAATATGTAATATCATATGTACAGGAGAACATTCCTATAGAAATATGAGACTGCTTTTATACTTTTTGGACAAAGAAAAAACAGATTTGTGAAGAATTGACAAGACAAGGGCGTGTGGGCTCCGGGTGGTGAATGAGCCAAGTGACAAGGCTGATTTATACGGCTTCCTCAGCCTTGAGCTCCCTGTCTCTGCTGATAAGGACGCCTTCTGCTCTCCTGGTACAGGGAGACGACCTCTCACAGGGGAGATTTCTTTCCTGCTTTCAGGGGGACAGAGGAGGTCAGAGTGTCCTTCCTGCACTGGCGCTTCTCAAGTAACTTTAATGCAAGATAATCCATATGCCAAAGTGGTATATTTTTGGGGAGCCATATTCTGCTCCCCGCTTAGTGTTAACAGCAAGCCCTTCAGGCAGCTGCCAAGACTGTCCCAGTGGATTATCATCCTGCCCATGTCCTAAATCTTTCATAAGCCCCACTGCAGGGACTAGAAACCAGTCAGGGGAAAAAAATACCACCACCACTGAAAGTCACTCGGGTCATCCGGGCAACTTCCCTTAAGACAGGAGGAGTGCCTCAGCAGGGGAGAGGGGTCTGGGCACAGGCCTCTTTCCCTGTGCGGCAGAGCAGACCCCAGTGCTTCCTGCGAGGTCCCTGCTGCCCTGGGTCCCTTGGCCTCCGATTCTGCCAGAGATCTTCACCTGAGGTCCATGGGCCTCTTGAGGTCAGTGGAGACAATTCAGAGGGTACATGGAATTGGGTGGGAAAAAACTACATTTTTATTTTCATAGCCTCCAACTATAATTGAGCGTTTCCTTCAATTATGAATGCAGGCAACAAAGTGCAGTCATATCAGCAGACCCTGTGACTTTGTGGCTGCCCAAGGAAATCACAGGTATTTTCATGCCACATCCCAGTCCTTCCTGACATCTCAGAAATAGGATATCCTAATGTTGATCACTGCTTCAGAATTATACTGGTAGACCTGCCATCTTGTTCCTTAAACTGTTCATGAAGAAGCGTACACATGTCTGTATCACACTGTTTCATAATTCAATACCTGCATTTGTAAGATAACTGGTTTCCTTGGTAATCTGATGCATTGCTCTGCGTGGGGGTCCATAACTGCTCCAGGCTACCAATGGGGTGCCCAGCATATACAAAATTAAGAGTCTCTGTTCCAGACCAATTACCAGCAAACTTTCTCATTTCTATGCCGCATAAAAGCAGAAGTTATATTTTTATAATAGCTACTTGGCCCGCCTTCTTCATTCAGCTGCCTTGAACTCTTGTTCCTCGGGGCTTCAATCTGCGCTCATTCTATTTTTTAACCTGCTTTACTTGATTTCTCGTCAGACGACAGTGCCATGCGCCACCGTGGCTGGCTTTTGCTGCCCTCTGGTGGTCACAATGAGGCCCATTCCCAAGGACAAGCTGAAAGAGCTGGTGCAGGCCTGTTGCTCCATGGGGGCGGAGGGACAGCCCATTCATATCGGGGACCCAGGTGAGTGTCCACTCTCATTCATGATTCTGACAGCTGCCCTTGGAGTCCAGCACAAAGAACACAGGAACTTGCTTTGCTCCTGAGCTTCCCTGGCTTGTCCTCATCTTTCCCAGGGGTCCCAGTGGTCCTGGACTAGACTCAGAGCCCTGCACAGTGTTAGGGCTGGGTTTATAGATGTCCTTCAGGTTTAGAATAGTCAGCCTCACCAGTGGCTCCTGTGAACTTCAAGTGGACCTGGGGTGGTAGAAGCAGGTGGTGGGGGGAGGCAGCAGAGATGTTTGTCCAGAGATTTGAGATGAGTGCAGCCTCTAAGCTATGCTGTCACTCAGTGGCATATTTGGGCAGTGGAAGGCTTCATTCCAAATGCTAACGTGGACTGAAATCCACTGATCCCCAGTGTATTAAATCAGCCTGAGAATGAGTGAGCAGATCTCAGCGTGGCAGCTGCGAGGCCCCTTAGAGGCTGCCAGGGGGCGGGATGAGAGCTTGGGACTGGGCCTTGGGTGAGAGGCAGAGTTCGGTGTAACTGAACTCGCTCGGCTGTATAACAAACAAGATCAGACAACACCTGGCATTCTGTAAAGATGCAATCTGCACTTGCCGCTTTCCTTCTAGAAGGATGATCCTAGGACCACCCAAAGCAAAGTCTGCTGAATTGTTCTGTCATTAGTGGGGAGGGGCTGGGCCTGACACATCATCTGTGCTGAGCGCTCTGCTGCCTGGCCAGAGAGAGACAGGGACGCTGTCAGTGGTCAAGCAGCAGAGTTTAGGTCTGTGTTATGTGACTCCGTCTGTACCAAGATGGAACCTCACAGATGCTGGCTGTTAGCAATCTGTATGATCTTTACAATGAGGGTGTTGGGCTAAATGCACCCAGACTCCTCTAGAAATCACACCAAGGCTTTGAGATTCTGTGTTCTGAACTGTACCCCTCACAATGGACTAGCAGTTAGTAAGCATCCTGCACTGACAAGTCCTGGCTCCTTTTCTCCTCCACCTCCTGCTCTGATACCCCGTACAGCAGTCCCATGCCTGGGGCTCCTCTTGGGGACAGAAGCATAAACTACTCACGTGTGCAGCTTGGATGGTGCCTGCCAGTGCAGGATCTGATGGAAGCCACTTTCTTTCTTCATTTGCAGAACTGTTAGGAATCAAAGATCTTGCCAAGCCTGACTACGGGGACCCTTTGGTGTGTCAGCCAGGGGATGTCCCCATGTTCTGGCCTTCTCAGATGACCAGTCTCGAAGCTGTCAGCAGTTGCAGTACGTCTGGGCTTAAGGGGGGCAATTACCCTAACCTAGGATGCAAATTGGTGGGCCTCTAGTTCTTGAAAGCATAGTCTTACAGTGTAATGATTTAAGAAATAAAATCATAAAACAAAATTCAAAACATAGTCCTGCAGTCTGCAGCGAATGCCTCTCCGACTTCATTCTTTTGATCCCAGGCCTGGGTCTCACCGTACCACCTGTCTCAAAGCTCAAACACATTTTGATGAAATATATTTCTATTGGCAGAAGGCTCACAGCCCATTCTAACAGAAAGACCAATATTTAGCTTGACCTTTTGAGATATTTGGAGGTTGGTGGGTTTTGAAAGGTGAAGGCAATCAAACACGACCAAACAAACCGTTTCACAGTATCTGCAAGGGATTTGAAAGCAATACGTCAGTTCATTTTATCACAGGCCTAGGGTGATACTACAAGACAGAGACACACGAGGGCACCCCTACCAGCTCACAGTAAATTAGGGAAGTGAAACCTTAAAAATAACAAGGAATGCAGCCCATTGTTATAGACGCTGGAAAATTTTAGCCAGGTCAGCCACATTTGCACTACAAATCATAGAATTTAGTGTTACTTTATTTTGAAAGCATTCATGAAAATTTAACTATCAGTATGGCTTCATGATAGGGGAAGATGATCTCTAATATGGCGAGGGACATTCATGCCAAGATCCTTGGGATTCTATTCACTTGTTTTTTTACCATAAATGAGTTGGGCAGCTGCTATGTGTCAGGTATGGGCCCAGATCTTGGGAATGAAATGTTGCATGAGACAAGGTGTGGTTCTCAGGGCTTGTGGTCATTTCCGAGTGTGTGTGTGGCTCATTTGTGTACACACATCCAGCACAGTGTCTCACCCCCTTCCTGCCACTGGTCACAGAGGATGCCCTGCAGCAGGGGCCTCGCCACCACGACACTTCAGCACTCTGGCTCTAGCTTGCAATTGCATATTTGATTGTAAATGAGACCAGATGACATCACTGGTCAGGGACAACCTTTAATCTTTCTCATTTATAAAAATCACTCAAACTTCAATACTTAAACTTCTATTAGCAGTAGATTAGATGCTACATACCTCACAACTGACAGGACAAAACCCCGCTTCACACTCCGAGCTGACTGTTCTCATGTATACCTGGCATTGGAGTGGCTGATATTGGGTGCTGTCCAAAACACAGAAAAATGATTGTGTTCATCAAAATTCTTAGTTATTCACCATCTAAAGATTTAGAATGCTTTATGCAACTATCAGTAGTTCTCCTTCTGAAGTATTGGCTGACTTGGCTTTCTATTAGATCTGAAGAATGTAACTGCTTTCTGTGAAATCCAAGACACTGTTATTTACTCAGTTCACACCTGCATTTATTTAGCCCCTTTTATATGCAAAGCACTATGGGGGACTCTGAAATGCATAAGCAATGGTCCCTCTTCTCTGGGAGCACACAGCAAAGTGGGTTAGAGTACTTGAGGATAATATTGATGAGGGCAGAAGGTGTAATATTGTAGAGTAAGTATTAAACACCTAATGGGCCAGGCACAAGGACACAGAATGTGTAAGATACAGTGTCTGGTTCAGTAACACAAACCATCATTTATCAAGGGCTTACTCTGGACCAGGCACTTTGCTAAACACTTTTATGTACCTTTTCCAGCTGAGTTCTGATGACAATCATAAGAGGCATTGTCATTATTTTATAGTTGAGGAAACAGGTTTAGAAAGGATAGAGTTGCATATTTTGAAACTCAAGTGTGTTTGCCATGTTCTTAACAGCCATGCCAGAGGGCTTCACGTTTCCCAGAGTCTAGTAAGAGAGTTTTTTAAAGAACAAAATAAGCATAAACCAAAGCAAAATATAAGTACTATGAGAATAATAGAAGCTATGCTCAAGGGCAACTCTAACTATACTGCAAAGTAAAGCAAGATGGCCCATGCATTTTAAGAGTTCAGTAAGTACTTTCTGATATCCCTGGGATTAAACTGATGGAAATTCCTAGAGCTCTATTTGTAGCTGTACCCCACTTCTCTTCCCATACAAATGGTAGGCACCTGTTCAAGTGGCACTTGATTTAGCCATAAGTCAACTTGTTCTGACCTGGTGCCACCAAGCAGTAGAGGGAGTGCTGTTGGCAACATCTTGTCCCTCAGCCATGGGCTAGTGAGAATGGACTGGGTTTGACTGAGGGGGCTCAGTTGTCCTTTGTGTGTTTTAGGGACCCCACTGGCTTTTACCAGTGCGCCAGGTTGCATGGTTCTGACCAGCCTGAAGAATACAGAGGGTCCAGCCAGCTGTCTCACTCCTGAAGGAATTCCAGAGGTCCACTGCATTTCCCAAGATCCTTTGCACTACAGCATTGCATCAGCACCAGCCATTCAGAAGATCAGAGAACTTGAGGCTCTAATTGCCTTAGACCCAGGTAAGAAACAAAGCATTCACACCTTAATGGCCTGGAGAAATCCATCGCTGGTATAATGTTCAATATTATGCAAACTGCATCTATAGTATGATTGTTTTAAATGCTTATACCATATATGAATGCCCCAAATAAATAAATGCACCAAAATATGGATGGTCATGATCTCTTGGTAGTGCAATTATGGGTGATTTTTGTTTTCTTCTTTATGTTCCCCCCTAAATTTTAAACACTAAACATGTGGGGGAGTAAGGGAAGCACGCTTGTTAGTTGGGCCCATTGCCGCCAGAGCTAAATTGGGGTTAAATGAGTAAGAACCAAAGGGAGAATGGTTCTTAGGTAGTCAACTGCCACCATTCAAACAAAGTCACCCGTGTCTTTAAGATGTCCCTAATCTTCCTCTTTTGTGCCATTGCCATTTTTTGTTCCTGGCAGCAGGGGTGTGGTCCTTCGGTGATCCTGGTGGGGCCAGACCCTGCAGGGACCATCTCACAACAGCCTGTAGCTGACATGTTTATTGTACGTTGTGTCTCAAAGGACAGCACTCCTGTGCTTTACAAGCTGCTGGCTTTCTAGACATAGGATAGGGCTGGTGGAATCCCTAGGGGTCTGCTGGTTCCCGTTAGGACAAGGTTAGCTGAAAGTTGGTTGAGGGCTTTTAATTTCCAGCTCCATCAAGCTTAATTTCTAATCCTTTGCTGCCAGCAGAGGGCGCCGCTGTGCGTGCTAAATTCAATCCATCTGCTGGTAAAGTCTCAGCGGGCTTTAAGGTGTAGACTTCACTGCTGTGCTCCCACCTCAGTTTCCTTATCAGCACAACAGGAATAGTAACAGTTATAAATAACAATTATACTCCCTCTTGGGGTTGTGATAGGCAATAAGCATAACAGCTACCAACTACTGAGTTTTACTCTCAGCCAGACATGTGCTAAAACACGTTTCATCTTGTTGAATTCTCCCAATGACTCTATGCGGCAGCTATTACTAACTTGCTTTAACAGATGAGGAAACTGAGGCACATAAGGTTAAGAAACTTGCCCAAGTCCACATACGTAGTAGACAGTCAGGGCAGAGCTTAAACTCACACCCAGTGACTCCAAGGCCCATGATCAATTAAGTGTTGGGTAAATTGGAATCTGAGTCTAAATGGTATGTCACAGTCTCACCTGGGCAGCTACGAAAGTGCTCTAGTCTCTCCAGGCTCACACCCCATTTCCTCTTCTGCACCTCCTCATGGGCTGTGATTCTAGAACTGGCTGGCCTTTGCACTTTGAATGTCTGGAGCAGGCATATGTGGCCTCCCGGCCAGCCCATCTGACACCTACTTCCCAAGCAGATGCCTGGAATGATGGTGGTGGGGCCCCATGGAGAGCTGAGGGGAGAGGCCACCCTGGGGAGGTCAGTCCTCTGGGCCAGACTTCCAGGACCCAGGCAGGGCTGATTATCAGTGCAGAGAGCAGCACCGGGCAGGGCCATAGAGCCGAAAGCCTGGTGCCCTTTTGTGTCGGCAAACACCATGCCAAGAGTATGACCGTGCAGACCACCCTTAAAAATGTCTGATCTCTCCCCTGAGCCTGGGAGCAAAGGTGCCCCCCAGTTACAGGAGTTCTGCAGTAACAAAACTTCCCTTGAAACCACAGGGCGTAGCTTTTTGCTCATTTATTCGTCTGGTAGGTTGTTTGTTCATTCACTCATTTATTCTGCATAGAATATGGTTTCTTTTACCAACAGACAGTAAAGTTTGGATCTGTGCTCCCCACAGATGCATGCACCTCTTAGGACATATACATATGCTCATAAGTAAGTATACATACAGTCTCTTACATAGGTGGATTTTTAAAAAATTTCTGCAATACTTTCTCCTTCACAAAGATTCTTACCCAGGCTGACAGCTCTCCCACTCAGCACAAGGGTCATGAGAGAAGATGAATTATTAATTGTGCCATTAGCTCAGATAAGAAGGTAACTGGGAAGTAAATTTACTGCACACATGGTTCACCCATTGCTTCATAAAAATGATCCGAAAAGTTGTCAACACCCACCTTCAGTCCTTGTACGGACTCTCAAGACTTGAAGCATGGGGCTTGGGGGAGAAGCAGATTTATGACTGTCTGAATGTGCCAATATTGTCTGTGAAGGAGCATCCTTAAAGACCCTCAAGAACAGCGGATGCTCTAATTCCTACTATATTAAATAAATAGCTATAAGATTCATGACCATGTACTGAGCATTACTCACTGTGCATAATAATAGAGCCACTCACTCAGTCATTTTTGAGAGGACATTGGCTTGCATTTGAGATGCCTGGAATTAGGAAGGAATACAAGGTGTGTAGTAATGGTGTTTTCCCTGGTAATAAAATCATCATAAATGCACAGCCTGCTTTAAAGTTGACAAAATTCTCTCTCCCCTCCTCCATCTTTTGGTGCTCACCAAGGGTTACCTCCCCATTTTTCTTTTAAGATGTTGTTATTCCTCTCCCCATTTATCAGCAGTAACTTGTGCCCACTGTAGAAGCATCAGAAAACATATGGAAGTAAGACACAATAGAAATTGCCAGAATCCCATCACAATTCACCATTATTAACAACTCATTTGGCCACACGACTCCAATGGGCCGCCCACTAGATTCTACATCTGGAACTGTTCCTCCATAACAAGCCCTGTGTCCTTCATGTTCTCCAGGCACCTCAAATGCAAGCTGACATCCTCTCCTGTCTCTTAGGCCCCCTCTCATTTCAGCCACAGCTGGGGTGGAAGTTCTGAGTCCCATCCTGCCTTCCCAGGGCACAGACAGGTTCTGAGGTCACCTGAGGGTGGACAAAGGACCAATGATATGTGATGAGCGCTGGGAAGCTGTGCTGCCCAGTAGGGACGAGTGCAGCAGCCGCTGGTGGACATCCTCGTGGATGCTGCTGGTGCCCATCCATGCCCTGAGCTCCCCGGCAGCTGTAGGTGGTTCCCCAGCATGACAGCTCCCCTTAGGCTCAGGTTGCTCTGCTCCTCCACCTGAGAGTGTTCTTGGACCCCCAGACCCTCCACCAGAGGCATCTGCACCCAGCGGGGCAGGGGCTGGTGCATACATGGCAGTGTCCCTGTCCTCTGGCGGACATTGCCGAGCTGTGTGCCACGCGGCTCCTCAGAGGGCCTCCAGCGGGACTAATGTCTCACTTCCTTGGCTGCTGACTTGTCTCTTGGACTCACTTCCCACTGAAGTCCCTGCATCTCTGTATTTGTCTTAGTCTCACGGGCTTCTTTTGGGGAATCCCCAACGAAGGCAGTACTATTTCCTTTCCCTTCCTTCTCCTTGGGTCCCTGTATTAGACTTTGCTAACCTGATATGACAAATAAACCCCAAGCTGCTTTGCTCAAATACAGCAGAAGTGTGTGCCTCTCTAGTGCAACAGCCCAGGGCAGGTCTTCCCAGGGGAGTGAGCTAGTTCAGCAGCAGGTGGGATCTCCTCGCCCAGCCACCCCGGGACCCAGGAGCTGTGCCATCACACGCCGTGACCCCCAGGGGGCGCTAGTTGTCAACATCCCAGCCCCTCCCGGGAGGCGCGTGGCCAGGCCGGGACGATGTGGTGCATGTATGCACCTCACCTCCACTCACGTTCCTTGGAGAGAAGCCACTGTTGTAGCCACACCTAAGTGAACAGGGAGGCTGGTGAGCCATTTACCCAGCTCTCCTGCTGGGGGCGGGATGGGGGGGAATGCCTTCTGGTGAGCAATCAGCAGTCTGCCATAGCCCTCACGTAAACTTCTGAAACAGACAACCAAATTATTGTTTGTGTAAGTAGAAACTCAGTTACATTTTTTTATTATTTTACTCTACCTTTTTGTAATTTCAGGCAGTCGGGGAATTGGGTACCTGCTCTGTGAAGATGACCTGCTGCGGGCCTCCCTGTCTCTGTCCCATGCCCGCTCAGTTCTTATCACCACTGGGTTTCCCACGCACTTCACCCGAGAGCCTCCGGAAGAGACAGATGGTCCCCCGGGGGCCATTGCTCTGGCTGCCTTCCTGCAGGCCTTAGGGAAGGGGGTCTCCGTGATGGTTGACCAGAGAGCCTTGGGTTTGTTCAAGAAGCTTGTCAAAGAGGCTGTTGAGCACGGTGAGCAGCAGATGGGGGCAGTCGGTTTCCCTAAATGGCCTTTGTGGGAGGAGGGTGGAGGGAATCAGTGTTTGCGGGACTGCCACAGGGCCCCCAGGCACAGTGCTGCGCACCTGACATGGGGCATTTTCCTTAAAGCCCAGACAATTCTTGGTTTTTCCTTAAAGCCCAGACAACTCAGCATTATCCCCCTCTTATAGATGAAGAGACTGAGGCTCCTAGAGGTGATTTCCCCCAGAGGCAATGGTGAGCTACAGTGGGAGCACAGGGCCACCAGGCTCCAGAGCCTTCCATCCCGCTGTGCACCTGCTGCCCTCCCTATGAGAGGCAGGGCGGCTTGCCGAGAACTCTCAGCAACCCAGGACAGCCCTGAGCCCCAGAGTTGGGGGTGGGATAGTTGAGAACGGAGTGAACGAGAGGCTCAGACACCAGTGTCCCACAGGCCCAAATGGTCAGGGTTGCCCCATGCTGCCCAGCTTCCCAGGTGCCCAGGTAGGCATTAGAGCTGCAAGTGTTACTGGTGTGGGGCCTCGAGGCTGCTGGCTGTGTACCAAGGTGGGTCTCAGGTGCAGCATGAGCTGCTGCCCCTCATGTCTCCTCTGCAGCTGCTGTTCAGCCATGAGCTGGGAGCCTGGCAACTGACTGCTTCCTACTGCCTGTCTCTCTGTGTTCCTCAAAATGCAGTCTTCAGAGAAGTAGCTTTCTTTAGGGCTTCAACCCCAGTAAGGGGTAACTTAAAGCACCCATTATTACATTGGAAGTGTCAGAAGGCTGTGTCTGAACACACAGAGTCCATTTCATGCAACAAATGTGTGTTGAGTACCTGCCATGTGCCAGGCACTATTTTAGGCTCTTGAGATCCATGGATGAACAACAAACACTGACAACCTCCTGCCCTCAAGGAGAGTGTGTTCTAGTGGAAGTCGGCAGACCTTAAACAACAGGTTAAATAAAATAAAAGGTTATAAACAGTGTAGTAGAAGGTGGGGAGGATGGGGGTGGGGGTGGGAGTGACGGGCCAGGTGGAGGGTGCTATTCTAAATGAGATGGTCAGGGAGGGCCTCCTGGGGGAGGTGCCCTTTGAGCCAAGACTTGAAGCTGATGAAGGAGAGAGTCCCAGGCTGTTAAGATGGCCAGGGCAGAGCCCATGAGGTGGCCGGGAGGCCCAGCCAGCTTAAGAAAGGGCAACCAGCCAGCCGACTGGCCTGGAGTGAATGAGGAGAACAGAGGCTGGATGGGGGGGGGCAGAGGTCACAGGGCCCAGACCAGGAAGGGCCTCAAGAGACACTATAAGCAGTTGGGTTTCTATTCTGGGTGGGATGGGGAGCCCTGGGTGGCCCCTGAGCAGAGAAGACTTATGTTCTGCCTTAGGATTTAAAAGATGACACAGGGAGCAGTAGGGACAGGGTGGAAGCAGCAGACCAGCCAGGTGTGGCCAGTGGGGGACGAGGCGGCCTGCAGCGTATGGGGCCCTGTAGCACATCTCTTTGGCCCCGTGTGGTTTCAGCTGCAGCTGGGCTGGGAGCTCTGAGTCACGTTGACCTGACCAGGCCCCACCGCAAGCCTATGCCCTGTGGGGGTTCTCCAAAATTATGCAAACTACTCAGCCTGGAAATATGGGGGCTATGCCTGCTAACTAGTGGTTGGGGGGCTCTTCTTGGAGACACACGGGTCCCTGTGGAACGGAGACCCCACTGCCTGGAGCAGTGGCCTTGAACATGCACGCACCCTCCTCCTGGCTTCTCCTCCTCCCCGTTCCCACCTTCCCTGCCCCCACCCCCCTGCCACCTGGGATCATCTCCCAGAGAAGTCACCCGACCCCAGTTTTGGCTCAGATACTGGTTTTGGGGGCCCCCAAATGGCACGGGTGGTGGTTGAGAGAGGTGACCACACCTGCCTGCATCGTGCAGGCAGAGCCACGGTTCCCAAGACGGGTGGGTGCGGGTGGAGGCAAAAGGCCTGTGGCGCTCTGAGCCTTTTGGCAGCATGACTGAGAGGGTGGAGCTGCCGTCACGGGGAGGACACTGCTGGTGGGGACGGGAAATGGCCAGCCACTGTGGAAATGGCACAGCAGCTCCTCCTAAACTAAAAGAGAAACCCCGGAAGATCCAGCGGTCCCACCTCTGCTGTTCACCCAGGAGAAGGGAAGGTAGGGTCTCCAGGAGGTATCCGTACACCATGTTCATAACATACAAGGCACAAGTGGAGGCACCCTGAGTGTTGTCAACGGATGAACGGATAAGCAATGTGACGCGTGCAAACGACGGACTACCAGCCTTAAAAAGGAAGGAAACCCTGACACAGGATTGCAGACATGCCGAGTGAAGTAAGCCGGTCACAAAGGAAAAAATGCTGCATGACTCCACTTACAAGAGATAACTAGAGACATTGAAGTCATAGGACCAGAAAGCAGAACAGTGGCTGCCAGGGGCCGGGGCCTCGGGGAATGGGGAGTTAATGTTTAATGGGCACAGTCAGTTTGGAAAGATGTGAAAGTTCTGGAGATGGATGGTAGGGATGATCAAGCAACAGCATTCACGGGCTAACAGCCGGAGCTGTACACTTAAGAATGGTTAAGATGGTAGGTATTTTATCACAATGACAATTCTTATAAATTCTTTTAAAGAGTGCAGGTTTGAGCCTGTTAAGTGGGAGAAGTCAAGTAGGCAGTGAGATCTATGAGCCAAGTTCAGGGGAGCAGGCTGGGCTGGGAAGATAAATGGGACAGCAGTTGGCGGATTGATGGCCTTCAAAGTCAGGACACTGGATGAGATCACCAAGGGGCTAAACGGAGACAGAGAAGAGGCCCCAGGATTGTGCCTTGGGGTGCTCTATGTTGAGAGGCAGAGGAGAAGATGGGGAGCCAGCCAGGAAGACCAAGAAGGAGCAGGGCCGAGGCAGGAGGCAACCCGGGGCAGCGTGTTGTCCTCACCGACTCTGCCAGCTGCTGCCAACAGGCTGACAGTCCTTTCCCTCTGACAGCTGGCATGGTGGATATCTTTAGCCGCCCACTTTCCCAGAAGCCCCCCTGCCCTCCCTGCCTGCCTGGCCGCCCGGCTCAGAGGCCTCCACTGGGCCCCAGCTGAGCACCGGGGCCCGCACACGCGGCGGCTTAGAGGGTGGGGTTTGCTGGGTGGGCTTTTGCAGAATCTTCGTTACATGTGAGTGAAGAAAGTTAAAATGATTTGGCCTTTTAATGAAAATTACTTCAGTTCATTTTAAAACCAAAGCCTAGGAAATGTCCGAAGCAGCAGCTCAGTCATCTCTCCCCTGTCCTGAGCATCAGTTGACCACACTGATGAACTGGTTCTTTGTAGCTCGGGGCCCATCTTGCCCTGCCTTCCTTTTCAGAGGCTCTTCCTCCCTGTGCCCAACTGCGGATACGTTATGTCCCCTGCCTGGTACCACTTCTTGCTAACAGCCTGTGTCCACCATCCAATTTCAAGGCAGTAAGAAATCACTAGCCTTTATGAAGCACCTACTGTGGGCCAGGCCTGCAGCTCAGAGCTCGGCACACATCACATCATTGCGCCCACAGCAGTCCTGGGATGGGTACTGCAAAATTACCCCATTTTGCAGGAGAGGAAGCTCATAGTGTCCCTGGCTTGCCCAGGGCCACACAGCTGGGAGTTCTTGCTTCCCATCCAGGTCATTTGGCTCTATTCAGCTTGGTCGCTGCTTCACCAGGCTGCTCCCCACGGCACAAAGGGGCACAGGGTCTTCCGGATTGATGTACCCGCACCCCCTCCCATTCCGTAGCTTGCATAATGTGCTCAGTGATCCCCCCCTGATGGACCACATGCCTTCTCCTTGTCTTTCCCCCTTTGACATGGGACAGGGCTGGGGAGGGATGCCCCAGGCAGCCACGTGGGGACACTTTAGGACCTCTCACAATGATTCTGGCTCCTCTGCCCTCAACGTGTGCCATCAACTGACTGGGGGTGGCTTTGGGTGACCACATGGTGAAGCTGGGGTGAGAAGCAGCTGTGCTAAAGCCATGTTTATAATACAAGCACGTGGTGTTAATGCAGACTGCATGTTTACTTGGGCTGGCTTTATGTGAGGGGTTGATGATGATTGTGGAGGTGGCCAGAGCTCCCCCAGGCTGATCCTTGGCACCCCTGCTGGGCCACAGAGCAGTGCAGGTGCTCCTGCAGAACCAGTGGGACCCTAAGTGTTGGGTCCAAGCCCCCCATCCTGGGCTGTTAGCTGTCTCTCACTCTGCATGGAGAAGACTGTCCTGGGCCAGTGAATGTGCAAGGATTCTACCCCAGACTGCAGGGAGGTAGATGGGTTAATGAACACCAAGTCAGCTTTACTTTGAGATTTGTGTGTGTTTTCCACATATTCTACAATAACATATATTATTGTATACATATGCATATATATCTATATATAACATGTCTACATAACACATATTATACTACTATTGATATATAATATATAGGGTTGTACAATAACATATGTTATTATTGTAATTAGAAAAGATGCTATTTTTAAGAGTCAAATGCATTTGGAAACCAGACTGATACCATTACCCAACTCAAGGCCCAGACTCTGGGACCTTTCCTCTATTGTTCCTGAACTTTCCTGAAGCTATGCAGGGAGGCAGGGGTGGGGAGGGATGTGAACAAGGGGTAGAACATGGAGTCATGACACTGACCTACATACTTGTCTTTGCCCAAGTTGTTTAGAATCTCTGGGCCTCAGTTTTCCTCCTCTGTAAAATGGGAATAATAATGCTTCTCACACACAATTGCTGTGAAAATTAAATGAGAGCATGCATGCCACGTGCTTAGCAGAAGGCTGGCTCGCTGTCACCATGGGCACCTAAATGTGTCCCCAGCACTCACAATGAAAGCAGGCCAAAACAGACCTCCTTCCACATTGTATTATGGGTACCTACATGCAGATTTGCTAGCCCACCATACTGGGGACACTAGCCCAATTCCATCCCTACACAAAGTCACTCCCCACCCTCCCCACCACTGCCAAACCCGGGGTTTACTCAGGACTAAAAGTAAGCTTAGGTATCTCTGTGTGAGGTGTTGGCTTACCTAACAAAGTATTCTACAGGGAGCTGCTATTCTGTAATGGTAAGGGTACTTTGCAAGGAAGCTTTTGAAAAGCCAACATCAATTCCAAAAATGCAGCAGTAGGGCTGATGTGTCCACCCTTTGCCTCTGTTTTCAAGGTGTCCTGAAGACACAAGTTCCATTATTAACTTTCCCAGGTGGACCGGCAGGAGCTGCTGAGGCATTTCTCTGCAAAGACGGGGACCCCCAGTCACCGAGGTATGTGTGTCCATCTGGCTTACATGGGTGGTGGGGGAAAAGCCCACACAGACCCCATTAACTTTAACAACAAAGCTTCTGCGCACCTCAGTCCTCCAGAGAGAACAGAGCTGTGGGCCCAGAGGTGCTGACGGGCCAGACTAACCAAGTCTGGGGGTTCGCAGAGGGGCTCTGGAACTGGCAGGTCCCTGAGAATGGCATGTGTTCCTGAAAGAGGGAGACTATAGAAAAGTCTGAAAACAGAAATTAGCAATTTCTCAGTCTAGGTCATGACCCATTAGAGAGCTAGATCATTTCATGGGGGGTAATGAGCACCTTGGGAAAATGAAGTAGAAATATCATTGTGTATCTTACATAGGATGGTAAAAACTCTGGTGAAACTGTGTTTGTATTTCTTACTGTGTGTTGTGATCACACATTCTGAAAAATACTTTATCACGTGTAGAAATATATTTCAGATCTTGTAGCTTCTAATACAGTGTTTCACAAATGTTTTGACAACAATCCGCAGTAACACATTTTGCATTGTAAACCAGTACACATACACACACAACTGAAATGGAAGTTTCAAAAGGCAGTCCGGACTCCCGCTATATGCGGTGTATTCTGGTTTTTTCTATTTCCATCTGTTGTGTTCTCTTCTACTTTTCAGAGGATGCTGGCCTGGACTAATTTGTTTCATGACCCACTGACCAGGGTCCACTTAGACTTTAAAAACCCTGCTTTAATCTGCCTAGAGGACCCAGCTATATGGTAGGTCATAGCAGATCTGGTGTTCATAATGAGGACCCTGAGTCACCAAGGAAAAGTTTATGGATCCAATATGCTATTTCAAGTTCCAAGAATGCGTATGGTGCACGTTAGAAATGTTTATATTCTCCAAACAGTTGGCATACAAACAGAGCTCTGGATCCTCAGGGAGATGCTGGAAAATTCTCTTCGGTGGGATCCCTGATGCCAGATAACATAGGTGTTGCAGTTTGCTGAGCGGAGGGAGGTGAGCCAGGTGGTTTGCGGGGAGAGAGGATGCTGCTCTCTTTGCAGGAGATGCATGGACTCTTCCCAGGAGTGAATTACTTCCTGCCATAGCTAAATGGGCCCTTCTGTCCTAAAAAATCAGTCCACCTTCAAGAGGCACATAACTGAGTTCTCCCAGAGGGGGAGGTCCAGAAACGGTGTTCTCCCTGTGGATCAGAAGGCATATTGATCCCAACTGGAGCTCTTGTCCTAAACAGCCATTGTCATCATTCCTGATGTGGCTCCAGAAGCAATGCAGGGCCCAGGCGCCTTCCTCCTGCTGATTCTGCTCTGCAGGGGCTCCCTTCTTCTGCCCTGGGTGCGCAGCCTGAGGTTTACATTCCCAGACTGACTCAGTGGCTGGCTCATCCTCACACGTGACGCCTCCGTATTCTGGCACAAGCATAGGACATGATAGGCATGTACATTGTCTTTTAAAAAATCTGAATAGAGAAAGCATTCAGAGTTAAGATTTTTTATTGTGGTAAAATATGCATAACATAAATGTTGCCATTGTAACCATGTTTAAGTGTGTAGTTCAAGGGCATTAAGTATATTCACATTGTTGTGTAATCACCACTGCCATCATCTCTAGAACTTTTTTATCTTTCCTAACTGGAAGACTGCACCCATGAAACAATGACTCTTTATTCCCCCACCCCCCAGCTCTTGGCAACCATTTCACTTTCTGTCTTTAGGATTTTGATGACTCTAGTACCTCATATAAGTGTTTGTCCCTTTGCGACTGGCTCATTTCACTTAGCAAAATGTTGTATGTGTCAGGACTTCCTACCTTTTTAGGCTGAATAGTAGTCCCTTATATGGACATACCACATTTTGCATATTGTCCATTGTTGATAGACAGTTGGGTTGCTTCCACCTTTTGCCTAGGGTGACTAATGCTGCTATGAAATGGATGTACAAATATCTCTTTAAGACCCAGCTTTCAGTTCTTTGGGGTACATACCCAGACTGGAATTGTTGTATCATATGGTAATTCTATTTTAAATTTTTTGAGGAACCGCCACACAGTTTTCCATAGCAGAGTTAAGACTTTAAAGAATTCCATCCTGGGGGAATTCGGAGAGATTTTTAAAAGTGCAATTTTCATATGCTTAAATTGGATGATCAGAACAATAGTCCTCCTAATAATGATAGCAACCACAGCCACTGAGCACTGAGTAGGTGTGCAGCTCCCTGCTAGGCACCCTCCCACATTCTCTCATTTAACCCTCCTGACACTGTATGAGACAACAGGTCCTGCTGTCAGGTCTTCTGACAGGTGCAGCAGAAGAGGGTCAGGTAGTTGAAGTGGCTGCCCCCAACCAGCAGCAGGAGAACCCAGAACTGGAGCCTACAATCTTACTGCCATGCTCTCTGTGCCCTGTCTCTCTATCTCTTTCTGTCTTGGGCTCGACTGGTTTGTCTTCTGTTTCAGTTCTTTTTTTGTCTGTTCTGTGTCCATAAACTGAACAAGATCTTAGAAGATGGCAGTGGTGGGCCAATCGCAGCCAACACTCAAATCTTGGGTGTTGGCACCCCACTAGGTGGGGCACCAGCAGTGTCCACTGTGGTGACCCTGACCATCTATCTGCCTTTCTGCATGCACAGCCTCTGACTCTAATAAACTGCTACCATTTCTGATGCACTCACTTGAAATGATCTGATAGGCAAGCCCCCAGCACAGGCCCTGCCACCTAGATGTTCAGGCAAGTTCTATAGGAATGAAAGGATCAAAGAAAGAATAAAGGAGGGAGCCAACGAGGTGACCACACTCTCCGTAAGGACTCTGTGCCCTCGCTTGCTTGCAGATTCGACCATCTGGTGGCGATAGAGCGTGCAGGAAGGGCCGCTGATGGCAACTACTACAACGCGAGGAAAGTGGACATCAAGCACTTGGTTGACCCCATTGATGATCTTTTCCTTGCAGCACGAAAGATTCCTGGAATCTCATCAACCGGTAAGCAAGGGACACTGAGAATTCAACAAGAATGTGTTAGCACTAAATGCCTTTTTATTGACTCTTAAAAACACGACAGGGAAGAGTTACATGGGGACATCATTTTCCACTCCAGAGATGGCCTTTGTTTGTCATGGTCAGTATAGACAACAAATACAGTCATTTAGAAACCCTACGTTCCCACAAGTAAGAAACGGAAATGACACTTAATCAGGCAATTCTATTTGCCCAAGTCTGAAATATCAAAGCTAAAAACTAACAGCAATATAATCAAGGTATGGCATATTATTTTGGTCATACAGGACAGATGTATCACGTATACTATGTATCATCTTATGAAGCATATCAGTTTCTAAATATATGTTAGATAGATGATTAGGGCAAAGTTTTGATTGCTAATAACAACATAATGTGCTCATTTGTGTTTGTACAGAATTGTATAGTTTTCAAAGAGGTGGTGAAACATCCCTCATATGGTTTAAGCCTCTTTACAACTCTGTGAGGTGGGTAAGGCAGGTAAGAGTGTTCAAAAATGAGGCCTAGGGAGGTTTCTTGAGGTTACCTAGCTAGTCAGTGTTGCTGATTGAATTAGGAATAGAGTGCACTCTTGGGACTCTACCCCAAATGAGATGCTTTTCATCGGAGTCATATTACCTCATGAATTCCTGAAAGGTTTGATGTAACTCCCGAGGAGAACCAGTGTTCCTCCCCTGGGGTAGGTATCAGACCTGGAGTAATTAAGGCCTGTTTGTCATTCTGTTTATTTATTCTCCCCAGTCAAACACGTCAGAGTGTTTCCCAGATTCATTAGTTGCCTTTGACTTTTGAGGTTTTGATGGGACAATGAAAGTCTTCCGGGCTGAGTAGAAAATTTCTGCAAATTTCCCTGGTGTTTTCCCAGAAGAGGCCCTGGGTGTGGTACAAACACAGTTGGCTCATACTTCCTGTCTCTCTGGGCTGGGCAGCCACAGAGGGTCTAAGGCCTGGGGGGAGGCATTCCCAGCACGGAGAAGGGATGGATCTCTGAGTCCAAAGGGGCAGTCAGGGTCCAAAGGAGCTGCTAGCCCACCACACTTCCCCCAGTGGATGTGAAGCAGGACAGGGACAGGGGACAAGCATCATGGTTAACTCTCCCTGCCTATGATGGAAAATGCTAAGATATAAACAGTATAGTAAGAACAGGAGGGACTCCATTTTAAGGCTAAGATTCCATTTAAAAAACCAGGGAATTAGGAAGTTAAGGTTCCTAATATATTCTTTGGTAATCAGCCATCAACCCACCCAGTCTTAAGGCAAGGCAAGCAGTCCTCACTGGTATGTTCCCAGAGCTTGAGGGAAACCACTATCTTGGAGAAGAACAGGATCAATAAATTCCTCGTGTTAAGTTTATCTTACAGAATTATCTAGAGGACTGACTGTAGATAGTGATACAATGTCTCTCACCAGACATTTGCCCTTTGTTCCATTCTTGAAAGCCTTAAAAGACAGAATCCTAAGCCCTTTGTGCCTCTGCTCTGAGGTTGTCCACACTCCCCTTTTTTCGAGCGTGTACTTTTTGCCTTAAATAAGGACTTTTACTGCTCAATTTGCTGTGTTTTGTCTCTGCACTCCTCCAGTGGTGAGCATCTTTGCTACTTTGCCATTTCATTCTATTTTGTAGACTTCAGCCCTAGTTTTTTCTCTCTCTGTTCTACTTCAGGCAAGTAGGGAGGGGCTACTGAGATCTCTGATGTGGACCTGCAAGTTCCTGTTGCCTGGGTGACCCGGACAGGACTGCAGCTGTACGATCACGCTCTTTAGTAGCCTGTCTGAAAATCCCTTTCTCTGCCTTTGGGAAGTTCTCAGAACACAATCTCACTCCATCCAGTGCTCTGTGGCTCCCCCAAATCCTGCGGTGGGAGGGGCTTAGTCCCCATGCCATGCAGATTCAAGTGGACACTGGATGCCAGGTGACCCTGGCTTTAGGAGTTGGCCAGGGACCTGCCCTATGCTGAGCAGGATTTCAATGAGCTTCCCTCTCCTCCCTCTATTCTCCCTTGTTCCCTGCTCCCTGTACAGCTGCTGCCATCCCCTCCTGCTCTCACTTTAATGAATTCCTTCCTTGTCTGACCTGCTTGATAATTCTTTCTCTTTCAGAGTCAAGAACTCTCTCCCCTCCAGGTTGAGGTTTTGCCTGGTATGCAGGGAAAGACCTCCCCAGATGCAGCTGCCTGGCAACAGGTGGACCCCTGATCTGTGCTGATCCCCCCAGTGGTGACCCCAAGATCCCAAAGGAAGTAACTGGAGCCCTCTGTTTGTGCCTTCAAACTGCCCTCTCTGCGGACCCCTGGACCCTTCTCTTGGTCTCAGGAAGCCAAGCCCCTCTAGGCTCCCTCAGCCCCATCAGGGATGCCCCCTGAATATTCCTTTCTCCCCTGTGCTCCAGCAACTCCCTTACTCCTCAGTTTCCATGGGCAGCTGCCTTGTCATGGATACTGCATTCAATTGAGAATTAAGACACCCCCCTCCCACCTGCCATGCAGGTACTGCCCCCCTCTCAGAGACTCTGCAAGTTCCGTCAAGAAAGCAAGGCCACAGACAGGACTGACCAGAGGAGGGAACACAGTGAAACTCATGAAGTGCTAAAGAGCAGAGACAAAATAGACAAAATATTGTGGGGAAAAAAATTCAACTGAGTAAATTTGAAATCTAATTGGCTTTATTAAGTGATTCAGGTATCAGACAGCATCCCATCTAGCAAGTAGAGAGATGCTTTGAGGAGTCGTACAAAATGGAAGGTTTTCATAGGAAGGAGGTGGAGCAAATAGTTATTAGCAAAAGTTAAAAAGGAGATTCAAGCAAGGTTACCTCCCCTTAGAGGGGAAACCGTGGGTGCTTTACCATGCAGATTTCTTCATCTTCTGGCAGGAGGGGATGGAGAGGGCCCACAGGACAGATTACCTTATTCGTGCTGTGCAGAAAATTCCTGATTGACTGTTAAAACGTCACATTCCTAGAATGGGTTAAAATTGTAATTAAGTCAGCTTGAAGGGAGCAAACGACTCCATTTAGGCTTGTTTCTTTGTTAACAATACCATTTGATATGCAAGGAGTTGTTCATTTCTGTTCCTTCAATGGGCTGTCATGGATCTAGAAAACTGTTCTGAGAAAAATCCTCAGGGTGTGGATCTAAGGCATTTGGTCATTCACGATTGCCTGATTCTTTTCCTTTTTTTTTTTTAAATAATTATTTTTTATTGAAGGGTAGTTGACACACAGTATTACATTAGTTTCAGGTGTACAACACTGTGATTGAACATTTATATACATGATAATTCTAGGTACCAGCTATCACCATACCGAGTTGTTACAATATTTTGACTATATTCCTTATGCTATACATTACATCCCGGTTACTTATTTATTTTACAATTGGAAGTGTGTACTTTTTTTTTTTTTTTTTGTGAGGACATCTCTCCTATTTATTGTTCAAATGGTTGTTAACAACAATAAAATTCTGTATAGGGGACTCAATGTTCAATGTATAATCATTAATCCACCCAAGCCTAATTTTCGTCAGTCTCCAATCTTCTGAAGCATAACGAACAAGTTCTTACATGGAGAACAAATTCTTACATAGTGAATAAGTTACATGGTGAACAGTACAAGGGATTGCCTGATTCTTTAGGTGAGAGTCTAAATGCTCGAGGTGGGTCAGCTCAGGTTCCTCTCTCCCCATCTCACAATGAATGCTCACCTCTGATGGAATCCTGCCCCATGTTCTATGCCTTTGTAGAAACAGACACGAAAACAGTTGTACTACTGTCCTGTAGGCGTGGGAAGCCTGGTCCTCTGTCCTTGAGGCCCTAGTTACCTTGAGGTCACAGCAACCAACTTCTAGAGGCAGATCCAGCTGACTTCTAGTCTACAGAATTCCCCAGAAGTGCCTGGACACAGGGCCAAAGGGTGTTCCTAGAGCACCACCTCAAAGGGTACAGGTTATAAGGCTTGTTATTTTTTTCATCTTGTTCCTACAAGGGTGGAAGTGTCTGTTAATTATTTTTAGCCAGCTATCCTGAACATCATTCATTTCACCACTGAATTAGTTAATTTTTAACATATATTTATTCTAGCATTTATTACGCTAATTAACAAACCCTCTGATGCCTATTATCAGCTTGGCCTTTAGACTGTAGTCTCCAAATGCTAATCAAATACTTCTGGGGTGTCTATTCCTGATTAGGCTACTCCGATATTAACCACGCACGCCTCTGGTATTGGTTAAAATTAACTGGCACACATACATTTCACATTCCTTAGACAGAAGCCTTTAAAGAAAACTACAGATTTGACTTTAACAATCTATACCAGTTCCCTTCTGCAATGGAATGAGTCTGGTCACACTAATGGGGCTCAGGGCCTTATGGTCCCTTGCTGAGCAGGAGTCACTTAACAGGAGAGGAAGTGCTGAGTGTCTCTAGACCCACATCTCTTGTGGCCTCGCACCATCAGCACAGAGCCTGCTCTGTCTGTGACTAAAGAACGTGCCCCAGTAGGGTCCCGGCCACACTCTGGTGAGTTCTTGACCTCACTCGTTTTTAACTAGAGAAGTTTCTAGGAGACCTGAAGGAGAAATACAATATATCCTAGTTGTCTGAAAATCTGCTCAGAGCAACCCTTTTCCCATCCCTGAGGAGAGAAGGCACATATGGGGGACTGCCCTGCCCCGCAGCCGTCCCTCGTTGTGCCCAGTCTTGGTTCCCCTTCCCTCCAGGGGTCGGTGATGGAGGCAATGAACTTGGGATGGGAAAAGTCAAGGAGGCTGTGAAGAGTCACATACGAAATGGGGATGTCATCGCCTGTGAAGTGGAGGCGGATTTTGCTGTCATTGCTGGTGAGTGCTTGGGCCGAGGAGAAGGAGGGACCTGGCTTGGAGCCAGAAGTTCCTCTCCTCCTCGAATAGTCTAGAGGGGACCAGGGCAATACGGGGACCTGGTTCTCAGCCTCTCGCCTCTCATTCAGTCATTCAACAGACATTTGCTGTGGGGCAGGCATTGTTCTGGGTACTGGAGTTAGGGTAGCAAGGGGCCTGCTCCACAGAACTCCTCTTTTCGTGTTGGGAGAAAACAAGCCCAAACAAATAAATACACCAGACCATGCTAAATAGTGATCTGAGCTACAGGTAGATGACGGGCAGGCATTTAGATCAGTGGTCAGGGAAGGCCTATTAGGAGGCTTCCCACCTCCCCTCTCCCTTACTGCTGCCCCCAGGCTGCCCCACCCCTCCCTGCAGCCGCCTCCTCGACAGGTTGGCCTTTCTTGTGTCCAGGTTCTTCCAGGCCCCACCCTTCCTCCCTTGACTGCGCCACAAGTTTCAGGAATGTTAACAGATACCTGAGAAAAGCAATCTCCCATTTCATCACCAATAGCCTGGAGATGAGCAGAAACCCCTGTGGGAACCAGTGCCAGGTAGGAAAACCTGAACTGTAACTGGTGCATTGCTAAAGGCTCAGTGTGGACAAGTCAAGAGTTAAAAACTCTAGGGGGACTCAGTCATAGGAAACCCCATGCTTTTGTGCATTTTACCTCTAGCAGTTCTATCAAGTTCACACAGTGGATATCAGAGAAAAATCCCTTTATGCTTTAGGTAGGTAGAGGGGAGAGGAACCATTTTGAAATATACCAGAGCATTCTATTCTCCTTAACAAGGCCTGCCTTCAGGAGAAACTATTTTTCCAGAACCTAACCTGCCTGCAGGGGTTTTATCAGAAACTATTTTATCAGAACCTACCTGGGAAAAGAGAAATACCCAACAGTAGATAGGCAATGTAAGCAGAGAAATGGAAATTCTAAGAAAGAATAAAAAAATGTTAGAGATCAAAAACACTGTAATAGAAATGAAGAATGCCTTTGGTTGGGTTCATTAGTAGACTAGAGACAAGCAAAGAATCTCTGACCTTGAATATATGATTCTAGAAACTTCCGAAGTTAAAAATCCAACAGAAAAAATACTAAAAGAAATAGAACAAAATATCCAAAAATTGCAGTGCAATAACAAAGGTGTAACATATATGTAATAGGAACACCGGAGGGAGAAGAGAGAAAGGAATAGAAGCAATATTTGAAGCAATAATGACTGAGATTTTCTCCCAGATTAATGTCAGACACTAAACCATAGATGCAGGAAGCTTAAAGAATCCTGAGCAGGATAAATGCCAAAAAACCACACCCAGACATACCATATTCAAACTTCAAAATATCAAAATAAAGAAAAAAATCTGGAAAGAAGCCAGAGCTTAAAAACACCTTACTAATAGATGAGAATTACATCCAACTTCTCCTCTGAAACCACACAAGCAAGACGACAGTAAAGTGAACTATTTGAAGTGTTAATACAGAAAAACCACTAACCTAGAATTCTGTACCCTGCAAAATTATCCTTCAAAAATGAAGAAGAAATCAAGAATTTCTCAGATAAGCAAAAATTAAGGGAATTTGTTGCCAGTAGACCTGCCTTGAAAGAAATTCTTCAGAGAGAAGGAAACTTATTTAGGTCAGAAATTACACAAAGAAAGGAAAAGCACTGGAGAATAAATAAACGAAGGTAAAGTAAAACCTTTTGATTTTCTTAGTCTTAACTGATCTAACAGGTAACAATTTGTTCAAAGTAATAATTGCAAAAATGTACTCAATTATATGTTCTTGTCAATGTATATCGCAAACTCTAGGGCAACCACTTATAAAAGTTTAAAAAAATGTATTATTGATATGCTAAGAAGTGAGAGAAAATAGAATCATATAAAATGCCCAGTTAAAACCATCAGAGGCAGAAAAAGCATGGAAAACAAAAATGGGAAAAAAGCACAGGGCAAGAAATAGAAAACAATAACAAATATGGTAGGTATTAATCCAACCGTATCAATCACCTTCAATGTCAATGGCTTAAATACCCTGATTAAAAGACAGATTGTCAGAGTAAGTCAAAAAAGCCAGACCCAACTATAGTTGTCTACAAGAAACCTATTTTAAATATAAAACCACATAGAAATTAACAGTAAAGGGGTGGAGAAAGATATACCATGTTAACACTAATCAGAAGACAGCAGGAGTAGCTATATTAATTTCAGACACAGTAGACTTCAGAACGTGGCCCTGACGGCAGGCTCTCCTGGATAACAAGGGAAGTTATCAGGAGGACTAAAGGGGGCATCACGTAACGATAAAGGGGCTAATACTCCAATAAGATGTAAAAATTCTTAATGTATATGCTCCCAACAACATCCACATCCAAAAAAAACCCCCAAAAATGAATCTAGACACAGACCTTACACCCTTCACAAAAATTAACTCAAAAAGGATCACAGACCTAAATGTCAAATGCAAAACTATAAAACTCTTAGAAGACAGCATAGGAGAAAACCTAGATCTTTGGTATGGTGGTACCTTTTTAGATACACCACCAAAGGTGTAATCCATGAAACTAAGAATTGGTAACTTGGACTTCTTAAAATTAAGAACCTTTGCTCTGAGAAATAATGTGTAAAGAGAATGCATTGGTGAATGGAAGAAAACATTTGCAAAAGGCATATTTGATAAAGAACTGCTTTCCAAAATACATAAAGAACCCTTAAAACTCAACAATAAGAAAAAGAACAGCCCAATTTAAAAATGGACAAAAGACCTGAATAGACACGTCATCAAAGAAGATAAAGAGATGGCCAGTAAGCAAAGGGCAAGACGTTCAGCATCCTGTGTGTCTGATCCCCACCCTGGATTAGCTCCACAGCTGCGACACACAGAAGAGAAGGAACTGCACCTCAGTGCTTGCTGTTGGCAGAGCTGCTGTCTGCCGGCCCTTTGTCCTGGGGTGAGTGGGAAGGGAGCCACTGGAGAAACTCTTTGGAAGTCCTCAGATTTCCTCAAGTTTACTTGTCGCCCAGAATGTAGATTCTCCATGTAAATGATCAAACCCCAACAGCCCGGCCAATGACATCACTGAGGACATGATTTTAAGAGCAGGCAGAGGTCCCCAAAGAGACGAGGCAATCCCAGCTGGCAGAAGGGAGGGGGGGTTGTTTGGAATGAGAGCTTCTGATGAAAATCTGTAGGATTGAAGCTGAATGAGATGAAAACGAGCCCCTCCAGTTAGCGCTGGGAGCTGCCAGGACCTGAACCCCGAGCCCTTCCGCTCAGTGGGGACAAGTAAGATCAGGGCTCTGGCATCAGCCAGGAGATGGAAGCTCGTACTTCGCAAGCCTGGCAGTCCTTATCCATAAACTGGGTTTCTCTGAGGATTAGAGAAAACCTCTGTCACGTCATCCTGACTGGTCCTGATTGGCTGCTGTGATTCCATCTGGGTGTCAAGAGGGAGCAAGAGGCAGGCAAGGAGCCTCTCAGGAGAGTGGATTAGGAGGCACGGAAGCCCTGCCTGACTCCATCCCTGGCTCTTGACACCAGGGATAGTGGCAGCCCCGGGATGCTCAGCAACTCGTCAGGCCCAGCTAGTCAGGCATGAAAGAAAAGAAGAGAAAAGAACCCACCACAAGGTCCATGAGCCAGCGGTGCCCTGGCCCTGAAGGCATGCTCTTCTGTCCTGTTTGGCACGTGCATCCCAAGTCAGCGCAGAAATCAAAGTTTGCGGTGGGACTCACATCTCACGGGGCCTCCCAGAGCAGAACCCCTGCATTAGGGCTCAAGTCCAGTTCCTTTTCCTGGTCTTGGGACCTCGCTTAGCCTCATCTCTCCAATCCTCACTATGATCCAGCCATGCATGGCCACCGTCATGGCTCAAATACAGCATGGGTTTCAGTTTTTTAATTGAAAAGATGATGTAACAACAATACTGTAGATATTCTCAAAAGGCAGGTGGTGGCAGGTGATGAAAGAGGGCAAAAATATCATCCTCACCATAATACCATACCGTGATCAGCATTTTTAATTTCACATACCAGCTTCTAATGCTCACACTCAGTAGTACCCACTTTATGTAATTTCACCTGGTAAACCTGCATTTTAAATACTTCTCTTTCCCTTTGATATTCCTTTCCAAATATGCTTTTATTTTCTGTATCTGCATAGAGGTTGAGTTTAGGTGCTAGTGTTGCACCACAATGTGGATACGCTTACCACTGCTGAAGTGTACACCTAAAAATGGCTAGCACGGTAAATTCTATGTTATGTGGGTTTTTAACCACAAACATTTCTAAGTTGCTTTTTTAAAGAGTGTGTGTCCTGCCTGAGGGTTTCAGCCCCAGGAAAGTTCACTATGGACTCAGTGAGACAGAGAAATGACAATGGAATGTTCTTGGAGTAAAAAGGTTTATACCTGGCTTTATTCTCGTGGCGGTAGGTTGAGCACCAGAATCACATCTGCATCCAGCAGTCTGCAGGTCTGTCATCCACCTCTGTCTCTGCCTCCACCCAGATCACTCGGCAGAGCTCTTTACATAGTGACTCAGTCAATAGCTTAGTCCCTATGGGTGTGGAAGCACTAGCCTAATAGGAGGCCAGTTACATCCAGTAGTTTAGGGTCAGGTGAGGATCCTGGCCGTAAGAACTTCCATTTTCCCCACAGTGTGGGTTCTGGTAGGCAACAGCCTGAGGTCACATCTCAGGTCCACCACTTACTAGCTGTGTGACCTCAGGCAGATTACTTAATGCCTCTGTGTCTATTCCGCAGTTTTGCAAGTGAAGATAATCACACCTATACTTCACAGGCTTGTTGTAAGGACTCCAGGAGCTAATCCATGTAAGGCATTAGAATAGTGCCACACATTGTAAGTATTCAATCAAAACAAGTTACTCCATTGTCTGTAAGATGCCACTGATGACAAGAATTACTAATATTTTATGTACCACTAAGAAAGGAAAATGCTGCCTTATTACAACTGTACAATTCTACTGATTATAAGAGGCACCTCAGTTTCAGAGGGGCAAATCTAAAAAAAAAATATGTCTTAGAATCAGTGAAATACAGTATTATCACAATGGTCTTTGCCCACCATACCTTGATATAAGCCTTGTATTTTCACGTACTCACTGGGTGTTTGGTTTTTTCCTACCTGAAGTACCCCCACTCCTCCACTCTTCTTCTGGCAAATTCTACAAGGCCCATCTGAAATGACCCCTTTTCTGTGAATCTTTCCTAAACCAGTCAGAATGAGTACTCCCATGATCTGCTGTGAACATCTCATCCACAGATCACCCCACTCTGTGTTTGGCTGTGTGTACAGTCCCTCTCTCCCTGGCCCAGAGCTCCTCTTTTTTTAGCTTTAGCTTTTTTTAGCTTTTTTTAGCTTTAGCCTAGAGGTTAGCAGGTCCCTAATTAATCCTTCAACTGAATGGAGAACTCAAGCAGGTTTCAGGGAAGCGCCGATGAGAGTCCCTAAGCTGGGCAGTAGGCCTCTGGGGCTGCTGATAGAAAAGGCAGGTGGTATGAGGCTGACTCAGGAGGGATCGTCAAGCGCACGACCGTGGAGTTCTTGCCGAGCCCCTCTGCCGTCGGCTTCCACGCGGTGTGAGGGAGTCTGGTGAGCTGTAAGGGGGACTTTCGTACTGTCCAGAGTCTTGGAATGGCTTCCGAGGGTTACAGCCTGAATGTTTTCCGCTGACAGCCGTTAACAGTACATACTCCAGATGATCTAGATCAATGGTTCTCAAACTTTAGACTTGAATCAGAATCACGGAAGGCTTATTAAAACTCACTTTGCTTCCCCACTCCCCTGCTGCACTTCCAGTTAAGTCGATCTGGGCTGGGGCCCAAGAATCTGTGTTTCTGACAAGTTCCCACGTACTGCTAGTGCCAGTGGTCTTGGGGCCATTCTTTGAGGTGATTTCTGCTGCTTAGAGGCAGGGTGATGGACCCCCTGACCTTTCCCGTTTTCTGACGGAATCCTATTTTTTTCTAGGTGTTTCTAACTGGGGAGGCTATGCCTTGGCCTGTACACTATACATCCTGAACTCATGTGAGGTCCATGGACGTTACCTGAGGAAGACAACTGGGCCCTCCAGAGCACTCGGGGAACAGAACTGGGCTCAAGCCCTCCCATCTGTCGCTAAGGTAACACACCCAGTGGGCCACTTCCACAGAAACAGCTTTTCCCAGGATGAGGAGTAGACCTGGTGTTCCAGTCCAAAAGCCAAGGCCCAGCCCCACTGCTGCCTGTCAGTGGCCGGATGCAGACCCTGCCTATATGCAGGGAGGCAAAATTGGCCACCCCAAAAGGTGTCACTTTTGCATGTGGATTATTTTAGGCTATTTTTAAGAAACAGAAGACTTCAGAAGTTTTCTTTTTGCCTTCCCCCTTTAACTGCCTAAAAGAATTCAGATAGAGGATGTATTCCAGGAAGGGAGCTATCACCACAGATAACTACTGGCTACTGTGTGTATAAACCAGGTGTGGTAGGTAGGCAGGAACCTAGCAAAGTCTGTTAAAAGTTCCTCTCTGTGTCCCGTTGCTTCTATAGAGCCCAGTAAACATTTGTTTACCAAACATTTACTCCTTTTCCTCTTACTGTAAATGATCTTCCTTCCTTTTGAAATCCCAGGCCTCTACCTCTTTCTGCTTCGCTCTGGATGGCATATAAACCCCAGTTGCCTGACTGCCTGAAGATCTCATATTCTTAGAGAGCCCCTGTACTTACTTACCTAGATTTTATTTTCTCCTGTTAAACTGTCTCATGTTAATTTAATTCTTAGACCAGCCAAAAGAACCTTGAAGGGGAGAGGAAATTTCCCCCCCCAACACCTAGAAGCAAAGATCTCCTGGCAGTCAGTTGCTAGATTGGATTGAATGACCTTTGACCTATGAGCAATCCTAAGTTATTGTGGAAGACCTGATATAAGTAACCGTTTTCCTTCTAGTCTGACTTCAGGCAGACTGCTTAGCCCCTCCAAGCCGCGTTCTCTTTGTCTGTAAAACAGGGGCCATCAGCAGCATCGCTGGAAGAGCGAGTACCTGACCTGTGGCGGGCACTCCGTGTTGGTAGCTGTGAGGGTCCTTATCATCCCCTCAACCAGTGAAGGTGCTGCAACCTTGGGCAGGACAGTCAGCCATCCCACAGGGTGCTGCGGCGTGGGGGACCAAGATGGGCAGAGGATCCTGTGAGCTGGAGGCTGGCGGATAAATGCAGTAGAAGGGGAGGCATTCTAGGCAAGGGGAATGGAGGGAACGGAAGCTGGCAGATGAGGACAAGCTTGGTGATGGTTTGGGGAGTCTGCTGTTGGGGTGGGGGGGGTGATAGGCCTAGAGGAGGGCTCTGACCCCAGGATTCACAAAGTCAGGTCTGAGAGTCCTTTGAAACTGCTTGCAAAATTGTTGCATACATTGAGTTTTCTGGGCAAGGATCTGTGTTTCCGTCAGATTCTCTGTGTGGTCTGGGGCCATTAAGAACCCCCGGGCAGTGGGAGAGCATGTTAACTGGATCCGAGCAAACCAGGGGTCCCTCCCCGAGGGTTTCACCTGAGAAGGCACAGGGAGCCGCACCAGGGCTTTGAGCATGGGACTCAGAGCCCTGGGATGCCTCTGTGCAAGCTCCTCTGAGAGCCAGCGACCTGGCGAGCTGGGTGCTTCCGGGCATCCCCCAGCAGAGCAGGGCAGAGGAAGGGCATCATGCCTGCACATGTGCGTGTCTAACCCATGTGAACTCACATATATGTGCAGGCACAGGCAAAAGAGAGGGGCTGGGAAATGCTAGCAAGGCAGTGGCAGATCCACACCCTCCACAGGCACGGTTGCCAGCGCTCTCAGGGAGCAGGCCGCCCTGCTGACCCCATCCCAGACCCGAGCCCCCACTCAGCCAGATCCTGGCAAAGCTGGGCCACCCCCGTAGGAGACAAGCTGATGGTGCCGCAGTCTCCAAAGGGGCACCCTCTGGGGGATTTTTCAAAGTGATTTGGATCATGGGAAATTGAGGCCAAATCTCTTATGTTACATCTAAACCCCAGGTCAGAAGTGACTTCACCTGTGAGCCACAGCTTCACCTGAGCTCCACGGGCCTTCACCTGAGGGCAGGCAGGAGAGCAGGAAAGCTGGAAAGACCTGGGGAAACAGTGGAGGCAGCTGGGGTGTTTGGCCTGGAGGAGAGAAGACTGGGGTGGAGGTCCTGAGGCCTCACACAGGCCGGGAGGCTTCCTGGGGGAGAGGGACAACCTGAGAGACAAAGTCAGGCCAAAAGGCAGGGGGTACAGAGAGTCTCTGGTTCACTGTAAGGAAGGGCTTGCTCTTTGCAGAGCTGCGGGGCCCACCTGCCAGGAGAGAGCTGTCCTGGGAGAGGGCTGGTCTGCAGAGATGGGAAGGCCATCTAACAGGCAGGAAGCTTCCTGAGTATTGAGCCTGGGCACAGCAGCTGAGATGGAGTGGGTTGTTGTTACAAGCCCCCAGCTTGCAGACAAATGAGCCCCAGGAGCCCCCACTTCTGAAAAGCATCTGCATCCACAGTCCGTCACAGTCTCTTGCCATTCCTCTTAAATAGTCTTGTACCCCTTCTGCTCCCTTTCCTTCTGCCTGTCTCTCCCTCTGCCTCTCTATCCTGCCCGCACCCTGTTTCTCTCCAGCACCACCCTGGATGAGTGGTGTTACCCCACTTTACGGATGAGATTGTTGAGGCTCCATAGGTGGGATGACTTGCCCCGCACCACCCACCTGAGAACTGGGATCTGCCCAGGCCTCTCTGGCTCCATACTCTGGGCTCTCTCCTGGCCCAGAAGTTTCCCAGTTCCTGGTAATGCCAGTGCTCTGTGGGGGGGGCAGGGGATGGAAGGGGCTGCTGGAGTGACATTTTCAGGGGAAATGGCCTGCCCTGGAGGGGCCCAGAGGGCCTTCTGTGTTTCTTCGCACTTCCTGGATATGAACTGGAAATAAGCACGCAGGGGGCTGCCTCACGTGACTCCTGATTCACACAGACACAAAAGAACCAACCCAGCCAAACAAATGCACACAGCCTTCCAAACACTTACCCTCTGGGCATGGAAGATTCTCCTTTGACATTTCCACCCAGTCCTTCATAAATATATTAATAATGTATCACCCTTCGAAAGAAAATAAAAGGGAACATTTTTAAAGCAAAAGAACAAATGCATGTTTTTTGAGCCCATCCTCTGGGCCAGGCCCAGGCTTTCTCTGGGAGACAGTGAGGGATCAGACCTGGCCGCTGGACAGGGAGCTCAGGAGACAGCACAGGAAAGGTGACTTCAGGAGCTAGGATACACACGTGTACAGCCAGCTGCTGTGTGGACACAGAGAACGGGCACACAGCTCATTCAGAGAGTTCAAGGAAGGCTGCATGGAGGAGGTGGCACTGACCTGGGTTTTGGCAGGTGAGTAGGGTATAAGCAGCTAGGTATGGAAAGGTAGGAATGGCCTTTGAGGCAACAGGACCCACAAAGGCAGAGGGGCGAGGACCCGGAGTGCGGTATGCAGAGGAATACATGGGATCATCACGTCAGAGGTCTGAAGGCCATTCCAAGGAGGTCCCTGAGCCATCGAGGGATGCTGGGCTTGAGCTGGTGGTGTAGCCTGATTGGTTAGGGACAGAGGAATGCTCCTCACCTCTGCTCTGTGAATTGCTTATAAGTTGAGCCCCCAAATTCAGGGACAGTCCTTGGGGGTCTGATCATGACTGTAGCAGGAGTAGGTACCATGCTGAGGAGCCCAGGGAAGAGGGCCACCACCAGCCGGAGCACTCCCTGCCCACCCTGGCCCTTGGCTGTTGTAAGTCTGGGGAGAGGAAATCCCGGGACAAAATACCTCTAAAACCAAAATCAGTCAAAGGGAGAAATAAAGTTTAAAACCCATTTATTGCTTACAAACTGCAGTCCGGGGCCATTTCTCTCTCCTGTTCCCGCAGAAGCAAGCAAGGACCTCCCCTTAACCTCTCAGGTTCAGATAAGCCCGCCTGTTGCCCAGGTATTACCCACTGATATGGACATGAACCTCTCTCCACCCCTGAGGAATGATGCAAATATACTAAAGCCACATTTCTTTCCACCTCTGAATGCCTATTGATATGCAGATGTACTAAAGCCAGGCGAGATATTTTGGAAATATTACAATTTTACCCCCAGCTGTGCTGTGGGGTTCTACCTGAGAGCAAAGTAAATGGCTGGAGAGCATTTCCCAGGAGCCAAGAGCCAACTGATGACACCTTACAGGAGGGACTAAGGATGGCTGGATGGATGGATGGTGGATGACGGATGGAGGGACGGCTGGCTAGCTGGATGGATGGTTGGGTGGACAAATAGATGGATGAATAGACTGATGGACAAATGGATAGCAGATGGATGGATGGTGCAGAGAGGCAGGAACATGGCCTCTGGCCTCATGTTGCACTCCTATTCTCTTCCAGCATTTTGATCCCATTCTACTTTTCTTTATAACTTTCCTAAATTAAGAAAAATGAATGCACTAAACACAGAGTAAAGTGCATAAACTTTAAGAACACACTGGATGAATTGTTATGTATGTGTACACCCATTCACTCATCACCAAGGTCACAGTACAGAACAGTTCCAACTTCCAGGAGGCCCCTTTCTCCCAGCCCATTTTTAACAGCAATTTCACCTAACCGTGTATATCAGTCTACTGTGCTCCCAAGGTAAACCAATAGTGACCATCCATATACTCAGCCTCTGAGCCCAGGCTGAGGCCTCTGTCCCCAACCACAGTAATGTGGGCCCCAAGCCCTATCCACTGCAGCCTCTTCTGTCCTCTGAGCCGCCTCTCCTGCCCCACTCTCTCATCCTGGGCCAGTGCAGCCGCCTCCGGGTGCTCTGTGTCCAGCAGCCTCCTGGCCCATTCTCCCCCCTGACCCCCACTGCCACTTCCTTCACCAGTGGGGCCTCCTTGAGGATGGTGTGGTCACTCAGTGATTTCTGGAAATGTGCAGGCCGTCACTGTTGGTCCAGCTATTCCCTGCAGCTCTTAGAGGCTGAGTGCCAGCCAGTTCTCATCTGTTGACCGATCCTGTGCACCCTGAGGACCCCAGGTTCCTCCCAGGACCCAGAAGGACACGAATGGTGGGGGCAGGCAGTGTGCTGGGAGGAAATGGCCCCATGGTCCCAGAAGTATTCACCATAAAGAAAGGATATGAGCCAATGGAGAAGAGAAATGGAGAATAATGCCCAAACAAAGGGCGGGAAATGCCATTCTGGGCTGGGTAGCCCCTGGGAAGGGGCTGGTGGACAAAGAGCATGCCTGGAAATACTTTTGGGCCTCTCTGCCACCTTGGCCCCCAGGGCAGAATGGAAATGCAGGCTCTCGAGCCAGCTGAGAGTAGGGACAGTTCCCAGGAGACCTTTGCCAAGGCTTTCTCCACTGTTTTGAGAAGTTTCGGGGAGTTCTCCTCATAGCCGCGGGCTTGGCTCATTCCTGCTCTCCTGCCGCCTGCGGTCCTGGTGGCCCCTCCTCCAGAAAGTCTTTCCTGAGCCACTCCAGGAAATGGGATTGGGTACCCCTGCCCTGAGTTGGACTATACCTTCCTGATCACTCATCTAGACTGTGAACCCCCCACCCCGGGACGGGGACCATGTCACATTCACTGCTGTATCCCTGGGGCAGGACCTGGCACATGGCATGTGCCTAATAAAACTCTGATGGATGATGCAGCCGATGCAGATGCCTGAGCAGGAAGGAGAGAGCCCTTCTCAAAGCTGTCCTGACCTTCCTTCTCTAGATTCCTTCATCCCCTCCTTCTGTCCCCTCCTTTGTCTTCACCTCCCACCTTCCTCAGGGGGACCTGAGCTATTCAACCAGGAATGGACATTAGAGGTTTAGACAGTGGTTCTTTGGGCCCTTATTTTTTCAGGGAGAGAAGGGGAGGGGAATCAAATCTCTTATAAAAAACCAGCAAGTAAATTGAAGAAGAAAGTTCTGGGCTGTAGGCCAGGGGGACCTAGCTCTGCCAGTAAGAATTCACCTCATTTCATGGGCACCTACTATGTACCAAGGACCGTGCTAAGGTGCTTTACTAGCATTATGTCATTTAATCCTCACAACAGCCCTGTAAGGAGGCTTCATCATCATCATCATCATCATCATTAATCTCCCCTTTATACAGATGGGGACACTGAGTCACAGAAAGGCTAAGACACCTGCCAGAAGCCCCAGGTCAGAGCTGTCTGATCCCAAACTACCTTGCCTGCTGGGCCCAGGATGGGGCTGCATTTTCTCCATGGCTCTGCTCCCTGTAGATGTTCCCACTCCCCATGGTAAAATCTAGACGCAGCTGCGGGTGGGCCTTGGGGTGTGGCCCACAGGAGGCTGATGGTGGGGTCTCGGGAGGAACGGGGGCCTTCTGGCACAAAGGCCACTGGCAGACAGTCCAGAGCTGGGCAAGGGCTATGTTGGCAGGAAGTAGCCCACGCTGCCCCTGCAGAAGTAAATTGTTAGTGTTTGTGAAGAAAATGCAGGTTTCCATCAAAAGCATAGTATTTAGTTCCATGAAGGTAGCTGCCAAAAGAAACATCCCGAATTGTTCCAAGTGAGCTTCTGGGAAGCGGGTTTGGGGGCCCACAAGGTGTGCTGTAGGGCACTGTTATTTTTCATTGAGTCGTCCAGTGGCACTAGTATTTTTAACCAAAATTTTATTTTCAGAAAAGAGACCATACCAAGTCAAGCACTCTCCACTTAGAAATGTACGTATTGCTTTCTTTTTAACTCCCTCTCCACCACCTCTATCTCTTCTCCATTTTTTTCCAGGAACAGAAAATGTTGGGCATCCTGGTACGGCACAAAGTCAGGAGTGGGGTCTCGGGCAACGTGGGCATGGAGGTTGATGGGCTGCCCTTCCACGGCACCCACGCCCAGATGATCCAGAAGCTGCTGGATGTCACCATGGTGTGCGTGTGACCGTGCATGTTCCACAGGTGCCTGGATCTGGGGAAGAGGCTCCAAAGGCCCCAGCTTCTGTCCACAACAGCTTTGCAAATAAACACTGGCTCCGGGTGAGCAACACACTCTCCTCCGGCCTGGGGCTCTTTGTGTGCCCACTTCCTGGGAGGGGTTGGGCCTGTAATGCGGATCAAGGAAAATATTTCTCTGGGGTTCCCAGATTTGCTTTTATCCTAAGTGCTCAGAGGCATGGATTTCAGCCCTCCTCGCCATGGCTCCTTCAGGCCCCCCACTCGGTCTGCACTGAGAGTCCTGTGACCGATCACTTAGGGGACACCAGCGAAAAACACTGCCAGGCAGATGCAAGGATAAGTGTCACCAGGGCCATGAGTGGTCCCCCAGGCTAATGAAGAAATGATAAAATGTACAAATGAGTAGTACATATTAACGAAGCTCTGGAATGTTACTAAAGGTTTAGTCACCATCACCACCACCACCAAAATATTTATACCTTTGCAATACTTCTTTTTCAAACAACATTTGGTTTACTTCGGCTCAGGATCCCTCAGACCTTCCATTTGCCACCACTGCCTCCCTTCTGCCCCTCACTTCCCTTGGCCCCACACCCCCTGAGCCCCTACCTGGGCCTTGATACTTCCTCCACCTCCTCCCCATATGCTGACCCCCCAGCCTGAAGCCGGACGCTTTGGCCTCCCTGCCCAGGAGGGCGGCCACACTTCTGGAGCCTGGCGGTGGACAGTCCCAGGTTCAGGTGGCAAAAAGGTCCGCCTAGAAAAGCCCGGTCAGCTTGCCCTTATCTTCTTCACAGCTGCACATTTCCCAGCAATATCAGAAGTGGAGTCACTGACCACATCCCATTACACTCATGTATTGAACCAGCACGGTATCTGGTGCAAGTTAGTTCATTGCCGAGTGACAGCTGGCTCATCCAGATGGGGCTGTCCAGCCTCCCAGCTAGAGACCCAAATGTTTATTGGGCCTACATAGTTTTATTTCTTTAAACATGTCTAGTTTGATTCTTTAAGGGGCACTAGTTATAAAGCATGAAACACATGCTATAAAACTTAGCTCTAAATTGTACGCTTAACAGTAAAGCCTAAATGGGTGCCAAAGTGATCAGGAATTAACTTCCAGTTCCTACACAGGCGCGTGGGGAAGGCCATGGCCGGAAGTGGCCCCTCTGTCTTTCTGCAGGGCGTCCGCACCTCCAGGTCTGTGCCTTGGCTTGTGGCGTCAGCCCTGGTGCATGCGTTGTCGTGAGCTCACTGCCCCTCCATCTGCGACTGCCCACAGCTCCCTGAGCGGGCTTCAGCCCTAAGTCTCACTGGCTGGTTCTCCTCCAATGCCAGCAAATCTTGTTCCCGATTTGAGACCGCAGAGCACCATATAATGGGGGCCTCTGGCCGAGTGTACCGTGGCATTTTTGAAGGCCTGGTGGCCAGAGAGAGAAAACATCATCCTGGTAAAGCTGCCAGTACTCTTCTGACTCATGTTTTGGTGGAAGACACTAATGGGCCTTCGGTTTTGCAATAGTAATAGAATTCTGTTCTGGTATGAAGTGTGAGGTGTGGCCAGGTAATAGGTTATCTTCACTGTGAGTAGCTTATGGGGAGATGAGTAAGTTGTTTGGAAAAGAGGCTGAACCCCAGGGGAAGCCAGAGAAAGCTGAGAGTAAGAGTCCTAGCTCTGGAGTGAGGCACCCAAAGGCCCCCCTTCGGGGACAGGAAGGCCTGTGCCTCTGCAGCAGGGGCTAAGATACAAAGAAGGGCCAGGGGTACACCCTTTGCAAGGTCCAGGCCCGGGACCACAGAGCTCTGAGTTGCAGAATTCTGTTTTAATGCTCTTCTGTTCCACAGTATGCCTCATGCTCAGGCCTTTAGTAAACTTTGGCTCAAGTTCATCCTAGTCTTGGCTGCGCTTTTAGGAAGGACCTGTGTCCACATCTAAGGTAGCATGGTGAGCTTGACTATGACCTAGAAAATCTGGTTATGGGTGGGGGGACAAGAGGTGACCTACAAGAATGATGGGGTGACCCAGGGTGAGGGATGGGCTGGGGTGTCCACCAGGTGGATTCATGGGGCATGTGAGCCTCCATGGGCACTTCCAAGAATGGTGGTGGGGATGGGGCTGGGGGTTGCTGTCCTGGTAGGCAGTGCCTGGCATGCTCTGTGGATGTGCAAGGTAGGCTGGACACCTCAGGCCCACCAAGGTGCATATGCCCCACAGAACCTTCAGAAAGTTGGACTCAGGCAAGCAATCCAGCCAAGAGGTTCAGAGCACTTAGCCCCCTGCTGTCCTCTGGCCAAGCACCACCCCATTGCTCAGCTGAGCAAAACATTCCTCTAATGTCATTTCCTGCCTCTCATTGCTTGGGCTTTGCTGACTGCCAGCCCCATGTTAGTTCAGCCCACTGCATTCTGCTACTTGCCACCTATTTCTTGTGAGTTCCTCTGGCTCCACACTGAAATCTAACTTTCAGATTCAAAAGACCACTGCTCCAGGCAGAATAGAGGAGATGTGGCTTATCACGTAAATCCAGTATATGTCAGTGATGTGACGGCCTTGCCAGAAAAGCCAGTTCATCAACAGAAGCACACTGAGATAAATGGCCCCTTTCTCCTCGGTGCAGGTCAGACTTAGTTTTACTTTGGTCCCAAGCATCACAGTTGAAGAAGTGGGTTTTGTTCACATGGGGTACAGGAAAGCGAGAGCCTGAAAGCTGTTACGTGAAGGTGGCTTAAAGAGGTGTCTATCAGAGACCAGCTGGATGCTCACCAATTTAGCTTGCCCCTGCCCTAGGAAAACTACATTTCCCAGACTCCCTTGCAGTTGGGTTTGGCCATGTGACTGGAATCTGGTCAGTGGAATGTGAGTGTAGCTGGAATATCAACCACTTCCAGACTCAGTCATAAACCCCCTGTGAGATTCTCTTTGTCCTGCTTCGCCTACCTGTGTGAATGGAAGGGGAAGACCTCAAGATGATGGAATTTCTTGATAGAAGGATCTTGAATCACTGCTATCACTTGGGAAAAGACCGGCCAGAAAGCAGCCTTTCATTGGACTTTGAATGAACAGGGAATAAACTTTTCTTGTTTTAAGGCTCTGTGATTTGGGGGTATATTTATAACTGCAGTATAATCCAGCCTTGTCTAATACCAGCCTGGAAGGTTTAATACTGAGAAGTAGCCTATGAGATATCTACTTAAATACTAGTACCTAAAGGATTATGTGGACCAGAGGCCAGAACTAAGGCCAGTTTTTGGCTCATTAAGAATTGAATTTTTCTGCCCAACAATGGAATGGCTTTGTCTTGGGTAGTAGTGAATTGGTGTCATTGGTGGTATTTGTAGAGAAACTGGGCCGTCTTTTAGGAAGGATATACATGCGATAATTCATGGAGAGGGAACTGGATACCATAACCCTGCAGCACATTAGCTGATGTCTGATTTGACAGTGTCCTCTGACAGTTGTTGAATCAAAGCAAATGGAACTGAAATTCCACCCTTTCCCTAGACCATGGGTACATTGGAAGGCCAGGGCGATTGCCTTCAAAGACCATCACTGTCTTGCTCGACGAATTGCAGGAATGGAGGCTGCAGGATCACCAGTTTTGAGAAGCAGGTTTTTCAGGCTTTGAACTCAGTGGACCAGATTCTGGCTGTCTTGGTTACTCCAGCCAGGGGAAAGCAGCAGATGGGGATGTATTCTGTGCTGATAATTCCTCCCTCTCTTTTCTGGCCAACCCACAGACCAGTGTATGTAAACAGGAAGATGAGCCTTCATCTTGCTAAGCAGTAAGAAGGGAATCTAATGGCTTCTACCACCTTCAGTATAAACCAGATGGACCTTTTCCTCCAAGCATTCTCTCAGGAAAGAAAGGACTCTTAATTTCCAATGATGTCCTTAAGTCTGTTTGGGAGAAGGATTAGTTCTTCCAGAACACTCAAGGACCCCAGGAATCTGACCCAGAGAGGGATTCAGTGAACCAAAACTAAATTTATGTTTTAATATGTTAATCCTCAGCAATAAACATGTAGCTCGCCACTGTTAGGAAGATGCTCCAGCCTAAAAAAAAGCTGGTCAACAAATGTAGCCCTCCAAGATTATGGCAACGGGCCCTTCTGCTCTGGTGTCTTCCCCCCAGGATGCAGGAAGGCATGGTCTGAGCAAGCCTGCCTTGTGGGGATCCTATCGACAGATAGAAGGGGTCATGTGTCCAAAGACAGAGAGAATGATACTCTCTAAAGCTGGGCTCTGTCCTCAAAAGGAAGGCCAAGTTAAATCCCAGAGTAGACTTACTACCATGTGCTAAAGAGCTGAGGACACTGAATCTCCAGAGGAGGAAGAGAAGACCCGACTTTACTTGAAGATTTGATCCTTCCTGGCCTCTGCTGGGTGATCCAGGGCAAACCCCCTAATGACTCTGTTGGAGTTTTCTCTAAGAAAGTCAGTCCCTGGACCTTCCTGACCTCACTGGCTGTTTCAAAGGACCCCTACTCACTCTGGTGTTAGAGGACAGCACACCCCCCCAATAATGACTGCTGCACACCCCAGCTATGGCTGGTTACTTTGCTTTATTTGCAGACTCAGGTTGGCTACATAAATCCATTGCACAATCCAGCACATACATACTTGGCATAAAAGAGAGGACAATACAAAAATACAACTCTTGACAGTAAATGGAACTGCATTCAGCTCATCCCAGGCCATCCCTGTGGGAATGGCTGTGTTTAAGGTCAAAATAGTGGGGAATTTGGAATGAGGAGCATGGAGGACTCAGCTAGTGCCATCACCCCCAGTAAGATCCTGGGCTGGGGCTGGGTGGCCTTTTCTCTGCTGTGGTCATTTCTGCCACCTTCAGACCTGGTCACTTCCTCCTCCAGAAAGGGAAAGAGAACCTCCCCAGGTTATGGGATGCCCTCTATAGGGAGCTGGGGCAGGGGCTACCCAGTCAAAGCCAAGTGTAGCCCTGAGATGACACTTCCCTGGGGAACATAGACTGGGCTATCTGCCTCTGGGCACCCCTAATAGGAGGGTTAATAGATTCAGGATAAATCTACCTCTTGGGGTGAGCTGAGGAGAATTGAAGATGTTCTTCCTGGCCCTCCCTTTAGCAGATTCCAGAAATGTTCACTGATGCCAGCTTGTATTTCTCCCTCCACCCCAGTCCCTCCCTAGGCTTCAGCCCACCTAGCCCCTTGGCTATGAGGAGCTTAAGTCCCAGGTCTTTGAGGGAAGTCAGAGTTGACTCCTGGTCAGCAACCAGGAAATCTGAAAGGCCAGCATTTCTGTAAGTGCAGGCAGGTCCCTGGAACATTAAGAAGCTCTTCTGGTCCTCGGTATGTTCACCAGAGCAGGGGCTCACCATGGTTGGGCACAAAGTGGCAGGAGAGATGAGCCCTGTACCCAGCCTTGCTGGATAGAACAGATGGTGGTCAATACCTTGGGCTACACATGGCCCAAAGGTCCACTCTCGCTCTCCAGGTGGGAGGGGAGGAACATCTGGCAGAGACACAGTGCCAGAATCAAGGGAGGCAAGATTCTCCAGGGCCACCTCCTCTCCTGTTCCTAGTAGAACTTAACCTTTTGGGCTGAGAGATGTCAGAGAATACATCTGTTTTGTTTGTTTTGCTCTATCTGAGGAACTTGGGGAGAACGTCATGCTCCTCTCTGAGACTGCCAGACACTCCACACTGTGTGGGACCAGGGATTGGGGGGGTTGTGGCCAGGGCTGGGGAGCAGGGGGACCTCTGCCAGCAGTTGCATGGCCCTAGCCTCAATGACTTGGCAGGTAGCATCTTGGAGACCCAGGCATTTTAACCGTGAACACTCAGATCATACACATCACACACACACAGTCCCAGGCTTCTGGTCTGGTGCTTCTGGGCAGATGGAAACAGAAAAGTAATCAGGAATCTGTGTGTAAGGAATTCTGTTAGACACAGTGGCTTTAGGCCTCTTTCCTGACACTCGAGCTTCAGTACTGGCTTTTTAAAGGACCACAGACACAGCTTCAGGGAACCCTGGGGTCTCTGGGATTTGTTTTCCATTAGCCCTGGGGCTTGGGGAGTCTGATCATCTCTCCCTATTAAACTGTGACATGGCTGGAGCTGGGGTCTCTCTGCCTGTCATGCCCCTACCACTGCATGGAGTGAGGCTCCAGTGTTAATGGTGACAATACAGTTTTGGGTGTCACCTCCTCGGATAACACTAGTGCATTCAGACAGGTATCACCTGTGACAACAATGGCTCTGGAAGGTCCTGGCAGGTGCGCTCCCAGGACTCAGTCTCATCTCTTAGTCCTCCTCTCTCCTTATACTCATGCTGTACCCCCAAACCCCAGCTTCTCTTTGAAAATCTCCTGGAGGTGACAGTTCCCTGTCTTCCTCCCACCAGCAGCCCAGCTGGCAGCAGATGACACCCATGAGCTGACAGGGCACATGCCCACACTCAGCAGCCCCATCAGGTTCAGCAAGCCAGATGGGGTTCCCTGGAACCAGGAGGCCTTGCTACAGCCCCGGCCCATCGTTACCCTCCAGCAGACTGAGGCAGGCGCCTGCGCTCTGCAAAGCAGGTGGCAGCCAGTGAGCATGCTCAGGCCTCACTGTGCCCCACACGTGGGCAACCCCTGCTAGGCCAGCCCGCCCGTGGGGGACCCTCCCACTCCAGAGGAGTTAGGGGTCTGGGAGGCCGAGTGGAGCTTCGTTAACAGCTCAGGCTCCTCGTGTTTCCCAGAGGCCTCAGGGGTGCCCAGCGGGTAGGCCTCCCGGGCCCGGCCAGTCCTGGAGCAGGTGAGGAAGGCCAGGCAGGCCCCGCGGAGGCGGGCCAGGTCCCTGTGGGTGGTCTCACTGACGAAGCAGTAGAGCACCGGGTCCGCCACGCAGTTGAAGCTGGTGAGGAGGAGGGAGAAGTGGTAGGCGTTGAAGATGCCCTTGGCGAACGTGCAGCTGGACTCCCAGAGGCTGCGCACGAGCAGCAGCACGTGGTAGGGCAGGAAGCAGGCCAGGAAGATGACCACGGTGCTGAGCACCAGCCGCTGGATCTGGTCCTTGCGGCTCTTCTGGGTGCCGTGGCTCCGGCGCACGGCCCTCAGGATGCCCTGGTAGGAGGCCAGCAGCAGGCAGATGGGGAAGAGGAAGCCCACCAGGAAGCGATAGTAGTTGATGCCACGCTGCCATGGCTGCAGGGGGTAGTGCTCGAAGCAGACACGGTGCCGGTTCTGGTCCTCGATGACCTCCTTGTGCGTGAGGAAGTAGACGCTGGCCAGCAGCTCCTTGACCCAGATGAGCACGCTGACGCCCACGGCCGCCTTCAGGGTGCGGAACTGGTGGAAGCGGAAGGGATGGGCCACGGCCAGGTAGCGGTCGATGGAGATGCAGCAGAGGAAGCCCACGCTGATGTAGATGTTCTCGTAGAGGAGGATGCCGCACACCTGGCAGGACAGATCGCCATGGGACCAGTTGTCGTGCTGCAGCACGTACTGCAGCCAGAAGGGGAGCGAGCAGATATAGAAGAGGTCGGCCACCGTCAGGTTGCACAGGTACACGCCCAGCTCGTTCCGGGCCTTGATCTGCAGGTAGCCGAAGTAGAGGGACAGGCAGTTGGCTGGGAAGCCCACCACCAGCACCGTGACATAGACCACCGGGGCCAGCGTCTGGTGGATGGTGTGGTCGATGGCACAGTTCAGTGAGGAGTTGTCTGCAGTGATGTTCCCCATCTTTGGGCTGAAGGGGCCTCACTCCTCATGGGCCCAGGGAATGGGCCAGTCTCTCTACCACCATTTTGACTGTAGGATGGGATTCAAGCTGTATCAAAGGCTGGGCCTCAGTGGTGGTGGGTAGGGCCCTAAAGGTCAAAGGCAGGAAAAGCTTAGAATAAGAGGAGCTAACAGTCCTGTAGCACCTACTGTGTGTCAGGGGTTCTGACAGGTTCTACGTGCCTCACTTAATTTAGAAGATGATCTTGCCAACCAACTCCAACTGAACTAGAACATCTGAATGGGCCCTGCCATGAAACGGACACATGGTTTGTTTCCACATCGCCCTTCCCTGGCTTCCTGTCCCTTATTTATTTCCCTGGTCCCTCAGTGCAGCAAGCAAGGCCAGGACTCTTGTGAGCATGAGCCCATGCTAAGCCTGGTCTCTCTGTAACCAAGTACCCCCCACCCACTGCTCCCCTAATGCCCCTCGTCATTATCCACATGGCAGCCGCAGCTAAACCACAAACCAGATCCTCCTTTTCCTTGCTTAAGACCTGTTGAGATAATTTCTTAACATACCTACAGTAAAACCCAAACTTCCGGGCAAACTTCTGGGACTTACGAGGCCCAGTGGGACCTGCCCCAGCTCCCTGGCCTTGCCCACTGCCACCACACTGCTGTTCCGCGGGCCAACCGTCTGTGCATTGTCACCTGGCCTTGGTCCTGCCTAAGGCCTTGCTGCTGCCTCTTCTGGAGGGCTGCCCCCTGACCTCCTCCCGGGGGCTCGCTCCTGTTCTGCTACGTCTGAGCTTAAACGGCCCCTCCTGTGAGGCCTTCCCAGCCCACACCACTTAAAGCCACCCCCTCCCTAGTCACCATGACATTCTCCTGTTTGCTTATGCCACAGAGGCCCCATCAGTATCTGACATTTTTCCTGTTTATTTACTTGTCTGCTTGTTGGTGACCTGCCTTCTCCATGAGAGAGTAAATTCCAAGAGGGCGGAGGCTTTGTCCGCCTTGAACAGTGCCTGGCAAATCACAGGCATCTATGAATATTTCTGGAATGTATAAGTCAGTGGCACCCCTACTTTACAGGGAAGAAAACTGAAGCTCAAAAGGGGAAGTGAACCCTCTTCTGGCTTCCCAAAGCCAGCCTGAAGAAGGAAGCATCGGCATTAGAGTCCAGGTCCCTTGATCCATGCGCCACTTCCCTGCCACATCTGAGACTGAGTCCCCACCTGAGACTCACTCCCAAGCTCCCAGTTCCGGGGACTCCCGGGTGGGCTCACCTCCCCATCCTCTCCAGGACACAGGCCTGGAATTTCACTGATGGTGGTGGAGGGGGGTGCATGTTGTTGTTTTTAATTGTGGTTACAAAAATATGATGTACAGTTTGCCATATTAACCATCTTTAAGTGTACGGTTCAGTGGCACTGTGCAGCCATCACCACCATCCATCTCCACATCTTTCCCATCTTCCCAAACCCTGTACCCATTAAACACTAACTCCCATCTCCCTTTCCCCCAGCCCCTGGCAGCCACCAATCTAATTTCTATCTCTGTGAATTTGACTGTTCTAGGGACTTCATATAAATGGAGTAATTTGGTATTTGCTTTTTGTGACTAGCTTATCTTGTGCAGCGTAATGTCCTCAGGGTTTATCCATGTTGTCACATGTAATCATCTCCTTCCTTTTTAAGGCTGAATAATATTCCATTGTGTGTACACACAGCATTTTGTTTTTCCATTCATTTGTCAATGGACATTTGGGTTATTTCTACTCTCTGGCTACCATGAATCATGCTGCTATGAACATGAGGCACAAATATCTGTGTGACTCTCCGCTTTCAGTTCTTTTGGGTACATACCCAGAAGTGGGATTGCTGGAGCATGTGGTAATTCTATTTTTAATTTTTTGAGGAACCACCATTCCGTTTTCCACAGCACTGTGCTATTTTACATTCCCACCAACAGTACACAAGGCTGTGTTCTTGTTTCTTGCTTTTTGTGGTTTTGGCTTTTTGTCTTTGGTAATATGTTTTGATGGAGAGAGGGCGGGGAGAAGGGGCACCTGAGGCCTGTGACCCCTCAACTCTGTCCACAACCTGGTGAATCAGAATTTGGCTCCACTCCCCCTCCTCTTTTCTGCTCCCCTGTCCCTGAAACCCAAGCTCATACCTATGGCGCCCAGTGGTTCCCCTGGCCTGCCCATGAGGAAGTCAACAGCAGCAGGTCCCCAGACAGACCTCAGCGGCACCGCCCAGGACCATCCTGTTGCTGAATTTACCTCAGGTTCCCTGCAGTTCAGATAAAATCAACCAGCAGGAAAGATAAGTTCATTCATAAGCACAGGTCCCTAGGCGCCAGAAACATGGCAAATGAAGCCGTAGCTAACCACATCCTGGCAGGTCTTAGGAATTCATTGTGAGTTGCCCTGCCCGAAGCCTGCTGTTCACCGGCACTGAGCGTGTGTACGTGCGGCATGGGCTGGAGCAAAGGCATGTGGCTTCCTTCTTCCTAGGCAACAGCACGTGAAGTCTGGCAGCCAAAGTCAGAAATACTCAAGCCTGAAGGGCAAAGAAGAAACGCTACGTTTAGATTAAAGCACCTTCTACGTTCACCTGGGAGCAAAAAGAGGGTTTCGGTATTCTAGAGCAGTGGTTCTCGAACTGTGCATCCGAGTCACCGGGAGGCTTTGTTAAAAAAGGTTACTGAGCCCCGACTCCAGAATTTCTGACTCGGGGGGCGGGGCATCGGAGGTGAGCCTTGAGGGTTTGCAACGAGCTCCCAGGCGCTGCTGGTGCGGCTGGTCCACGGACCATGCTGTGAACAGCAAGGCTCCCAAAGGTCTGGAAGGTCTGGGATTCCGCCCCTGCTAAGTGGCCTATAGGAGTTCCCAGGCTGGAGAACAGAGGTGGTTGGAAGGGGCTCTTAAGACCCAGCAGAACTTTGTAGGTTTCCCTTCGGCCATGCTCTCTTCCTGTTTGTTATGATTGTCCCGGAGCAACCACCCTCCAGGCTCTGCCAGGCTCTAGTCCTCACAGACACCACCATGAGGACCACCAGTCCCAGTCCTGGACCAGCCCCCCTGCACCTGGACGATGCTCTTCCAGGCCAACCATTTCTCTGACACCCACTGAGGAAAACCCAGCAAGCTCCCAGGCTGCGGTTCCCCAAGGTGGCGGGGACTGGGGGCAAAGAAGCAAAATGAGGAGCCGCTACATCTCAAACACTATCATCTACCTAATAAACTGAGAAACTACATGCAGAGCAGTCCGACACTAAATGTAACTCTTTAGACAAATGCTCATCAGCAAAGAGCTCTCTGATGACTTTAACGACCAAGAGAAATTATGCCCTGCAAGGAAGGAAGTGCCTCTTTGACTCAAGCTGGGAGCCTTCTGCACAGTCCAAGCCAGAAGGCGGAGGCGTCTGACACTGGAGTTCAGGTGGTGCATAAACAGTGATCTAATCCATCACCCCTCTTCTGTGTGGTGCACTCGGGCACGCACACAGACGGTTACTCATGGCGTCTGGCGGCCCTGCTCACAGGAGCGGGGGCCACAGATCGGGAAGTTTCCTGCAGCCTGGCTTCCCTTCCCTTCAGCTGGTCAGATCTCCACATGTTTTAAGCAAAGATGTGTCATTTCCTAAAACTGATCCTTTCAGAGGCCGTTGATACTTCCCTCTGGGACAGGAGTAGAAATTTTTCCTTAGTCCTAGTCTCTCCCCCAAATACCCTCCTCACTACAGCAACAAGGAGACAGAATCTCATTTCTAAGGCCCTTGTAATCGTTTCCAAGTTCAATCCCTTCTGAGCTCACAAAGTTGCTGTGAGTGAGGTGAGCTGGCACTGCTGACCCACACTGCACAGAACCTGAAGCCTGGAGAGGCCAGTCCTTCACTCAAGTCCACACAGTTAGTTGGCTGGATCTGAATCCAGAACCCAGGTGTCCAGGCACAAACTCCCTTCCTTTAAGCTCTTTTGACCAAAAGCCACAGCAAGAAATACACTTGACACACAGACATTATACACACACGTGCATGCTTTCGGAGAAATAAACTTCCCCCAAACAATACTTACCAGACTATTTAGGACGCTCTCGGACCATTTCCATTCTTTTTTGTTTTTCTAAACACAGGTTATGAACATCTACATTGATTTCCAGACATGCTAATCCTGGGTCAGGATCCCCAGTTGGGAAACAGCTGGACTGCCCCCGCTGCCACTCAGCCTCCCAGACCCAGGAAGGAGGGGGTCTCTGCAGCCCAGATGAGGGGCGGCAGCCCAGGGGGAATCTGAGTCCTCTCTGACATTGCCCAGCCAACCAGCTCTGCCCTCAAATATCAAACAGCTGGGCTTCCTCCTTCGCAGCTCCGCAGAGGTCGGGGTGGGCGGGGGAGGGCGGGGGAGGAGACTAGACCCCCCTCGTCCGGGCTGGCAGACACCCACCCCACACAGCGACCCTGCAGCCAGGACCAGCGCTCCCTGTCTGGCGATTTTCTACAGACCGTTCCTCTCGGCTCCGTCTAGAGAATCCCAGCTGGAGGCTGCCCATCCTCTGAGCTGAGGCAGAATCATGTGAACTCCGATCTGGTAGCAGGCTGGGTGGTTGCCAAGGAACCCTCGCCAGTCAAAAGATGAGGGCGGCAGGGTGCTCCTTCCACGCATCCTCCGTCTGCTTTACTCCAGAGGCTGGGAGCAGCCTTGGTGGGAATGTTAAAGCCTGAATGAAGGGCAGGGGACCTTGGGGACTCGTGGGGGGGAGGGGTGGGGGCATGCAGGAGTAGCAGGTGCTGTAATTCTACCCATCAAGCCACCTTTGAGCACCTGCAGGATACCAGGCGAGGAGATACAGGATGTAGAGCCCCTGCCCAGTAGTCTTCTCTTGAGCCACTCAGACCAATGCTCAGGTAGCCAGAATATACTGGAAATATCGGCAAGATTAGGCAAGGAGAGAGGGAAGCTGTTTCCACTCCCACCCTCAAGCTGTCACCCTTTAGCTGCTAGCAGCTAACATCTGGGTCAGTGGGTCACAACATACCTTAGAAAATACCTAGGGAGCTTATAAAGATTGATACCAATGCTCAGAGCCCACCCCAGACAAATTGAATCATACTTTCTGGAGGTGAGGTGACAGCATCAATGTTTTTAAAAGCCCTCTGGCCAATTCCAAAGGGCAGCCTGGTGGAGAAGGGCTGATGTGGTAGAGGAGGGGGTGGGTCCTGCCTGCAGATCAAGAATGAGAGCACCAGGGCACCATGCTGGGCCCCGGGGAGGCAAGCAGCGGTGTCTTCAGTCAGCATGGCCCCGAGCAGAGCTGCAAGGACCCCTGGAGGTTACCTAGCCAGGCCTCCTCATTTTACAGATGGGGTAAGTCGGGGCCAGAGGTCAAAGGCTGTAGCCCAGTGCCTTGCAGTTAAACCATAGCCTTGATTCTTGAAACCAGCTGATGATTTCAGGCGTGGGGCTGTTTTGCCATGACCTCCTCCCTCTGAATAGCCTCCCTGGAAGGTGCTCACTGGATGCCCTGCTGGAGCCAGGAAGCCAGTGTCCACCATATGTGCGGATTGCCGAGGACCAGCGTTCTCCCCATTGTGTTAGGTGATTCACAGGACTCATCTGCTCCAGGCGACAAGTTGCTATAGTCCTGTCAGGGGACTGTATTGTAGGGGTCCCAAGAAGAATCCCCCTCTGTGGGGCCTGGGTCCTCCAAGCAAATGCTCATTCAGTTGCTCCAAGAGGCTAAGACTGGTTATAGTGCCGTATCACACGTTTAGATGTCAATGCCTTCTTTGAGTTGTAGAAGTGTGGTTGGCATTCATGTCATGTGATGTCATATGAATGGAAGGCCAGGTTAGGACTGCAGGATCAACTTCACAGTGAATGCCTGGCTACTCCCAGGGCACACCGGCCAAAGACGGCACCTCTGGTTCTCTCCAGATTGGCCCAGCTGAACAGTGCACACACACACACACACACCATCTGTACCATCACTACCTGCACCTGCAAGGACGGCTGATGGCACTGTGTCCCCTCCTTCCCACAAGACTCCTAAGCTGCCCAGCCCCTCCAGCAGTATGTATGATGCCTCCCCTGGAGTGGGGAGCCCTTCTCTCTCCAGGGCCAGGGACCCCCATGTCCTCCCAATGGGCCTTTGGGACTATGGATGGAGGGATGATGCTTTACTTCAGTTTCACTCCAATCAGCTAAGCCCATGGCCTCTGTGAGATGCACACTCATGGGGAGAAAAAAGAGCTCATGCTGTGCTCTACTTTGGTGCTTGAATTTTTGTCTTTAACCTAAAATAGGAAACCACGATGATACAAGCATCGAGCAGTGGCCTGAGGGGTCCTAGAGACCCCATAACCTTGACTCCTCCAAACCTCACCAAGCAAACCTATAATTAAGTAAAAGTAATGAGTTAATAATAAAAACGCCACCTCAAAAGAAGCCCCCTGGCCTGCCTCCCCCCACTCAGACTTCTGTCCTTAATTCCAAAGTGGCAGAATCTTGGAGCTGCCACTGACAGAAGGGGGCATTTAGTGACTGGCGAGAAGAGGCAGTGCGACCCCACGTGGGGCCGTAGCGGGGGCCGGGCCTGCCGCCTGAGTTCATTTCTCATTCTGTCTCTCTCAGCCCCCAGTGTCAGCAGTCAGGAGCACTGTAGACCCCCACGGGGGCGGCAGCCCCAGGAGGCTGCCTTGAGCCCTGGGCATCCCAATTTGCCCCTGGCGTCGACATCTGCTCCAGGAAACCAGGCTCTACAGGGCAGCTGGGCTTTTCTGAGCTTCTCTGGAGGCTACCTGGAGGGCAACAGGAACCCCAGCCACAGACCTTTGGGTACCCACCTGCCCCCAGAATGTCCAGCAGCCTGGGAGACACCATAGGGAGGGCTCTGGAGTCCTCCCTGAGCTGGTGGCACCATGCAAGGCCACCAGCACGTGACAGCAATCCCATGGTCACAGGGTGGAGGTTGAGAGCAGAGGCCCTGGGCCAGACCTGGAGGCTAAGTCCCTGTGCTTGCGCTGTCTGGCTGTGACCCTGACAAACTGCGTACCTTGCTGACCGGTGGCCTTCCGCAACAAGAGAGATGAGGTCCAGCAAAGGCCTGGCACCTAATAGTCCTTGATTTAGTGAGGATGCAGTTAATAATGAGGATGGTAATGGTGGTAGCAAGAGCACCATGGCCTCAGGCCAGGAGGTCCTATCTCCCCATCTGATTTACTCTAGAAAGGGTGAAAGAGGGGCAGGCCAACTTGGTAAGATGTTTGTTATGGTGCCCAACCTTCTTCCCCATGGCTACTCTACTGAACTGGGGCTACTCGGGGTAAAGGCCTCAGAGGCTCGCCGACGGCTCTGACAAGTGCAAGGGGTGCCTACCTTGAGCCATGTGCTGTTTGGTGGCAGGGACGTTCACTGACTTGTGTGCTGAAGGCTGGCCTTGGCCTTCCCAGGCCTTACACTTGACCACACACTTAGACCATAGGAGCCAAGGCAATGTGCTGCACTGTGGCGAGTTCAAACGTGGCCAGGTATGAATTAGGGATGGCTTCGAGGACCAGCAGAGAACCTTCCAAAGTGTCTGGCACCACAGCCCTGGTGGGGTCAGAGGAGGGGCAGGAGCAACTTCAGATGAAGGAGTGAAGTCACTGTCATTTTGGGAGCATGTATTTTTTACCAGATACTGTGCTGAGCACCTTTCAAAGGTTTCCTGTTTTAACCTTTGCATCAACCCTCTGAGGCAGGGCTGTCCTTCTCTTACAGGTAAGGCAGCTGAGCCTCAGAGAGTGCCAGCAACTTGCCTGGGGTGACACAGCTGGGAAACAGCAGGACTGTTTGACTCCAGAGACGAGGCTCTGGGCCACTGTATGAGTCTCCTGTTGCTGCTGAACAAATTAGCCAGATGCAGTGGCCTGAGACCACACATTCCTTACATTAGTCTACTGCTCAGAAGTCTGCAGTGGGCCTTGCTGGGCTAAAAGCAGTATTGGCAGGACTGTATTCTTTCTGGTGGGTCTTGGGAAAAATCCATTCCCTTGTCCAGTTTCTAGAGGCTTCTGGCATCCTTTGGCTTTGGCCCCTTTCATCATCAAAGCCAGCAGTGGAGGACTGAGGCGGCCCCACATTGCGTCTCTTGTCACTCCGACCTTGGCTTGTAGTGTCACATCTCCCTCTCTGACTCTGAGTCTCCTGGTCCCTCCTCCACATTTAAGGACCTCCGTAATTACACAGCACCACCTGGAGAATCAAGGACAATCTCCTTATTTGAAGGTCAGCTGATTAGTCACGTTAATTACACCCACTACCTTAATTTTCCTTTGCCACAGGTAACATATTCACAGGGTCCAGGGACTAGGAACTGGACTCCATTTGGGGAGCCATCATTCTGCCTACCATGTGATTATGTTGCATTTATTTAAAACCCTGTAGAGCAGCACTTCTCAAATGTCAGTGCATATATGACTCTCCGGGGGGTCTTGTTTAGGTGCAGATTCTGGTTAGTAGGTCTGGGGTAAGGCCTGAGCTGCCAACAAGCTCCCAGGGCCACCTTTCTCTCTTTGGTAGCCCCACAGGGATTGGCACAATGCTGCCCAAGTGTTTGACGCTTAAATTCTTGATAACTGAAAGGGCAAGAGACAAGGATAGCTGGAAGCTGGGGGAGAAGAAAGGAAGGAAATAACTAAATAGCTTGACATTACCTGCCACCCCAAACCCACGACTGAGCCTAACAAGGAGAGAAAAGGGACAGCAGTGAAACCAAAGTTGTACGGGCCAACCAATAGAGCCACCAGCGATGTGTGGTGACGGGTGACAGACCTCTGGGTCGGGATGGGCTTTGAGAGGTGCGCTGGGAGTGGAGGGGGGACAGAAGATAGCTGAAGTATGAGGGAGGAGGAGGTCCTCTGAGCCTCTGCTGCGCGGCCCAACATGCGGTCCACCCCCTTCCCAGCCTCTGTTCCTCCCCACTTCAGTTCCACACTCTTCTCCTTAAGCTTGAAGGCCAACACCCCCTCCCCATGCCATTCCTCAGGCTATGCTTCTCAGGGGAGCTTCAGGACCCCTGCATCAGTATCGCCTGGGTGCCCGTTTAATGCAGATTCCTAGGTCCTGCTCTGGACTCACTGAATCAGAATCACTTAGGGATGAGGTGCAAGAAGCTGCATTTTGAGCAGTTCCCTTGGGTTTTTCTGACACACACCCAAGTTCAAGAACCACTGCTTTACGGCCCACCTCAAATGCCGCCTCCTCTACACAGCCCTCCCTGGCATCCATAGGATGGACAAATAGTCCTCTCAACCCCACCCCCAACATTGACTGTACCCTTCCATGGGGTCTTTTCATCCTTCCTTGGCCACCTTGAGATTTCTGAAAGGTGAGGCCCAGGTATTTTTATTGCTGAGGCAAAAGTTAGAGGACAGGGGTGGGGGCAATGTGTGGTGAAAATGCGTTACAGCAGAAGCCTACCTGGGTCTCTCTCTGGAGAGTCTGTGGTCGGCCTGAGCTGCCTGGGGCATCCTTCCGGCTCTGAGCCAAGCACAAACTGTAGGCCTGAAGGTTGCCATGGCAACCCCCCTACCCAGAACCTGCGGCCCCACCAGCCTCCTGCCTCCCCACCCCGAGTGCTCCAGTCCTTCAATTAATAACTAATGATGTATTACAACAGTCACTCCCAGCACCCAGGCAGCAACACTCTAGAAAAACAAACTTGAGAGCTACCTAGCTGCTCATTACACTCAGCCTGGGCCACCTGCTAAAATCTAGTTTTCTGAATCCGAATTACTCTCTCTCTCTGGCTTCTGCGTCTTCTTTTAAAGGTACAGAGTTGGCGAGCTGGTGACTGAAGCCTCAGAGATGGCAGGGAATCTCATGCTAGAGAAGCTACCCTGTATATGGCTGCTCCCTCAGCCCTGAATCCACCCAGAGAAACTGACCCAAACAGGCTCTGTGACAGGCCCTAGTCATACCTGTCTCTCTGCTGGTCTAGGAGAAACCCTATATCCTTTGCAAAGATGAATTGATTTGTTACCATTGCACCCAGGAGGGGAAATAAAGCAGAAGGGCAGACTTTCAAATCGTGGTAGATTCAAGGTAGTTGTAAATTGATACTCTTCTCATTGAAAGATGGGGTCTGAGCCCCCACCCCTTGAATCTTGGTGACTACTTGACCCATAGAATAAAGCAGAAGCCATACTGTGCCAGTTTCTGAGTCAGGGTCTGGAGAGACAGGGGGTTCCCACTTCCTGTCTTTTGGAATAGTTGCTCCTGAAACCTAGGTGCCATGCTGTGAGTAAGCCCACAGAACCCCACGGAAAGGCCCGCATTGAAAGGAACCAACCGGACCACCTACTGGCCACGCAAGGGTGTGATCTTGGAAGAAGATGCCCCTGTCCCAGCTGGGCCATCTGAGCTAATGTTGCAAGGAGCAGAGACAAACCATCTCCACCCAAACCCTGCCCAAATTGCAGATTCATGGGCAAAATGGAGTACTGCTATTTTAAGCCACTACTTTTGGAGTGGTTTATTATGCAGCCATAGATAATGGGAACATAAGAATGATTTTTCTTCAACATTATTTAAGGGTTTATCATGTGCTGGATACACTCATATGGTTATTTGATTTTGATTTTTATAACAACTTTATGAGATGGGTATAAAAATATTTTTACTTTCATCTCCACTTTTCCCATGAGATACTATGGCACAGAGAGGTAAGGTTTCTCATTTGGGACCAGCCAGCTAGGAAGGATAAAACCTGTTTTGCACTCTTGGCTTCCTGTTAGATGAGTCTTCTCTCCCTACAGTGTGAGCTGTACCCAGAAGGGTGCGACATCATAGTAACCCAGAACTAAGACTCGGGGGAAACTGCACAGCTTTCAAGGCGAGATCTTTAACTGCATGATCTTCCTTGGAAGCAGGCTCTCCTGCCATGCCCCTTTCACAGAAGGTGACACTGAGGCTTAAAAAGGGGCTAGGTGATTTGCCCCAGGTAATTAGCTCTCATGAGCCGAAGAGCCAAGATTTGGATCCAGGCTGTCTGGTTCTGGAACTGGGCGCTCAACTGCAGATTCTCCAGTCTCTATAGTCCAAAGCATCCACGGTTCTCACAACCCCTCCGGGAGGGAGTCATGGCTGAGATTTGTCTCCGTTTTACAAAGGTCCGGCCACAGCCAAGTGGCCCAAAGCCACTGGCCTCGTGGTCGGGTCTCTGTTCTCTCTTCTACCCACTGCTAAACCCCAAGGAGCCTACCTTTGCGTTGTGCCACCGCGTCCCCGTTTCCCAGTTTGGGAATCACCTGGGTCCACCTCATGGTGGGACAAGGGCCCCAGCCAACCAGCGAACCCCCAGCAGCTTCGTGGACCAGCGTCGCAGGCCCGCTTTGCCCTCCCTCGGCGGCGCGGGGGCTACTTCGGGTCTCGGTAAGCCTGCCCTGCGTCCGACGAGCTCCCCTTCGCGTGCGGGGGACCGCACAGGTTCGGAAGAAGGAAAGGAAAGCCTGGCCCTCAAAGAACCTGTGGGTCGCTTGCGCAGCATCTTTGGGAAATGAAGGGTTAGTTGTCTTATTTTTAAATTTTATTTATTTTTTTGGTGGCGAAGAGTAATTACTAGGTGGCCACGAAGCCAGCCGAGGGGGTGGTGCTCAACCAGGCGGCAACCGCAGGCGGAGACACCGCACCCGGGCGGGCGAGCAGGACGCGCCGCGCTCGGGGCAGACGCCGCGGGGCCTCCCCGCTGCCGCGTCCGCCCACCTCCGCCGGGCACCCGCGGTGCCCACTCAGCGCGCATCTGCAGGTGCCCGGCCGCGGCCCCCGCACTCGCCCGACCCTGGCGCGCACACGTGGGGGCCACGTGCCCGCAGCCCTGTCGCGCGCTCGCGGGGCCGCGCCGGAGAAAGCACAGAGCTGCTGCCAGGGCCCGGGACCCGGGTGCCGCCCGCATGCAGTGGCCCGGGCCTGGCGCGCCCAGGTCCCCACGACCTCGGCGAGAGGAAGAGGCCTGCTCCGGGGCTGGAGACACGTACCTGTGCAGCGAGGAGCCTCAGCGCTGGCTGCCGCCACCCCGCGCGTCGCCTGCACCCTCCTACAGCTGGCATGCAGCAAACGGGGTAGGCACTACGTCCTCCGGCTGCTGGTAGGGGTGGCTTGGGGACACCGGCGGATCCGTTTCTCGCCCAGGCCCTCCTCCTCTTCGGAACACGACTGATTCCCCCATCCAACGCCCCCCCCCAATCCCCGCCCCCGCCGGGCACACCCAGCCCAGCCCATCCGCACCCTGTCTTTTACTCCGACCACAGGCCCCAGGCCAGGCGCCTGCCAGGAAGAGCTGCAGTCGTGCAGACTTGTCCCGGAGGTAAACCCTCCCTGCCCCCACTACCAGCTGTCCCCGGGACAGATTCTAGAGTTGCCAGCATGGGCTCCGACTGGACCTGGCTGCGAAAGGACAAGGGTCCGTCTCCAGCCACATCCACAACCCCCAGGTGGGAAGCCGAGAGAAGAGCCCATGAAGCGATCTTTCTGTACTCTCCACGTCTGTAATCCCCAGCGCAGGACATCAGCAGCCACTCAGTAAATGTGGTGCCGCCTTGCGCTCTGGGCCTCTCTCCACCCCCCTCTGCACTTAGGTTTGCTGCCTACTGGGTCCCTGCTTTGGGGGGTCCCCGGGCCTGAGTGTGCTTGAGGCAGGGGTTACCAGGGACAGCACAGAGGTAGATATTATTACTATCCCCATTTTACACATGGGGGAATGAGGCGTGGAGAGGTCAAGGTCACACAGGTATTAAGTAGAGGCACTGAGACTCAAATCCAGGCAGGTGAGTCCAGAGCCCTCACCACCACCTGCATCCAATCCCAAGCCACCCTTAGCTGTTCCCTCAGTACCTTCTCCCTTTCACATCTGTACACCCTTACTCCCACCTGTGTCCCTGCCCACTCAAAAGAACACCTGACCGCCATCTCCTGAACTCCTGCCCCAGTTTTAAGAGGTGAAAGTCACCTCCCCTATCCAGTCTTCTTGGGTGCCCCAGGCAATCTGTGCTGAGCACCCATCCCAGCATTTGCACCATCTGCCAGGGTCACTGGCACACAGCCGACCCTCTGCAGGGCCCTTATTCTGCACCCAGTGCCTGGCTCAGAGCAGAGCACCCCATTCCTGCTTGTGAAACGAGTGTCTGAGATGGTCACTGCAGGAATCTGAAGAAACTTTGGTGTCAGGACAGTTGGTTGGGGGCACGGTTTAGGGGCAGAGGGCAACTGGAGAGCAGGCAGGGGAGGTAAAGAGAGAGCTCAGTGTCACCCTCTGCGGACCCCTCTGGGAGGCCCAAAGCTCCGCACTCTGGCCCTTGTGAGTCTCTGGAAGGAAATGGACAGTGGGCAAGAGGACAGATGTTAACCCTGCAGGGGAGGCAGCGGGAGGCAGAAGGAGTGTGAGCAGGGACTTTGCTTTTCCTACTGGGCAAATGCCCAGCAACCTCCCAGCAAGCTCTTCTCAGAGGCTACATCAGCCTCTTGTGCTGGTCCTCAGTTTGAAATTCCTGCTTCTTGCAAAATCTTTACAAATGGAGTTTTCTGGATGAATATTCATGCCATAAAAATGCACATATGGTTTTTAAAAATTGCCAAACTGGAAGTAGTTAAGAGTTTGGCTTTGAAAGCCAAAGGGTCTTGAGTTTGTATCCCAGGTCTGCTTCTTACTAGTAAGGTGACCTTGACAAGTCCCTTGTCTTTTCACCTCTCTGTGCCCAGTTCCTCGTGTGTGAAATGCAGACACACTGCTTCAGAAGGGGGCTGAGATGACTGCATGATTGTATCAGGTAAAGCCCTTAGCTCAACACCCAGCAGATATTTGGGTTCTACACATGTTAGCCATTATTATTACTGCCCACTCCAAATGCCCTTGTAAACAGCTCTTATCTTTTGAGTTCTCACTGTGTCTTTAGCACTTATGAGTGATCTCTTTTCATCCTAACAACTAGTTTTATTCTCTCCATTTCACAGATCCAGGAAACTGAGGTTCAGTGAATTGCTAAGGTCACTCAGTTTTGAGTGTCTGAGCCAGGACTTGAGTGGAGTCCTGACTGGGAGGGTGCTTCTTGCAGTGATTATGTTCTGCATCCTATCCCTCCAGGCAAGAAGTGGGGTGTCCTAATGCCCATTAGTTTCCAGATCCATGGTGCATGCCATGTAGTAAGTTTATTATAAATGAGTCCTGCCAGGGCTGCTACACTGCACACTGTTCAATATTGTTGACTGTACACACTGTAACCTATCTGGTAGCACCTGGAGTTGGGGCAATATGGCAGTACTTGGTGGCCCTTCCTCTCTGCCTCTCATTTTCTAGCACACAGTCTTTGTTTACAGATGTCCAAGCACGTCTAGAACTCTTCATAGTCTAAATACTCTCCAGTTAAAACAAACACCATTTTGATTCTTGCCTCATTGTTTAGAATGGAACAGCATGGCACACCAGTTATTTAAAAATCATTAGAACTGGCTTGTGGAATACAGTGTTGACATCTCTGGCCATGCTTTCCCAGGGAAAATGCTAGATTTGGAGAAGCAAAAGGATGCACGCACTTCCTGCAAAGTTGCCTTTTGGCTAGACTGTGCTGTGTTTTTTGGTGTTAAGATGGCCAGTCCTTGGCAGGAACAGTTGAATTTGTTGGTTTGTAAACAATACCTGGCAATGGCCTTATAGACTACAAACAGCTCACCAAGTTAAAATGAAGCATGCATTGTTTTCCAGAACCTTCCTGGTCCTAGAGAATGGTAAATTATGGCCCATGCTCATGGAATGCTGATTTGAGATGCTACACTAATAACCATTTTTCTTGCCCACAGAAATCATCTCCCACATTGGGCTGGGCTCAAAATTTCTCCATACCTGGCACAAGGGGCAATTATGTCCATTTCTCTTTTCCAGCCTCTCATGGGGTTTCAGTCTCGGCATTTGCCTTTTCCTGGTGGTAAGCCCAGGGAGGCACACTATGGCTGCTCAGAAATGGCAGCTGATGGAATGGGTGAAAGAGATTGGTGCAGCAGGCCAAAAGCATGCCGATTTTATTGGTCTGTCCAGATCCACTTCCCACCCTTCTCCATCCCACTCTTTGGACCACAACCATGGGCTTCTGCTGAGTTTGGCCAACAGGAAGCGCTAATGGGAGTCAGAGGCTGGCATGAGAGTGGGAAAGAGGGAGTACTTGACCTCTGCTGGGGTGCTTCAGGTTGGTGCCTCCCTTTGCTGCAGCCGCCAGCTCCCGTGCAAGTCCTGAGCCTGCACTGCTCTCCCCCTCCTTCCTCCAGGCCTGGGGACAGTAGCAGCTCCCCCGAGATGCTAGTGTCATGGTGGTGCACCACCCAGCATCATTTCCCTTCGCCCCATCCACACCCTTGAAGAGCGTCCCTGTACTAACCTCTCCTTAGTGCCCCTGCTTGACAGTGCCTCTGCTTCCTGCCAGGCCCCCAGAGGACACAGAAGTGGGTGTATCAGATGCACCTTCACTGCAAACTCACACTCGTGGAAGCATATGCACACATTTTAGAATCACCAGAGATTATCTTCTTTAAAAAACTACTGTCTTTGCAGGTCATCCTTCCAATTAGCACAGCTGGTCGGCCTCAGAGGAAATGTCTCTTTAACCCCCAAACAACAGGATGATTCCCTGTTTCCCCACTGGGCTCCAGCGCCAGCTCACCGCTGCTCCTGCTCAGACCCAGCGCTCCTCTTGCAGATTCTCCTGCCCTCTGTTTCCCAGCACCACCACAGGGAGCTTCTAGCTACTCACTGTGATACAACTTTCCTTTTGAGAAATACCATGGCAGAGTCAAGCACCTCCCAGAGAGCTTCAAGCAACGAAAAGCTGGTTTTTCTGAGAACCATCACTTCTGGCACCAACCACACTCCAGCAGGTCTGGGCCTGAGCCGATTAATCAGATGACTGACCTGATTAACAGCACAGTGTTGTTTCCGCTCCCACTCAGATACTCCCCTGGCCCTCAGACAGTGTGACTAACGTGGACACTCAAAGGCAGGAAGCTCCAAAGTTGCTGGTGAATCAGCTCGGGTCCAGGGAGTGTGAGCACCCACATCTGGAGAGCTGGCAAACCCATGCTGCATCCCTGGCTGGATTTTGGACTTCTGGAGGAGGGCTTCAGGCTGGGCTTGCTCAGGCTGAGGCAGCTGTGAGAAGGGGTAGCAACTGAATGTCTCAGTTCAAATCCCAAATCTGTTACTTTCTGGTTGTGAGAGTCTCTGGCAAGCTATGCAGCCTCCCTGTGCCTCAGTTTCTTCTTCTTCTTTAAAATGGGGTTAATAATGAAGTTTGGTGTAAGAATGAAATAGATAAAGATGCTCCCAAAACATCTGGTTGACACAGAAACCAGGAACCTAGCCTAGCAGGTGCAAAAAAGCAGGTTGTGCAAGGAAGGCACAAGGGGAGGCTTGGTTGACACAAGTACGGTAGGCCAGGCTGATGCTGTTCAACCAGCCTTGACCAGCCTCAACCTAGGTTCTCCTGCTTATGGAGAATGGATCAAATCCTGACTCTTCACCCTGGCTGTGTGACCTCAGAAAGTTACATGACCTTTCTGTGTCTCAGTTTCCTTTCCGGTGAAATGGGGATAATAACAGTACCCTACAGGGTTGTTGTGCATATTAAATGAGTTAATAAGTATAAAACTCTTTGAGCTATTCTTAACCCTAGTGAGTGCTCAATAAACATTGGGCACCCCTCCTCATCCAGTGCCTGCGGAAGGCTCGCGTGTTCCCCTCTGGCTCAGCTATGCAGGCTCCTTTGTGATGGCGAGCTGGGGAAGTGCGGTTTACTTTCTTTGGCTTGCTGTGTAAGATTGCCTCCGATGGGGCTCACGTTACTTTGGTGTGTGGATGCTGGGAGAGGACAGCGGTGCATCTGGGTGGTACTTGGCATCCAGAAACTCTTCTAGACTTTCATGCCTGGCTAAAGAGAACCTAAAGAGAACCATTGGAAGCTCCCTGCAGCTTCCCTGGATAGGCTTAGGTGCCTTTTACAGGGTGTGGGTGAGAAAGGGCTGATATGGGAGAGATCTGGCAAATAATATGTCACCTAGACAGGGGTCTCACTTAGAAAATCTGGGGAAAATCCTCCCTCCCTCTGTTGGGCTTCAGACCTTGCCTGGCCTCTCCTGGGCTGTCTGTCAGCTGGTGTCGTGAGTGTGATAATGGTGACACACAGGCAGGGTAGCCTGGAGGTTGGGAGGGGTACCCTGGGGCCAAGCTGCTTGGGTTCAAATCCCAGCTCTGCCACTTGCCAAGTTATTTAGCCTCTTAATCCCCACTGTAAAGGGAAGATGGCAACAATGCCTCCCTCCCAGAGTGGCGGGGAGTGTGCCCAGAAGTTATTGGCCCACAGTAAGTGCTCGGTAAATGCCAGCGAATATTAATATACCACCAGCCAGTTTTCTCTGACTACCTGGGACAGCTATTGTGCTAGCCAGAACGACGTTCCTCCTCAAGGATGGCCATGGCCTAATGCCTGGAACCTGTGACTCTGTTGCCTTACATGGCAAAAGGAACCGTGCAGATGTGATGAAGTTAAAGATCTTGAGGTCGGGGAGTGTTCTCAACCATCCAGCTGGGCCTGATGTAGTCAAGAGGGTGAAAGCAGGAGGCGTGAGGGAGAGTCTCAGAAAGACTCAACCAGCCACTGCTGGTTTTGAAGATGGGAGGCGACCAAAGGCAGTGAAATGCCTTCTCTTCTAGTGCCCCCCACAGAGGAACTCGGCTGTGCTGACACCTTGACACTGACCTCTGACCTCCAGAAGTGTAGGGTGGTAAGTCTGTGTTGCCACAGGGCACCCGGAAGTCTGTCACAGCAGCCGCAGGGGACTCATGCCACTGCATCCTTGCAGGAGGAGCCATGTCAAACCCCGCCGTGGGAGTTCGTGAGCACCTGTGTGGTGGCCCATCCTGCTCGCTCTGTGGACGTGTTGGGAACACAGCAGACCACAGAACTGAGTGTCTCCTGGTCACAGCATTGCCAGGGGTGGAGTATCAAGAGCAGGAGAGCTCAGGGTGGGCTTGGTTGGTTGAAAAAGGCCTCCTGGGGAGTCTGGACCCTCAGTAGGGCCTTGAAGGATGGCAGTGTGGGGTTTGGACAGGGAGGAGGAGAAGGGCAAGGCATTGCTGGAAGGGGCCCAGAGGGAGCAGAGTTGAGAAATTCAACCCATTGTTCATTCATCTGTTCATTCAGCACCTGTGCTCCAGGCTTTGTGGGGGAAACCTGGATAGTAAAGTAATGTAGATCTGGTGGTTGTTCTTATGGAACTTCCACCCAGGAGTGGAAGCCAGTACACCAGGACAATAAAATAAGACAAACGTTACAGCAGGAGAAGTACAGCTTGTTAAGGGGGCACATCAGGATGGGCTTCCTGGAGGAAGTGACCCTTCAGGTGATACAGGATTAAGTTTCATTCTGTATCACTTTGGGCTCTGTGTGGTGCTCTGCACTCAGCAGGTACTGACTGATAGTTTAGCCATGTATTTCTTTATTCTTTGTCCAGGTTTATCTTAATCCTTATTACACTAAGGAGAAAGTCTCAGCTGGGTAGTAAATGTCTTGAGTACCTCTTTAATTCTTGCTAATCTAGAAAGCCAGCCTGTGGGCAACAGGTGCTAATTAAAGTTTAATAACACTGCTTGGTTTTCCTTGTTTTTATTTGTTTAATTGCATTCCTTTTGTGGCAGGGGGTACTGGTTTTCCACTTCTGGGAGCAGAACACAATTTCCTTTTAAAAATAAGTGTATTTAAGACTAATGGAACCATGAGTGAGCTGGGGGTCCTTCCTCTTGCCCTGGAGCTGACCACTGGGGTCCAGTGGAGGACAAAGAGGCACTAAGTGTCCCTCAGCAATGGGCCTGACCACTCCCTTAAGGCTTCCACATCCTACCAAACCCCGAGGGTGGAGTGCGACCCAGGACCAGAGGGTAAGCCCTGAGGGGCTGCGAGATTCCCCGAAGAAGCCCCGTTCGGCTGGGTGTGCTGCCGCAAGGAGGAACCCAGGGTCCATACTGGGTGGACATCTGCCTAGGCAGGGGGCATGCCACTCTGTTCAGTGCGCCTTTTTGGACAGGAAGGAAAGAAGCCTGGAGAGAGGCAAGAGGTGGCCGGTGGACAGCGGGCAGCCTGCATGCATTCCCCCTGCCCTGTGGCCAAGTGGGTAAGGAGGAAAGCTGCTGGGCTGCCAGGAGGGCTCTCTGGCAGGGGCAGGAGCTGGGGCGGCACGGAGGAGACGGTGCTGGAGCCAAGGCCCCCGTGTCAGAGGTCTGGGCAGCAAGTAGGCCCCACACAGGGGGCATCGGGACCAGTTCAGGCTGGCCAGAGAGAAGAGATGCTCAACAGCAAGAGGACCTCAATGGCGGCAGCCCGGGTAAGGGAAGCAGGTCTCCTTCCCTCCAGTCCCCAGCACGCTGAGAGAGGCAAGCCCCGAGGAGTGGAGAAGGGAGGGGCCCCTGGTCCCTGTCCTCTCTGTGCCCTTAGGCGGGGATATTCTGAGATTTCAGGGTTTGTACCCAAAGTACAAAAACTGTGATAGCCTCTGCCCAAGAAGCCTCTGAGGAGCACAGGGTAGATCTGAAAATAATGACAGCCAGAGATGTTTCAAGTTTCTATTCCCTGCAAAGAAGTTCTACAATAATCTAGTTTCCAAAGTAAAATATTCAGAGAAAAACATCATATATATGATACAACAGAACTTGAGTTGCAATAGCTATGACTGGAGGGTGATCAGCAGGGAGGACTCATACTGCGGGAGCCCAGAGTACCAACACTCCCGATAGAGGACAGTCAGGGCAGCCTTCCTGGAAGAGGTGACTTGTAAACTAAAACCCTCAAGGAGCCTAGGAGGTATCCTGGGAATCCTCCTGGTGACAGGTGTGTATGGCACTGTGGATATAAAAGGGAATTTTTGAATGGTGAGAGTGGAGGGATTTCTCATTAGTCTAGGGGTGTACTGCTGGGAGGTGCCCCCTTAGTTAGATTCTGATCATTTGGAGGCAGGAAGGAGAAGCCAGGCAGACCTCCCACCATCCCTGAATTATACAGTGTCTCTTCCCCGCTGGAGTATGAGTTGTATGGGGAGGGACCAGCTCCCTCCAGCTTTGGCCTGTTTGCTGAATGAGTGAGGGGAATGAATGCGGGCACAAATCGGCTGGGACAGTTAAAGGAGATGCCATCTGAGAAGTCCCTGCCACCAGCAGGCTCTCAGAGGTATTGCCATCTGCTCAGGCAAGCCTCCAGCCTGAGTGCCTGGACTCCTCCCCCAGTGCTCTTCTCTGGGCCTTAGCTGCAGTTAGGATCAAGGCAGTTGGGATTGGACTTTCTGAGATCTGCCCCCACCCAGGGGCGCCGAGTAGGGCAGGCCATTCCCGCCTGCTGCACCCTCAAAACGCCACCTCCTGACACACCTTCTGGGTGGTAGGTCCGTGGACCCCAAAACCACTCTCAATTCGGGCCCTGGAATGGCAGGGACCTACCTCACAGCCCTTCTTCTCCACCCCCCTGCAAAGGCCTTTATCTGGAGACTAGATCTGAATTTTCCACCCGAGGAGATGTCGGGGAGCCGGCCTTGTTGAAGGTCGGTGGTCCCCTCATCCGGCGCTGCCAACCCCGCTGTCAGGAGCCGAACGCGAGCTGCGCGGGCGCACTCACCTCTCAGGTCCCGGGTGCAGGACGCCGGGCGGCGGCTCCCCAGACCCCGCGGGCGGAGGGCGCCGGGCGGCGCGGCCTCCGGGGCGGGGGTGGCGGCCTGCGCGCCCGGCTCCGGGAGGCGCTGGAGGAGCGCGGGCTCCGGCGGGGGCGCGCGGGGCCTGGGGAGGGTGCGGCTTCCCGAACGGCTCCGTAGGGCCATCGCTCTCCCTTGGGGACACAAGGAAGGGCGCAGTTCTCCTCCCCGCTGTTTATCTGAGGTCTCGGGAGGCGGGGAGACGGGAGCAGGTGGCTGGTTTCGCCTTCGCCAGCTCTGACTGCACGCGCGCGACGGGACTCGGCGAACAGGACCCCAGTGGGCTGGGCCAAAATGCCAGAGCTTGGAAAAGGGAGAGCATTTCTGAGACACGCCAGGTCTCTTCACCCCTCCGAGGTATGTGCCAGGCCTGCAGGCACACCCCCTCCACAGCCCCCTTTTCCTATGCATGTGGAGAGGTGATGGGTTTTCCACTCTGTCCACGGGAGAAGGGCAAGGTGCGAGGATGGATGGGGAGAGAAGGGCCTGGAGCAGTTTCCGACCTCCAGGGGCAGCCTGCACGGCCTGTGCACCCTATGTGGGAAGAACGCTGTGTCCACACGTACCACCATGGGCTATGACCCTTAGCTCTTTAGAGCTCCCAGGACCCAGCTGCTCTTCTCCCCAGGCTTCCTCCTCCTCCTCTGGCCACTTAATCTCAATAGTTCTGTCTCCTCTTCAGTTTATCTCTAAAAGTCAGTGTTCCCCATGACGTGCTGGAGCTGACCTGTACCTGTTGGTGAGCACAGATCAGTACATTTCCAGGAATTTTGCAACCTAGTTGTTAAACATGCCCATTACTAGAAATTAACTTACGTAAACCTATGATTAAATAACTTGTGTTAATAACAAAGGTAATACTGAAAACTTGCCACTTCCTAATTATTTTACTGCTCCTCTGCTCTTGAGGTTATTTACACCTATTCCATCTGTATGGAGGTGATGTTATGTGTTACTACACATCTCCTCCCACCTCTGTGGTTAGTGACGGCATGCTGGCAGCCTGCAATTGGTCATGGTAAGAGTAGCTACGCCACAGAAATTGGCAAGTGTTACCCATCAGGACTTGATTCATGTTTTCTTCTGTGTGTAGCGTCCCCAGACTTAAAGTGATGGAGAAAATGTTAAAGGTGCAGATTGCATTTAAAAGTGTTATCTTAGAGGCATATTATGGTTTTTAAACTGTATTTTTAAAAATGTGCACTATCTGTAGCCATTACAGTGTAAATAGCACAAAACACCGAGGAACTGCATCCAGCATTCAGAAACACCTACCTGACTGAGCAGTCACATCCGCATGGAGTGAAGTTCTGGCATACATCTTTGGTTTGTTTCACTTTCATCTTACTTGTTAACATAAAAAAATATCAACCAACATTCATGTTGGAACTACACTAATTCGCCAGTTGCAAGCATAGGTTGGCTATACATACGCAAGTTTGGCAAAAATCAATGAGAGCTTTGCCTGTATGGATTTTACAGTAAAAAGGGAATCAATTGCCTGTATGGATTTTACAGTAAAGTGTCATGTATTTGTAAATTTTGTTACACATACTAAATAAAAGGTACCTATGTCTATTTACTTATAAACACGTGTATGTACACGTCCCCTCCCCTGGTTGGGTGACAGACACTTGGTTAGATGCTAATTGCTGCTGGATCCTTCCCAAGGCCTGTGCTGTGCTAGTTTTCACTTTTGTTTTACCCAGGATGAGCCCCTCTTGTCCCAAAGATGATCTCAAATCTTTCTCTAGGTAGACGTCACCCCTGAGCTGTGTACATGAGCTGCGAACATGGATATCCAGCTGTCACTGGGTACCCATTCCCCAGGTCTCTCATGTCCCAGGCCAGTTCAGAGGGTGGGGCCCTAGAGCTCTGGAGTGGCAGTGATCTGGGATGCCCCCCTTGCCAAGGACCTTGTGGTGCTGCCTGGGGCAGGCTGTGGGAGGTAACTGATAGGGTAATAAATTGGACACAGGGAAGAGGGAGGGGGCTGTCCAACATCCAGGTGTAAGGGGGCCAGTATGATGAGATGGGGAGCACAGAGGCTCTGGCAGTGAGGAGGAGGGTGAACTGCATGCTGAGTTTTGGGGTAGGGTGTCTTTGGGACATCCAAACTGTACGTGCAGGTCTGGAGGTCCTCAGAGGCTGGGGCTGGAGATGCACTGAGCCTCCTGAGAACGGGTATAATCAAGCATGGGTATGTCTGAGCTCGTCCGGGGACTGAGCAGTAAGAGAGCTGGGTGCACCTCGAGGTAAGCCTCCTAAAGAGGACCATGTCTGTAAAGGGACGGGGGTGGCTCTGGGGAGGCCCTGAGAGAAAAATGTTCAAAGAGAGAGGCCACCTGGGATAAATGCTGAGAGGTGCTGTGAGGGCTGAGAAATTGTCTGAGGCAGACTAGCTGGCAGGCTACTGCCAAAGCCCAGGGCCAGGAGTGTGTGTGTGTGTACATGCAGGCACGCATGTGTGACCTAGGACAAGACATGCAGGGGCCAGACTCCAGACACATTCTCAGGTCTAGGATGTGACCTGTAAAATGTGGGATGTGGAGACAGGAGGGGGTCAAGCTCGCAACTCTGGCTTCTGTGACTTCTGGACTGTGACGGCTGGTGTTGGGTGAGCCAGGGAGCTGCTGGGTGGGAGGAGGAGTTAGGGTAGCCTGTCTTCCAGGCAGGGGTCTGACAGGCAGCTGTGATGCGGGAGCAGGGCGGGGCGTGTGGAGAAGCATCCTTGAAGGTGGGACCAGGAAGTAGCACACAGGATGCTCTCGGTGAGTTTGTGGAGGGCATGAATGAGGGGCTGGCAGGCTTGAACACTGGAGCTGTCCTGGTGGGGACAGAGCACAAGGCAGGCTGAGGATTTCAAGGAGTCACTGGCCAGGCATCAAATCCTACAAAGGCCACCCAGGATGAAGCCTACACCGTAGCAGCTGCTCCGTTTGGCTCACAGCACTGTGGATGGCAGCTCCCACTGAGGGATCAGGTCCGACTGGCTGCAAGAGGAGCCTCTCATCTTAAAGAAGTTTGAAGAAGAAAGGAGACACTGAGGCAGCAACTGGACAGAAACCCATTTAGGAAAGTTTCTGTCCTATGTGGGTATTTTTATGCCTGCCTTCCCCCCGCCCTCCTCCCCGTCTCCCTCCATCTGAAACTCCTGAGATCTAAATTCCAGACCTAGCTGAGTAGCCTGGGGAAAATCCGAAGGACCACTTTACACTGAGCTCCTGGCATGGTATGAATCCCATATCAAAACAGGATCCAACTTATACTAACTTAAATGCGAGTGTGGAATAGGCTGTTGCACGATAAACAGGAAACGCTTACATGTGCTCTGACCTAGTAGCAAAGGGGGCGGGCAAAGGCTCTCTGGGGTGCCAGCCCCCCTCACCCCTCAACCCCAGGCTGGCCAATGATGCCAACAGTGTCCAGTGAGGAAAACTAGGACTCGATTCCATCCCATTTTATTATAATCCTGTCTCTGTGTTCCAGAATGAATGGCTATTTAATACAGAACCCAAAGCGTTCCTAAAATTGGTCTTAACATCCCTGTTTCTCTCTCAGTGTAAATCAAAAGAAAAAAAAATCTTTAAAAAAATTGCCAGGTTGAGGACATCTCAGAAGAGCACCTTTACTAAACAGGAAACAAAATGTGTCAGGAATCTGACCAAATACACAGAGCAGCAGGTAAGATTCCAGAAAGAAAAGGATGACTTCCAAAAAAACATAAATAGATCCCTCAAAGTACATATATTTCATGAGTGTGTACATATATGCAATATATTAAAAGAAATTTGGTTTCTACCACAAGAAGTTATTCCAAAATAAATCAACATCTCCTCTGAGACGGGAAGGTGGGATTCTGCAGCCACATCACGACTCAGGCAGGCAGCACACACTCCTGCCCGCGCTTCCTTCCCCTCTGTACACTATGTACATGTGCCAGGAGGGGGCGGGGCTTCCCTCTGCCCCACCGCCCAGGCCCAGCAGATCCAGTGTTTGTAGAAAAGTGAGCCAAGGAAGGCAGGTTTCCATGTGCCCTCCCTCCCCAAAGCCTGCAGTGCAGAGCCCAGGGGTAAAGGGAAGCACTTGAGACCCCAGGAACCGCCCAGCAGGCTGCCTGATTTCGACAGCAAGCCTGACACTGGGGTCTATCCAAGGCCCTCAAGATCTTTGTAGTCTGGCCAGTCTGGGGCTTCTCCTAGGATCCAGTGGCTTTTGGAGAGGAAGTGGTGTTTCCAGAGCCCCTAGGGCTCGGCTGTATAAGCACGTGTGTTTGCACACGTGAGTACATACAGGCTTTAATGGAGGTCAACAAGTTGCAAATGAGTGTTCTATGGGGGCACGCTCAAATAGTGTCTGCTTGGGGTAAGTCAGTGCTGTCAAGGCAATTCTGACTGTCCCCGTGCTCAAGTGGATTTGTTCAAAAGATACCAGTCTCTGGAGGCTACAGATAAGAAAGACATGTCACACACCTGGGAGTGTACCCTCCTAGGGCTTGGCACAGTGTTTTCATTAACCCAACAGGAGAAATAGGCAGGAACCCTTGTCCCCGTTCTAACCCCTCCCTGGCACCACAGGCCGACAGGAGAGGAGGCCATCGTCACTAGGAGGGGACCAGTAGTTTTAAGGTCCCGGGGCTGCTGGTCCAGGAGATGAGTCACACGCAGCCGTACTCATACCACACAGTCTGCTGGTCCCCAGCGGGCTCCGGGGAGGCGGGCGTGCTCCTCAAGCTGCTCCCACGACTGAAGTCTTCGGGGACCCGGCTGGCGCGGGAAGCCAAGTCAGGAGATCTCCCCTCACTGTGGCCCTGCCCTGGGACCCCGTCACCCTCTGAGAGGCTGGGCCCTGCCCGAAGAGGGGTGATGGTGGCCCCGTCCCCCGGGGGTGTGGGTGTTTGGGGCTTAGTCCTGGTGGCTGGGGCGGTGGCCAGCGAGGAGTGCTGGGGGCTATTGCGACCACTGCTGCCTCCAGCGGCCGGGGCCAGGGTGGACGGCCGCAAGGGAGCCAGCCTCTCATCCTTCGCAAGAGCCAGGGAGATGCGCCGCACGTCCAGGGGCCGGCTGCGGGGGGCCGGGCCCTGACAGGAGCCGCCAGCCTTTCCCCCAGGTGGGGTCCGCTCCCGCACCGAGCTGTGGGAGCCAGGGGGCATGGGGCTTTGCAGGGTGTGACTGCCTGTTGCTCTGACCCCTGAGGCCTCAGGGCCCCCTGGCTTCTGAGGGGACTCCTGCTTGCAGGCCTCTGGCCCACTGGCCCGGAGAAGATCAGCCGAGGCCAGGCTGAAGGCCCTGCTCAGGGATGTGCTCCGGCCAGCAGCTGTGTGGGGCAGTGGGGCCGTCGTGGCCTGCCGGGGTCTGCCCAGAGACAGGCTCTGGGGAGGCTGGACCTGCCTTGGGGACCTACTGCGGGCAGCCTCGGCCTCAGCAGGTCTGAAGTTTGGCCTCACGTACTGTCCGGGCTTCAGCAGCTTCCCCTCGGGGGTGTTGACGGCCACCTGGACAGTAGGGGCCACGGAGCTGGTGGGCATCTTGGCCCCTTCCTTCCTGGTGGGTGGTCCCGGCTGGCCTCCGACGGCTGGGGGATCACTGGCCTTTCTGAAGTAGTCACTCAGTAGGTCATCCCGGCAACTAGGAGCATCCTACGGAGGAGAGAAGCAGCAGTGAGAGGCCCCCTTCCACCCAGGGTGCCTCCTGTGCAGCCCACAAGGCCAGGGCTGAAGCCTGCCCCTCCCGCTTGGTCTCATCAAGGCACACATGCTGGCCCTGGTAGGGACGGTGGCGTCGGTGGGGTCAGTGGAGCAATGCTGGGATCAGGGAGAGAACCCCAGGAGCCACCCAGGCAGCCCCCCAACTTGACAAACAAGAAAACAGACCCAGAGAAGGAAATGACTTCCCACCAGGCTCCAACCACTTTATGGAAAAGTTGGGGCCAAAAGCCTGACAACCGCCAACTGAATCCACTTCCCGTTTTTCCACCGAGCAGAGCTGAAGGCCCCCTGCTGGCCAGTAGGACTGGGCTTCCTTTCCTTGTCGGCCCTCCACACTCAAGACACACTGCACGGGCTTTATCTTGGGCCACAGAGAAGAGGAGAAACAAGACCAGCTCCCAAAAAGCCACAACTACACTCAGCACCCTCATAGCCACTCAGATCTTTCTCCTGACGTGAGAAAGAGGAAAGGAAGGCACAGTGGGAGGTGAGGGCAACCAGAAAGGTAGGCCAGCAGGAGAACGGTGAGGCCGCACAGGGGAGCGGGGTACAGTTGACAGCCCAGCTGCCACACTGTTCTTCTCGGGTGGCTGCTGCCAGGCTGAGCCTCCCCTGGCCAGGGAACCATGACCCCTGGGGTAGGCCGAAGTCTAGGACCTGCTTGGGTACCTTCAGCCTTCTGCCAGCACCTTACAGCCTGGAGGAGCCAAGCAGAGGTTCCTTCTGACGCTGACAGACATGGCACAGAGAGGAAAGGAAGTGAGTTCATGGGGGAGATGAGAGCTGATGCCATCAGACCCCAGCCTGCTGCAACCTGCCAGGGGTGACAGTCCACAGCCAGGTCAGTGGCTCAGGAGCCATCTACACCCGCCAACTCCACCTGGCCCTTGAAAACCATCTGGATCTCACTTGCCAGAGATGCAATCTGCCGTTTTACACCAGTCTGAAGCCACAGATCTCAGGTGGGTGGGCAGCAAGCCCTTAGGACATTAATATCAACAGGAACCATTCATGGCAGGCACTGTGCTAGGAACCACAGGGGTAACCGTCAAAAAAAGAAAAGAACCTTATTTAATTCTCAAACCTTGTAAGGTTGTACTAGAACAAGCTTTAGGAGGCAAGGAAATTCAGGTCAGAGAAGTCTGGTCCTACATCTAAAGAGGCAGTTCAAGGACGAAAGGCTACAGCTGCCCGACCCTTTCCCCACCACTGGCCCCTTTCCGCATTCCTCTAAGTCTCTGATGCCCACCTTGGAGTAGCCACCCTCTCTGGCCACCCAGGGAGCCCGTGTTGGGACACCCCCTCTCCTAGCACCATCCACACCGAGAGCACGAGGCACGGCGGGGCACTGCTATGACTGAGGAAGGGCAGGAGGTGTCAGGCGTGTGGGGTGAGTGGGGCTGAGCATCCCAGGGAGATGATGAGAGGTGGGGCGGCTCTCAATGGCCAAGAATCAGTTTCCATCAGAAACTGCTCCAGCCTGTTTAGGCTGAAAAGAGACAGGCAGTGATATGGACCGTCGGGAATGGGGACAACGGGGACAACGGGGACTACGAGGACAGGTCTGAGCTGAGCGGCAGGACTCACCCTCCCCAACATCTGCAGAGGGAAAGGAAACTCACTGGGACGCTCATATCAGAAAAGGATTGAGAACGCGAGCCTTCCAATTGCAGGCACCCCTGAGTTCTGGACAGTTCTCGTTTATTCCATAGGGTCAGTGCGTCTCAGTGTGTGAAGCCTGAACAAACACTGATGGTGTGAGCATCACCTGGGAACCGAGTGAAGATGCAAGTTCTCGGGGTATCCCACCTCAGACCTACTGAGTCAGAAACTCCAAGGTCCAGCCTGCGTCCTGGCAACCCCACCGGGGATGTCTGATACATGCTGAAGTTTCAGCCACTGCATCAGACCTTAAACTTCTTGAGGGCAGGGCCTTTGCCCTTCTCAGCCTGGTCTCCTTGGCTCCACTCCAGCACACAGCAAGTGCTTGGTATATATGAAGGGAGAGCAGGGACCATGTTTTCTATTTCCCTTTTGGGGCCAACCACAAGCCTAAGCACCTAGCAAGTATATGATAAAAGCTTAACTGGTGTGCTTTGTTTTTTAAGAACAGGAACCAGGCACACTGCCCAACACAAAGTAGAGGCTCAGGAAGTATCTACCAACCAAGTATTTTGTGTTCCCTTTGTCACTGTGGCCTATTAAGGTAGGTCACAGAATTTACCATATGGCTAGAGAAAGTTCAACTGTATGTATTTAAGGGGAATGAGAATCACTGAAGTATTAAAAACCCTTAAAAGGTCTCAAATGCAAGACAGTGTACTTCATCCACTCAATATCCCAACAGCTCATGTGACTGAATTCAGACAGCGTGTGAAGATGCCCGTGCAGCTTCAGAAAAGCTAAACTGCGGCACTGGGAAGGTGACAGGGGTGTCCTAATACAGGTGAGGGCCAAGGGTTAGAGCTGCAGAACAGAGGTCAGCAAACTAGAGCAGAGAGCCAGTTCCAGCTGGCCATGTGTTTTTTACATGGCCTGTGGGCTAAGAATCGCTTTTACCTTTTTAAATGATTGAAAAAAATGTTAAAAGACAAGTCTTTTGTGACGTGTGGACATGAAACTCAGGTGTTAATCTCCATAAGCAAGGTTTCATAGGAACACAGCCAGGCCCAGTCACTGCCAGATGGTCTAAGTCTGCTTTCCCACTGAAAGGACAGTTTAATAGTGGCAACAGAGGCTGTATGACCCAGAAAGCCTGAAATATTTTCTATCTGGCTCTTTAGACAAAAAACTTGCCAACCTCTGCTGGTGAAGGCCCAGGGTAGGTCAGAGATTTGTCACACGCATAGTAGAGACCCTAATCCTGCAAATGGGGTGTTGGCCACACCAGCCCTATGCTCCACGTTGGCAACAAAGCTCTTCCTGCTCACTTCACAGATGGAGAAAACAGCGGGCAAGGGCTGGCTGGGGCTGGGGCCAGCACACTGCGATCTGCTGGCTAGTGGCTGTCCTCTGATCCAGTGGGCTCTGCACCCAGGGTCTGCTCCCAGGCCTCTTTGGGACCTTGCTGCCAAAGTCTCTGCCCGCAGTGACCTGCAGGGAGGGAGGGAGGGAAGGCGGCCCACCGCGCCCCAGCCGCAGGCCACTCACAGGGCTGCAGGGGGTCCGGCCGCTCTCCTCCAGGAACTCCTCCAGGGTGACCATCTCGCTGCTCGGGGAGGTGGAGCAGGGCCGCGTCCCAGCATGGGGCTGGGCCATGGCCCACTTCTGAATGCCCTCCTCGGGGAGAGGCCCATTCCGGGGCGGGGGGTACTCATGGCGGCCGAGGGCAGTATGTCCTGGGGTGCTGGCGTCCCTCGGCAGAGTGGCCGTGTCCCGGCTGGGGATCAGGTCTTCACTGCTGAAGCTCTCGGACCTGCCGTGGAGCCGGTTGGAGGAGCCTGGGTGGCAGGGAGGCACAGGGAGGAACACACATCAGTCTCCCTCCCGCCAGCCTCCCGTGGGCTCTGGGCTGCCTCCGGCTCACTGAGAACAGTCAGAACTTGCCCGAGAACACAGGGCGCACTTCTTCCAGGCTGGGATTTGGGGTGTTAAGGACTTTTTGGAATGCTTTAGAATTTCACTTTGGCATTAAAAAAAACAACAACAAAAAAACCTTGAGATAAAGGTAGAAAGCTTCCGCAGAAGTTTAAATTAGCAATAGCTGTAAGGCACCACACTCCTTAGCTCTCACCCATTCATGTATTAAAGGTTTATTTAGCTTGTGCTTCATGCTAGGTGTTCCTCTGGGGGCTGGTCATGCGGAAACCAAGAAGAAAAAAATCTAAGAGTTTCTGGTCTTGGGACAGCATATATATATTCTTCCCAAATGCACAGGAAACCTTTGTTAAAACAGAGGACCATACCTTGTACCGTGAAACAAAAAAATTAAAAGAATCAAAGCCATCCACTATTATGTTCTCCGATCACAAGGAATGGAACTACTATCATCCTCACTCTAAAGATAAAGTACTTTTAAGATTCAGGGGGTGGGGGACTTGCCCAGGTAGCCAGAGCTCCTCAGTGGGGCTGAAGACATTTGAACCCAAATCCATTCAAATGGATTTTGCTCTGTCCTTCGCTTAAAACGAGATGGTGTGCCAATGAATGCAAAGGCATCATGCATATGAGAATCTGGTTAACTCATTTTTAATATAAGAATAACATGAGCCCAGAGCCAAAGATCCAAATACATTGAGAAGTGCACAGAAGGAAAGGCTACTTACCTTTGAGGTTAAGAGGGGAGCTGTCGCTGGATGCATTTCTATTGCTATCCGAGCTGCCTGGCCGGGACACTGAAAGGAAATGAGAACATTTAACCTGAAGGCCCAATGACCAGCTAGGCACATCCCAGACTGAACCACCTAATTTTAGAAAAAATTAAGTGACAAAGTCTCTCTATGCCAAAGCTAAGGCAAACGCCCTCAGGAAGGATGGACTTGGGGAGTTTCTCTCTCCTCCCGTGGGGAAGTCTAGCCACATAGTCTGTGTTTAAGCTTTGCTGACTGCCCCTCAAGGGAGGTCTGCTGTGCATTTACCAGCTCCACAGGGCACCTATTTCCCAAGGGTCAGTGCATTCTGCAAATAGCAGGAGTCTGAAAAAACGTGTTAGCAAACAGGGTTTGGGGGTGAACCCAAAATACTTAGTTTTGGGGAATAGTGTAAAAGCAGAGAAACTCCCCTCTTTGAGAAGGGAAAATGTGACCAAAATACATCTCTCTTTAAAAAGAAGTTTCACTAAAGGAAAACTGATACAAATTAATAGGATCCAAAGACACGCCTGTTCATCCAAATACTGCATTTGAAAACCCCTTCCCTTCTTTTTCCTCATGAGAGAAACTCGAGGAGTCAGGGTCCTTTGGAAGGAAGCCCTGTGGGTCAGCTGACTGAGCGCACATCTGGCCGTGCAGTGACTCGCCAAGCGTCGCCCTGTGTTATCCTGCACTCCGTGTGAAGACACAGGGGCTCCCTGTGTCACACTGTTTCACTACGGAGCCTGGCTTTACTCATATAAATCCCAAATGTCTGTATTTGTGTGAATTAAAGTGAGCACCATAAAACTTTGAAGACAATGACTATGGTAGGAGATAATGCTGGCTCCTATCCTGACTGCCCATCCCTTCAGAAGTAAACTGAATTCAACATAAACTAAGTTTTTAAAGGAATTATCTTCCCATGCTTTTAAGAGTTTTGTTTTTCAAAAATTGTAAAAACCCCAAGCAGCTTCGGATTTTTAAGACAGCTGGTGTAATTCGGTGTTTCCCTTCTGCAGAAATGCACAATATGCCTAAATCAAATGGCGAGTGCTTCTAACAACTTCTAAGACCAAATACAAGTTGGAGCAACTCTGGGCAAATAAAATCCAAGTGAGGACAGTGAGAGACCCTGCAATCAGTGCTGAGTAGGTTGGCAGAACTTCCCAGCAAACCAACGGGGCACTGTAGAGTGCGGGGACCCAGAGCCTCTGGGAGTGGGATACACTTTATAGATAATGGTTTCCCCATCACTGGAGGCACAGAAGCAGAAGCTAAAAGATCAGGCCCCCTGGGCAGGGGAAAGAAGGAGCTGGAAGGAACAGTGGACCCCCCATTCCCACCTTCAACATAACAACTCCACTTTTACCTGTGTTGGGTGCTGGACCTCCTCAAAGGTCTTAGTTTGAAGGAAAAGTACTATGGATGAAAACCAGGGTGAACCCAGGCCGAAGGGCACAGCATGGGACCACTTACCACGCTGCCTGTGGTTGGTGCACTCGAGCTCCAGGGACGGCTCACAGAGGCTGTCATCTGAATTAGAGCCTATGGTGAGAATCAGGTTACTGGTTATTAAACCTGATTAGCCAAATTTTCTGGAAAACTTTAAAAAATATATGGGCTCTTATTTGGGAAAAGCATGTTTTTATTTGTCCTTTGACCCAGCAATCTTACTTCTAGGGGACATCTCTGGGGCTGGCTGGTCAAACAAACTGTGATAGTATCATTTTAATTATTAAGCAGCTATTAAAAGGATGAGAAAGAGTTCCAGGATATAGGTCTAAGTGAAAAATAATGAAGGTGCAAAATGAAACACTGGTAATATAAAGAAGGAACTAAAAAAAAAATTTTTCCATAGGGTGACTTTGGAATGGAGATAGGGAAATGGAGAGAATGTGACTCAGAAATCTAAGTATGCTTTTATATATATAACTAGCTTTTGAGCCATGCAAATATTTTACATATTAAAAAACAGGATTAAAAAAGTCTAAAATCAAAACCAGCAATAAATCTTACTGCATATCAAATTGCTAACATAATCACACAGAGAAAAAAATTTACTTCCAGTGAACTTTGAATATAAAACTCTACATCCTGGGGGCGGGAGCCAAGATGGCGGCGTGAGTAGAGCAGTGGAAATCTCCTCCCAAAAACACATAGAGCTATGAAAATATAACAAAGAAAAATCTTCCTAAAATAGAGACCACAGGACACAGGACAACATCCAGACCACATCCACACCTGCAAGAACCCAGCGCCTTGTGAAGGGGGTAAGATACAAGCCCCAGCCCGGCGGGACCCGAGCGCCCCTCCCCCCGGCTCCCGGCGGGTGGAGAGAAACCGGAGCAGTTTTTTTTTTTGGCGAGCGCTTTTTGGAAGCCTTAGAGGGACGGGCCCCCGTTGCTGGGGAGGCAGGGTGGCGGGACCGGTGAGGAGGTGCCTGGGAACAGCGCCGGAGGACAAAGAATATCCCGCGTTTCTCCCTGCGAGACCTGGGGGCGGGTGCCTGAGACCGGTGCCTGAGGACGGAGGAGGTCGCGCGTTTTTCCCCTTTTTTTTTTTCTCTTTATGGCAAGCGCTTTTTGGAAGCCTTGAAGGGACGGGGACCCCAGTGCTAGGGAGGCACGGTGGCGGGACTGGTGAGCGGGTGGCTGGGACCGGCGCCTGAGGACAAAGAATATCCCCCGTTTTTCCCTGCGGGACCGGTGGGCGGGTGCCTGAGACCGGCACTTGAGGACAGAGGAAATCGCGCGTTTTTCCCCTTTTTTTTTTCTCTTTTCTGCGAGTGCTTTTTGGAAGCCTAAAAGGGACAGGGACCCCGGTGCTAGGGAGGCAGGGCGGCGGGACTGGTGAGCGGGTGCCTGGGACCGGCACCTGAGGACAAAGAATATCCCGCATTTTTCCCTGTGGGACCGGTGGGTGGGTGCCTGAGACCAGCACCTGAGGACGGAAGAAATCGCGCGTTTTTCCCCTTTTTTTTCTCTCTTTTTGCCAAGTGCTTTTTGGAAGCCTTGAAGGGACAGGGACCCCGGTGCTAGGGAGGCAGGGCGGCAGGACTGGTGAGCGGGTGCGTGGGACCAGTGCCTGAGGACAAAGAATATTGAGCGTTCCTTCCCTGCGGGACCGGTGGGTGGGTGCTTTTTGGAAGCCTTGAAAGGACAGGGACCCTGGTGCTAGGGAGACAGGGCAGCAGGACCAGTGCGCGGGTGCCTGGGACCGGCACCTGAGGAAAAAAAAAAAAAAAAAAAAAATCGCGTGTTTTTTCTTTTTTTTTTTCCTTTCTGTTCCCTCTCTCATTGTTGCTGTTGTTGTTTTGGTTTGGAGAGTGCTTTTTGGAAATCTTAAAGGGGCAGGACAGGTCACTTAGACCAGAAGCAGGGAATCTGGGGATCTCTGGGCACTCTAACCCCCTGGGCAGCAGGGAGCACAGAGGCCCCTTACGGAGATAAATAGTCTCCTGGCTGCTCCCCCTCTAACGGGGCTCCACCATTTTGGAGGAACAGCCCCAGCCAGGCCAAGCCCACAGCAACAGTGGAGATAAACCCCAAAGCAACTGGGCAGGAAGCAGAAGCCCTGTCTGCGCACAGCTGCCCAGCACAAGCCACTAGAGGTCGCTATTCTCCCAGGAAAAGGCTACAAACCAACAAGAAGGGAAGCTCTTCCAGCGGTCACTTGTACCAGCTCTGCAGACTATCTCTATCACCATGAAAAGGCAAAACTACAGGCAGACAAAGATCACAGAGACAACACCTGAGAAGGAGACAGACCTAACTAGTCCTCCTGAAAAAGAATTCAAAATAAAAATCATGAACATGCTGACAGAGATGCAGAAAAAAATGCAAGAGCAATGGGATGAGATGCAGAGAAAAATGCAAGAGCAGTGGGATGAGATGCAGAGAAAAATGCAAGAGCAGTGGGATGAAGTCCGGAAGGAGATCACAGATGTCAGGAAAGAGATCACAGAAGTGAAACAATCCCTGGAAGGATTTATAAGCAGAATGGATAAGATGCAAGAGGCCATTGAAGGAATAGAAGCCAGAGAACAGGAACGTATAGAAGCTGACATAGAGAGAGATAAAAGGATCTCCAGGAATGAAACAACACTAAGAGAAATATGTGACCAATACAAAAGGAAAAACATTCGTATTATAGGGATACCAGAAGAGGAAGAAAGAGGAAAAGGGATAGAAAGGGTCTTTGAAGAAATAATTGCTGAAAACTTCCCCAAACTGGGGGAGGAAATAATCGAACAGACCATGGAATTATACAGAACCCCCAACAGAAAGGATCCAAGGAGGACAACACCAAGACACATAATAATTAAAATGGCAAGGATCAAGGACAAGGAAAGAGTTTTAAAGGCAGCTAGAGAGAAAAAGGTCACCTATAAAGGAAAACCAATCAGGCTAACATCAGACTTCTCAACAGAAACCCTACAGGCCAGAAGAGAATGGCATGATATACTTAATGCAATGAAACAGAAGGGCCTTGAACCAAGGATACTGTATCCAGCACGACTATCATTTAAATATGATGGTGGGATCAAACAATTCCCAGACAAGCAAAAGCTGAGGGAATTTGCTTCCCACAAACCACCTCTACAGGGCATCCTACAGGGACTGCTCTAGATGGGAGCACCCCTAAAAAGAGCACAGAACAAAACACACAACATATGAAGAAGGGAGGAGGAGGAATAAGAAGGGAGAGAAGAAAAGACTCTCCAGACAGTGTATATAACAGCTCAATAAGCGAGCTAAGTTAGGCAGTAAGATACTAAAGAAGCTAACCTTGAACCTTTGGTAACCACGAATCTAAAGCCTGCAATGGCAATAAGTACATATCTTTCAATAGTCACCCTAAATGTAAATGGACTTAATGCACCAATCAAAAGACATAGAGTAATAGAATGGATAAAAAAGCAAGACCCATCTATATGCTGCTTACAAGAAACTCACCTTAAACCCAAAGATAAGCATAGACTAAAAGTCAAGGGATGGAAAAACATATTTCAGGCAAACAACAGTGAGAAGAAAGCAGGGGTTGCAGTACTAATATCAGACAAAATAGACTTCAAAACAAAGAAAGTAACAAGAGATAAAGAAGGCCACTACATAATGATAAAGGGCTTAGTCCAACAAGAGGATATAACCATTCTAAATATATATGCACCCAATACAGGAGCACCAGCATATGTGAAGCAAATACTAACAGAACTAAAGAGGGAAATAGACTGCAATGCATTCATTGTAGGAGACTTCAACACACCACTCACCCCAAAGGATAGATCCACCGGGCAGAAAATAAGTAAAGACACACAGGCACTGAACAACACACTAGAACAGATGGACCTAATAGACATCTATAGAACTTTACATCCAAAAGCAACAGGATATACATTCTTCTCAAGTGCACATGGAACATTCTCTAGAATAGACCACATACTAGCTCACAAAAAGAGCCTCAGTAAATTCCACAATATTGAAATTCTACCAACCAATTTTTCAGACCACAAAGGTATGAAAGTAGAAATAAATTCTACAAAGAAAACAAAAAGGCTCACAAACACATGGAGGCTTAACAACATGCTACTAAATAATCAATGGATCAATGAACAAATCAAAATAGAGATCAAGGAATATATAGAAACAAATGACAACAACAACACTAAGCCCCAACTTCTGTGGGATGCAGCGAAAGCAGTCTTAAGAGGAAAGTATATAGCAATCCAGGCACACTTGAAGAAGGAAGAACAATCCCAAATGAATAGTCTAACATCACAATTATTAAAACTGGAAAAAGAAGAACAAATGAGGCCTAAAGTCAGCAGAAGGAGGGACATAATAAAGATCAGAGAAGAAATAAACAAAATTGAGAAGAATAAAACAATAGCAAAAATCAACGAAACCAAGAGCTGGTTCTTTGAGAAAATAAACAAAATAGATAAGCCTCTAGCCCAACTTATTAAGAGAAAAAGAGAGTCAACACAAATCAACATAATCAGAAATGAGAATGGAAAAATCACGACAGACTCCACAGAAATACAAAGAATTATTAAAGACTACTATGAAAACCTATATGCCAACAAGCTGGAAAACCTAGAAGAAATGGACAACTTCCTAGAAAAATACAACCTCCCAAGACTGACCAAGGAAGAAACACAAAAGTTAAACAAACCAATTACAAGCAAAGAAATTGAAACAGTAATCAAAAAACTACCCAAGAACAAAACCCCGGGGCCGGACGGATTTACCTCGGAATTTTATCAGACACACAGAGAAGACATAATACCCATTCTCCTTAAAGTGTTCCACAAAATAGAAGAAGAGGGAATACTCCCAAACTCATTCTATGAAGCCAACATCACCCTAATACCAAAACCAGGCAAAGACCCCACTAAAAAAGAAAATTACAGACCAATATCCCTGATGAACGTAGATGCAAAAATACTCAATAAAATATTAGCAAACAGAATTCAACAGTATATCAAAAGGATCATACACCATGACCAAGTGGGGTTCATCCCAGGGATGCAAGGATGGTACAACATTCGAAAATCCATCAACATCATCCACCACATCAACAAAAAGAAAGACAAAAACCACATGATCATCTCCATAGATGCTGAAAAAGCATTTGACAAAATTCAACATCCATTCATGATAAAAACTCTCAGCAAAATGGGAATAGAGGGCAAGTACCTCAACATAATAAAGGCCATATATGATAAACCCACAGCCAGCATTATACTGAACAGCGAGAAGCTGAAAGCATTTCCACTGAGATCGGGAACCAGACAGGGATGCCCACTCTCCCCACTGTTATTTAACATAGTACTGGAGGTCCTAGCCACGGCAATCAGACAAAACAAAGAAATACAAGGAATCCAGATTGGTAAAGAAGAAGTTAAACTGTCACTATTTGCAGATGATATGATACTGTACATAAAAAACCCTAAAGACTCCACTCCAAAACTACTAGAACTGATATCGGAATACAGCAAAGTTGCAGGATACAAAATCAACACACAGAAATCTGTAGCTTTCCTATACACTAACAACGAATCAATAGAAAGAGAAATCAGGAAAACAATTCCATTCACCATTGCATCAAAAAGAATAAAATACCTAGGAATAAACCTAACCAAGGAAGTGAAAGACTTATACTCTGAAAACTACAAGTCACTCTTAAGAGAAATTAAAGGGGACACTAATAAATGGAAACTCATCCCATGCTCATGGCTAGGAAGAATTAATATCGTCAAAATGGCCATCCTGCCAAAAGCAATATACAAATTTGATGCAATCCCTCTCAAATTACCAGCAACATTCTTCAATGAATTGGAACAAATAATTCAAAAATTCATATGGAAACACCAAAGACCCCGAATAGCCAAAGCAATCCTGAAAAAGAAGAATAAAGTAGGGGGGATCTCACTCCCCAACTTCAAGCTCTACTACAAAGCCATAGTAATCAAGACAATTTGGTACTGGCACAAGAACAGAGCCACAGACCAGTGGAACAGATTAGAGACCCCAGAAATTAACCCAAACATATATGGTCAATTAATATTTGATAAAGGAGCCATGGACATACAATGGCAAAATGACAGTCTCTTCAACAGATGGTGCTGGCAAAACTGGACAGCTACATGTAGGAGAATGAAACTGGACCATTGTCTAACCCCATATACAAAGGTAAACTCAAAATGGATCAAAGACCTGAATGTAAGTCACGAAACCATTAAACTCTTGGAAAAAAACATAGGCAAAAACCTCTTAGACATAAACATGAGTGATCTCTTCTTGAACATATCTCCCCGGGCAAGGAAAACAACAGCAAAAATGAGCAAGTGGGACTACATTAAGCTGAAAAGCTTCTGTACAGCGAAAGACACCATCAATAGAACAAAAAGGAACCCTACAGTATGGGAGAATATATTTGAAAATGACAGATCTGATAAAGGCTTGACGTCCAGAATATATAAAGAGCTCACACGCCTCAACAAACAAAAAACAAATAACCCAATTAAAAAATGGGCAGAGGAACTGAACAGACAGTTCTCCAAAAAAGAAATACAGATGGCCAAGAGACACATGAAAAGATGCTCCACATCGCTAATTATCAGAGAAATGCAAATTAAAACTACAATGAGGTATCACCTCACACCAGTAAGGATAGCTGCCATCCAAAAGACAAACAACAACAAATGTTGGCGAGGCTGTGGAGAAAGGGGAACCCTCCTACACTGCTGGTGGGAATGTAAATTAGTTCAACCATTGTGGAAAGCAGTATGGAGGTGCATCAAAATGCTCAAAACAGACCTACCATTTGACCCAGGAATTCCACTCCTAGGAATTTACCCTAAGAACGCAGCAATCAAGTTTGAGAAAGACAGATGCACTCCTATGTTTATCGCAGCACTATTTACAATAGCCAAGAATTGGAAGCAACCTAAATGTCCATCTGTAGATGAATGGATAAAGAAGATGTGGTACATATACACAATGGAATACTACTCAGCCATAAGAAGTGGAAAAATCCAACCATTTGCAGCAACATGGATGGAGCTGGAGAGTATTATGCTCAGTGAAATAAGCCAAGCGGAGAAAGAGAAATACCAAATGATTTCACTCATCTGAGGAGTATAGGAACAAAGGAAAAACTGAAGGAACAAAACAGCAGCAGAATTACAGAACCCAAAAATGGACTAACAGGTACCAAAGGGAAAGGAACTGGGGAGGATGGGTGGGCAGGGAGGGATAAGGGGGGGGAAGAAGAAGGGGGGTATTAAGATTAGCATGCATGGGGGGGAGGGAGAAAGGGGAGGGTGGGCTGCACAACACAGAGAGGACAAGTAGTGACTCTACAACATTTTGCTAAGCTGATGGACAGTAACCGTAATGTGGTTGTTAGGGGGGACCTGATATAGGGGAGAGCATAGTAAACATAGTATTCTTCAGGTAAGTGTAGATTAAAAATTTAAAAAAAAAAAAAAAAAGAAAGAAAGAAAGAAAAGGGGGATTACTCCTTAACAGGATAAAACTATTGGTAAATCAAAGATCAACGCATGCTTTAAATATCCTTAATGTTGATCACTTAAAGGGTGTCAGATGATCAGCTATGGAGGTACTCTTTTCTGATAATATTCCTTTCTCTTAATTAAAAAAAAAAAAAAAAAAAAAAGCAGTTACTGTGTGCTGACCTCCAATGAGTTCTGCACAGTGGTATAGAGGGCATGTCAAAGTGTGGGCAAAGGGTCTGTTTGTTTCTACGCAGAAGATCAAGGCCTAGCTTGGATACCCAGAAAATGAACTAAGATACGATATGAGGAGGAGCTTCCGGCATCAGCACTCTCTGGAGGACTCGTGCCGGGGGATGATCATCAAAAAGCCTCCACAGGGATCCGGACGATGCTGCGGTTGTGGCTGCATCCAGCCCACCATCTCCTGGACTTGCCATGAGAAGGAGGAGGGAGATGTCTAGGCTGGCATGTGCATACAGTGAGACAACGAATTTGACCGGATCTGTCTGTTGGAACTCAACCAGGAGTTGGGAGGGGTGCAAGTTGTAGCACCCCAAAATCTCATGACTATAGACTATCTATGGTTAAAAGAACATATGGGATGTGAACAGATCCCAGAAATGGGCTGCTTTAATTTGTCTGATGGTTCAAGTACAGTTGGAAAATATCCATCATATCATAGATAAATTTTCACAAATGCCTAGGGTGCCTAAATGGTTTTCTTGGCTTCACTGGAGATGGCTGGTAATTATAGATTTGCTTTGTTTATGTCACCGTATTCCTATTATGTCAATATGTGTGTGCAAATTAGTTAGTAGTTTAAAACCTATACATACTTAAGGTACTATACAAGAAGATATGTCAAAGAAATAATCAATCCTCCCAAGTTTCCTTCATATGCTACATCTATAGCTTTTCTTCTTCCTTCCTAATTACAAACTTTAAATAGAATTCGTGCCTCATATCGAATTTACCGAGTATCATAATTCCTCCAGGTGGTAAAGATACCTCGAGACAAGTGCTGGGCATAGAAGCCACAGGGCATAAATCTGCAAAGAAGTAAAAAGCTAACCTTTGCAAACAATATGGCTTCTCTCTCACTTACCAACTTTACATTTCCCTGTATGGCCCCGGAAGATGACTGGTTAGCCAGAGACGGGTAAGATTCCTCAAGGGAGGAACAACCTAAGACAGGCACAGTCGCAGGGGGGCCATCAGGTGAGAATTTGGGGATCAACAGAGGTGAGGCTCAGAACCTCACCCCCCCTGTTTTGAGAGAAATCTTCTGCATCCGTGGATGTTTTGCTGCCCTTGTCTAGCCTGGATTAATGCTTAGTCCATAGGCACACACCTGATCATCTGATCATCTACATTTGCCTTCTTACAGCACTAAACTATGTTTTCTACCTTTATCTTGCATCTACCTACCACTTCAGCATTTTATTAAAAATAAAAATAATAATAATAATAGGAGAAATGTGGGATCAACATATAAATCAAGTACAAAAATCAAATGAATATTCATATTTGACCTGATGGTTTATAGGTCATATTGCATGATCAAAACCGAAAGTTTCTGTGATGACTGCCCTTGTACTGTTCACCATGTAAGAATTTATTCACTCTGTAAGAATTCGTTCACCATGTAAGAACTTGTTCGTTATGCTTCAGAAGATTGGAGACTGACGAGAATTAGGCTTGAGATGGATTAATGATTGTACATTGAGCATTGACCCCCCTATACTGAATTTTATTGTTGTTAACAACCATTTGATCAATAAATATGAGAGATGCCCTCTCAAAAAAAAAAAAACAAAAAACAAAAAAAAAAAACTCTACATCCTTAGTGAGATATAACCTAAGGACTAAAAGAACTACAAAGAAAATTTAACTTTATTGTTAGTATTAATATTGGTATTATAATTAAAACTATCATTGCCTATTTTGGGGGAAAAAATAAGTAAACATTTCAGGAGACAAGACATAATGGCCCACAAATATGAAATCAAGGAAGAAAAACAATCCCTGTAATGTTAAATTTGAAATGGAAATACCAACATGAACTCATAATATATGTATGCTCTCTCTCTTCACTGAAAGGGTCTAGAAGCAATGCCAACTGTGCAGTGTCCAGATCTTAATTATTAAATTCTACTCTAAAAAGAACCAGATTTACTTAAAGAAATGGCTGATCCCCAGAGGGGTGTCTGTTGTGAAAATGGGTAAATGCCCACCAGCAGTGGAGGCCAGGAGCATGAGAACCAGCTGCCAGGGAACTGCCGAGGGCAGAGCTGGGCCTGCGGTGTTGATGGGCGCTTGTGTAGGCTCTCCGGTGTATGAACAGCCAGGGATGTTACCAGGCTTGGGCTCTGGTTCAGGGATGGGATCCAGGCTGAGACAGCCTGTGGGTTAGCCCGGGGAGCGGGCTGGACCTTGAGCCACACAGGCTGAATTCCCAGAGGGGATGGTATTCCCAGAGCCCCCCCGGGACCAGGCAGGACTTCCACATCCCAGAGCCTGGAGACTAGGGGAGACTTCTGACCAGTGGCCATGGTCACCCTTGCCATGCTGGGCTCAGAGCATGCCTGTCCCAGCCAGCAGTCACACCCTACACTTGACTGCTACTTCTGGTGTCTGGCTAGGAGTGTAGAGGGACAGCCTGACTGTCTTGTGCCCCCTCAACTCCTCTCCTCCCCAGGGGTGTTTTCTACTTGTAAACAACTGGGACAAGGTCATGAAACTAGTGTGTTGCCTGGAGGGCAGGGGCCCCCGTCTGTCTCTGCTTTGTTTCTCAAACCAAGGTTATGCATACCCTCAATGTCAAGAGTCAAGTGGGTGATTTTATTATGAGAAATGATAACCAGTTCTTGTTTTCTCCAATTTCTAACGCCCCAGAGGTAATTACTTTCAGCTGATTCTGTGGGTGCTTTCACATCTCTAAATTATAAGTATTAAGCATTACCTTTTCTCCTTTTTGTTTGCATATTTTAAATCTCCCGTGCTTTCCCCCTGTTCCTTTTTACAGCGTTCAGTTCTTGTTTCATGAGTATCACAACTTCACCTCCGACTATGTAAATGACAGGCATCTGAGAGCTTTCATTCTGTTCTTCGCGTCTGTTTACTCTGATGCTTCTCCCACTGCTTCTGGTCTCAGTTTTCTGTTGGAAGCTTCCCTTAGGTGTCCAGGGATTGCTGAACTTCCATGGGCTTCACCTGACAAGATCTGACTGAGCCACTCTGTTGGGAATTCCTCAAGCCAATTAGATGACTTGAAAACCATTTAAACCTCAGGTCTAAACGTGTGAACACACGTGGTTCCTGGCCTGCTGGGAGACATGGTCTGTAAACCCTTTCCCAAATCCCCTTATATTTGGTTTAGCATGTCTGTCTTCTACTGTATCAACTGACCTCCAGTTCAGAGACCCTGTCATGCATCCTCCACAGAGAATAAACCCTCCAGACTTCTACCAGGGTGAGGTGAGGGCAGTTGCTTGCTTTTAGCCCATCAGTCTTCTGGAGCTGCTTGTTGCCACCAATTCCTGAAGGTGGTAGTGGGAGTGAGTTCTGGGGCTTTCTCATTAGCAGTTTAGGATTGGGCCTCTAGATGGTGAAGGTATATGTCCAAAGTCTCCCAGGAGGTTGGCAGAGCTGAGGTCTGAATCTGTGTGACGCCAAAGCCTGCCTGCAGCTTAGCGGCTCTGCTTACCACTGGGAGACCCCTCCTGCCTCTGAGAGCCTGGAGTCCTGGGGGAGGCCCCTGGGCCCCTGATGCTCATCCTCTGGCTTCTGCTAGGACTCACCTTTGGGGCGGCCTGGGTGCCGGGAGGCGGGGGTGGAGCTGGAGGCGGCTGTAGTGACGGCCGAGGTGGAGCAGGTCCGGGAGCCCAGCTCCGAAGGCCAGGGCTTCACGGCTGGGTCAGCAGAGGCATCTGTGCGGTCAGGGTTGCCTCTGTGCGGGGACCCTTGCTTTGGTTTTAGGTCTCCGGAGCCTGGGGCAGAGAAGGACACTGAGAAATGGGGCTGCGAGACCCTGTGCCAAGGCTGGGCTACAACATGGAGGCCTGGAAGCAGGGTCAGCAAGACACACGGGCCACAGGGACAAAAGCTGGGCTGCAGTTTAAACAGGAGGGTCCTGGTTGCAGGCCTGTTGGGGGCCCAAGAGGCTGGCCCTGGCCCTAAGGATGGGTCATACTATGAGTCCTGAGAGGCTGGGCGAAAGTAAAGGAAGAACTCAAGCAGATACACAAAATGTTGGCACAGGTCCAACACGTTAACCACAGGACACGCCTGCTGTGTACACTGTAGGTAACAAATCTCTGCTTTACAAAGATCGTGACAGATGTTTCCTCAGGATCACTCTGGACCTGCACCCAAAGGTCCAGGATATGTGTCCGTCCTGCCACTGGCTTCACTTGCGATGTGATAGTTTATTGCCTCCCTGACAATAATTTGCGTAAGAAGTCTTAATTCTCTGCATGGCGAGACAGGCAAGAGTGGTTTTTTCCTTGTATCATGTACTTTTCTGCAATCTCTAATTTTCTATCATGATACTCTTGTCAAGTTAAATGAAATCCTACACAAAAACATTAAAAAAAAAAACACCACCTTCAATGTCTTAGTAGTAGGAAAGGGGTGGGCTCTCCAAATACAGGATAAAAAGTAGCAGGTGAAGGTCCTACTAGTGTAGGGCAATGCCGCACAGCATCCTGCACCAGGTGCCCACGGGCTGTGGGCCCAGAGCCACACCCCCATCAAGATGTCAGTCCCTCTCCAAGCTCCTTCAGGGATCTCACTCTACCTGCCCTTCAGCCAAAGTCCAAATCTTACAACCTGCGACCACGCAAAAATTTGGATATTGAAATATAACCTTGATGAGAAGCAAGATTCAAGTCTGGCAGAATGAGTCAGGACAGGCAGCCAACGGGTGAAGTTAAAATGAGGAGCAGAGGGTGGGTGGGGATAAGCAAACAGCATGAATGGCAGAGGCACAGCAGGATTCCAACAGCATGCTGGGAAGACAGGCCTGGAGGACCAGGGCAGCCCCCCTGAGGGGTGTGTGGGATTGGGGCCAGTACCACACCAACGGACTCCAACGTTGTGATAGTTTCGTATTTATTTTTTACGGTTACCACCTTTTTCTGGTGATGCTGGTTTCCCATTTACAGTACTGATAATAATCTTTCCTTTTAAAATAAATTTAAGTGGAAAGGATGAGTCAATTCAAGGGGAAATATGTAAGTAATCATACAGGGGATATAAAGATATGCATAAGTCAGGAAGATGATATAAGAATGACTGAAGGTAGAAAATCCTCGACATATGATGTTGGAGGGTCTGAGTTTTTTAGTGAGGAAACTGCGGGTGTTGCAGCTAAAGGCCTCTATTGACCAGCATTTCTTCTGGTCTGGGCGTGACTGATGTGCTGATGCTCTTTCTGTTCACTGCTGCTTAAACTTCAGCATCCAAAGTCAAAGAACTACAGCACAGTCATAAAACTTCATTCTGGGCTGAACTCTGGCTCAGCAACATCGATCCAATTATTCAAAATGCTTGAATGAAGCAATACATCCTTCAAAGCATAGAACACATCTAAGCAGAAGCCAACAATTCGGTGCTCTGACAAAGAGAGAGAAAGGGCAGCAGTTTTACATTCAGCTTCTTAAAAAATCTCACTTGACAGAGGCCATATATTTTAGGAAGAAGCATAGCAACAACTGACCAGTTCTGCTTTACATACGGGCATGACATAAGCCTGCAGGTGCAAGAGAGAGGGACCAGCACACGACCACTGGACTTACTCAGCATGGACATCCTGGCCCAGGGACCTGTGCATGGACGTCCTGAGGCTCCCCTAAAACTGTGCTGTGCTGGAGAAACGGTCCAGAGGGTGTGACAACTCATCTTCTCTTTTGAAATCAGAATCCACGCTGGCTACTTTAAGCTTGGCTTGGAATTAGGGTCAGGAGGAAGGGTCCACTACAGGTCATGTGGCCTTTAGTTACTGTTTTTTGTTTGTTTGAGTTTCAGAAATGAAGGAGGATGCATGATGAGACATATGATAAAGGAAAAGGATTAGAAATCTCCCATTTCTGAGAAAGGGAGAGGCTCGTTAGGAGAGGATGGGATGTCAGAGGAAGACCAGAACCGCAGGCGTTTAGAGAGAGCCGCGGGGGCGGCTGGAGGCTTGTCTTTGTCCTTGCTTTTGCTTCTCAAAAAGGGACTCTTTTTGCGCTGAGTTGCTAAATTGTTATTCCCCGGATAATCCAAGAGGAGGGAAAAAAACAACAACAAATAAATGAAATGAATACTAATAACAAATGATACTGAATTAGCTAAATGTACTCAGGAAATCAAAATCCTGTCCAACCCAGAAAAGATGGCAACAATATTGATGACAAGACCAGAATCAGGACCAGTAAATCATTTATGCTCCGACTCAATTTAATTAATTTAGTGGCATCTTAGTGCCAATGGTTTACTTATTCAGCACGTGAGGGGGATTATACATCGCTCAAGGAGCCAACAGCTTAGACTATTTTTCAATTTCAATGTGCTAAATTATTAAATAAGAATGTTTATTAATTTAGGACCCAGCTTCTCTTACTCATCCATTTTAATGACAGGATCCCAGACAATATGGCTCACACACTACTCCTATTCTAGTTGCTCAAAGACCTTGCAAACACTTAAATGATATGTTTCTGGTTTGCTGTACTGAAGCCGTCTACCTGCCGTGTTCACTGATAATTTTTGTATATCTAAAATAACCTCTTTTGACAGGATGTGTTTAAAAATAATGAAAATATTTCTTTTCATACCCCAAACCACTCAAAACCAAGAATTATGTCCTTTCAGACCTCCCATACATCCTCTACTCCCATCCCTCACTTCATGACCTTTAAATTATAGTCTTATCAGAGCAGACAACTGTTCTGACATGTCATACATGAACATAACCCATTTAACCAATTTCTGATTTGAGGTTAACACTGGAACCTGTCACTTCTTTCTCCATAGCACCACCTGGCGGCCATTGCTCACACCACCAGTATGGGACCGGCTTTATTCAATGCCAGTGCACAAGGCTCTGCAGCAGGTTTGTTCAGCATCTTCTAGGACCAAAACAGTTCTAACTGCAGGCAGTTCACATAGTGGTTAAGAGCTCAGACTCTGCATCCAACAGACCTGTGTTCAGATCCCAGTTCTACCACTTCACCTTGCTCAGCCTTACTTTCTCATTCTTAAAAGGGGATGATTAATGGTGCCTACCTCACAGGTAGATAGGACTAAATGAGACAGATAAGGCATGTACATTAGCTAAAAGGCTGCTGAACCCAGAGAAAGCACCCAATCCATGGCTGCTGTCATTAATAATTATCACCGACCTGATCATTTTATTCATGCATCACGACAGACTGGACCAGTCAAGCCTTTTTTTTCCTCTGAAAGTTTTCCTGACTCAATTAGGCTGAGTATAGTTAATTAAGTCAACTTAAATAACAATACCAGTTGAGGTAATAGATGTCAAAAATTTTAAATAGCCAATATGAAAGCCTGAGACAACAGAGCTCCTCTAGATAAAAACAAACATTAAACTTCATTATTATTTACCTGCATGTGAGCCTTTTACCTAATCTGACCTCAGACAAAGAATGGGAATGCAACATTAGGCCCCAAACAATGTGCATCTTGTGCATTTTCTTTTTTACAGTTTTTTTTTACATTTTCTTTTTTACATTCACCTCAACAATACAGTGCGGAATGTCACGTGTGAAAGGCATGTACACGCCACACTCAGGGGGTGGCTTGTCACCAGCCCTCAGTGCTGCCACTTCAGCTCCCAAGAGCGCATGGGTCTTGGGCATTGGCCTGACCTTCAGAAAGCCCTAGTTTCCTTCATAAGCATTTAAACTACTCAGGGTGCAGGTCTGGCAGGTTTATAGATTTAAAAAATCCACTATACAATTTTTAAAAGTCAACTTGGAAATTTAATGATGTTTAAAGAAACAGCTGTGTTTAATCAAGTCTAAGGTGCACACTGTTTCCCCACACCTTAACATCTCTGAAATCAGGATGCAGTTTAGATGGGGTTCTAGAGTCACCACTGGCCAGGTGACAACTTGGACAAAACTGCCATTGCCACACCAATTTATTTTGCTCATATTTTTCTTTTATGTGTGTGCACAAATATCTGTCTAAATCTTGTAGAAGTTCCCAGCAAGAGTATAATAAAAAATTCTAACCGGTAAAGCAATGCATCATTGGATTGCCAGTGTTTTTCCCTCTAGCGGTAGATAAAGCAATTATGCAGCCAATAGAGAGCCGCTTAAAATTTAATGAAATATAGCACCAACAATTAGAAATTCACTTCAGAACCTCCAAATGACAGCCCTAAGTGAAAAGGTAAACCATGCCCCATGGCTGGTAGGACTGAAGGCCAGATCAGGTTGGAGAAAGCCTGACTCACCTTTCAAAGTGATAAAAAGATCAGAGCCACACAAGGACTTGCTGAAGATCTTGCACATGTATAGAATGTTTCAAATGCACCTGGGGTTTCCCTACAGAAATAGCTTACTCTAAATCTTTGACACATACAAGGAAACCCCAAAACACGCTACTGAGCTGGTCTTTACGGTGCCTGTGTATTTGGACATTAGAGTCCCTGCCACTGTCTTACATGACAAGTGATCCTCCTCATTCTAAAATAACAAAATTGTCGTGGGTCAAAACTGAAACGATGCTGGCAAGGATTTACATCTTCCACTTGATTATTCACATATCTAAGGAGGCAGATGTGTACGTATGCAGCACATCCCCTTCCACACCCACACACGCGTGCACACCCACACCTCCTTGTTCCACTCTGTTCGATCAGAAGAGCCCTTTGGAACACCCTTCCGTGACCCCCACAGCGGCCAGGGACCAGGTCAGCCTCTCCTACCTTTACCCACGGGCCCGGTGTGGGCATCGTGCTCTACTGCACAGTTTGAGCCAGACGGGGTGGTTTCAGGGTTCTCTGACTGGGATCTGAGAGGCTGGGCAGATGGCGAGCCTAGGTCTGGGGACTCCAGCTGCCAAGGAGGGCTGTCTGTGCTTGACTTTAGTCGGTCTCTGGAACCCTCTTTCTTTGGTTTGATGAGTTTGACTAAGGCTTTGGCTCCAATCCAGTGGTTTTTCCTGGTGAGAAGTAGATTTTCAGAAGGACACAACCAACCCTCTCTGCCCCTCCAGCAGGTCACTGGGTGCCCTCATGTGGGCTGGAATTTCCATCACCAGCCTGGGAAGTCTGGCCATTCAGGTGGGGTTCAGAATGACGGCGCTCTTCACCATCACCATTATCATCGTATTTGGGTCTCAGGGGGTGGAACTTAATTCTCAGTTAGACAAAGGCCCGGGGACCACTGGGTGGCAGAAATCCACACCAGCCTCTTGGGAAAACAGAACTTCAAACACGGCCGCTGACTCTTATCCGTGTGAAAAAAGTACGACTGTGCTAATCTGTGTGCAGTAGCAGTTTTTCCATCAAAATACGATTTGCAGCAGAGTCACAGAACTGCTCCTTCTCTGCTAATGCTGACAGCAAGGGAAATAAGCTGGCATTCTCTGACTCCCCACTGGCATGGAGGGATCTGGGAGAGGGGGACAGGGTGGGAAAGGGTGGGCTGTTTGAATTAAAAACAGTGACTTTAAAGAGTGCACAGTAACACTGCAGCCAACTGGAAACGGAGGCAGCTGATGGAGGAAACAGTTGGCTCTGGGGCTAAAAGCACGTGTGTCTACACAAATCACTCAATTTCCTTGCCTGGGCCTCAATTTCCCTGTCAGACAGAAGGTTGAGACTAAGGTTCTGAAATTCTGTGGTTCCACACAGAGGCCTTGAAGGATTTGTCATGATTTCAACTTCGAGGCTGGGTGGGGGCAGGACAAGCCCAAGGCCTGCCGGACGGGGGCCCGTGCCCCAGGTGCCTGAGCCAGTCCCAGGCCAGGGGGCTGCTGCCGCTGGAGGAGGGAATACGCCTGTGAGGGCTTCGTGGGGCTCAGTGAATCCAGGCGGACTTGTGGAAGGTCAAAAGGCGCCTATGTTTGACCATGGGGCTGACTGAGGTGTCCTACACAGGCTTCCTTCCCAATATAGCAGTGTGGTTTTTTTGTGCGTCCTGCTACATCTTGACATAAACCCTGAGAACGACCCTTCTGTCCTGCTTTAATGGCTCCCAAACCACAGACTCTGTCCCCTGGACAGGGCTTGTGGCTGAATTAAGCCCATGTCTCCTCAGGTCAGCGGGCACTGACCATCCCTCACAGGACAAGCTAGAGTACGGAGGGCAGGGCTGAAAGCAAGCTGAGACTTCCTGTGATGGGAGGGACCTGCCCACAGACAGCGGGGGGACATGGGCCCTGCTCTAGACGGCCACGGTTTCCACTCTCCTTACTGAAAAGACAGACCTGCTGTTTTGTGTTCAAGTCCCTGGAACTTAAGTCAACTCACTTCTTTGGAGCAGGATCATAGAACTTGTACTGATCCATAATTTTTTCTTCCAGTTTTTCCTTATGTCTCCGTAAGGCATTTAATTTATCTCTGTGAAGACAGGGGAAAGGAAAACTATCAATCCAGTTTTAAATAAAACATGTAAACCTGCTATCAGCGCAGTCTGGGGACCCGGCCAGTATTTTTCAGGGATTCAGCCATCACAACCTGGGCACACATGAATAGAGTGTCTGACACGGGTCTGGGAAGCCCTAACACCTTGAGGAGTCTTGCCAAAGCCCCTCTAGGATATCTAGGTGCAAGTGACCTCATGGAGCAAACCTCTGACCATCTGAAAACTCCAGCCCAGAAGTCCCAGGGACTTTCCAGCCAGGTCACTCAGGACGTTGGGCACTCGGGTCAGACACAGGGTCGGCTCCTGCGGTGCACATTACCAATATGCTTGGTGAGCGGGAGAGGTCTGCTATAGGGAGCTGGATGGGCATCAAGGTTGAAAACGTCTGTTCAGCAAAGTCACACTACTGACCCAGGCCCCTTCCATGGTGGGTCCCTGATAACACTTCCAAGGAAGCAACCTCAAAAGCTTTTGGGGGCCAGACAGATAAGGAGAATGGGCCTGGCAAGACCAGTAGGGGTGGTGGGGACTGTGGTAAGACGGCACGCACAGCGCAGCGCCGGCTCCAGCAGACTGCACTCGCAGGGTTGAGAAAGGCCTGCTGGGGCACACCTGCCACTTTTTTCAGAGAAGCCAGAACCCTACATTATGAAGCAACATCTCCTGATTTCTCAATGTTTGGAACCAGTTCACATTTTCAAAAGCACAGAAAGGACCAGGCTGCCAGAGGGCACATCTGCTTCCTGGACAGAGAGGCCTCCGTGGCACGAAGGGCCAGCTGTTTGCTCTGAGATCACGGGGGTGGGTGCACGTGACGTGCTTCTATACAACACTGCCCATGGGGCCGCCAACGAAGGGCCAGCTGTTTGCTCTGAGATCACGGGGGTGGGTGCACGTGACGTGCTTCTATACAACACTGCCCATGGGGCCGCCACCTCCAGTCCTGTTCCCGCCTCTCGCCACCTGTGTTGTCTCAACAGCTCAGACCCCTGGTTTCCTTGGGTGAAAAGGAAATGAGGAACTGCTGGACCAGACGCAACTCTTGGGCTTCTTTCTGTTGTGAAGCTGCCGAGGTCCCACCCAAACAGAGCTTTCTTAGGAGATCACCCTGAAGTGAGCTACTTGTGAATAGTGACAGCTTCACAAGCCACCAGGCATCTGATCCCCAATTCCGCTCTGCTCCCAGCCCCCCTGGCTTGACTTCTGTGTTGTTATTCTGTCTTCACAGCCATGCTGCTTTGAGCGCTTTTCTCAGGTGTGTCTGGCCCCAAAGAGACACACTGACTTACAGACACGAATGGGTCCTGGGCTCTTCTTTGCCCAGAATGCCTTGGTATGGAGCAGGGGAAGCCCAGGCCCCTTTGTCAACAGGGGCGCCCACCACGCAGGCCCTTACATGTACTGTTTCTGCTCCTCATGGTACTGCTCCTTATTCTCCATGTTCTGCTCTAGAAGCATCTGGTTCTGCTGGCTCAACAGCTGGATCTGGCTCAAAAGATGATGATTTTCTTCCTCCAAGTTCCCCTTGAGCCGAGAGAGCAGCTGAAACACAGATCAACAACATTAACTATGCCTCCGACACTATGGGACGCTGATGCCACTGCTGGGAATCTACCTTCCAAAAGGAGGAAAAGGTCGCATCACGACACTGTCCGCCTCCATGTCACCCACGCTGGTGAACACTTGGAAGGACCCACAGAGCCCGTCCCACGGGAATGGCCAAGCACCCTCCCCACCTGCCCCGTCCCACCCGGCAGCCATGGGTGACATGTGGCTGCTGAACACGTAACATGTAGCTAGTCCAAAGTGAGATGGTTCTGAAGACTTAGTAGAAATAAAGAAAAAACATGAAACATCTCATTACTAAGTTTCTTTTTGGTTACAAGCGGAAGTGGTAGTATTTTGGATACATTGGCTAAATAAAATACATTTTATTAAAATTAACCTGTTTCTTTTTACTTTTTTAACATAACTTTCTAACATTTTTTTAGAAAATCTTAAATTATGTATGTGGCTTCTGTTAGTATTTCTATTAGGCAGCTCTGCTCTAGAAGAGGACTGGCACACTCTTTCTGTCAAGGGCCAAATAATAAATATTTCAGGCCTTCCAGGCCAGATGGGGGTCCCTTAAAGCTCCTCAGCTTGGCTGCTGTGGCAGGACAAGGAGCCGTAAACAACGTGTGAACACGTGAGTGTGGCTGCATTCTGATAAAACTACTCTGGACACTGACATTTAAATTTCGTTATCATTTCCACTTGTCACAAAATATTCTTCCCTTGCTTTTTCCTCACCCTTAAAAACTGTGAAAGCATTCTTAGTTCACAGATGTATAAAAACAGGCAGTGACTGGATGGATTTGGTTTGTGGGCTGAGGATTGCCAACTCTTGCTCTGGAATATCATGGTGGACTAGGGAGACCACACGCTTCGGCTTCAGACGGACTGAGTGCCGCCCCACTACCGCAGGCCTTGACCTGGGGTGTCCCTGGAGTTCCCCAAAGCACCTCCCTGGGACAGCACAGCCTGGGTGGGACAGGCTTCCTCTGGCAGTGTTCTCAGCCCCCATCTCCTCCATGTACTCACTGCCCAGCCCAGTGGGGCTGAAGGCATCTTGGCACTCTGGGCCTCGGTTTCCTCAGCTCTGATGTCCCACGGAGCTACTGTGAGCTCAAAGGAGAAGGCCTCTGGGAATGCTTCCTGACAAACAGAAGGCAAGAGGAGCCGTGTCCTGGGGTCCCTGGCTGTCCTCAGGCCACCTCGGGACCTAGCTGCCCTGCCTGGCCTCATCCATTTGGCCCATCTTGTCTGTCCTGGGCTCTGCTGAGGATTTCACCCGAGAGGGTCTTGCTGCTTAAGACAATTTCCAACCTAGTACACCAAAGGGGACACCCCTTCCAGAGAAACTGGGTACTCCCACAAAGCTCCACCTGACCACCCTGGGATCCAGAGCTAGAGTCAGCCAGACCTGCGAACGGGGGTGATTCACGCCATTTCTCTATAGCAGCATTGACAGTGGCACGAGAACATGGAAAGGGAGTGGAGACCAGCAGAGAGGATGGAAATAAAACAGTTCTCTGCTCTTCCCAGGCGCCTCCCTGACCTTCAGAAAGCACAGGTCGGAGGACAGGCATTTCCTAACACACCCCTGCCTGTTTGAGGGTTCCCCAGCCTTTTGAACTCCTCTGGCTGCCGCTTCCTCTTAGCCTCTGTACCGCCTTCCACACAATCTTTGAGTGCAGGTGCCAGTGAGGACCCATCGAAACCCCGCTGAGCCCAAGCCTGCCACCCCAGCAGGGTGCGTCCCGCTGCGGCGAGGCCCCGCCCAGCCTCAGGCCTCACCTCGCAGTGATTGTCCAGCTTGGTCAGCGAGATGTCCATGCTCTGGTGCTGCGCCTTCAGCTCGTCACACCGGGCCTGCCAGCGGTTCAGCTCCAGCTGTGAGGTGTTCAGCGAGGTCTTCAGCTCCTTGGTGTGAGTGTGCAGCTCCTCATACTCCCCCTTCAGTTGGTGGTGCAGGAAATTGACCCTGGGGAGTGGGGGCAGAGGGCCAAGGGGCTGAAGAGCATACCCAGGCTCTGTCCCAGCTGTGCAGCCTCAGACAAAACTACAACCTCTCTGGGCCTCAGTTTTTGTCATGTGTAAGATGAGGATGCAGAACAAAATCAGTGGTTTTCCAACTGTGTTCTTCGGGGTTCTATGAGGGTGCCCGGGGCCCCCCACATGGAGCCTGGGGAGACAGAACAGGCAGGCTTAGACACCTGCTTCAACAGAGCAGCGCTGCCAAGACCTCTTTTACATTGAAGGCCTATCTGTATACTTGGAAAAAAGTATTTTGGAAAACAGCATAGAACAAATGGATAACCAGGCAGCCCTGGGCCTGCCTCCCAGGGGACACCTGCAGATGGCGTGTATTCTCTCGGTCGCTGTCTGGTCTGCGGCTGGCCCTCTTTCACGCACCCCTGGTACATGGTAACACAAGGACATGAGGATGCCGCAGCTGGGCATGGTCACACCTCTGGGATGAGACATGGCCTGATTCAGGTTCTCTCCGCATTCATTAGAAACATTGACCATGAGCAAGTTAGTCTCTCTAAGGCTGTTTCCTCATCTGTATATATACATAAAAAAGGGGGGTTGTTGATAATTGTAGAGTTGATTTGTGTTATTTGAGGTAGTGATGTCCTATAAAGTCGTTGTGAACCCCGACTTGGTGGGTACGAACCACTGCTCCTTGTGAGAACATGGGGCGGGTTTCTGCAAGCTCTTGGTCACTTTTTTGTCAACTCATCAAGACATACTTTGTCTTAGGTGGGCATATTTTTACAGACACCTCATGTACTATAATCACAGCCAACAGCACTGGCCCTCAGGCCTGAACAAAGCTTGTCCATGCACATATTTTCTCCATGAGGTACCCCACAGCCTTGCACTTAGGAACACCACACAGCACTATAGCACTCTGCCTGGGGGTATTTTAAACAGCAAATCACCACCAAAAAGCGCAAAAAGCTGGAAACACCATGGCACTAAATAGAGCAGGGACAGGATGCTTATTTGCAGTATGAAAGCTGGAACAAGAAGGCAGAGTGTCTGTGTTCAACCTCAGCAGGAAACGTGTGCATGCGGAGACTCAAGTACCTTGCCACTCTGGGCGTGTCTGTGGAAGTGCCATGAGTGTCGAGGTGGGGGTTACTTATAAATGTTGGCAAGTAGGTGAACTCACAAATAGGCAAGTGTGAATTGTAAGGATGGGCTCTAGCACCTTCACGAGACAGCACCTTCACGAGACAACACAGATGATGAACATGCCGGATACACTCCCCACCATCACAAGGGTGGGGGTGAGAACCACCCAGACGGACAACACACTGTCCCCAGGTATCACCCGAGTCCTTCCACCCCAGCAATGGCTGGAGTCTCCTTTTAACTCAGCACCATCCAGCTGTGAACACGCCAGGGTCTGAACAAACACATGGTGACCAGGAGACTCTGCGGACCTTTCAGAGGTGCCAAGTGAGTTGGTCTGAGTGGGACCCCGGCGCCTACCTGTCCAGTTCTCCCCGCAGCCTCTGGTTCTCGTCCACGGCGATGGCATTGCTCCTCTGCTCAAGCTGCAGGGCCTCCCTCTCGGAGTTCAACCCCTTCTCCAGCTCCTCCAGCTCCGCCTTGTGCCTCAGCACCCCTTCGTGCCTGTTGGAGGGATCACACCGCGGGGAGCTCGGTGTATTGCACACCCCAGAGGACTGCAAGACCTCCCAAGAGGATGCGGGGTCCTCCAGGGGCTCCCCTCTGCAGAGGAGAGGGGAATGAGGGGGAGCAGGCAGGATAAGAGGCTGGACAGCAGAGGACCCCGAGGACGGCGGGGCGGCTGGGAGAGGCGGCTGGGCTGGGGTCCAGGCTGGCCAGCCCCGGGGGTCTCCTCCAGCCCCAGAGCCCAGTCTTCTTCCCCCAGCGGCCCCTCGGTTCCCTGACAGAGCAGCCCCCTCTCCTTCAGCCACACAGGAACACCACGACTGTTTTCTGAACTCCACCCCTTTCTCTCAGAGACATAAATATGTTACTAGGTGGTTCACTAAGCACAACGAGATGTTAAAAAAACACAAAATAAACTGAATTCCACCACACATAACCTGCTGATCTCTTGTCACCAAGCACTGGGTGAGCCCCCAACCCTCCCCTAGGGAGCCTTATTCTTCATCTGGCCTTGCAGGGGGCGCTGCGGCTTGCCTGGTGGGCAGCTGCCAGAGGCTACTCGCTTCCCCTCTCACCGCCCCCTCCCCACACACAGCCAGTACTCTCCTCGGAACCCTCACCCGCAGCCCTTACCCTCCCCAACAACCTCCCCTCCACTGGGGCTTTATTTTCTCCAATCTCATCTTAGAGGATACCGCACAGCCATCCCAGGGGGGCAGCAGAGCACAAGGACAGACTCCTGACAGCCCAGGGCTGTTCTTCCTGCCTGCTGGCATTTTCTGTGTTTGCTGATGACCCAGGATCCCAAGCCCAAGGTGGTGAAAGAGGCACCAGCTGGGTCATCCCCACGCAGGCAAATGGCGCCTCCAGACCCCCTTCCTGTCTGAGGTTTTCATACCCAGAAACAGCTGACAGATGCCATTCCCCCACCCCACCCCCGACCCCCGTGAGCCAGTGTCCAGCCTTCATCTTCAGACCACCCCCACGGTCCCCAGCCCCCCGTATCAGCTGAACTTCTACCACCTGACTGGAGCCAAGACTTGTGGGGGAATTCAACTTGGACACGTACTCAGGCAGCTGCTTAAAGACAAACTCATGTGTGGTCTTTTGTCACAGGGCAGAGGCTGCCCTAATGTGGTGACATGTAAAGCTTGGAATGGGGGCTCTGCCCAGCTGACCGTTAGGGTTCCCCAACTCCTCCTTTCCTGCAGTAGTGTCTTGGAGAGCATACTGATCAAATCTCTAACCATGAGTACCCACCCAACCGCAGGGCAGAAACTGTGAGTCCCGCTCACCAGTGAATCCCTTGTATGAGGCATGGAGCTCAGCGATTATCCTTAAGGGAATGAGTGAGTGTTCGAGTTAAGTATCAAATGAGGTGAATACAGAGCCTACCCTCCCACCTTCCAGGTACCTATACTCCCCAACCTGTAGCCCTGCTACACACAGACCAAAGGGGCTTCCAGTCATGGTCCAGCCAGTAAAAATCACTGAGAATTACAGCAGTTGCACATGCTGTACTGAGCGAGGACCGAGGGGAAAGAGTAATGAACTTCCCCTTCAGGGCCAAATTCCCCCTGCAAAAACCTGCCTCCCGTGGACACTCAGAGTATTTTAAGACATTATGATGACATGTAACAGACCATTTACATGACACATTAAGTGTCTGGTGAGTGGTGGGCACTGTGCTAGTGTCGGAGAATAAGAACCACCTCATTAGTCAGCTCAGTGCACCCCTGCCTCAGCCAGACACAGCACCGCGCATACAACAGATGCTTACTAAGTGCCGCGTGAAGACAGAACCATTACAAGAGAAGCAGAATGTCGGGGGGTAGAAGATGCTAATTTTGGCTAGAGGGAGCGGAGTCGTCTAGGAGCAGATGTCTGAAGGCTGGAGACGTGGGCGGATAAAGTGGGTGGAGTGCTCCAGGTAGAGGGAACGAGGAAGCACTGGTGAGTGAACATACAAACATCATCAGACACCCTGAGCACCCATCGGGCGCCCGAGACAGAGTCAGGCTTTGCTGCCTCAACAACCTTCCTGGGTCCCTGTGGTGGAAGCACCCTGCACTTGGCTGCTCCCACTTTGCAAACCCAGCATCAGCTTCGCATCTACCTGCATCGGAGTCCAGAAGAGCATGTGAGCAGGAAGCTCTCACAAGCACAGGGGACGGATAACCACTGCTCCTGGCATTTGAGAGCCTCTCTTTAGAGGTCCATCTCTCCCCTGCATTCAAGTCCTGGGTATGTCACACCTCCCAGGGCTCAGACTCCAGGCCTGCCACATCTGCCCAGGGGCCTGGAGCAATCAGGGGTCTGCCCAGGCAGGAGCTCAGGTGATGCTGGCTGACTGAACGCATGCAAAACCCAGGATCCAGATTTGTGAAGAGATCAAAGTTAAGATCGGTGCATTTCAGTGTGTGTGTGTGTACATTTTACCTTAAAATAAAAAAAAAAAGCATGTGGGTAGAAAGTGAGAGGCACAGGTGAAACGAGAATGGCAGACGATTGCTAACTGCAGAAGCCAGGAGGTCCATGGGGGTTTCACTATGCCATTCTGTTTACTTTCTATATATTCACAAGTTTCCAAAACGAAAGGTTAAAAAAAAGGAAGAAGCTGGATCTTGATAAAGAAGAAAAGGCCTAGGAAACCAGAGGGAGGTACCTCATTGTAAACTGACAGCTGTCAACCTTCCTCCTGGTTCCTGGGTTTGGAGAAGAAATGGAGGAAATGGGGATCTTTAGGGAACAAGGGACCCCAATTCTGGGCTTCCCCAAGGTGGGATTTGCCATGGCACCCCCTTTTCCACTTGGGGACCCTTCTGCTACTGTCCCCAGCTGCAGACTCCAAATCGCTGAGGGTGCCTTTTCACCCTCTTCCCTTTGGGAGGGGGTGCCCAGGCCCGGAGCCCACCCGGTGCACACCTCTCTCCGAGCTCCTTGTGCTCCAGCTCCAGCGTGCGATGCAGCGCTTTCAAGCAGCTGTGCTGGCGGATGAGGGCCTCGTACTCGGAGGACTGCCGCTCGTGGAGTGCGCCCAGGTGCTCGTGGTCCTGCAGCAGGGCCTCGTAGGCTGCCGCCAGACGCTCGCACTGCTTCTGCAGGTTCTCATTCTCGCTGTCCTTGGCCGCCTGCTGGTTCTGGAGCAGCGTGTACTGTGCAGTGAGCGCGGCGCTCTGGGAGCTCAGCGTGGAGTTCTCCACCTGCAGGGAGGGACAGGGCGGCAGGAGCACTGCATCGGTGACCCCACAACCAGCACATGGGGCCAGGAGAAGGTCGGGGACGGAGGAAGACACCCAGTGACAGGGACCCTCGGGGCAGGTGAGTCCCAGCCGGGTGGAAGACGGCCTTAGCAGAAGTTAAGGAGCTGCCCTGGACAGAGGCCAAACAGCATCTGTGGACAATCAGATGGGGCTTTGGTCCTGAGCCCTTCTCTACAATGGACAGAAAATTTGGGGGACAATTACATCCATTTTCTGCATAAGCTCCCAGGTACCTCTTCTGACTACTTTTCAAAGCCTATTTTCTACAACAAGTAGAAAGAAAGGGTACAGAATAGCTGAACGACACTACCGACCACTTAACCTAATGGATGTCCACAGAATACCCATCCAACAGCGCCCAGACCTACAGAAAATGGAAGAGGAGGGAACACTTCCCAACTCCTTCGAGGCCAGAAGGACCCTAATATCAAAGCCAAAGACATTACAACAACAAAAAAACAAAACTATGAACCAATATCCTACTTTCTTGCTTTACCAGAACAAATCCCCAACACTCTGCCAATCAGTTTCCTGCTTATTGTCCCTGACCCATTAGTTACGTATTTTTCTCAGAAACTGTGTTAACAATGACAATCCATTTTCCCACAGTCTGTTAACCATAAATAAAAACCAGCATCCTAAGATATGAGGCAAAGATCACTAGTTTTGCTACATGCTCTCAACAGCCTGGGAGCCGTATCACAGTCCTACTTCCCTTGTGGAGATTAAAAATCAAAAATCAAAAATCCCTGGTTAAATCTGTTGAACTAAACTTACCTGATCCCAGAACTTCTTTTCCACGTCATTCCTAATAACGCTTACAGGAGCAGAGTTTGGAAACAGACAAGACTCTGAGCAGAAGCTCGTGGCCCATGCACTGAAAGCTCAATCACTGAAAATGGCTTCTAAACCATCCCCTCCTTCAAAGATCCCGAGGCTGGGAACCCCTGTTCACAGCTAGTCAATTGACAACAAGACAAAATCCAACCCAAGCTCTCCCATGCTCTGCTCTGATGACTGAGCTATGGAATGTGCACGGCTGGTCTCCAGGAGGCACAGGGCCACGTGCCCGCAGGGCTGGCTCGCCCGGGCCCTCACCTGCAGCTTGGCAGTCTGCGTCTGCAGCGTGGTGTTGTGCTCCTGCAGGAAGGCACTCTGCTGCTGCAGTGTCAGGATCTGGCTGCTGAAGGCCACGTTCTGGGTCTCCAAGTGCTGCAGCTGTTCCTTGAGCAGCTGCTTCTCGGCCTGCAGAGCTGCATTCTAGGGGATAAGGAAGCATGGGACCAATGAGACACTGCCTCGGTCATTGCCAACTGGCCGTGGTTACCTGGGTTGTAAGGAAACCTTGAGAGCTGATGTGTTGGGGGCCAAAGCCAGAGTCTTACAGGTAAGATAACTAACTGTTTCCCTCGTGGGAAAGACCATAAACTGAATTGAGAAAAAAAAAAGGGTAACTTCTTTAGGCACGTGCTTTCAAGGTAGAAATGAATGCACATAGTGGGGGTACTGCATCCAACCTGAGAATAGAAATGCGAGCTAAAGGTCAGCTGGAGTTAAAACCACTTCATCCTTTCTCTAATGCTTTCTACTAAACACACCAGAGTGTATTTCCATGAATTCCTGTACAGGACAGGGAGTCAAGCCTGCAGCCACAAGCTCACGCCACTCAGGAATGGCAGCAGGTAGAATGAGGCGGCCTTGTTCCATGACACTGATAAAGACTGTAAAACGTCCTGGGCGGGCGGCCAGGACACAGGAGTACAGCCTCGTGCTATCCTTCACTAGCCCAGGACTCTCTGAACTGTCTCAGCTTTCTCATCTGTCGAACGAAAATCATCACTACTTATTTCATAAGGTTGTTGGCAATGGCACAGTCGAATAAAGTCAGGGCTTTAGACAGATAGTAAATAGCCATGGGTTTGCCAACCACCTGGTCTCTGCCCCCAAACCACTCAACTCTGCCACTGCAGCAGGGAGGCAGCCCCCGACCCAGTACCTAAATTGAGGGGGTGTGTGTGGACCAACAAAAGCTTATTTACAAAAACAGGTAGCAGGCTGTGGTCTGTCGCCCCTTGGTAGGGCACTGAGACGTACAATACCATGGAAGCAGCACTGGTGTATAAGCGCAAGGCCAAGTCTAACGGGCAGGCACACAGTGATTTGCCAAGGGAAAATGCCCCTTTATGCTAGAAAAGCTCACAGGATTCGAAAGGGCAACTCAAGACGTAGCCAACTACATCTGGACAGATGCTGGCATCTTGTGTCCTTTGTGGTAATGGCACACTGTCAACGAGACTATTAGTGGGATGGTCTCTGGGCGGCCATGGCGGGGCAGCCCACTCACGTTCCGTTCCAGCTCGATGGCCCGGTCCTTCAGGCGGAGCAGCTCCATCGTGGCCTCCTTGTGGCTGAGTCCCCACGGCTCCTTCCCTTGGGGACTGGCAACCAGCGTCCCCACGGGGTGTTTGAAGGAGTTCTGCAGGGGCTTCCCCTCTTCTTGGCTTTTTCTGAGGATCTCATACTCCGTCTTCAGCTGTAGGCACAGAATCCAAAAGCAGACGTGGGGCCGGAAGAGACCTGGCTCAGAGCCCTGTGTTGGCAGCTGGAGGCCAGCCCCGTGCCGAACCCATCGCCTCGGCTTGGCTCACCCCAGCCCTTACCTGGCACTGATGACAAGCCAGACACCCTGTTTCTGCTTTGGAGTAAGTGTGCATAACCTCCGAGCTGCATTCCCGCCCTTCCAGAGGACCTGCCTCGGGCCCGACTTGAGCCATGTGAGCATGGCAAGTCGTCTCCCTTCCCTGGGCCTCACCTGTCTGCGCCATACGGCTGAGGTGAGCCTGGGCATATGGACCAGGGGATGTTATAAAGCCCCTTCCTGCTCTATAACTGCTGTGCTCAAGATTCCTTATTTAATCACGCAGTCAAGAAAAGTGTCAGGAATTCAAAATAGAAGGGTCAAAGGGCACGCATGTGCCCAGAGTACACAGGCGTACAAGCCTGTCCTATCTGAGGGTGCTGTAAGGCTGTGAGCCTGTTTGGTGCCCGATGCTAACAGTTTTGGGTGGGTTCTCATCACTGTCCTTGTCAGTGCCCAGGAGACCTGGGGATGCTCAGAGCCCTTGGCCCCTACAGGCCTCAAGCACACTCTGGCTCTGCCTGGCCCACACCTGCTCCAGGAAACAGGCACCCAGTCTGGCCCTCTGCCACCCAGGTGAGGGGCTGGAGAAAAGGACCCCGGGACCTCACAGCTGGGACCCAAAGCTTGTCCAGCTCTTACCACATGGAGCTCACTCTGTAACTGGTAGTTCAGGCTGGCTTTCTCTTCCACCTGTGCTTCCAAGAACACAATCTTTTCTTCTTTCATGGCTAGTGTTGTTTTTAATTCCGATTCATTTCTATCCTCCAAAATCTTGTACTTTCTGAAAAATAAAAATATACAATAGCATTTATCTGCCTCTTCCACCCACAAGTTCCCAACCTCCCAGCTGCCGACACACCCTTCCTCCATTAAGCTGGTTTCTCTATCACCCTGCAGCGTTTGGCCCAGAAGAACAGCTGGAGCCAAAAGCCATCGTCCCAGAGCCCTTCCTGGGGCTCCCTACAAAGACACACCTGTGACACCTTCAAACAAAACATCACTGCTGCGGTCTTACAGGCATCACCATAGGGAGGGATTATTATGGCCATTTCACAGATAGGGAAACTGAGTCTCTGAAAGGCTAAGCAATTTGCCTAAAACCATAGTGCTAGGTAAATTAAGCCTAGGTGGCCTTTTCACCAAGGAAGAAGGGTGGCATATTATCTTGCAGGTAGCTTTTGCTGGTTATAAGTCCAGCAAAAGTCAAAGATTTTGGATATCCTTGAAAAAATAAAAAAAGAGATCATTTAGGAAAGCAATGCAGACAAAGGCCACAAGTTAAATTTTTAAAAATTAAAGGGCACGGATAGTACTGGAGGTCCTAGCCATGACAATTAGACAAAACAAAGAAATACAAGGAATCCAGATCGGTAAAGAAGTCAAACTGTCACTATTTGCAGATGACATGATATTGTACATAAAAAACCCTAAAGACTCCACTCCGAAACTACTAGAACTGATATTGGAATTCAGCAAAGTTGCAGGATACAAAATGAACACACAGAAATCTGTGGCTTTCCTATACACTAACAATGAACTAATAGAAAGAGAAATCAGGAAAACAATTCCATTCACAATAGCATCAAAAAGAATAAAATACCTAGGAATAAACCTAACCAAGGAAGTGAAAGACCTATACCTTGAAAACTATAAGACACTCTTAAGAGAAATTAAAGAGGACACTAACAAATGGACACTCATCCCATGCTCCTGGCTAGGGAGAATTAATATCGTCAAAATGGCCATCCTGCCCAAAGCAATATACAGATTTGATGCAATCCCTATCAAATTACCAATAGCATTCTTCAACGAACTGGAACAAATAGTTGAAAATTTCATATGGAAACACCAAAGACCCCGAATAGCCAAAGCAATCCTGAGAAGGAAGAATAAAGTGGGGGGGATCATGCTCCCCAACTTCAAGCTCTACTACAAAGCCACAGTAATCAAGACAATTTGGTACTGGCACAAGAACAGAGCCACAGACCAGTGGAACAGAACAGAGACTCCAGACATTAACCCAAACATATATGGTCAATTAATATACAACAAAGGAGCCATGGACATACAATGGGGAAATGACAGCCTCCTCAACAGTTGGTGCTGGCAAAACTGGACAGCTACATGTAAGAGAATGAAACTGGATCACTGTCTAACCCCATACACAAAAGTAAATTTGAAATGGATCAAAGACCTGAATGTAAGTCATGAAACCATAAAACTCTTAGAAAAAAACATAGGCAAAAATCTCTTGGACATAAACATGAGCGACTTCTTCATGAACATATCTCCCCGGGCAAGGGAAACAAAAAGCAAAAATGAACAAGTGGGACTATATCAAGCTGAAAAGCTTCTCTACAGCAAAGGACACCATCAATAGAATAAAAAGGAGCCCTACAGTATGGGAGAATATATTCATAAATGACAGATCCGATAAAGGCTTGACATCCAAAATATATAAAAAGCTCATGCACCTCAACAAACAAAAAGCAATAATCCAATTAAAAAATGGACAGAGGAGCTGAACAGACAGTTCTCCAAAGAAGAAATTCAGATGGCCAACAGGCACATGAAAAGATGCTCCACATCACTAATCATCAGAGAAATGCAAATTAAAACCACAATGAGATATCACCTCATACCAGTAAGGATCGCCACCATCCAAAAGACAAACAACAACAAATGTTGGTGAGGTTGTGGAGAAAGGGGAACCCCTCCTACACTGCTGGTGGGAATGTAAATTAGTTCAACCATTGTGGAAAACAGTATGAAGGTTCCTCAAAAAACTAAAAATAGAAATACCATTTGACCCAGGAATTCCACTTCTAGGAATTTACCCCAAGAATGCAGCAGCCCAGTTTGAAAAAGACAGATGCACCCCTATGTTTATCGCAGCACTATTTACAATAGCCAAGAAATGGAAGCAACTTAAGTGTCCATCAGTAGATGACTGGATAAAGAAGATGTGGTGCATATACACAATGGAATATTATTCAGCCATAAGAAGAAAACAAATTCTACCATTTGCAACAACATGGATGGAGCTAGAGGGTATTATGCTCAGTGAAATAAGCCAGGCAGAGAAAGACAAGTGCCAAATGATTTCACTCATATGTGGAGTATAAGAACAGAAAAACTGAAGGAACAAAACAGCAGCAGAATCACAGAACCCAAGAATGGACTAACAGTTACCAAAGGGAAAGGGACTGGGGAGGATGGGTGGGAAGGGAGGGACAAGGGCGGGGAAAAAGAAAGTGGGCATTACGATTAGCATGTATAATGTGTGTGTGGGGGGCACGGGGAGGGCCATACAACACAGAGAAGACAAGTAGCGATTCCACAGCATCTTACTACGCTGATGGACGGTGACTGTAATGGGGATTGTGGGGGGGGACTTGGTGAAGGGGGGAGTCTAGTAAACATAATGTTCCTCATGTAATTGTAGATTAATGATAAAAAAAAAAATTAAAGGGCAGGGGCAGAAGAGAGGGATGAACAGGCAGAGAGCAGCGTTTTTAGGGCAATGGAAATGCTCTGCATAATACTATAATGGTAAATGTATGTCATTACATATTTGTCAAGACCCACAGCATGTACACCACCAAGAGTGTGCAACGCCAGGACGACGACGACCAGTGCACGTTCCTCGAGTGTAACCAATGTGCCCCTTCAGTGGGGAATACTGACAGTGGGGGAGGCGATGCCTGTGGGGGTTCAGGAGGCACTGGATTTCTGTACCTTCCCCTCAATTTTGTTGTGAAGTTAAAACTGTTCTAAAAGGAAGTCTACTTAAGAAAATACTAAGAAGCCTTTTTATCAGCCAAAAGGATCTCCTTCTACTTCTCCCTGGGAACCTCCAGGAAGAAGACTTGGAATATAAAGGACACTGACCCAAGGACCCAAGAGACAACAGGCCCTCAACTGTGAAGAGTAACTGGCTCTCTCAAGCTGAGGGCAAGGAGCACGGGGCCATGGGCGTGAGCTGGCAAAGCCCGCAGACCATGAGGGGGGTCCTCACGTGTCGCCGTGGCTGTTGTCATCCTGCAGCAGCAGCTCCTTGTGGAGGCCGACCTTTTCCAGGCTTTGGCTCAGTTTGTCCAGCTCACTGGTCAGCTGCTGGCTCTTCAGCTTCTCCATCACCAGGTCCTGCAAGGACAGTGAGAGGCCACGCCTGGGACAGGAGCCCAGCAGACAGCAGGGGGTGCTGCGTGCAGCCCTTTCTCAAGGCTGAGCAAGTCTTCCTGAGTCACGGCTGACTCAGGGGTCACAAGGGCCAAGCAGATGGTTCAACAGCGATGGGTGAACCCCAGGGGCATCTTCTAAAAGGAGGGGACAAACACACTTTCCAGACCTTGGGGCTGAAGATGACTACACAATGAGGCAGTATGTCCAGGATGATCTACTGTGCTCCAAACACACCCAAACATGTGTGTGAAATACCATTTGTGTAGACCTTTGAGGCGTGGGTTTGGTTTCTGATTACCTTATTCCACAGGAAAAGCCAATCATGTGGTTAAATGCTTAATGCACAGAATTTGCAATACACAGGGAAAAGCATGAAGAGGAAAAATATTTTAAAGCCTGGTATTGGTGTGCCTTGCACAAGTGGGTGATCTCATTTAGGCAGTTCACTTACTCGAGTCCCCCTTCCCCACCTCTTTGTACTTCACCAGGTAGATAGTGAGAAGCAAGCCTTCGGTGCAGTAGGCCGCTGGAATCCGGGGCTCTGTTACTGCAGCAGAGCCTACCCTATGCTTACAGAGGGACTGTGGGTTTTACTCACATTTTGTACCTCTCCCGCAAATGTGACTGATCTGTCTGCACTGACAGTCTGTAACCCTTTTTGAACATGGACACCTCTCTGTGCTCACCAAATCTATTTCCTTTTCCTCCTTGGCACACAGCTGGAGGGTGTCCCAGGCTCCTCTGCATCCAGGTGCAGCTGTGTGACTGAGTTCTGCACGGTGAAGCACGTTCTTTCCCACTCTCTTCCCTGTCCACCAGCCACATGCAGAGGAGCCAAAAGGGGACTCCACTGCGGGACGGCCGGGCCACGGGATGGAGGAAGCCGGTGCCTGCGGCACTGTGAGTGAGGCCACGTGTGAACAGCCACACCGAACTCTTCCATGTATGAGACTCGACTTCTGTGTGGGGCCACTCTGACTCTGAAGTCACTCCCTCGAGCAGTCACTCACCCTAATACACGGAAGGAATGCCCACGTGATCTGTGCAAAAACCCCAGGGATAAACAGGACACATTTACCAAGAAGCCTGAAAAATGTTCCTACCTTTTGATCCTACAATTCCACCCGTAGGAATATATCCAAAGAAAACAGATTTGTCCACGAAGGTATATGTGTACAAGGATGTCTGGTATTATTTGAAACAGTGGAAAAAATTGTAAACAACCGAATGTCCAAAAAGTACTGTCTGGTGGAGGACTTTGTTCTCCTTCCACAGAGATCTTAATCTATACAATTAAGATCTTGCAGCCATTAGAAATCATGGCTTGAAACCTCTTTAATGTAATGAGAAAAGGCATAGTAAGTGAAAAACAGAATGGAGTTTGGACGTAGAAAGTACACGCAAGTGCATGAGTTTACAAACGCACACGGGAAATGATGGGCTAAAAGCAGCCAAACTAGGAACAGTGGGTTATCCCTGGGAAGTCAAAGTGCAATAGGCGATTTGCGCTCTGCTCCTCCTGCCTTCAGGCATTCTTCTGTTTGGAACCGTGGAAAACATTTAAGGCAGGCACACTAAGCCCCACTGCTGGTCCGGAAGGCCATGCCACCCAGCATGCACCCGCTGCTTGGGGCAAACGCACCAACCCACTGCCGCCCCACCCTGCTCACCTCTCGCAGAGTCGTCAGTGTCTTCGTGTGCACGGTGACCTGCTTGGTGAGGTCCCGGTTGTCCTTCTCCAGCTCCTTCAGCTTGCTGGCTGCGTCCCTGCAGCGGGCCAGCTCTTTGTCCAGAGCGCGGCTCTCCTTCTCGGCAGCGGACAGCTTGGCCGTGCTGTCGTCCAGCACCGCGTCCTTGAGCTCCACCTGCTGCCACAGCCGCTTTGCCTCCTTCTCCAGCAGCTTCTTGTCTTTCTCTAGCTGGGCCACCTCCTGCTCCAGGGCCTTCCGGTCCTTCTCTGACCACTCCAGCTGCTTGTTGGAGAGCCGGAGGGCCTCCAGGTCCCGCTGTAGGGCCTGGTTTTCCGCCTCCAGCTCCCCGAGCTCTTGCTCAAGGGCCTGCGACTTCTGGCCGCTGCTCTCCAGGGTCTGCTGCAGCCGGAGGTTGTCCGCACTCATGGTCTGGTAGCTGAGCTCCAGGCGCTCTGACTTCCTGCCCAGGGCCTTCAGCAGCTCCACGTTTTTCTGCAGCTCCTCCTTCTCCTGCTCGAGCTCCTGGTTTTCCCGCTCGATCTGAGTCAACTTGGCACTGGTGAAGCGCATGGCCTCCACCATCCTGCGCAGCTCCAGGTTCTCCTCGTCCAGCTGCTTGTTGTCCCGCTCCAGCCCCTCGAGCTGCACAGACACGTTCTGCAGGGTGTCCAGAGACTTCTGCAGCTTCCGGTTCTCCAGAGCCAGGCTCCGCCTCTCGCACTCCAGGGTGTCGACCTGCTCGCTGGCCGCCTTCAGGGAGGTCACCTTCGTAGCCAGCTTCTCATTCTCCTTCTGCAGCCGGTGCAGCTCTTTCTCCAGCTCCTCCACCCGCTCCACCTTCTCCTTCACCTGCTCCAGGTCCCTGTGCAGCTGCTGTTTCTCGAACTCCAGCTTGCTGAGCTTGCTGCTGGTCTCTGTCACTGTCTGGTGGAGGACTTTGTTCTCCTTCTCGACATCTTTCACGCGGGCCTCACTGCTGACCTGTGACCTCTCCCGCAGTGACCACACCGCTTGGTTGAGATGATCCTTTTCTTGCTCAAGGTCCTTGATCTGTGGGAAAACACAATAGCAACAATACAGGCTGCGGCACGAATGTATTTCAGTGATTTGGGTCCACAGCGGGGGACTAAAGTGTAGTCCTTGAAAGATTACTTCAAATTGAGTCCTAATGTTTCCCAGGGGCCTGATATGGGCATAGGGTGAAGGGCAGTCATTACTCAGTTCAAGTCAAAATATACTCCTATAGGCAGGATGATTTAGAAATACAACATCTCTTTTTCTCAAAACAACAGCAGCAATTTTCCCTTGGTACTTCCTTATCCTGGCCTGCAGGACCCCCGTGATCTGGACCGCCCACCTTGGCGGCCTCCCCTCAAGACACCCCTCCTCCCCCTGCCTCCGCCTCCAGCACCGTTGGCTCCTCTTCATCCTCCAGGGCTCTGTGTGAGCGTTCGCTCCTCAGGGAAGCCTCACACCACAGCTCTAACGCAGCCTGCACCCAGCAGGATTCTCCTCCCCAGCACACATCTGACAGTCCTACAGCAGGCTGCTCTTTGCCCATCAGTCTGCCTTCTAGAGCTTGCTTACACCACACCAGGCAGGGGCTCTGCTTGACTTTTCACCATACCCAGCAGCGTCCAACTCCCCTTTTACGGCTCTACTTCAGAGGCTGAAAAACTCAAATATGTGATATCCCAGCCTCCCTTGCAGTTAGGGGTAGTCACAGGTCGGGTCTGGCCAACAAGATGTGGACAAAAGGCTCCAGGGAGGCCTTTGCTTTGCCCCTTTGCCCTCCACCTTCTTCAGCCCACACCTCAGGGATGTGCAGCAAACACTGCCGACACTGGCAGAACAGGAAGAGAGGAGCTGGCTCCTTGGTGCCACCCTGGGGCTCCTGCACAGCACCGCACCGCCCACCCCGGGACTTGTCCTGTGAGGTGTACATGGCGCCATGGGCATCTGTTGTCCTGGGAGTCGTCCTGAGATTTGCATGGCATTTAGCAGGACCCACGCCACAGCAGTTCCTCTCTCCTCACCCAAGTGATGACAATCAAAAACCAGACTGCCAGTTTCTCCTGACAGGCCCAATCTGCTCCCTCACCAACTGCCAGTTGAGAATTGCTGATCTGAGCTGCAGCTTCGCTAAGTGACTGGTAACCCAGGTATCATGGATAAATTACCAGGAAATGGCCACAATCCTGGACCCTCCCTCTAGCAGGGGTTCAGGAGAGACATGAACCCTCGGAGGGACCCCTACCTGCCTGGCTCTGTCAGCCTTCAGGGTCTCCATGTCACCCTGCAGCTGCTCTTTCTCTTTGATCAGCTCCTCACTGAGGGTCTCCAAATCCTGGTTGCTCTGCTTTTCTCTCTCCAGCTGGGTCTGTAACTTTTCAATCTGCAGAGACAAAAGACCCGGCCCCATACAAGTCAGTTTCACTAAGTGAACTTTGTTTGAAAACAAACCAGAAACCTGTCAGCCTCCCAGAATAATACCTTAACAGGCCTTTTATCAAGGAAAAAGGTTGAGGAGTTCCTCTGAGCAACCTGCCGCACCTGAACCACCAACTCTCAGCCCTCACCCTGCACTTCCAGCTCAGGGAGGAGCCAGAGGTCAAGGGCACCAACCGGTCAGCCTCCCTCCCAGCCCACATCTACCCCACCCTCACTGCCATGTGCTCAACTGCTCCCCAGGTCCCTCGCTTCTGTCTCAGGCAGCAGCCCCTGTCCCGAGGGTCACAGCACATGCTCCAGGGGACACCTGGCACCACTGCTGGATGTGTTACAAGGACACGGGGACCTCACACCTACCATCTCCCTCCTCTCTCTTCCAGGACGCCTGCCTTGGTTGGTGACATGCTCACTCACTCAGCTGCTCAGAGCCGTTTTCTGATGTCTCTCCTTCCTCTTTTATCCTCCAAGGAAATGTGTCACCAAGTCCTGCCCTCGCTACCCACACTGTTGACCGCTCTGGGCGGGGGACTGAGACTCTGCATTCGACTTGGTCCTAAGTGACTCAGATGCTGTAGGTTCTGCACGACTGCTTCGCACTCCCACTGCCGGCCCCAGGCCAGATGGCACTCTGTCGCGCCTGGACCACAGCCCCATCACCTCCCTGACACCGGGCTCTTCTGCTGGGATCCACCAGTGCCCAACCTTCCTACAAGATGAACCACCCAGATCAGGGGCTTCTCACACTTTGCTGCTGGCTGCACCTTCCCACTGACACCAAACTCCTTACCACTGGGCCCAGGAGCTGGGAAAAAGGCTGGTATCAGAGAGACAAGAGTTCAGAGTCTGGTCCCTTGCTATACGTGACCTTGAGCAAATTTCTGTAACCGACACGGAGCCATCAGCATGAGCTTCGGTCACCTTACAGTGCTCGGCACACACCTGGCAGCTAACCAGTGTTAGCTGACCCTCCCTGCATAGCACGGGGCCCTACCTACCCGTTTCTAATCTAGTCAGGCTGGGCTGGGGACTGAGAAGCTGCATTTTGACTTGGTCCTAAGTGCCCCGGATGCTGCTGCTGTTGGTTCGGTACGGCTGCTCTAAAACAATGGATCCCAAAGATCAAAGATCTGATAGTTCTCAAAGCTCTGAAAGGCCCAGGCCACTAATCAGAACCTGTGGGGTGAGACCCAGCGATGCCCAATGAGCAGCCAGGACTGAGGGCCTGCTCTAACAGCCTGTCCAGGTGGGCCTTGCCAGTAGGTTTACAAAGCTCTCGGGAGGATCGCTGCCCTAAAGCAGGCCCTGTGTCCTGTGCCTCTGGGGAGGGGCCCCCGGCCTCTCTCCCCCTCAGGTCTGTGCACTGCACTGTCTCAAACCATGGGAGGAAGGAGCTGAGCAGTGGGGAGGGGCAGGCCCAGCAGGGCCCGAATCCCACATCACACTGTCAGCCCATCAAGTCCCCTGCCCCGACTCGGGGCCCCAAGACAGGTGAGCTTCACCCACCTAGGGCTGACAGGGAAAGGCACCATGACCTGCCATGCGCTCAAAAGTAAAAGTATCTTTCTTCCTTACCTCTGCCCCCTGCAGTAGGCCTGGGACTCCCAGCGGGCCCCTCTGATGGTAGTGACCTGCCTCTCAGTCCCTGGGTTGCACACTCCTCAAATGGCTGCTCTGGACTTCTCAGGATAGGCCCAAAGGGTTACCCCTCTTCCTCTGAAAATAAGGGTTCCTTATTTCTTGGCTCAAGGAATGAGTTTTTATGATATCAATGAAAAGTTACAATCAAGGGAGGGAGGCAGCTTCCTAAGGCTTGTGCAAGTTCCATGAGTGAGAGGAAAGGATATTAACTGTGAGGAGCTATGGTTTCCACGGACATTTCAGACCTATGCAAGCTTGCAGCCCAGGCCACGCTCTGGGTGATGGTAGAGCCAGGCTGGCACCAAGGGGTCTGGGCCTCCAGGCCTTCCTGTCCTGGCTGACCCGTCCCTCCTCCTTGGACACCTCCCAGAGTGTCTGTGCCTGCCCTTGTTCCAGTAAAGTCAGTATTGGGACCATGTCCCTGGGAGGCTCAGCTGGGCCTGGGGGTTCCCCTACTGCCTGACCACCACTCAGCTGGTGGCTGAGACGCACCAGAAGGGGAGGAGAAGGGGAGCGTGGGAGGGCCGAGGCTGGAGAGAGGACGCTCAGGGGCTCAGCTGGGAGCCGAGGTGTTCACCCGTCAGGCATCAGGGAGGACCCGGTCTGCACCACGCCCCGGGGGAGAAAGCAAAGTCACCCCTACTGGGTGGGGACTGAGCCAGCCAGGCCCCAGGGGGGCTGTGCAGGGCAGGGAGGAGAGGTAAGAGGTGAGAGGTGCTCTGGTCGGCAGAAGGGCCGCCATCCCAGGGCTCCGACCAAGGACACAAGACAGCTCTGGCCTGGGAACCGTGGCACCTCCCTTCTACCAGGGATGCTGCCAACACATGCCTGCCAAGGGCTGTGGCAGGAGAGCGCTGGTGTCCCATGAAGGAGCCGAGCCAGAGAGGAAGCAGGAGGGCAGGACTTGAGAGACAGGCACCCACTGCCAATCCTGCTGCGCATGGGAGGAACACAGCGGGCCGCGAGGGCAGGGGGAGCCGCGCACGGGAGGGCCGCAGTGGGCCGCGAGGGCAGGGGGAGCCGCTCACAGGAGGGCCGCAGCGGGCCACGAGGGCAGGGGGAGCAGAGGACGGGAGGGCCGCAGGGGGAGCAGAGGGCAGGGGGAGCCGCTCACAGGAGGGCCGCAGCGGGCCACGAGGCAGGGGGAGCAGAGGACGGGAGGGCCGCAGCAGGCCGCGAGGGCAGGGGGAGCAGAGGATGGGAGGGCCACAGCGGGCCGCGAGGGCAGGGGGAGCAGAGGACGGGAGGGCCGCAGCGGGTGGCGAGGGGAGGGGGAGCAGAGGACGGGAGGGCCGCAGCGGGCCACGAGGGCAGGGGGAGCAGAGGACGGGAGGGCCACAGGGGGCTGCGAGGGGGAGGGGGAGCCATGCACGGGAGGGCCGCAGCGGGCCACGAGGGCAGGGGGAGCAGAGGATGGGAGGGCCGCAGCGGGCCACGAGGCAGGGGGAGCAGGGGACGGGAGGGCCACAGGGGGCTGAGAGGGCAGGGGGAGCCGCGCACGGGAGGGCCGCAGCGGGCCACGAGGGCAGGGGGAGCAGAGGACGGGAGGGCCACAGGGGGCTGCGAGGGGCAGGGGGAGCCGTGCACGGGAGGGCCGCAGCAGGCCACGAGGGCAGGGGGAGCAGAGGACGGGAGGGCCGCAGGGGGCTGAGAGGGCAGGGGGAGCAGAAGACGGGGGGGGGAGGGAGCCGCAGCGGGCAGCGAGGGCAGGGGGAGCCGCTCACAGGAGGGCCACAGCAGGCCGCGAGGCAGGGAGAGTAGAGGACGGGAGGGCCGCAGCGGAAAGCAGGAGTGGTCATCTCTGAGGCTGCTGGGAGCTGGGCCAGCGAGGTAACACTGCAGGCTCTCTGTGCAGACCTGCGAGGACCCGCGGACGTGGGGGTTCTCATCTTTCTAGACGTCAAATCTTTTTATTGTGGCTGAGGTCAGATGCCATTTATAAAACATTTCCTGTGTTAGGCCCACGTGAAGATAAACTCTAACTGTCTAGTCGCTTTCCCCATACTGCTCTGCATCAAGAGACATGGCATGGACGGGGGTGTTTTCTATTGTCCAGCAAAGAGAGGACAAACTAGCAGCTAATACACTGCCAGGAACACATGCTTCAAAGGGACAAGAGGGTCTGCCTGAGCCTGAGAGGCCTCAAGGAGGGGACTGCAAAGGCCATTTCACTGGGAGGAGAGGGCTCACCCAGAGATAAAGCACCAGCAGAGCCGGGCCCTGTGGAACCCAGGTCTCCTGCCCGGAGCCCATGTCCCTCCCTTGCCAGTGTGGCCTCAGTACATGACACTGGCAGGAATCACAGGCATGCGGGGACAGACGGCTGGAAGCACCAGTCCTGCATGGTGGGCAGCAGGAGTGCTCTTGCTGTCCCGGAGCTGGGATCCAGCAGCTGCTGCACCAGATGCCCCGGGATGCCCGGGACATGCAGGCAATCCCTGGCCTCGCCACGGCTCCTTCTTGTGACTGGGATTGCATGCCCTGCGTGAACTGCGGTTCTGGTAACTGTAGAACGAAGACTGCTTTATAAGCCTCCAACTGTCTTCGCAGATGTCTGGGTTCTACTGTGCTACTGGGAAGACCCAGCAGGTCCTGACAGACGTGTAGTCCATCTCTTCTTCCCCATCCCATAAACCAAGAGGAAGGAGTGAGCGCTGATCTTGCTTTGCCAGCAGCAATGCCTTAAAATGGTCCATCGATACCCTCTCTGCCTTTCTCTCTCTCTCACACACATGCACACACACGTATATGTGGGTATGCCTTATGTTACTGCTTCCTCTCCCCGTGGGCCAGCCTGTACCTAAAGCCAGAGCCCTGCTTTCTTCACTGAGCACTTACTGCATACCAGACCCCTTGCACACTAACTGCTGTAATCCTCACACCACCTAAGGGCACGGAGGGGTATCCCATTAACGCCATTACAGGTGGGGAAAAAAAGGCACATAGAGGTCAAGTCATGTCAGGTGACACCCTCTCGGCAGCGGTGCAGGAATGAGCCACTCTGCCTGCTGACTCTTCCGAGTGACGACTCATTCCTCTACAGTAACTGGCTGCTCTGGGGTCTGCATCTCTCCCAGCTGTGCACAGCCCCTGCCTGCCTGCGTGTTTCAGGCAAGGGATGCTGGGCTGACCTTCTTGCTGAGCTGCTGGTTCTCCTTCTCCAGCTCGCCTCGCTTCAGGCTGCTCTCCTCCAGGGCCAGGGACGCGTCCCGCAGCCCCTGGATGGTGCTCTGCAGGCTCTGGTTCTCCTTCTCCAGCTTCAGGATGCGGCTGGAGGCGCATTCATTCAGCTCAAACACAAACGACTTCCTGGAGGCTGAAGCACAGAGTCAGGTCAGAGCCCAGGTTCTGGAGCCTCTGCTTCCACTCTCTGCCCCCAGTCCCAAGATGGGGGCAGCGGCCCCCAACCCCGGGTTTAGGTTTGAGGGCCCTGGGAGGGGCTCCCAAGGGGCGGCTGGGTGTTCCCCTGCCCCCACAGTGCATGTAGCGCTTTGCTGTCAGTGCCCGAGAGACCCCTAGGCAGTCACAGTCCTCTGGTGGCCCGTCTGGGGTCTTTCAGGGGAGCAACACAGGCCTTGAGAGGAAGCAGGTCATGGTGAAGAGGCCAGCAATGCACAGGCCACAGACTGTTAACCGCTAGGCACCGTTGTTAGCAAGCAGCTAACCTGACCTGACCATACGACTCAAGGATTTGAGAATCTAACAGAGGTGGCAAGTAGGTGGCATCTTCTGTGCCAGCTGAGGGTGGCAGGAGTCTGGGTGGCTTAGCAGAAGGGGCACAGTAATCAGCTAGTTAGGTGGTAGAAGACTATGTGGGTACATATGCCCTGTATTTACCATCCCCGGATAAGCTTCTTTGGACAGAGGTTTCATTTTCTAATTTCACAATTAAAAAATATGAGACCGTACATGTAAATTGCTTTAAAACTTCTAAGCAAGATGCAAATGGCGGAGGGGGCACACACCGGCAAGTTAGGAATGGGGGTTCTTGACTTTATCCTACCACGAGCAGGTATACAACTTTAGTTAAGTCATGAGGCTTTCCTGGAAGGAAAAGAGAATGTGTGAAAGCCCTCAAAAGAAGGGCTATTCGGTCCCCACCTGCCCCATGAGGGCACATACTCAGCTCTGGGGGCCTCTCCCCACTGTACTGCCAATATGGCTGACCCTCATCCTTCTTACTCATCACCCCAGAGGCTGGAGGTCCCTAGATGGGAGTGGTTTCCATGGCAAGCACATTGTGCCAGAAACAAAAGGTGTGTGTTTCAGATCCTCTGGGTGATCGTTAAGGACTAAAAGGCATCACTGTTGCCCCACCCTCACCCCCACCCTGAGTTCTCAACATCTGCCAAGGATAACAGTACAGACCCAACAAGCCAGAGCTTCCTGAAGACCCCAGGCAACGAGAGCAGTGCGGCAGGGGAGACGCATCCAGCGCCCTCCACCGCTGATGACGCGCACAGTAGTGCACATGCTCTCAGAACATGAAAACATGTGGAGGCTTCATCCCAGCTATGCTAGAGATAAAACTTCACTAACTCTGAGTCCATGATCATTCAGACAGTACGTCTGCAGCATGCATGAAAAGGTGTTTTTTTTATTGTGGTGAAATATACCATTTGAACCATCTTTAAGTGTACAGTTCTGTGGCATTAGGTATGTTCACACTGTTCTGCAACCATCACCACCATCCACTCCAGACTTTCATCATCCCAAGCTGAAACTCTGTGCTTATGGAACATAAATCCAAAGGTTCTACAAGTTAAACAATGGAATTGATTACAAGCCTCGTTTCCTCTTCCGTAAAAGCCGGTACCTCAGAGGCTATTATGATGGCACAATAGTTTATCACAAAAACAACCCACCAGTGGTCTGTCACGGAGCGCTGGGCTCATTAGCACCCCAAGTAGTCAGGGCAATGGGGTGTGTTTTAGTAAGACGAGGGCAGTAAGGACAGCTGCGCCTTACGGAGCACCCAGGCAATGCTTCCCTGTCCCCACTCACGGCAGTCTGGGAGGCAGCTTCATTCCCCCGCCTCGCAGATACAGAAACGGCGGTCCCAAGGGGGTGACTCAGCTAACTAGCAGAGGAGCCGGGACTTCAAGCCACGTCCTTCCTACTCAGGAAGACACCACACTGCACACATAAAAGTGCATTCAGACTTTGTCTACATTGTGCCATCATCCAAACCATAAGCTCCCAGCTAAGCACTAGGAGCTGGGAGCACTAAGAATCAACTGTGGTCACTGACCAGAGAGGGCTCACAAACCATACTGAGCAGCAGTCTGAATCAGCGAGGGTTTCCAAGGCCACGGGCCGCCCTGGTCTCCGCAGAAGCCCATTTGGTCTGCGACTGTCCTAGGTGGCCTGAGCACTTCTCTGCTCCACCAGGGGGCAGCAGTCCTCCCTGGGGTCCCCACCTCCCACAGCAAGGAAATCCACCCACGGGAGTGCCCCCACCACAGACACAACTAACTGCTCACACAGATGCACAGTTGAACGAACTGATTTCAGGTTTGGAGCTGATGAGACCCACCCTCAGCTTCTCAAGAGGAGATCCAGTGGCTTCCACCAACCTTTCCATTATGCCAAGGGATGTTGATCAGCACTGAAAAAGCTACCCCTTGACCAGCCCAAAGCCCAACTGTGCTCTGTGAAGTTCCAAGTAAACATGAACTTGCACTATCAGGCACACGTGTGCTATTTTTGAACACAGGAACTGGCTTATTGTTTGCTGGGGCGGGAGCTTCCTGCTGCCCCACCCACCTTCCCATGGCTGACACCCTCATCTCGGGTGCTGGGCATGACAGTGGTGCAAGCCCAGGAGGGAGAGGAAGAGGCCTGGGGCCTGCGAGAGGCAGCCACTTAGCAACCCCCACCTGGGGAGACAGAGAACAGACTGCATCCATCTTGCCCAATTATGCAAATGAATGGAGGAAACAATGCCCCGGGTACATTTACAGTGGGGATTAGTGACCACTGGGGACTCCTTCTATGACCCAGAGCTTTCAGCCATCCACAGATAGGCCTCAGATGTGTTCTGGGGGTCCACATGCTGTAATCTGGACGCTCCCGGGAGTGTCCATATGGGAACTGAGAAACCTGGCAACACTTATTATTTCATGTCCTGATGCTAGGGCTGCCAGACCCCTCATGTTCTTCTGGGGGAGAACAACAAAGGAAAGGTTCCAAATGGCACTTGGTGGAAGTCCTGTTCACGTGAGGTGAATGGATGGGCTGACATGGAAGGTCTGGAGCCAAGGGTTCAGCACCCTGGATGCGGAAGAAGCCATAGCCAGGCTGGCTCCCAGACACCACCTACCGTCTGACAGGTCTGCATTCTTGGACAGCTGCTCCAGCTCCCAGCCGAGGTGGGCAGATTCATTCATGCTCTGCTTCTGTGCAATCTCAAGAACCATGTTTTCCTCCAGCAGCTCCTCAATGCGCTTCTTGTCTGTGTCCCGGTCCTAGCGCAGAAGAGGGAAGGAGTGTGGAGGTATGTGTTGGGGGCACCCTCTGGACAGGCCCCGACCGCATGCATTTACCCCCACCACCCCAGGAGGGAGGAGCTCCATGCACCTGCTCACTCCCAAAAAACCACAGCTGCACAGACCTGACCCAACACAGGGCCCAGCTGTGAGAGGCACAGCCACTGAATGACACCTTGACCCAGGCCCTAAGTGATGAAGACAGCCAAGGTCTCCAGCTGCATGCTGTCTGAACAAAGTGACCTGGCGCACAGAGCTTTAAAGGACGCACTGTGATGAGCAGCAGCCTCATGGCCCTAATGCACCTCAAAAGGGTTGTAAAGAGACTCATGAGTCACAGCTCAACCTGCACCATACATGCCAGCAAAGACCCTTCCAGCAGCAGACACACAGGTACATCCACCCTTACAGAAAAGCAATGCAGCCATCCCGTCCCATCTGCTCTGTGGGTTGTAAGTGGGGCCCACTCAAGCCCACTGAGCTTAGCAAGCTGCTCTTACTAAGTCACCCTGGTGGCCAGAGCACCAAAGTCAGAGGCTGACAAGTCAGAGAAGGGCACAGTGTAAACCTGAAACTGCCCCAACGTGTATTACATGGGGTGACAACAGCTGGCAATACCAATTCCAGGTCGTGAAGCTTAGATTTCAGCTGCAGGTTCTCCTTCTCCAGCTCGTGAACTTTATCGCCCCGTGCCCGGGCTGCAGTCAGCTGCTCCTCCAGCATGGCCTTGGTTTCAATTAAAATGATATTATCCTCTCTCAGCTCCTGGTCAGCAGAAACATACAGGAGAACCATAAGACAAAGGCACCTGGTTCACGATGACAGAGTTCTAAGACCAGAGCTCCCCCAGGCATCTGGACCAAAACAATCTACCCCCACTTTTTAGCACTTTCACCTTAATAGTCAGGCCAGACCAAATTTCTGTATTTGAAAGAAAAAATCCATGGATCAAAATAGTTAAATTCGGGAAGGCAACTTCCTAGTGTCTACTTTATGCCAGCCATGGAGCAGAGGCACTGACATTTATAGCCTCACCTGGCTGGAGAGGTGGGCTCCGCTGACAGGGGGCTTCACTGAGCCCCCATCTCCTGAACAAGGAAGGGGCTGGGCTGAGAGTCTGTCCCGGGTTCGAGAGCTGAGTCCAGACCTCTCAATACAACATTCATTCCATTGATTAGAGTCCCGGAAAAAAAATAGCTATTCAGACAAGCTCTCGCTCAATTCACAGTTCCTATTTGAACATTTTATACACGTATTCTTGCTACAACAACAGCTTTCGGCAGTTTCCTGGAAATGAGGCAGCCTTTAACACAGTTAAATCACAAACAAACATGAACCCCACAAGTTCGTTCTGCAGGCCTACTGCATGTTGGCCACATGCTGGGTTCCCCTGCCGACCAGACCCCAGCCCCAGGCAGCCCTGCACACTCGGGGGGAGGGCAGCTCACTCACCCCACCCCTGCCGCTCCCCTTGTTCAGGGTTTCTCAGTTTCTCTTGCCCCACCTGGAGCCATTCCAGCACCACTCAGCATCTGGGGGGGACTGAGTTTCCCCTGAACATTTCACAAACATACACACAGGGGAATGTGTCCATGGGCAGCTTTCCAAGGCTTGCCCCATTCACAGAGTCTAACTGGGAGGGGACCAGTAGCTCCTGCTTATCCACATGTTCATTTTCCCTGCACAGACCAGAATCTAAGATTCTTGGTAGAGGAGAAAGCACATGCCTTCTGATCAGTGTTCACGGTTCTGATCAAAGCCTCTAAGCCGTGAAGGTTTTAAGGCTCTGGACTCACCTGGGCACCCTCTCTCTGCTGCAGACCACCCACATGCACTGTGCAGCTTGGCCCTGCAGTGGACGCCCCCAGTCCCTGCCTCACTCACTCTTCACAACAGCCCAGAGAGGGAGGCAGGGACAGTCCCTTCCTACAGATGAACAGGCTCTTAGGTAAATGAAGGAATGAGCCCCAAACCACAGGGCTGGTGAGGGGTGAAGCTGGGGTTTGAACTCAGGCTGGAGAGCTCCAGATTGGTGTGCTCTCTAATGCCCTCAGCTGCCTACAATCCATCCTCAAGGGGCTCACATGGGTTTCAAGCAGGAAGAAGCTGGCCCTCTCCCTCTAGCTGCTGTCCCCACTGCTCTCAGCTGGCATTTCAGCAGGCCTACCCACAGAATCACCACCCTCTGGGCCCCTGAGCTCCCAACAGCACAGACTGCCCCTTCATCCTCACAAGCAACTCCTACTCAGCCTTCAAAACCCCACCTGAGAAGTGCTTGCAAATTCACTGTCCCTTCTGCTGAATCAGGTACTTGGGTTCCCAGAGTGCTCTGGGCACACTGCATGGCAATGGGGAGCTGGCCTCCCTCCCTCCCCAAGATTGTGAACTCCTCAGGAAGGGGCTGTTCCACTTCTGTTCTGTGAGCCTCACAGAAGTGTTTGGTAACACTTGTTGGCTGAACCAAGCCACAGGCGGGAATCAGAGGTGGTATGTGAGGTGGGCCCTGAAGGACTAGACTTCCAACAGGAAAGGGAGGACAAGGGTGTCCAGGAGTATAACAGAACATGGACTGACTCCTAACTTCTTTGCAAATGTGTCTTTTCTGGCTGTATCAACCTCCACCACACATTGGCAACCACCACACATTGGGCAACAGGAAAATATCAAGTGCCTCGCACACCTCACCACCTCGTAAGTGAGAAACCAGGTCTGCAAGATCTTGCACCCACACTCCTATGGTGCAGCCAGATGAGTGAGAAGCCCGATTCCTCACCTCTGGACAGCTGCCTGCAGCCTGCCCTGTGGGCCTGACCCCAACTGAACTGGGAGGCTATTTAAAGGCCTGACCAGCCCAGTCAACAGCTGTGGGGCCACATTTAGGAAGGCACAGGCCAGGCCTGACGGCTGGTCCCCAAGTGGCTCAGGAGCTGCCACTGCTAATCTGCCACAGTGACCAGGAACAGTGATGTGGGCTGACGGGCTCCAATTCTCAGGCCTGCTCTGGGCACTGTTAGCTGTGGCAACTGAAGCAGATGCATGTCCCTCAATCATGACTCCCTCCTGCCTAAAATAGGCACAGAAATAGGGCTCATGTGGGGATGAGGTATGCTAACGAACGTGAAATATGACACACAGGCTCCTGAGGCCCAGTGAGGTGGGCCCCCATCACCACCGTCTCTTCTCGCTTTCAGTCCAGTGCTCACCAAGCATCCACCCCACTAATAGGCAAACACTCGCTTCCAGGGGCACCTCCTGATCCCCAACATGCACCAAACCCCAGAGGGGAGGGAAGGCGGAATCCAAGAACACCACTGGCTCCTTCCTGCTGTGCTCAGGACTGCAGCACCCAGAGGATGGCTAAGGGGTCCAGAGCAACAGGAAACTGGCCCCATGGTGCCCCGGGGCAGGGGAGACTGGTCCTTCCACTCAGGGCAGGTGGACCTCCTGCTGAGTGATGGTCCCCCTGCACCCCTAAATTGTGCCTGTGTGGCTCCGCACTAGTCCTGACTGCAATGCTGTCTGCTGGCTACACAAGCCCTGCCTCGTTCGAGCATGGTAGACAGAGCCGAAACCAAACATCAGGTCTGTCCTGCTCTAACTTCTTAGTGTTCCAAATTTTATCAGACTCCTTAGAAGTTGTTAAGAAACAGATGCACAAGTCCCAAGTAGGAATGGAAGACCAAGAAGTTCAAGGTGCCCTTAGTTCTGAGTTTTAACAGTCCCTGCTTACAACGTCCAGCCCCGACGTGACTGCCAGAGGCTGGGGCCTCCCTCAGCCCCTCAGTGGCCACCATCACCCCCTCCACAGGTACCCCATTTCACCCCTCCCCTGCACCTCTCTTGTCTCCATGACCCCACCCCTTTTGTTTCCTGGAGGCAGACAAACGTGTTTCAATGCCAGGTCCACTTCCTTACCACCAGCCTGGGATGCCAACCAAGTTATTAATTAATCCTCAGTGCTTTCAGATGAAAAAATGAGAGGAACTGGCAGTGGCTGCTGCACCTCATGGGCTTAAATGTGATGAAGTAGAGCTTGACACTCTTCCTGGCATGCAGAGAAAGCTCCACAAATACAGTTATTACTGCTTATTTTAAAACCTTGCTATGTGCCTACTCTGGGTCAGGCCATGGGCCTATAAAGGGATAGTATTTTTGGCTTTTCAGATGGTTATGTCTGTTACAACCACTCAACTCTGCAGGTGTAGGAAAAGCAGCCACAGACAAAACGTGAATGGATGGGTGACCTGTGTTCCAATAAACCTGGATCTGTAAGAACTGATGGTTGGCTGGATCTTGTCCTTGGACTGCGGCTTGGCCATCCCTGAGCTACACAGTGAGCTGGGCACCAAGGTCTGTGAGGCACAGACCCTGTCTTCAAGGAGCCCCCATGTGGGTGGGGAACAGGAAAACATCACCACATGGCCACCTGAGCACTGCTGGGGTAAGAAGGGGTCTAGAGGAAGAGGGGAGCAGGAGGCTCGGGGACATGGCCTGCAGAGGTTGGCCCACCCACCCCTCATCTGGCCTTGTGCTGGGCCTAGGAGGGTCACTGGACTGACAGGGCCTGGTTGGGACAGAGCAGAGTTCCAGGGGGTCCAGAAGCGGGTGAGGGTCAGACCAGGGATGGAGGTGGATTTCACCCCAAGAGCAATGGACAGACACCAGAGGAGCTCTTAGGCCACCTGGGCAGCTGGAGGGCCAGCTTAGATGTCTGTGGAGGGCACTGCGTGTGCAGGCCCTGGAGTATGAGGGGGCAACGAGAGGGGCGGCCAGCACAGCAGCACGCATGCACTCTTCAACCTGCGTCTGGTGGGAAGGTGGGGGTGGGCTCTGCAGGATGGGGAGCACCTAGGGCCTGGAGGAGTGGGGAGGAAGAAAGGAATTGAGGGTGACCCAGCTCTGGGTGGACAGGTGGTAACCCCAGTATAGAGACAGTACAGCAGGCTGGGGGGACAGGGCTGCTCAGATCGTGGATTCAGACACTCTGACCTTGACATTCCTAGGGGCTGTCCAGACGGATCAAGGAGAGACCAGCCTAAAGAGTAAGATTTGGGACTTTAATTAGAACAAAACAAACGCTTCTAACTAAGCCCCAACCCCTCCACCTACCCTGTCCCTCTCCTTCCCTTCCCAGCCACGCCTGTTTGCAAGAAGGGAAACCAGCTGTGTGTGGTCTTCCAGCCTTGCCGTCTAGCCTGTCCCCTCCTGTCTGTGTAGTCTGCTGCCACCTTTGCCTGAAACCACGTTGGAGAATCAGGCCACGATGCTGTTAATGTCCAGGGAGCAGCTCTTGTCCCCCTTGCCCACCCTGTCTGCGGCCTAGATTGAGGCAACCATTAGTGGGACACAGGCAGAGAGAGCTCAAGGCCCTGGCAAGTTACACTCAGGGTCAGGGCTTCACAGTAAAGAAGCAGCCACATCCTAGACAACTGGGAAAATTCAGCCTGAGAAAAAAGGGAGTTTTCCTTTGCTTCTAGCTTGGTCATAGCAACGAGTTCCAGTCAATCATGTAAATTCCTCCATTTTTGTGCTTATAAACCCTAAACAGTGCAGCCAAAAAGGCATCTTTCCATAGAGCCCCTCCCGATTAGTGGGAAATTTTTTTCTTTTCTTTTCACTTCTCATAAAAACTTTGCTGGTTGCTCCATACTTTTTTGTTGGTTTTGGATTTGGGACTTGCGATCTCTATGTGTTAGCTAACGGAGGAGGCAGAGGCAGAGAAGACACCTGTGCAGAAAGCCCAGCGGGAGAGCAGAGCAGAGGGCAGGTACTAGGGGAGGGCAGAGCAAGGTGCCTGCAAGATAGAGTAGGCAGAGACCCGGGGAAGACTGGCGAGGGAGGAGAGGAGGCGTCCGGCGCCGCAGACAGGGTGGGCAAGGGGGACAAGAGCTGCTCCCTGGACATTAACAGCATCGTGGCCTGATTCTCCAACGTGGTTTCAGGCAAAGGTGGCAGCAGACTACACAGACAGGAGGGGACAGGCTAGAGGGCAAGGCTGGAAGACCACACACAGCTGGTTTCCCTTCTTGCAAACAGGCGTGGCTGGGAAGGGAAGGAGAGGGACAGGGTAGGTGGAGGGGTTGGGGCTTAGTTAGAAGCGTTTGTTTTGTTCTAATTAAAGGTGGGAGCATCTTGAGGACCCTAAGGTTGGACCGAAATAAACAAGCATTTTTTGAACACCTTCTCATTCACCAGCTCCTGACTGCTGCCAACTACTCCCAGCCCCCTTCACCACACGGTCAGTCCCAGGGCCTCTTGCCTCTGTAGACAGGGGCTCCTACCTGCCCAATACCAGGCACGAGGGGTTCAGAGAGGCCTAGATTGAGGCAACCATTAGTGGGACACAGGCAGAGAGAGCTCAAGGCCCTGGCAAGTTACACTCAGGGTCAGGGCTTCACAGTAAAGAAGCAGCCACATCCTAGACAACTGGGAAAATTCAGCCTGAGAAAAAAGGGAGTTTTCCTTTGCTTCTAGCTTGGTCATAGCAACGAGTTCCAGTCAATCATGTAAATTCCTCCATTTTTGTGCTTATAAACCCTAAACAGTGCAGCCAAAAAGGCATCTTTCCATAGAGCCCCTCCCGATTAGTGGGAAATTTTTTTCTTTTCTTTTCACTTCTCATAAAAACTTTGCTGGTTGCTCCATACTTTTTTGTTGGTTCATTCTTCATTGCCTGCAAGACACGATCCTAGAGAAAACAGCATCTCAGCTGGTAACAAGATCACCCCTCCTTTGACAGGTGGGGACAAGGGTTGCCCAACACCCAGCAGGCAGTGGCTACTAGGACCGTGCTCTGCTAGGTCTCTGCCTCTCAGACTACTGTTTATTTTGAAGCCAGCATTGCCCAGGAAGCTATAAATCTCAGAGGAGTGGACACAAGGCCCATCCCCTCTTCACCCTGCTCAGGACACACAGCACCCAGGCACCTGCCTGCTGCCATTGGGAATTTCAGCCCAAAACAGTAAGTGGGACAAGAGGAGCCTTCCAGGCAACCTCCTTCTGCCTGCCTCCTCCCACACAGCCCCCAGCAGGGGAGCTGGGACAAGTGTTTGCAAAGGGAAGTCAGGGGCCACTTGGCACTCACCCCACGCCACCCACTTCCCTATGGGTGCCCACACAGCTCTCCCCTCCAAGCTGTTTTAACTCTTATGTAAGCTAGACTGGGAGCCACATAGACGCTTCCAGAAGTTCAAAAACAAAATATGGAAATTTATGTTCTATATTTTTCTAACCAAAATTACCCTTGCCCTCGCCCAGAACACCAGTCCTTTATCTATGCTTCCCACGTGGCACTAATACACTCTCTTTCGTGATGTGTTGATGTTCTTCTCCAGTGAGACTGGACAGGCTCTCAGGGAGGTCGTCTGGGCCGCCTGCCACTCCCCCGTGCCTAAAAGAGTGTCCCCTTCATGGTGGGTGTCTGTAGCATGGGCAGGCATGAGGTGGCAGCCATGCTCCTCCCCTGCCCTCCTGCCATCACACTCTCTGTGTTCCAGGAGAGACGGAAACCCACGATTCTTCCCTGTCCCTCCTCCCCACAGATCAAGTCTTCCCACTGTTGAGCAATGGCTTTTACCAGATGTGTGTGCCTGCCCTGGGCCTGCAATCAAGTAAGAGCCAGTCCCTGCCCTAGGGGGTTCAAGGGCACCTGAGAAGCTTCTGGCTCAGCTCTGCCCCAGCCCTGCCAAGGAACCTCAAGGGAACAGCCCCTAGTCCACCTGTGACTGTGCCTCTCCAGCTTGGCAGTGCCTAAGAGCCACCTGGTTGAGGGCTGCCAAATGCAGATTTCCAGGCCCCATTCCGGGGTCCTGGGTGGGGCCCAGGAGTCTGCATTTCGAAGAGGTATCCTCAGCTAATTCTGGTATGAGAGATACAGACCACGTCTCATGAATTGAATATCTAAGACTTACAGGGAGCTCTTTCACAGCTTCAAACTGGTATTATTGTTTCATTGTTAAACTGATGTTAACCAGGTATCAGCTTATTCAAAACAGTTAATGTCTCCTGTTTTCTTTTCACTTGGGACTTTCCACAACCACACCCCAAATATTTTATGAAAAATTTAAAACATGCCAAAGCCTTGAAATGTGTCATAAACACAGAATACCTAGAGTCTACAATTAACATTTTGCTCTAATTGCTTTATCACATGTCCATCCATCTATTCATCTCTCTGTTCTATTACTTTTTAGATGTGTACACATCATAACTGGGTCTTTCTAATCCAAGGTTTTATCACATGCAGGCCAGTCTCAATTCACAGACATATTTCTGCAGGGCACTGTGTATTTTTAATTGCTTTGTAATTATTCTTCAGGAATCTTGTGATGAATCCCTTGCAACTGCATCACTTTACTCTGGAAAATCTGGTTTTTCACATTAAGCCGGGCAACCTTATTTACTGAAACACAAACACCAGCCCATCAAACTCAGCTGTGCGTCAGGGCAGTGCCACCCCTTGACACAATCCACTCTCAGCTCCATAGGGACTGAGGAGCCCAGGCCCGGGCCCTTGTGTCTGGGAGCAGGCACCCACCTCAATCCCTGTAGGCCCCAGGGACTACTGGTCCCATCCCAAAGCGACCTATTTTGAGGACTCTGCACTGCGTTCGAAGTTAACCTGAGTTAACTCGAGTGCTCAGGTAGGCACCCGGCCAGGGTGGCCTGTGCCGGTATTTGAGGAGGTGGGGGCCCCACTGCAGCAACAGCCAGCTCTGCACATGCTGCCCGAGGGAAACCCCAGGCAGGATTCTTTCAACAAGTGTTTATCCACATCTCCTATGGGCCAGGCACTGTTCTAGATGCTGAGAACATATCTATGAACAAAGCAAACAAAACCTGTCTCAGGGGGGCCTTCCCCCGTAGGATTCAGGGAAGTAGCAGTAGAAAGTGAGACCTGAACCCAGACAGACTTGGGTCTGCATGGGAGGCCAGGTAACCAAGAGTCCACTCAACGGCCCCAAGCACTGCTTGTCCTCTGCAAGACAGGGAACCCCCTACCTGGCAGGGCTGCTGCAAAAAACCAAGGAGGTGGCACATAGTGGGTGCTTTGCCAATACTCAGCCCCTCTCAGCTCTGCAACAGGAAGTGGGAGGCAGCTCACTAGGCTGATGGCACAGGGGCCCAGCTGGGCTGGTAAGAGGGGGCACAGGTGTCAGTTGGGCCCTGTCTGGCCGGTAGACTGCGGCACCCCCGGTATTCTGACACAGCCTGATCCGTTTCCCACACGGTGACCCGAATGAGCTTTCTCAAGTACAAACCACGCCACACTCCTCCTTCCTTCACTGAGCTACTTCGTGAGGATGGTGTACATCCTCCCTGGTTGGAGCCCCTGACCCTCTGCAGACAGTGTGTAAGGCTAATTTAACTACTCCAACCTAAGGTGCGCACACAAGTGCTCCCGTCCTCCCTGATGTTAGGCATCCAAGAGGAGCAAGACTCATCCCCTCTAGAGTGGCCTGGACTCCACACACCCACCTGATTCATCAGCCAGCCCAGGCTGCAGTGTCTGCAAACCTATGTGTGTCCCTGTCTGACCCCAAGTAAACGTCGCATGTAGACACAAGCTATTGGTTTCATGCTTAGTAAAACTAATACAAAATTAAAGTCATTGCTAATCTCATAGTAAGTATTCCAGTATGGAAATTATTAATCAACGTGAAAAGCACTGCTGTTACTGTACAGAGGCATGACAATTCAGAATATGGAAAAGGAGGTCCCCACGTGAACCTCCACCAAAAGTCGAGAAGCTCCCTGAATGCATGGAGCACATCTTGTGTCTAGATTCCCTGCCCTTGGGTTTAGGCCTCGGCTCCATGCAGGGGCTAAGTTACCATGTCTGCACAACTGAGCAAGGCTGCCTAGACAGGGCCAGGACGAACATGGAGACCAGGGCCTGGACCCTGAAGCCCACCTGGCTCCATGGGACACAGCATGGGGTGAGATGTGGGAGCTGCACTCCACCTGTGACCCACCTGGGGGCTGCAGAAGGTCCCCACTGTGCAGGACATGCTTCCTGGGGAGACTCTTGTGCATGACTGCCCCCGATTCTCCCAGCTGTGGCATTTCCAGTAAGTGATGAAAAGCCCCGGTGGGTACCTGTGTCCCAGAACCTGTCTGTGTGGGGATTTATGCCTCTGAAATTCAGCGGGGCCAGTGGACCATTTCCAAGACAAAGCTAGGAGCTGGCCTCCCACACCCTCCCCAGCCCAGGCCAAGGCTGCTTTCACATGGCACCTAGGGCGCCTTCTCTGCAGGAGGTAGGGTGTCACTAACATTCCTCAGGGAACAGACACTCCCTGGGTAGGTCTGAGCAACAGGCAGGGCCCAGACCACTACCTTCTCCAACCCGCCTCGGGGAGCCCAGGGCCTGCCTGCACAAGGTCGCCAGCTGCACAGCCTCCCCGAGCGCCCCTGCCAGCAGCACAGAAAAAGGCAGGAAGGGTGACAGCGCTGTGCCCCCAGACTCCGGTTTAGTCCCCTCAAGAGCCTCCTGGCTGGCAGCTGGGATTCTTTCTTGCCACCAAACAAGCCCACTTGGTATGTGCTGACACCTTGATTTCCCCCAGCTCATTACAACCACCTCTAAACACCGTGGGATTGGCCACAGGGGCAAAATTCCCAAATCCTAAGCAGAGAGGGTCCCAGAACCTACTGCTGATGTGGCAGTAGGGTAGGTGGTCATGTGTCAGTGACCCCACCTGGGTCTTGGTCTCCGTTCCTCTCTAACCCTGACACCTTAGCTGGAATCCACCCATGACCTCAGTACACAGAGGAGGCTCCACTTTAGAGGGCCTGCTCTGACATGTCCAAACACCAGGTGTTTCACCTCTTTAATCTCAAAAGCCTCATGAAGTAGCATTATTATCTCTATTTTATAGATGAAGAAACTGGCAAGATTTAGCCACAGCAATTACAAGAAGTCCCAAGAAGAAGATCTGTGAATAGGAGGTCACCACGTTGCATGAAGAGGGAGAAAAACTTCCTAAAAGGCACTCAGACCCTTCATCACCCAGCTGTCCTCCTTCCCCTCACCACCTGCCCTGAGCCGGACAGGCAGCAGAGAGAGAGGCCCGGTGGGGGGCACAGACAGGCAGAGGGCTCACCTCCATGCGGGCCTTGTAGAAGTCCACGTCGTGCAGCTTCTCCTTGCAGCGCACCAGCTCCATCTCCAGCCGCTCTACACGGCCGGCCTTCTCCCTCAGGGAGTCCACCTCGTCACGATAGGCCCGGGCAGACCGAGCATCAGCCGCCAGCTGGATGTTCTGGGAGGTGGGCAAAAACGGGATCTCGGTTGGGGCAGCCCTCTGGGGAGGGAAGAAAGGGCCAAGTTCTTGCCCCATGGTGTTTCCAGGACATCCCAGGAGAAGCCAGCTCCTGGGGGCCAAGCAGCTCCGTGTGCAGCCACTGTGGGGGTGCCCACACACTAAGACACATGGTCATCCCCATGGCAGTTTCAGGACAACTGGCTCCCTGCCAGCATCGCTTCGAGCAGGATGGGAACAGAGGCCTTTGCTGGAAGCTCCCGCCCTTGCATTCCTGAGACTCCGGGCCAGTCAGTGGAGAGTGGCAGCTGCTGTGGCCCCCTCAACACATGCCCAGCCTTTCCTGCTCACCTCCTGCTTGACTTTCTGCAGCTCCAGCGCCAGCTGATCCACCTCATGCCTGGTATCCACAAGCTGTTCTGTCTTCTCCTCCCTGGGGGTGATCCGGAGGAACCACGGTGAGAGGGCTTGCCCACCAAGTGCCCAGAGGCAGCCCACCATCGTGCCAGACCACAGCGGGGAGAGAAAAGGGAACTTCCGGGTCTGAGGAGGGCAATCTGCATGTGGGGCTTGCAAAAATGTCCCCCACTCCAATTCTTTTCCATTTTTAAAATTTCAAAGCCTGTCCCCAACAATATCCACCAGACACCAGGTTTTCCTGAGGGTGTGGGATGGGTAAGGAGACCCCAGTGCAGCTGCACAGCCAGGCAGGCAGTGAGGCCCACTGTGGGGAGGTGGAGGCAGATAGCTCCTGAGATGATGAACAAAGTAACGTTCACCAGCTGCCGGAAACAGAGGACAACAAGCTCACAGACGGGTGGGGCCACATCCTCCCTGCAGGCAAGGAACCATACCACTGTGCGCTCACTCCAGCCCCAAACAGCCTGAGTGTGGTCAGTCGGCCACTTCTGTAGACACCTGTAACTTGGGCTGGAGCCCTAAAGACCTGGCAGACCCTGCCAGAGCAGGCCCAGGGAGGCAGGGGACTAGTCCGTGCTTGGAACAGACCCCAGCTGACTCTGGGACCCAAGTCAGAGCCCTCCAGTTTACTGCACCACCCAGGAGCGACCCGCAAGCCACATGCACATCACTAAAGCAGAAAAAGCCTGTGGGACACCGGGGCACTCACAGCTCCTGCCTGATGCGGCGCAGCCTGGCCTTGGTGTCTGCCAGCTCCACAGCCAAGTGCTGCTTGTCCTCGCTGGAGAGGCTGCTGGTCGGGCTGGGCGTGGACTCGGCACTGGAGGACTTGAGGGGGCTGGGCGGGTGCTGTGCCTGTAGGTAGTCCCGCTCCTGAGTGAGGTCCATGATCAGCTGCAGTGCAGAGAGAGGAGAACGGGCCAGCTCCCACCAGCGTGCTGGGGTTAGCAGGGCAGTGCCAGCACAAACTCGGAGATAAATGAATGCAAGACAAGAAGAAAGTAAAAGGGATGTCAGCTGGGGCTGGGAAACCGGGAGGGAGGCAGGACAAGCGGTGGACGTCTTTAGAAGAGATGAAATATTTAGTGCAACACAAAGGAGCATGCGCCCGGAGGAGGGGCCCAGGGGTGTGCAGACGACTGTGGACCCGCCCCCAGGCGTCTCTGAGGGGGCGCACCTCCGTGCACTCATCCCGCTCATCCAAGAGCCTCCTGAGGTGAAACACCATGTTCCTGGAGAGAGCCTCCAGCTCCTCGGGCGCCACGTCCGGGAGCTCCAGCCACTGCAGGTCAAACACATTCTCCTGGTTGTGGGTCACCTGTGGGCACACACAGCAGGGCTGCAGCGGCAGGCAGGGAGCACCCCACTCCCCACAGCCTGGCGGCAGGGCTCACAGTCCACCCATTCCACGGTGATTATTGGCAAATTTCCTGCGGTGAGCGAGGGCTCCATAAGCAAGTGCCAACTCTTTAGCCGACCTGTACTGGTACAAACCACTCCTGCCTTCAACACTTGTGCAAAGTAGTTGCTGATTTAATTTCAGAAAGCACTCCTTACACCGCTGCATTTCCCTGAATAGTCCTCAGATATTTTTATTGGAGCACCATCAATTTACAACACAAAAGAGGTGAGCCTTGTGGGGCAGAGGATGAGAAAATGGATGTATTTCTTAAAATACAACAGTGCAAAAATGTTAAAAAGCTTATGCTACAGTGTTAGGTAGGTAACAACGTTATGTTATTTTGGGGGGGATAGTTCATAATCTAAAACAGTTTCCAGATAAGCCTAGAACCTCATACTCCACAGGCCACAGAAGATCACCTGGTTTTTCCCTTTATACCAGGTGTGCATGGAGGCCCATAGCTATGTCTACACTGGGCAACCTCTCCACCGACTTTTTAAAATATATCCTGCTGGCTGAGTAGGAAAGACAGCAAGTCGCAAAGAACTGGCTAGTCTCAAGGACCCAGTCCCCCAGACAGATACATTTTCAAAACACACAGAGACTCAAGGAAAATTAAAAGGCAGAATTATTCCGAATGGGCTAACAGGTGGTCAGGCACAGAATGGCTGAGAAAATTTGCAGTACTGACTTTTCCCTGAGGCTGGCTTGGCTGGACGTCTCCTGACAGACCCTGACTCAGAACTCACCATTCCCACGGGGCCCTGGCGAGCTGTGGACGCCCAGCAGCTCCGCCACGGCCTATCCCCAGTGCGAGGGCGGGGAGCTCTGTGTTCAGAAACCTTTGCCTGCCAAGTACACACCTGCTGCAGTATGCTCCTGCTCATGTCTTTTTTGTGCATTTACCTCATCTGTCCAATTAGACTGAAGACTGAGCCATACCTAAGAAAATGAACACATACACTTCTCCGGAGGGCGGGTGGGTAGAGCTCAGAGAAGTAAATTTTCAGTGGGTGGGTGCTTGCCCCACAGGCATGGTTTCCAGGGAAACCACCCTCTCAGGGATTCCACCTCTGCCAATGACACTGGCTGAGGGGCCGCCCTCGGGGCGGCGGGCTGAGTCTCTGCAGACAGCCCTTTGGGACTGGCTGGTCCCTAACGTCCCGAGGGGTGGCAGCTTGTTTCTCCGCCCAGTCACTGACAGAAGCGGAGAATCTCTCTCTATAAAGATCAGCCATTTGAAGTAGGCTAACATTTGCCAGAATACATTTTCAGGGCCTGTAAATCAATTCTGAGCCTAAACCACTTGACAGCTTTTAAAAATAGTCTGAGTCCATATTAGGCAAGAAGAGGAGACAAAAGAAGATTTGATGGAGGTGTTTTCTTTTTTTCTCTCCCCCCATTTTATTTCAGCTTGCTCATGACTACCTTTCCAAACAGAATCAATTTGTCTGTTTGGAAACCTAAAATTAGCAAAATCATTAACGGGCGGTGTATTATTTAAACATCCCCCTGGCGGGCAGTGCCCGCCGCCCCTGGCTGTGGTGAGCCGCACACCTACCTCCTGTATGTGGGCCACGATCCCAGCTTGGGTCTCAATGTCCAGCTGCTTGATTCTTTCAATGAACTCCTCTTTCCTCTCACACTGCGGAGGGTCACAAGCGTTAATGGAAGCATTTTGCCAGGGAGGGCCACCCAGGGCCACCACAGCCACGGAAACAGTTTCAAAATGAACCGCCCACCCAACCTCTGGCTCTCATTATGAGCAAGAACACTTTCGTCCTCCTACCAGCCCTCACAGGGAGGATTCTCTAGAAGTTGCTCCCATTACCTGCATCAGAATCACCCGGGGTGGCTTGTTTTTAAAAGCCTATCCCGGACTGAAAGCGGGGTGAATGAAACCTGCACGTCAAACAGGCTCTTCAGGTGGTTCTAAACAGCAAAGATGGACAACACCTGGACTAGGCCAGGGGGTGGCAAACTACACGTGTAAAGGGCCAGACAGTTAAGTAAAAAAAAAAAAATCTTAGACTCAGAGGTCATCTGGTTTCTGCTCTGGCAGAGTGTGAAAGCGGCCAGACGTAACATGTCATGGAATGCGTGTGACCGTGTTCCCGTAAATTTTACTTACAAAAATGGATGGCAGGTCAAATCTGTCCCACAGGCTACAGTTTGCTCTAGGTGTTCCCACACTGGGGACAACTTGCTAATGGCCCCATGAGGGGTCCCCCACCCTGCCCCTTGGCCCAAGGTGCCCTGGTACTAAAAATGGCTGCTACCTAAGATGGTCATCATGTGCCTCTCAGGAACAAGCAGCTTCATTTCTACCTCGCGTAAGGGAGGGGCTCCTCCCCACAAATCCAAACACAAGGTGGCCAGGCGCCCTTACCACCCCTGGGCCTCCCTACCTGGACAGCACAGCCCAGAACCAGCAGCAGAACCTTCTTGATTTCCTCCATACTCTTCCCTAGATCAAAAGAGCAATACATTTAATTAAGCGCAAGGCTTTGTAAAAGGTCACCAGTGATCTGCTGTAGGGAAACGAAACATCAGATGAGCTAAAAAAAAATCTACCTGGTGAAATCCATGTAGGTGTGCACAACTCCATGTGTTGTCTACATATGGGTTTACTTTTTAAGCCAATGAGAATTCTGTACATAACTACTTCTGGCCCTTTTCCATTTAAATATATCATAAATTATATCATAAATATCTTCCTGTGATAATTAATGAATTTTAGTATCAGCATCTTTTTAGGGGTGGTAAGCAAAGGACAAATGGGAGAGAATTACCCACGAAGGAAACACTCTAAAACAAAGCCTCTTTGTCATGCAAAGCTGCAAAGAGACAAGAAAGAGCAATGTCAACAAAGCCCCATACTCATCACCCAGCTTCACAGGGTCAACAGTTGGCACATCTATTGTATCGCACTCCTCTGCCTCTTTCTCAGTTTTGGGGTTTAGCTGGAATATTCTAAAGCAAATCCCAGGTAATATATACACATCATTTTTCACAGTCTCATACTTACTTTGTACAAAGGCGACACACAGACTTATCCAACCAATCCCTTCCAGGGGTTCAATTTTTCGGTACTTTCATCTAAATGATGTCACAAGCAACATCTTCATAGCTATTTCTTTATGCACATCCTTATTTACTTCTTTAGAATAAACTCATCTCTTAAGCTTTTCCCACTGTTGAACTGCCCTGCAGAAAGGCTTTACCATTTTCCCTTCTCATAACCAATACATGAAACCCTACCTCCCCACCCCTAGACCAATACAGTCTTACACTTTCTCAGCTTTGCCAATCAGAGAGACCAAAAAACCCTATTTCATCATTTTATATGGTATCTCTTTGATTATGCTTGAGGCCAAATGAGACTTCATCTGTTTAACAGTTTCCATCACTTCAGTAAAGAGAATTAGAATACATGGGTTCTTGGCCCAGCTTGGTTACCCGGAGAAGTGTGACCCCAGCCTCAGCTTCCATATCCATGAGATGGGGGCAGTCAGCCTGAGGGATGTTCAGGGTTACTTTCAAGCCAAAAATTCTGTGGTTTTCTCCCTTTCTCATATCTTGTCCTACTGGGGGCAGAAGGGACATGTTTTCTTGACTTACCAGCAACCTCTCACACTGTGCTAAAATGGCCCAAAGTATCACCAATGACCACTGGGGGTGAAAAAACCAAACTTGAGTCCCAGGAACTAGTGCTGCGGTTCATTTCTGGTTCTTGGGTGCGAACAGGTGTGATGGAGTAACAGGCCACCTCATCCTAATACCCTCAACTGAGAATAGCTACAAACAGCTTTTCCTGAGATGCTGACAACACCGCCGAGTCTCAGAACGGGGGCTCGGCATTCATTCATTCAAAGCATATTTCCCTTCCCACCTACCTCCCAGCCTGCAGGAGCAGAAGGGGTTGGGTGGCTGGACCGAGGGTCCCTGCAGACCACTCAGATTCCATGCTTTCAAGAACACACTGAAGAATAAAATTCGGTGTTGTGTATCAATCTACAGTGACCAAACCCTTCTCTTTGCTAGTAAGCACAGAACATCAGTGTTTGACATGGAAAAATTCTCAAAGACTTTATGAATTTCCTTTCACTTGAGGCCTTTTATTTGGCCCATGAGGCTCGAATCTGTAGACATAAATGTATGCCCAGAAGGACTCACTTCTCTATTAACACTGAGCTGATGATCAGTCACAATTTTAGTTTTGATAAAGAGAAAAGGAAATGCCTACCTGAGAGTGAAACACCTCCAACCAGCCTCACCAGTACCCTTCCTTGGCCACAGCGCTGGCACCCAGCATGTGACCACCCTTGCCTCTGCCCCCTCAGGCAGCCCCCAGATGACTGGGAAGTGCCTCGTGAGCCGTTGGTAGACAGAACAGGTACACACTCTTGCACAGCGATGCACGTCTCACAGGCTATGGAGCTGGAGCTGAGAGCAGCATGGAGCTGACATTCGTAAGAAAGTGATTGAAGGGCTTCGGATCAGCCCAGACAGAAGTCAGAGTTCACAGAGAATCTTTACGTACTGGCTTACAGCAAAGGCGCCAAAGGATTTAATTATATCAGACTTCAGAATAACTAAACTCTGACGATCCATTACCCAGTGCACAGATGGAAACAGCAAATTGAAAAGTAGGAATAAGCACCAGGCAGGCCCACTGCTAGAAGGGCACAAGCCAGTTATATGAGGGCAAGGAAGAGACCAGAAGTCCTGCACACACGAGGGCTCAGAACCACAGTCCGAGGCCATTCAGGGAAAGAGAAAAGGGTCCTGCTCCCCCAGCACCCTGCAGTGACACAGTGACAACTCAGAGGCAACCACTTGCTCAGTCACACCCATCAGACATCAAGAAATAACTAAATTTGCCCTGGGGGGGTGGATAGAAAAATTTCATGGAAAAAAACTTATTTAAAATAATCTTCTTGTTGACAAATGGTACTAGGGAAGCTCACCTCTGCCCTTCGAATGACAGTGCTGTCTGTGCTCATTCTCACCAGGCGAAGTGACTAGAACCATTTGCGTGTAACAAATGCATCCTGTGATTTTTTTAACCCTATACAAATTCCTACAAAACTTAAAAAAAGAGAAAGAAGCAGAAGTTCCCTCATTTCTCAGGGAAGCTGATGCCCAATTTCTCTCAGGATTTCAGTGTTAAGAACTACTGCTATTTTCATAAATCTACCAGATTGTGGATTTCGACAGTTTCAAACATGCCAGAAGACTCTCTCCTGGGTCTCTGCCAGCAAGACTGGCTCCCTGACAGTTAAGTAGGCAAAGAAGAAACAAACCTACAACTTGCCCCACCAAGTGCCTACTATGTGCAGGGTGCTTGCTGAGAATATAACCATAATCAACACAGTCCCTCTGAGCTCAGATCAAGGAAACCAGCAATTTAAAAATGCTGATAAATGCTATGAGAACCTAGGACACCTAGTTTGCAGGCAGGATGAGGCAAGGCTTCCTAAAGGAAATACCCTCTGAACTGAGACCCAAGGATGAGGAGAGAAACTGCGGGGTAGGTGAAGGACAGCTTTTCAGGTACAGGGTATGCAGCATGTGCAAAGGCCTTGAGGTAAAAGAACACTGTGTTTACAGTGTCAAATTACAAATGCTTCTGGCTAAGCTGATGAGAATGGGTGTCAAGAGTGAGAAATGGCTGTAGGGAGGGGATGGGGTGACATGGATTTCAGTACGAGTGAGTCACAAGCAACCAGTGGGTGGGGGAGGGTTGATAACATCACACACTCTTAGCATCTCTAGGCAACCCCAGGGGGAATCCCATGTCTGAGCTAATGCTCCAGACTAAGAAACACCTTACTTACCTCACTACCTGCTTCCCGAGTCTTGACACTGAGAAACTCACACCAGCCTTTCTTAGCAGAAATGGAGTGCATATATGCTGATCTAAGCTATACATAATGCTACAGATGTTGGCAGCAGTCAGCCTCCAAAAATAGAAGGGAAACTCCGATACTGCACATGTGGTAACAAGGGCGGACACAGGGACAGAATCATAGTTGGACAATCACAGTACACCAACTTCTAAAATGTGAAGGCTGAGTTAGATCAGGGTTGTAAATTCCCTGACTTTCTAATCTCAGGTCTGTGGCAGACATGGTTAGTCAATCACATTTTCTTATTGAGCCTAGAATAGGGCCTCAGAATCCTTCTGAACACAGCCCTCTACAGGCACTGCCAATCAATGGACATTGGCACACGAAACAAGCCCATCTTTCATGCCTGGTACATGATCTCCAAGATCCTTTTGGGGCCTACTCCTTGATTCTCTCAGATGCAAGCATTTGAATGTTCATATTTTCTGGTTTCTGGATATGAAAAATAAATCTTGTCTAGAGATGATGTATGTATGAAGGTGAGGATTCAGACAAAAGAAGGTAAGTAGCCCTTTCCAATAGGGAGCTCTTCCTGCCCCAACCTACACACATTCTCCCTCACTGAAGTCAGAAGGCACTGTGATTTTCCTGCCGAAATGGGGGTCAGAGAAAAGCAGAGATAGTGACTCTCCATTCATGCTAACTCAGCTGTCTGCAACCACTGAGGCCCAGGATCTGCAAATCACCAGCCAGGCTGGGGGTTTTCCAGCCTTCCTTGGGAGTTGTAGGTTTTTTTTTTTCCAACCCAAGAAGAACTGACTCGTTTGAGTTAATTCTACCCTCCCTTGTGCCCCTGCTCCTCCACACCATAACTGATAACTGCACTTTCACGTAAATCACTGTCATTTGATCTAATCCCTGAAGAATATTTATCTCCATTTTACAAAGAAGAATGGGGCTCAGACAGGCTGAGTCACAGAACTAAGATTTGGTCCCAGCCCATCACCACCTGCTTCCAGAACCCCAACTCGGCCATCCCTTCGCCCCTGAAACTGTCATTACCTACTGCATTTCCTTCCAGGTTAGGGTAGATCCTGTTTAGCTTCCGATCCCAGTGCCACAGTGCGGGTATTTAACCGGTGTCTGCTGACTGAATGAGGGACCTTACCTGTTAGCATCAGGCCCCAGGTAGAACAGAGAGAACACGTTCAACTTCCTTTCTTGCTGATATGGAGAATATATACATATATTTTTTTCCTAAATAATTCTGCATTCTGCTTTCTTCCAACTTATATGCTAGAGTCAACCCCCAACTGCACTTTTCCTGGTTTCTTATTTAAAATCAGCCATTTCCCAAGGATGATTACAGGACTGTCCCACTGATCTGAAAACAGCATTACACTGAACATGACCCCACGTCAGTGTACACTCTATACCACCCCAAGACTCACCCACAGGGGCACAGTCGGGGGCCCTCCTGGGGTTCTGCTTACACCAAGAACAGCTGTTTATTACTATGTTAACAGTCAGGGTCACCTTCCATGGGCACTGCTGGGGATCAGTGCGGATGGGGGATTCCTGGTGGGTGGCATGTGGGGCCCCTCCATCATCCGTGTTCCAGTCCATGTGGTATGAGGCACCTCTCCACGCCACCTCACAGCCTAGACAGCACCTCCCTCCTACACTCAGAGCTACCACACGTGGCCTGGCCCCCACCAGCATTAACATAAGCAGCACTCCATTTGCTTATTTAGTCATTCAATAAACATTTATCAAATGTAGACTTTGGCAGGCCCCAAATCACATGTCCATATGAAATAGCGCTGGGGTCTCCCAAGTGCACCCTGACCCACGGCCCCCTCATCCCCTTGCCTCTCCATCACCCACAGTAAGTCTGCCCCCACCCCTTGGATCCCCAGCACCGCCTTGTGTGAGTAACGGGAACCTCTGCCCAGATGACGGAAGACAGCCGCTCCCAGATTACGCAGAACAATCTCAAACAGCCACATCAAGCCCCCCCAGAGAGGACGACTGGCAAAAAAGGACTCCCTGCCCCCAGCCTGCCCAGGCCACAGAAATTGAGAGCAAATTAATTCATTTGCAACAAACGACTGAAGATCAGAAAAGGAAAATCACCCCCAAGAATTCCGCTGGACCTGCAGTGTTCGTGCTGCCCGTAGGCAGGGCTGCGGCACAGGAAGATGATGATCTGAGGAAGGGTCCTCCCAACCACCAGGCAGCAAACTCAAAGCCCACAGATTAGCAGTGAACATAAAGACCTTTCACAAATAACACCTCGTCCCTCCTCCTCGGGCGGCCACGGCCGCAGAGGACAGTCCCGCTGGAAGCCATGGGGTGGTTTGGTTATCGCAGCCAGCGGAGCATTCTGTGTATAGGCCATCACTAGGAAGTTTCCTAAACAAAGTCCGGTATCTAGGCAGACCCACGGGCTGTTCAGAAGGCCAGCATTCGGCGGTGCTCTAACACCCGCCTGGGCCTGGTGTTAACCAAGCTTTGCATGTTCCTAGAAAAGCAAAGTGCTGGCTTTCAGCTCAAGTGCCCAGCAACTCCTGCGGTCTACATGGACTAGAAAATTCATTTCTGAATCCAGCAAGCAGCAGAGAAGCAAAGTGGCAAGCTGCAAGCCACGCCATTTGAAACAGAATTGGGGTGCTTTCTGAACCTGCCCCCTCAAGGACGAAACAGGAAATATTAACAAGGATCAAATGCCTGCAAGATTAGCTTTATTTATCTACTTCTTCCCTATTTAAAGGACCTAAGGTTTTTGCAAATACATAACATACAAGACTTGAATTAAGGAGAAATGAAAAAAAAATAAGGCTGGGAAAAAGAACACAAAACGGCTTAATAGCCCTGATGACAGGCCCTCGACCCAAGCACAGCACTGCAGAGGGCAAATCACAGGAAGATGGCCTTTTCTTTTTAAAAGAGCACTCTCAGGGCAGAAGATTGTTCTAGCACACCGGATTCTGAGCCCTCTTCCTGGCTGCCAGGGCAGAGGTAAGCCAGCCTGCAGATTACCAGTGAGTCATCAAAAGGCAGGGTCAAGCAGTGTGGACGATCAGGGAAGGTTTCCATGGAATCCGCAAATCACCTGAAGAACGCCTTGGCAAGAGAGCAAGTAAACACAGAGAGGGTTAAATATTAAATTCCAGGAGTTGCATTTCCCTCCAGCCTTTGAAACCTAAACTTCAGCTATGACAGAAGAATTCCTCTGAGCCCTGAGCTTGCTGGTCAAGGGACTCACAGCACAGTTCCACTCCTCTCAGCTGGTAGGCCCTACCACACACTGCCTCCTCCAGGAAGTCTTCCTGACTTGCCCAGGCAGAAGTCATTACCCACTTTGCATCCTGTGGGAAGCACACTCATGCCACTTCTCACACTGAAACAGAAGCAGTTACAAACTGACTTTCTCTCCTCCATGCCCCACGCAGACTGTGGGCTTCCCTGGACCAAGCAGTGTAGGCATCTGACAAGGAAGGCTGGAGGAGAGGGTTGGGCTGAGCTTCTCTGCTAGTGGCCCACTCACAGGAAGAACATGAAGGCATCCAGTTTATCTGGGGGGTCAGGAATTGGCCGTCTGGTTTCCTCAGCCAGAGCAGCAGACAGCACAGGCCTGCATGAACTGGGAAGGACGGACTGGGCAGAACACTGATTCTCAAGGTGCTTTCCCTGGTGCTGGAAGCCCCTTCTGCAACTTCGGCAAGAGAAAGGCCCTGACCACTGCAGAGCAATTAATGGAGCCCCAAAGCTGTCCTCAAAGGTTCAGGCTGTGCTCACACGGGACCCAGTAGGTTGTAAATATGGGTTAGCTCCTCCATGGACCTGGGAATCCTGCCTGGCATTCAGAATGCAAGAAACACCAGGCAGGACAATGACGGTGGCCAGTCCTCCTGCGTGGGACCCATGGCTGACTGTCCACATATCTGATGCGGACTGCACAACTGATGGTGGGAAATACAATTCTTACCTATGGGATCACCATGCTGTGTGCTTCTGAATTAGTTCCCTCCCCTCTCTGGGCTGGATTTCTGCATCTATACAGCTTCTCCCTGTAGCAATTTACAAGTTTGAAAACCTCTGCTGCGATTGGATACAAACCTTGGAAGAGAAAACTATGTTCTCTTCCAGCACAACTGTTCTGTGATTCATCACATAAATTAATTTACTAACACCCTGGCTTCCTGTCAGAAAACTGTAGCCTTTTGTGAGTGTGGCACAGGGACAGGCCTGGCTGCTGAGAGCCTGAGGGCCCGTGGAGCTGGCCCAGTTCTAGTCCAACCCTTTCCTCATTTCAAGATGAAGCAGACACTGCAGTCTCTTGGTTTTCACGACTCCTCGTGGAATGAACTCTTTGATAAACCATGTAAGTACGTTTAATGGCCGTGCAGCTTGTCACCGGTGGGGTTTTCAGGGCATCCTCTCCAACCTAGGGGACCCCCACACGTGGTACTGGGTTGAGATCAATTCTCACTTGACCCTGACCACTGACACTCGACTTTTGTATCTGAGAAAACACGTAGCTGACGTGTGTAAGGAGCACCAGCTTGCAGGAACAGGGAAGTGGGGAGAGGAAAGGGAAGGAGATAAAGGTGGGTGTCCATCACTTGTGTTTATTGAACACCTACTATGTGCCAGACACTGCTCTAGGTACTTAGGATACATTGGCTACAATAACTTTAAAAAAAGATTCCTGCCCTCATGAGTAGTTACATCCTAGAGGGGGGTAAGATAAGCGATGCAACAGGCACGAACAGTAAATGATAGCGGACTTCGGAATGTACTTCAAAGCATTCATAAGGGCTATGAAAAAAGGCAGGCAGAGCAGGACAAAAGCACCGGGACCTGTAGCTGTAAACAGCGAGGCCAGAATGCATGAACTGGGAAGGGGGTCTCTGAGCAAACTTGAACGATCTGTTCTTGCTAGCATCTGAGAAAGGGCTGTAGGCAGAGGGACCAGCCAGCCAGTGCAAGGTGTGGTGCCAGGGGCATGGGGGCAAAAAAGGGGCATGATCTAACTTTCTAAGAGGAAGAGGACCTACTGCTGTGCTGACAACAGGCTGCAGGGGATAGAGGCAGACCAGGCAGGTGGCTGGAAGCCTACTGTGGGGCAGTAGGGCAGAAGGAGAAAAAGCTCAGGTGTTTTGAAGGTATAGCTAAGGCACCTGACTGACAAAAGGCCATTGTGTAAGAAAGAAGGGTAAGGCTTGGCCGACCAGAAACAAAACAAAGGCCACCCAGGACATCCAGTCCTGGAAGTCTGCACAAGGCCCAGCCACGAGCAGGAGGCTTGTCTGCTAAGTGCCGGCACATGAGAGGGAAGGAGGGGTTTGGAGCAGGGTCCCACAGGATCCCAGGCTGGGCTCCAAGGAGTGGAGTCTCCAGTTAGGAGGCAGCAAACAGATGCATCCCTGCAGGCAGGTATCCAGCTGACAGAGAGTTGCAAAACCACACACAATCAGAGAGAAAAATCTAAAGATGATTCAAGGTATATAACAGGAAATAAGAGAATGACAGTTTGGGGCCAGGAGGGGTGTAAGAAGTGCTTTCTCATATTCACTGAGCTGTCCTTGAATCCATTCAGGACAGGAAAAAAAGAAAACATCCTTCCCTCTGATGGGTGCAGGTTAGACGCACAGAAATATCTTGCAGTGTGTGAGTCATGACATCTCCTTTTTCTCGGTCAGAGGAAGGGGGACAAATGCTTGGCGTCTAAGGAGAATGTGTGTGTGATTGAGTGAGTAAGTGAGTGAGTGTGTGTGTTTTGCACTAGACGCCGTGTTGGGGTCTGTCCTGCCCCTTGCACCTCCAGTGAGGTGCATTTGCCAAAAAACAAAAATAACCAAAACCTGTGAAATGTTATAAATAACAGTACAGTGTCAACACTGGCCAAAAAAGAGCAGAGGTGAGCTCCAAACCACGTGTGGCAGTATTAGTAAAAAGCAGCCCTGCCTCACCCCCTCCAAGGCAACCACACAAAAAAGAAAGCAACTTCATTCCTTAGTTAAGAATAAACCCAAAATGCTTCACACATCTATTTTTGAAATTTAAGACAGAAAACGCTATTCCATAAACATCTCTCTCCAACCCGGCACTCGTGTTTGTGTCTTCTGGCTGGTGGGCCTCCCTCCCCTGCTAAGCTCCTCTGGTCTCAGAGCAGAGAGGTCCCCTGGGGACCCCTGTCAAAACCTACCCATGTGTGTGCCCAGCTTGCATCCCACTAGCGTTGACACTGTGATGAGGTCAAAGCTCTCAGGCCCTGCTGGGGACCCTCAGAGCTTGAGCAATGGGTGGTGGGGTTCTTGTTCTGAACTTCCCCAGCACTCACTGTCTCTAAAACTTCTCCTTCAGAGTCAGGGCCAGAACCTCTTTTGATTGATGTGCACTGATTCTATACACAACAGAATCCATTCACCTGTCACAGTTTAAAACCAGCTTCCTCACACTGCTCTACAACAGGGCCGTGTGGAGGCTGCACACACGGGTAAAAAAAAAATCACCAAATTGTGGACTTAGGATAGGCCAACTTTATGGTATGTAAATTTTACCTCAATAAAGTTGTTTAAAATATCAGTGTTCCCATCTTTACAGATGTTTCTGTTTGGCACCAGAACCAAAACAGGAAGCCATGTTCTCTGCATAGGCCCCATCTCTCAGCCCCACGCAGTCAGAAACGCTAGAACAGGGACTCTGCAGACAGGAGGGCTGGAGATGGGGTTCCAGTGTGTGGAGGTGTTGGGGGAGAAGGGATTTCTGGAGGGCAGCTGGAAGAGGGGCACTGACAAGGAGAAGGTGGGCAAGCTACACAGTGTGATGAGGTGACAGGGTGGCTGGGTGGGGGGAGTATGTGTTTGATATTAGATTGAACCATATGCCATTGCCATTTCTGCAGGTCAAAATGGTTGAATACTGGCAATCACCCGCAGTTCAACCTAACACATGCCCGTGAATGATACGACGGGGAGCTCAGGGTCAGAAAGAGCTGGTTTCTAGTCAACCCCTCTGCTATGGACTAAGGGCTTGTCGCTTACACTCTGTGGGCCTCCCTTTGCTCATCTATAAATGGGATGGCACAGCTACACCCCAGAAGCCACATTTTCATTTCCGTTTTTTAATACATGTACAATGTCTAGCACATAGTGAATTCACCAAGGGCTCAAGGAGCAAGCATCCCTCTTTCCCACTTCTCTGCATTTCGTCAGCTTATGTGGTTGTCTCCAGAGCAGACAGAACAGCAGAGTGAAGCTTGAGCTATTGCTCTGCAGGCACCTCTCTGCCCTGTAACACCAACACCCCCACCCCGACCAAATACATCAGGACGGCAGCAGAGTTTTGCTCAGCAAGCAGACCCCCAGTTTCCTAATGTTTCACAGAACCCAGGAGTCCCAACTGTCCCTGGAGCCCATGGATGCAGCTGGGGTGGGCTGCAGTGGCATCCTCTACCTGGGGCACCATGAAAGAAAGCTGGAAACAAATGTCCCAGAGGCAGAGCAAGGGGGCAAGGTGAACAGAAGGGTCCCTGGGACTAAGGCACCAAGTGGGGAAGGGCTTTCACTGCCAGGAGTCACCGGCTGGGCCTGGTGGACTCTGCAAAGCCAGCATGCGAGGCCAAGGGGGCTCCAGGGACAGCTGCGTGGAAGACCAATGGCAGGTCACAGAGATCGCTCCCTTCTGGCGAAAAGGTGGAATCATCAGCCAGCGGGGACCCAGAAGACACCCCTCCACGAGCACAGTGATTTAATGCTCAGCCACACCTGACCCCGTGTCTCCAGAAGCAGCTATCGCTGCTTCCAGGGCCATGGCGCTAGAGAGAGCTGCTCCTGTACAAGAAATGTCCTTGGCAGGTCACTCAGTTCTTTCCTTTCAGTCTCAAGGCAATTTTAGCTACTATCATGTGGACAGGAGCAAGGATGGCCAGGCTCCAGGGGGACAGAGCCTGGAGCTGCCAACAGAGACACGTTCCAGCAAGTTCTATAGGGCTCTAACATGTGGCATCTTCCCTGCATTCCATGACCCCTCTCACACCTACTCTAGGAGGCCACACACCTGCACTAACAAGGTCTCCACTGGCACACCGAAGTCCCAGGGGCCTGTGAGCATCCGTCCACGAGCCATGGTGCAGGTGAACGCACACAAGGTGGGGGAGGAACTGTGTCGCCTGTGCACTCACCCAGTGAGCTAGCTGGCAGGTGTGAGTCAAGTTCGGACTTTCTGGAAACGTCCAGGAAGACATTTCACTCAGGCTTTCAAAGTCACACCAAGTACTCAAGAGCAGGACTTAGAATCTTGCCCATTCAGGCCCAAAGGCCAGTAGGAGACGTGAAAAGCAAAGACATGGCAAGACAACCTTGCGGTGACATCAACCCAGGGTGAGTACAGCACCGCAGGGTCCCAGCAGAAGGGACATTCGTTCCCTCAAAGACTCTTACTTTCTTGCCAACAGATCCCATATCCCTAGATGAGGTCACTGATTCCAAGACCCTCCGGAGAGCCCACCCTACAACCCAGGCCCCTGCGCTCAGAGAAGGGGAGGCCTCACCTGCCTCTGCGTCTCATCTGAGGCATCAGGACTCATTCTCAAGGGGGGAACGTGCTCCTGGTTTAGTGCCTGAGGGTAACAAACCCACCTCTGAAATCTCACCAAACGATCACGTGTTTTCACGGTGCTGGCGCCAAGCGGGCAGCCAGAACTCTGTGCCCAACAGCTGCCCAGGGCCGATGGCATTGCCCAGGCACTGCAGGGGGTGGCTTTCACTCACCAGACAGCGGGTCTTTGCCGATCATCAAAACATTGGGCAAATTCATTACGATCAGCTGCTGGAGAACTTCCTACAGAAACAAAGGGGAAAAGATACACCATTAAGAACCGGAAACAAAGAATGAGTAAAAGAATTACAGTTTGCCCCGTCCCTGGATGAGCGTGCAGCCATAAAATGGTAACTATGAAGATACTATGTAATAGGAAGGAATATGTAGGGTTTAAATGTGGAAAATCAGAGCTAATTGTGCTTCTGCCTGGATCGTCACCAAATAAAAGTTATGTTCGCAAATGCATAGAGAGCGTGGGAAAAAGGAGATACTCCTCCTGCCAGATACAGCGGGATTAGGTTTGCGTTTCTTTTTAAAGGATGTCTTTAATTATTTTTATTGTATGGTTTGCTGGCACAATTAAAAAACACAGAGTAAAGATTAAAGAGCTGCTACCGAGTCTTTATAACCTGATGATTCAGAAGCCCAGCATTCCACGAGGCCTTTGGTCCAAGTTGTAAATGAGGAGACTTCTCTTATTTACAGCAGCGACTTCCCTGGGAGAGGGATAAATCACACCCGTCAGCAAGGGGGCGCGCAGGAAACGAGCTGCCTTCTGGCCCTCACACCAAGGGTCTTTGAAAGAGGGCCGAGGCACCAGCCATCAGTCATGCCCCTTGTCTGGGCGCCCTTAACGAGCTCTCCCGAAGCGTGCCGGCTCCCACCCCAACCCACCGCACCAGCAGCGTTTCCCAGAGCAGGTCGGTCTTCCCGGCTCAGAACTGCTTCTTCCCCCAATCAGAAGAAAAACATCGAATTTTTAGAAGGTGGACAGGTTTTATTAAGTATTTCTGGTCTTACAAAAGTGGTCATTATACAAGTTCTTCACCAACAAAGCCCCTCTCAATGCCTTTTAAATAATATTTCCATTGAGACAACTTTGTTCCAGAGTCACTGTGATGCCTAACGTGAGGAATCTCTACAGTTAGGATACCATCAAGGGGCACTGACGAAGAAAAGGGGGACAATGACACATTTGGGCAATCCCACTGGGCCCAGCCCAGCACCTCAGCACTACCCCCAGAATCGTCAACGGGACGGCGCCCTTGGCAAGCGCACCAGGAGAGGCCAGCACCCTCACGGGATCTATGAAACGATTTTATCCTCCCTCATTACCATCTGTAGGTGGACCCCACTCCCAGACACACCGGGCCCCTTTCCACTCAGTGTTGGAGAATGTCTATTGGGGGGGGGGGTCACATGTCACCGCCTCAGAGCGGCTAACGCTCTCTCAAACACGTCTCCATTGGTAATACTTGTGCTGGACAGAAGTCCGCGCTGTGTGGCTGCCTCAGCGCTCCTCAAGGCTTAGAGAAGATCAACAAGAACCCCTCTCAACTGAATGTGTTCACCAAAGGATTCCGCAGTCCCGCCCCAGGGGGGCGCAAAACACCTGTCAGGAGTAAAATCGGGGAGATCCACTTTCTGGCTCACTCTTCCAGCAAAAGCAAGGACTCCCAGCGGATGACCGGCCCCTTCTGTCATGGAGTCCCTACCCTGTCTCAGTACCAGCTCCAGCGCTCAGCCCGACCTGTGGAAGATTCACTGGCTGTCACTGTCCAACCCGCTCTGTGGTCCCTTTTAGAGCCCTGGCTGGTTTCCCTCTGCTTCTGTCCAACTGTCTGGAGCACCAGCCCTACTGTCAGGGTGCTCACATTTATGAAGGAGACGCAGAATGTGAATCATCTTGAACGTCTCTGCAAGCATGCAAAGCAGCATTTTTTGGCCAGTGATGATCTAAAGCAAAAGACTGTTGGACACATTGCTAGAAAACCCATGTATTATCCTTCCAAAACAGGATGTTTAATTTTGTCTGATCAGTACTTTCTAATTTTCTCACAAGAACTGTGTCACTCGCAGCAATTAAGAAGTAATGTTTTATGAACAGATGATGTTTCCTAAAATGTGTTCCTTTCAAAACATTGAACCCAGTGGCCAAAAACATTCTGGTGACAATATTCCCCCTAAAATGCCACCAATCACATTTCTAGCAAAGCAGGCTCAGAGGTGGGTGCTGAGGTCATAACTGTCCACTAGAAACCTATTAAGTTCGAATTAGCTAGTAGCCACCTTATAAAAATCAAAAGCAACAGGTGAAAATATTCTAGTAATATATTCTAATTATGTCAATATATCCAAAATATTATCATTTCACCACATAATCAACATGAAATCATGAATGAGATATTTCACATTTTTTCACACTACGTCTCTGAAATCCAGTGTGCAGTTCGTGCTCACAGCACATCTCAGTTTGGATCCTGAGTTTTCACTGGAAACACTCAAACTGAAAAAGAAGGTTCGCCTACCCAAGCTGCTCAGACACAGAAGTTTTCCAGTAACTGAACTGAGTTACCAGTTCTTAATTTTAAATGAAAAACTCACTTCCTCAGTCACACCAGCTACATCTGGAGGCCCCGAGAGTCACATGCGGCTGGCAGACGTCCTGATCCCCAAACCAGTGACAAGGAGACTTGGTGGCTGTCAGTCTCTGAGGAAAGCCAAGCAAACACGTCCCCTCAGGGTGGCAGGGCCTCTGGGGCGACAGGCCAGGCCCTCCATCTAGTGGGGACATGAGGAGGTTGCTGACAAGTGGACCCTCCTGCCTGGTACTTGGAACAGAGAGTCACTGTGGAGGCTGCAGATGACACTGGCCTGCTCAGCGGGCCCCTCGTCACACCCCAGCTGGCTGTGTGAGGCGGGGCAGAGGCAGGATGGAGAACACAGCCCAGCTGTGTGCTCCCCAAATTTGCCAATGAGCCTTCCTGGTGACACCCAGGTCTTTGGAAAGGCAGACGGAAATGTCACATCCGGAGGCAAGGACGAGGATACACACAAGGTGCCATGCGGTCTCTATCTGGTCACCCCATCCTTGAGGCCTGATGGGCAGGAGGGAAGAGTCAGGATTGGGGTGCACTCCCGGAGACCCCAGCCCTTCCCCCAGGGACTCTGCCCTCGGAAGAGCACTCGGGGGTGGGGGATCAGAGGTGTTAAACACAAGACTCACAGTGGATCCGGTAGCCTCTTCTCCTCTCCTCCCTCCCTATACCCCCCTGTAGGTTTGTGTTGGGGAAACTCCAGATTCTTCTTTTCATAAGTGAAATGCATTAACAATATCCTGGCAAGATCCCATTAGTAACCACTTTAAATCAACTAAAAGACATGTCACAAAAATGGATCAGAGGAGGGTGGGTGTGTGTGGACCCACATCTGTAGAGGACCAGGGGAAGGCTTTGTAATGTAAAAAGAGAGAGAATGCGGGCTGCAAATCTGAAATCTAGTATCTTATCAATTCTGAAGTTCCTTGCAGGCTGTCATGACATAAATACGGCCCTACATGCATGGGGGAGGGATGGACAGGTCGGGTTACTCTACAGGAAGCGTCTGTCACCCCAGCTGGTGGGTCCCAGGGGCTGCATCTGTGTTTGCACACGGAGGTGTCAACAAGCCCAGAGACTTGCCACCCCCACCCCTGCCATCCCCAGATTCCCAAGCTTCCTAATCCAAGCCCTGTGAAGGCAACCTGGGGTTGAGGGGGACATGGGGAGTGCAGGGTGGCTAATCTTGAGTCCTGTGAGACTGGCTCTCAAAGGCACCAGTGGAGAGAAGTTCTAATAGAACCAGGAGGCAGAGCTTCTAGAAGGAATACACTCCCTTCCTATTAGAATCTTCTCATGACAAGTACAAGGTACTCAGTGGGGAAAAACATAGGACACGGGAGGGGGGCCCCATTCCAGGCTTCACAGGTGATCAGGCTCTGCTTCTGACAGGGAGGATGACGGAGGAGGGTGATGAGCAGATTCGAGGCACCTGGTTACGTGTAACACTCCATCCCCTTCTTGTTACAACTCAGCAAGTGGCCACAGTGGACAGTGGGACCTGCCAGCCACCCTACAAGCAAACAGGACCAGCATCCAAGTGCAAGCCTTCACTGAGCCCATGACACCACACACCTGTCCCCTCTGGCAAGCACCGTTCCCCGCATCCCAGAACCCAACACTGGGCCTAGGCTGCAGTTCCAGGCTGGCTCCAGTCATCCCCTCTTATGAGCAAGCCTGTGGACAGGCACTGTCCAGTTTTGCTCCTTCCATTCCCAAACTCCCTCAAGCCTCACGCCTCCCATGCAGGTTCAAGGTTTCCTAAGCGTCTGCACCGTGAGGGTGTTGGCGGTGCTAAGCCTCTGGGAATAAAGAGATCTGGAGGGCTCCTTCACTGCCCTGTGGAGCCCGGAGCTCTGCCAGAGGCAGCACAGCATGCAGGGAAGGCAGACAGGAGGGCCTGGGAGGACCCCGGAAGGGCCTGGATGCCTCAATTCACCTGTCTGCTCCTCAGGCTGATGTGACCCCATGGTTCCTGAGGCTTGTAGATGAGGCGCACTTTTTGCACTCTGTCCATTACCTCCATTAAATTGTTAGAATTTAATCCCTTTTTAGCCAGTCTCTGTCTAGGACTTATAAACTGTGCATCTACTCAACCTTGGCAGCCGGATATCCTGGAAGCCCTAAAATGAGCCACACTTTCCCTCAGGACCTCCTCCTCCCTTCGTTTAGCAGCAGGTCCCTTTAAATGGCCCTTCATCTCACCTCTGAGAACAAGTGTGTGCCCCCCAACCTCACAGTGAGCTGTTTACTTCACAGTAAAACTGTCTAAAGAGTATTAAATGGAGGCCCTAAAACACTCCCACCAAAACCTCAAAACAGAGCTGGTGACGGGGTGTGTAATAAGCACTTTAACATTCTTCCTCAGACTGATGCTGGGGAATGGTTAGGTAACAGAAGGTACAGCCACTCATACCTTCCTGGTTAGGAAGACAAAAAATGCTCAGATGAATAAAAGGACACCTAATTGTATGTCCTGTATTAAAGATATGTTTAAAAAGAAGGGGAAACCCTCAAAGGAAATCTATCAAAATGACAGAATTTTCTTTATTAGAATGATCAGGACAAGAGCAAAATTTCCCAACATTTTCTAAACGTTCTGTAATGTGGTTATACCATTTTAAATGAAAATATTTTAGCCCAGTGGCATGGCTCCCCATACAGGCAATGTATAGTCAGCGAGCATCTAATTATCAGATATTGAGCTATGAACATAATAGGTCAACTAAAAAAAAACAATTATCCTTTCTTTCTTCTCAGACAGTTCATCATTGTAGCCAAAATGAAAATGAAACAGATTAGCCTTTAAAAAAAACAAAACAAAACACCCCCCCCTCCCCACCACCGTACAAAATCAGACTGCACTCCAGCTGACGGAAATGCAAAGCCTCCACCACTGGGAGGAACAGAAGCCAGCCAGGAGAACCCGGGCCATCAGGCTGTGGGTGGGGGCCGGAGACCCTGGTGGAGGGGGTGGGATCCCAGAACACCAGCCCTTGAACACAGAGGCTCAGGGTTCCCAGAAAAGTTCCACCCACCTCCAGACGCAATGTAGGGGCCTCAATGAAAAAGGTTTAAAATCCTGCTAGGACCCATCTTGACCTCTGTGCCTGCTTGTAGGGAAAATGGAAGTTCCATAGCCAGGATCCTCACCTGATACCCAATGACCCGGATATGAATAAAGCTGGGCATGAGCCACTTTTTACCCACACATTGCATTGCCATCTTTCAGTCTCACCGAATCAATAGTGAACTTGCCTGGGGCTGAAACCCTCAGACAAGACACTGCTCAAACAGAAAGATCATTTTCTCAAGGAGGAGAAAGACACAGTCCCAGACAAGTCACCAGGTGGAAATGTTTTTGTGTGTGTGTGATGGAGGTTGTCTTCACTTTCCATTGGAAACAGTGGGACTGTTGGATTAAGATAATGATTTCATGAAGAAATTAGACTTCTTTTCCATTCTCTAAGTGAAACTAAATTTCATGGCTTGATATTTTGCTGAGAAGAACAAGTAAATGCTGTTAAAGGCCAAATTTTTAGGTCCATGAATGACTATCCACAGAGGTTTGAATAGGAACTATTAATGCAGAGGAAATGGGAGGGAAATTCCAGAAAAAGATGACACTTATCCAGCAAGAGGCACCCAGGAGGAGGAGGATGCTTATGGTTGCCAAGGAGATCAGAATGGTTCAGACAGCAAATGTGCCTCCCACACAGCCAAAGAAACGCAAAGAATGTTACTGTTGACCTATCCACATTCTCAGAGTCAACACTGAAAATCAGAAATATGAGCGCTATCAGCTTTGCGTGTGCACACAGCACACCTTTGGGTCTGGGGTTCAGATAGTCAAAAGATACACAATTGAGCATGTGCTGTGAGCTGAGAACTCTCAGCCTGGCTGGAAAGGCAGGGAGCTAGACACTCACAGCACAAAAGGACAGGTGTCAGAGCAGCACAGCACAGGTGCACTGCCAAACTTTGCCCAGGCAAGTCTGGGAAGGCTCCCCATAGGAGGTGGCTTCTGAGCTGGGCTCAGAGGTGGCTTCGGAGTTCCACAGGGGAAGAAGACCACTGTATTAATTGCTAAATGTGGCCAGCAAGTCAAGCCTTTTGGTTACACTATCCTACACAACTGCATTTCCCACAGGGGCATGTTTTCTTCCTCACACATTCCCAGTAGGATATCACAGGTCTTCCAGACCTCAAAGAAAATGCCCCCTCCTCCATGCAGCCAGCCTTGATGTCCTTAATCACACACAGTTTTCTTTCCCCTGAACTCCTAATGTTTCATCTGCCCACTTCTGTGGCACTTGCAAATCTTCTTGCCTTGTCAATCAATTTCCCACTCAAAGGCAGCAAAAAGATGCTAATAGTGACAGTTCACAAAATTAGATCAATCAGAAAACATTCCTCAAAATTTATATAAAGTTTTTTTTAATCTATTTTTTGGAAGAGGTGCCTTTCCTCTCTCTTGCATACCAATGAGGGACCAAGTCCTGACAATCAACTGCTTTACTCCACCACCATGAATCCTGGCAAAAATCAGCTGCCATAGGCCTTAGGATTCCACAGCCTATAGATGCTAACAAAAGTTAAAAACATCTGAAAGTGAAGTCCATCATCCTGGCTTGAATACTCCATGCTTTCCAATTCTAAAATCTGAATGTGACAGTTTTATGAGCAAACCAAGCAAAACAAGGTTATTTTAAACTCCTGAGCTACCAGAATGACTGGGACAGAAAAGGTATCCAATGAACTCTGATGTTCCAGCTTCTGTTCCAATGCCCTAGGAGACAGGAGAGACTGTACATCTTCCAGAAACTGTAGAGCATGAGTTAAGGTTCACATCAGTGAGATGCTCCCAGGGCAGCCCACAGAGAGACCTCTAGAATGCAGAGCAGTTTGTCAGGGATCCTCTGCACATGTCCTAGGGTTTATGCTGTGCCATCAATTAGTACTTTTCCATGTGCCCCATCTCAAAACCTCCCACCCAGATCTGACCAAGAGGGGTTCTTGAATATTCTTAAGCAACTCCTTGGTCAAAACAAAAACTGCCCGGCCACCTGGCCTTGGCAAACACCCACCCAACCACAGGGACGGTACATCTCTTTCCTGGTCCCCACATTCATGTGGTCAGGACAAGAATTATTATCATTTCCAATCTGAGAGAGCTGTAGCACAGTGCTGGTAATGTGGCTCAATGGTGGGACCCGAAGCGAGGGCCAGGGTGGACACCGGGCTGGTGAGCTTTCCCCCACACCCACTTCCTGATGGCCCAAACCGGGCACTTGGTATAGCTGATGCCTACCTTATACCTTCTACAGTGACTCGTGATATTTACAACCTGCCGCCCCTCACAAATTCTGCCTCCCACGATGTCACCTTATCAGAGAGCAATAGAGACTTGACCCCAAAACCAAGCGCCACAGCCCACTTTCTGGGATATTACAGCCAGGGGTACGACTTTCTAATTCAGCTGCTGAGAGGAGATTTAAGATTGACGATTTATCCTCCCTTGCCTGTGCTAAGCCTGGGCCCCTGGGGCAACAGGCTTGTAATTCCATCTGGAGAAGGGGCTCTCCTTCCTACCACTAGCCCCCCGACTGGGGCAGGGGGCCCTGGCAGAATGAGTGGATAATGAAGTGCTTTTATGTTAAGAGGCTGTCATGTAAAGTTGCTGGTAGATTCAGTCCATCTGCTCCACCTCAGTTCAATTAATCCTGGGATCCCCAGGGCCTGAAACCAGAGTGGATTTGCACAAGCCCAGGACAGGCTCTGGGACTAGGCCACCCTGTCTCAGGACCCAGCGACTTGCAGCCGACTCTAGCCTTCTGCGGTCCTTCCCGCCGAATACCCTGAAGCTGCCTGTCCTCAGGGCCATGTTCACTGAAACAAAGTCTGTTTTTTGTTTGCAGAAAGAAAAACAAGTATTTCCTTTTGGTTGACAGAGGCAGCCTGTGAGAAGGAGCACCTGGAAACCCAACCACTGCCCCGTGAGGGCAAAACTACTTGCTGTGTGACCCCGGGCAGGTGACAGTCCCTCTCTGAGCCACACCTTCATCTGGAACAGGACTGGGGCCATCTCTAAGAGACACTAGACTTCTTCAATAGGTTGAGGGGGTGCCGCAAAAGGAGAGAGCGAGCACTGACCCAGAGAAGCACAGCACATCTCTATGGAGTCACCGACTCAGGGCTACAGCGTCTAATGACAAGCAAGTGTCCATGCGTCCCAGAAGAACCCAGGGAAGCCAATCAGGGACAGGACTGCAGGATACTTCCAGGGTCCCCCTGAGCCCCCGCCACCTTCTTCTTAGAGCTGTTATGATGCCTGGAGTTACTCTGTGGGTAGAATCATCTGATGCTAAGAACGGCCTGTCTGGAGGCCTTGGACAATGAAGGCGGTGGGGGCAACGCCAGAAGTGTGGAAAGGGTGCTGCCTTCCTCAACTTGGAGAAGAACTTCTGCCCATAAATGGCGTTTCAGGAACCATTTTACATGGTGAGCACCAGCCTGGCCACCGGCAGCCCCGCACTGGGCTCTTAGTAGAAGTTCTGCAGTGAAGCCACAGCGACCACCGGTGGGGAGTCAGGGGTGGGGGGGTGGGGGGAGGACACACAGTGCCCCCAGTCCCCAGCATGGGGTGCTGAGAGGAGCCGGACAGATGACCTACAGACCATGGACGCTGAGGCTCAGGGAGGAAATCACAGGGTGCAGCACCACATTTGGGCCTAGAAAGCTAAGTCTCCTCAGACTCTGCCCTGGGGCTCTTTCACTACTGCAAGGGGCTCACTTTCATTCAACAGCGTCTACTGAGGCCCTACTCCATGCCAGGGCCGCCCTCCAGCAGGGACTCTGGGGTGGGGGGGGGAAGGATGTATAGGATTTGCCAGGAATGGGGAGGGAGTGGAGGCCCTGTCCTAATACTTCAATGCCTGGGCTGCTCAGGGCTGCCCAGGCCTCTCCTCCCAGCTAAAAGAACAGCGTCCCACTTGGGGTTGATGCAAGGATCCTATTTTATGGTGGTGAGGGATCTTACAGCTGTGAATCAGCAGTTACAGACTTCCTTTCTTTGAGCTTCTTAGAGAACTCAACATTTGGAGATGAGCAGGCAAAGGGGGATGGTGCTTGCAGCCGACACCACCCATCAGCCACACTGCAGCATGTGAGGGTCACAGAAGGGCAAGAACAGCCACTGAGCTAGGGAGGAGGAGCCACCAGGTCCATGGGACCCAAGTCGTTCCCCTGCACCCTCATCAGGTGGGGGGCTCCAGGCCGATTCCTAGCCCCTCCTTCCCTGGGAAGGCCCACTGAGCTTGGACGAAAGGCATGGCCTTCCCGGTCCCAGTGAGCAGCTGGTCTGGGGGAACACGGCATCTCTGTTTCCTGTGTCCCACTCTGTTCCACCCCACCACTCACCCCAGGCAAGGCAGCGGGGGTGGGGGGGGTGGGCGGGCAGGCACCCTCCCAAGGCCTGTGGGCACACACCCTGGGCAGGGCCGGGGCAGGCACCACACCTTGGCAGCCCTCACCTGCTGCCGGGTGGTGCCGCACTGGTTCCCTTGCTCCCAGGTACAAGCTGGAGCAGGAGAGGCACAGCATGCCCGGGAGCCTTCAGCCTCAGGCGGCAGCCTGCCAGGGCCTGCGAGGCCAGGGGAGCCACTCCATCCCCCGCCCCCCCAGGCCCCCAGTGTGAACTCACAGGATGGTAGGCATCGATGCTCCCAAGTCAGCCAGGCCTCTGCATCCCTCTCCCCGGGGCAAAAGGCTGGTGGGCAGGGAGAGCAGGAGGGCATCCATGCACTCGCTCATTTACACCACTCTGTTGCCTGGGTACCTACTGGATGTTGGGTGTTGTGCCAGCTCAGGGTGGGGGAGACAGACAAAACCAATGTCCTCAAATTGAGGAAATGTAGACAGACAAGCTCAACAAAACTGACAGGAGCAGTGAGGGTGCCCAGGGTGTATGCATGAGGCTGGGCCCTGTCCTTGGGGAGCCCACAGCTTGACAGGGGACAGACCCACTGGCAAGTCTGGTGCCCTAAAAGAGGGGATGTGAGGCATCTGAGCCCTGGAACAATAGGAGCACCAGAGAGGGAACAACCCAGAAAGGCTTCCAGGAGGAGGTAGCATTGAGCTGAAATGGGAATGAAGAGCAGGTGCTGTCTGGGCATGCGTGCAGGTCCAGGGGTTGTGCTGGTGGCAGGGAGAAAGGCAACAAGGGCGAAGGAAGCAGAACTGCTCCCTCACCTCATGTCTCCCAGCCCAGGTACTGGAGTCACACGCTGCCCACTGCAGGCCCAGGATGAGGGAGACCCAGAGTCCCTGTACTGGGAGTTGGAGCCTGGCACCTGCTCTGTGCTTATCTCCACAGCGGCAGCAGTGGCTCTGCAGTCTCCTAGACAGGCCCACCACCAGCCTGTCGCTGCCAGGCTTCAGCTTCAACCCGACAGGTGGTCAGGCGGGCATCACCCCTGACCAACAGGAGACCCAGCACAGCGCCTGGCTCATAGTTAGGCCCCCAATGGGTGCTGTTCCAGACACGCTCAGAAAGCACACACACGCCTGTCTCCTGCTTCAAGGGTCCCAACTCAGAACACTCTGCGGCACAGAGGCAGGTGGCCTACGGTGACAAGAAGGTGAGACCCATAAAGGAAGCTACCCTGGAGTCCTCAGGAATGGAGAAACCCTCCCCACCTCGGGCTCACCCCCACGGCCCTCTCCCTCCCTTTCTCTTGGGGCCTAGGAGCAGACAGGAAGAAGGACCCCGCAGCAATACCTGCATGTCCTTGCCTGGCTCAGACTTCTTTTCCCTCTGGCCTCACGCAGAGCCGCCTGTCCTGGGAAGCATGGTGAGCTTTCCCCTCGGAGGGGCTGGCAGGCGGCTCTGCTGAGGACTCCAGGATGGGGAAGTGTGCGGGATTGATTAGTGATGCCTGCCTCAGGCACGGCGACAGAATTTGTGCCTCAGAGAATGTAAGGGCTCACGAGAAGCGGGCCCAGTTCTGTGAGGAACGGCAGATTCTCCACGGTGGCCAAGCACGCCCAGGAGGACTATTACCGCCTCCTCCCTTGCCCTGCTTGCCCCTCTGAAAAAGCAGCAGAGGAAACAGACAACACATTTGCAAACTGGCCACTTTTCACTGTTACAGGAGTTTGCCACAAATGGTCAGACTTCATCTAGAGAGCAAAAAACTCTGGGGAGTTCTTTTATTCTATCCCCAAGAATGTAGTATACAGCAGGAAACCGGGGGAGGGTAACTCAAGACAGGGTTGAAAACCGGGGAAGAGGAAGGTTAAGAAATGACAAGTTTGTAATGACTAATAGCTCAGCAGGAAGTGAAAATCTCTAACAGATGGTACTGAATTCAAGATAGCTGTCCACGCTGGAAGGTGGGCAGGAGCTGCTGGTGAACTGACCACCCAACACCTGATGCAGTATTTTCTGCCCTATAGCACTCACCTCCAATGCCTTCCCCTACTCAAACCCCTTGGATGGAAATAATCACTTCCTCATCTGTGCCAAGCCCTGGCACAGTGTACCCCACATTCGAGGTGCCTGGGAACCTCAGGGTCTTGGGGCAGGTACTGGATCGTGCTTACCTCTGAATCTCCCCTCCCCCAGGTCTCTGCCCGTGCTGCTCACCATAGATGCTCAGTAACTGCTGCTAAACTGAGTCCACCGACCACAGGGAGGAAGGGTCTGGTGAGAAAAGAGCCCTCAGGACCTTGGACATTGCCGCTGAATACACCCTCACTTTTCGAGAATGCAAAGAACACTTTCTTTTGAATAATAACCAGAGTGCCTAATAAGCCAGAGATTGTGCTAGACATTTTATGTGTATATTATCTCATTTAATCCTAAGTGGCAGGTGGTACTCTTGGTCTGCTAGCTATCTGCCAACCAAGATCCATTTGATCAACACCTATTTTTGATTCTACAGTTGGGAGACTGCAGCAAACAAGGAAGATAAGGAAATAAACATGTCATATGTATGTGCCAGGAAGTGTTAAGTGTTAAAAAGAAAAACAAACAAGATTGGACAATCAAGAGCGATGGAAAACAATTACAGACAGGTGCCAAAGAGGGCCCTCGAATGAAATGACAGTTGAGCAAACAGAGAGAGGGTGTGAGTCAGATGGACATGTGGAATAAGAATTCCAGGCAAAGTAAACAGCAAGTGGGAAGGTCTTGCAGCTGGAACATGCCGTGCGGTCCTATCGAGCACAACGTGGTGGCGGTGGCAGTGCAGCCTAACCACGGGCCATTCCCCACAGTGCCTGCAGGGAGCTCCTGTGGTCAGCCATCCCTTTCTGAACTCACAGGAGGCACAAGCAGATCACACACTAGTAACTCACTATGACACCAAGTTATAAAGAGTATAAGCCTGGGCACTAGGCACGGTGATCAATAGTGGGTATCCAGGCTGCTGCGTTGAGAAGGATTCTGAGGCCAGTTCTGAGCTTCAAGTCAGGGAGTCCACGATAAGTTAGTGATGTCCGCCTGAGAGGGGAATGAAGACACGGTGGTGCTCCCTTGTGTAATAACCCAATGTGATAAGTGCTGTAATACTTCGTGGTATGAAATGCCGAGGTGAAGTGAGGAAGGGACCAGCAATCCTACTGCTAGTTTCAGAGCCACAGACCAAGTTTCCTCTGCTAACAAGTTTCGCTTTTCAAGTCTCCTCACCACGCAGTGGACGTCTGAGGACAGGGATCTGGACAGCAACCCTCCCCCCTGCTTCCTGGGGCCTGGAACAAGGAGGGGTGCACTCAACATTTGTCAAACGAACTACTGGAGGGCTCCAAGTCCCAGGGTGGTGCGTGTGACCAGCCTGAATGTGGATCCTGAAGGACAAGGACAGTATGTCCTGCCATTAGAGCAACTGGGCCCCTCCTGGGAGAGGCTCTGATTGGAGGACTAGAAAACAGCCCCCTCTCCCTTTTACACAGGAAAAGGGAAGCTTTTCTTCTGAGGTGGGTAAGGTGGGTGTGAGGACCAGCAGCATCCAAGAACATCTGGGACGAGGCATGCAGACCCACCCAGCACCTGGTCACAGGCGGGCCAGCTGAGTGCTTACACTCTGAGCAAATAAAGGCACCCTCGCCAGCTGCTCCCAAGCTCAATCCCGCAGGATGACAGTTGGCCTCCTCCCGCCACAACAGCAAGTGGCCTCGTCCAGCTGCAGCCAAGAGAGGCTGAGAGAGCCTGAGAGACGCCTCAGCCATGCACATTACCTGAGCAGCAGCTGTGTGGGGGCTGTCGGCACGCAGTATGTGCAGAACCCCTCACTGAGGCCCGGTGCTTTCTGGTGTATACGCATCACCTCGTGTCCAGTGCGGCAACGGTGCACTTCAGGTCACAGGAATAACCTGAGATGCACATGCAGTAAACTCAGGACACCCCTTGAGTCACAGGGCTAGTGGGGACCAAGCAAGGGCTGGAACCTGGTGCTCACGGTGTGGTTGGAGACAAGAGGCGTGCACACCCAGCGAGTGCACAGCTCCAGGGCATCCACAGAGGGGACCTGAGGAGTTGGGAGGTGGAGAGGTCCCTGCAGTCTTCACTGGCCACTCACGCTGGTGCCTGAGGAGAGGCTACTGATAAGCATGTGGGGCTTCTTGCCCTGAGTAGCTCGTCCTCTCAGAGGCTCAAATGCCTAAGGGCTTCTTTTTAGGGCATCTGTGTACCTGGCTAGTGGGGGCTCTTTGTTGCACTGCCTCCCCAAACTCAGCCCTGGTCCTCCATGCTTTGTACACGCATAAGCTGAGTTCACTCACTCAGCAAGTTTTTACTGAGCTGGGTTTATTCCAGGCAGTGGCTAGGAGTTGGGAGTGTGACAGCAAAGGAAAGCAGACAGGATCCCTGCCCACCTGGAGGCAACAGGCATGGAGCAGGTTCTGGCTGGGCATGGGGCAGGCTCCAGATAAACTGTCCCTGAATCCCACCTGAATGAGGGCGAAGGAGAGGAGGACTACTGGAAAGTCAGCAGCCAGTCACCATGATCCCATTTCCCAGCCAGAAGCAGACAGGAAAGGAGCAGAACAGTGGGAGTGCTGGGCCCTCCTAGCTCGGGCCACGGGCCCTGGGAAAGAGTGTCAAGTGGGGTAAGTGGGCACTGGCTCAGCCCACAGCTGGCTGCCCAGAGACAGCACTGGCCTCCTGAGGTAGGAAAGGCTTTTTCTGCCAGAAGTCACACAGCTGCTCCCCCAGCCACCTGCACGTTGGGGCTGGTACCGAACCTCTCTGGGCAGGGAGGCTGGCTGGCTGCAGCTCCAGGCACACCCAGGCCCCACTGCCTGGCTACACCTGCATGGCCACCTGCCCCCTTCACCCGGAGTGGCTCTGGTGTGACACTGGCATTTGCTAGAAGAAAGAAAAGCAACCAAAAGCCACGATAAAGCACCCACACCTGAATAGGCAAGCTCTGTGCCTCTCAGATAACACGCTCTGAGCTTTCTCTAGAAAGTAGAGGGGTCGCGGTGACCACCAAGGGCTGGCAGCACCAGGCCGGGAAGGGACGTCCTAACAGGTGCAGATGGGCCATGGGGCCCCTCAGTGCATCCCTGGGAAGCAGTGCGGCTGCTGGGGACAGCCCAGGTGAGTTTACGCCTCTGGAGCGGGGCTCAGCAGGCTGCTGTGGAAAGGACAGTTCACACAAACGTGCCCCAGGCACAGAGCACCTACTGGCTGGCGATCTGCTGCTTACTGCCAAGAAGGCTGTTCCCGAGCCCCTGGACCAGTGCAGTTCCACGGGGTGGAGCGACTTGCCCAGGTCGCCTGCGGGTGAGTGGAGCGTGGGACCCAACACCAGCTCCTTGGAGTCCAGATGCCAATTTAAGATCCTGCTGACCTTTTAATCCGCAGGACTTGTGGTGTAATCATTAGGCACCTCACAGGGCTAAGACCCAAGGGGGTATCCTGCTTACACAATATATCCCTGAGAATTAGAGTAATCTGGAGGAACAAGACCTAAAAACAGTGCCTGACACAAATTCAAGATACGAGGAGACAGGCAGCCGGGGACAGCGCCCCACCCTGGGGAGTCAGGGACCTGGGCCTTTCCCCACATGCCAGGCAGTGGGAGGGAGGGGCGGGGGAGAAAGTCCTACTACCATCTCCTTTCAGGAAGGCTTCCCAGAAGCAGCAACGGATGGTGCCGCTGACCTCTCACACAGCCTTCCGGTGGCTGAGCCCAGTCAGAGGGGAGGCTGGGGGTGAAGGGAGACGGGGAGAGCAGGCAGGAGCCGGGGGCAATATGCCACATAAGGAGATAAGACAGGACCTCTGGCCTCATGGAAACTATCATCTCGGTAGAAAGATACACACACGTGGAAATGATTAGTGGGTGAGGCCATGTGTAACAAGGCACCGATTGTGTGACAGACAGGAAACAAGTGGCCAAGGAAGAGTAGAGCCCCAGGCTGGCAAGGTCCCTAGGGCTGGCAGGCACTGTGGAAGAGGGAGACCTGAGCTGGACGACAGGTGCTGGGAGAGCGGCACTGGGCGGGCAGCTCTGGGAAAGTAGGCCCAACCCCCAACCCCCACCCCCGGCCCCGTCACGCCCACCCAGAAAACACTGGGGTCATCGCAGCCTTTGTTAAAACTTGGCAGTGGGGGGTAGGGCGGGGGGCAGTGCTGGACCGGACACACAGAACTGGGTTAATTATTAATCATGATCCTTGGCTCACGACCCTCAACTGTGGTCACACACGGCTCACTTTTACTTATTTACTTTCCACATAACCACCTGCAAGCCCACCACCCAAAACAAAGGCTGGGACCTTGACAATAACCTTTGCCTAACCAGATGGTGCCTCCATCCCACCCCCATCATGAGCCTGGATCAGAGGGGCACATTCTCTTGCTCTTTTAAGTTTTACTGCATCTGTGAATATTCCTAGAAAGGTCATTTATTCCAGGTGCTTTTAACTTTGTAAGAAAAAGACTAGTGCCGCATGTTATCTTTGGGAGCACATGCTCTTTCCGCCTAATACTTGCTATTGCTAAAATCCACCCCCATCACTGTGCATTGCTGTGGTCAATTCGTGTGGACAGCTGTGTAATATTCCATTGTGTGGTCATGTCTCAGCGTATTCATCCATCCCCCACTGATGGGCATCTGGGCTGTTGCCAGGTTTTTTGAACATTCTTGAGCAAGTCTCCCAGAGCCCACGCACAGGACTTTCTCTCGAGTATACACCTAGCGTGGAAATCGCTAGGCCGTAGGGTCTGTGGATGCTGAACCTTAGGCGTTAATGCCAGTCTGCACTCCCTCCTGCACAGATGAGAAAAACAGCAAAGGCTGCTACCCACTAGACTTCTCCAGGAACTCTGATCCTCCCCAAAGCCCCTATGCTAGGCCACACGCCAACACGGGCCCAGCATCATGAACTAACTGGAGGAGCTCGATCTGACCCCCTCGGCACCCTGACTCTAAGGCCCTGTGCCCAGAGCCACAAGGCCTCTCAGTCCACAGGCCAACTCCTGCCAGAGGGAGAAGGCTGGGAGGGCAAGGACGACATGGCAGGCAGAGCACATCAAGGACACCTCAACGGGATCAAGGGCTGCAGCCGGAGCGCCTCTGTCACCCAGCGCTTGGGGCGACCACAGTGAGGCCGACTGGTCTTGTTCAGCCAGCGTCTCCCCACGCCAGCATTACTGCCCGGCACTCGGGCCTCCTCTCAGCGAGCCCTCATGAGCAGGATGTGAGAATGGACGCCAGCGTGAGCTTGCCTCCTTCCGCTCCATGCCAGCACCTCTCTCCTTCTTGGTCCCAAGGACAAGTGACAGGGACAGTCTCCCATAGTCCGGGACCAACACTGGGCACTCTGGCTGCCCACTGGAGACAGTGTTATTTGTTCCCCACTTCCGGTGGGCCTGCTTGAAACCAACACAACAAATACAACTGTCCCTGCCCTTTTAAAGTTTAATTAGTGTAGAAAGGTCTACCCTGAGGAAGGGATGAGAACATTAAGTAAAGGCAAAGGGACTTGGAGTTGAACACAGGTGTTTTGGGGACACTAACGGGGTGACATGGCTGGGGACTGGACAAGCCCACCTTAGGAAAGCACTTCTCAGCATGGGATAGGATCCTAAAGGGACCCCCCTCCCCCTGGGGCCTCACCTGCCAGCTTCTAGTGTGATCTTGAGACGGGCAGGGCCCCTCCCCCACATCATCCACATCCTCTATTTATTTTGTCTTTACACACAGATGCTCAAAAAATCTTTGTCCAATAAAAACAAAACTCACGTTACTATTTATACAAGGGTACTCCCAATCCCTTGTAAACTGTTGCTGCTAGAATTCCGGTCATCTCAGGTGGCCGAAGTACTGCGACAGTTTCAGGAAACAGTTACAACAAGCAGGAGGAGGAAGGAGAGCAAAGCGCTGGCGCGGGAGTCGGCCACGCATTTCAAGTAGGTAAAATGGTTTTATGGAAGGGCACCAAAGTCAAAAAGTTTTCACTAGAATCCTATGCACAATCCAAAACATTGCTGTTGTGGAAAATCTCAAATGTAAATAGAAGGGGAGGCGGCCCGACAGCGCCTATACACCTGTCACTCCAATTCAACAAGACAGATCTGCCTCATGCACATTTTTCTCTTGTTATGCAACAAAAAGAGATTTTCAAAGCAAACCCTAGCATTACGGTGTTCCAGCCCTCCATCAGAATGCATCTCTAAAGAATACTGGCATTTTCTTACATAACCATAATTACATGCTCAAAACATTTTTTTTTTCCTATATGCTTCTTAAAACGAACCACTCTGTGCTTTTGGAGGCCAGCCCAGAGGTGGAGAAAGGTGGAGAGAAAGAGGGAGAAGGGGAGGGAGAGGGTGGATGCAGAACTCATGTCAGTGAAACCTGCAGAGGCTCTGGGGAGGGGTTCCAATCTGCTCACCTCAAGCAGGTATGTCTTTTCTCTCTTCTGTGACTCTAACCACTGGCCATGGAGAATGTGAAATTTGGAGGCTGAGGACACACAAGGGCTTAGTAACATGGTTGGTGGAAAAATCAAGCATCTCTTATAAGTGCCAAACTGACTCCTCATCCCGCAAGACAAATAAGCTAAAACTGGGACGTGAAGCAGTGCACACCTGGACCCACCCTTTGTTTAACAGGCTGAAAGCTGCTGCCCCCACCATGGAAAATGTCACCATCTGCATCACACAGTGGCTCCCAGAGAAGCAGCCGACTGGGCAGAAGTTAAATGTGCAAGGGCTTTCTCTATGGGGAGTCTGAGTTCACCATCCCTCACCTGGTCAACCGGGGGAAATGGGGAGGAGGTGACCTACCAGACCCATCACAGGACCAAAGGGGCTGCAAGGGGAATGCACCCCAAGTCTCAAAAACACCAGTGCACAGGTGCTGGGGACAAGGCAGGTGTGACAAACCAGGGCCAACCATGGGAAGCATCTTTTGGGTTTAGGATGTTATCTTCTCTATATTCTCTATACCCACAAAGTGACACATTCTTCCTGCTGCCGAAGGAAAGTGCTTTAAAGCCTGAATGTCAAGAGAGAGTTGAGGGTGGCAGCTTCTGCACTTTCTGCCCGAGACGGGCAGATGGGAGAAGATCTTCTATCCAAATTGGGCCTCCCCTGCAAGACCCAGCTCACTCCGCCATCCAGTCCAAGCCCAGCTCTCGGCCTCCATCCGGATTCCTTCTGCGGTGTATTTTCTGAACAGCCCACTTCACCAGGGCCAGTATGGTATTCCCCCCTCACAGTGCCACACTTACACGTCCAGCCTCTCTAGCTAGGATGGGTTCTTCAACATTAGGGGAGTAGAAAGCGCACTGGGTTGAGGCTCAGTTCCAGACCATTAAACACAGAGACAAGTCACAATTTCTCTGGGCTTTAGTTTTGTCTGTGAAGTTAGACAAACACCGTGCAGGGAATACCATCCTCCTCCCACCTGCATGGCACACATCACTATCCGATTAAAGCACTCTTCCCCACAGATCTGGGTCCAGGCCTCCAAACCCCTCCTGACCCCTCTCAGCACAGCACTCGGCACAGCCACAACTAATCCACCTGCACTGAAGGGTGTGCCCATCTGCCACTCCTTGGACGAAAAGGAGGTGGCCACCATGTCCTGGGGGCCCTATGGGTCACCTCCATCCCTCTGGGAGGGAACAAGAACCTCACTCCCGAAATCCCTGACCTCTTCCCTCCAAGGCTGGACTGTCCTCCCTCCTTATATCTCTCCCTGATGCCACAGTCTAAGATCAGGCCCAGCTTCCCACAGAAGGTCCCCAGGGGCTCTGGTGCCCATGCCCCACTGCACCCCCTCCCAGCACCTGCCATGCTCCCAAGCCTTGAGGCCTTTCTACCAAAATTCATGAAAACCTTAAGAGCCCACAGCTGCCCACAGAAGCCCCCTTCTCTTCACCACAGGCTGCAGAGGTGAATATGGGGTGAAAGATTAATCCTGTGCCCTGGCTGCTCTGCCAGGACCCTGCATCTGGGGAAGTCAGTTGGAGAGCAAAGCTCATCTCCCAAGGAGCCTGCTTAAATAAAGCCCAGGACTGCCCTGCTCCTGTGGGGGTCTGGCCAGGAGCTTCAGGGGCCATGCAGGGCTCCAGGCAAGGCTGGCTTTGTTTGATGGAGCCCCCCTCCCTCCAATGCCAAGGAAAGGGAGCACCTCCCTCATTCTGATTGCCTGCTCAAGTGTTAAGGAGCGGGCGGCAGAGGGGGTGGGGAGGAGAAGGCAAGGAGCCGGGGGTCATTCTGCCTCCTCAAAGGCTCCCTGGTAACTTATTAAGCCACCCCATCCTTATTCGCTGAGGATACCCACGGAGGTATCGGTTTACTTTGCCAAACCAGTTCTTGCTGCTTAAGGATGTGTGGGGCTAGGTGAACGGCGGTGGGGCTAGGGAAACCGGACACCCCTGGGAACAGTGCCGCTCCTGGGGAAATGAAGCTCTGGGAAGACACAGCACTCCCGCAGGTTATAAACCGTTTTATTGTTGGCTGCTTGCTGGGACAGGGAGCAGGGGTCACCAACAGAAGAGACACATCACTGAAATGCTATCGCCCAAACTACAAACTACATGAGGCCCATTTTTTTCACAGTGAGACAGAAACAAACGTATCTGTGTGTGTAAACGTTTCCAGTAACAGGTGATGCTGTGAGACCTGCCAAACAGCAGCATCCCTGCTTCCACTATGACACCCACTTCCTCAGCCCAGGGGAGGGGGAGGCCTCTGGGGGGCCACCACGGGGGACCACACACACCGGTGCACCCTGGGAAGACATTCCAGGGACACCCTCAGGCGGATGAGCTCTAACTTTCCCTGCTGTGCTGTGAACTACACCCCAGCACAGGGAAGGAAGGGCTGCTCGCTATCCCCCAGGGTGCACCTCGGGCCCTATCAACCACTCTCTCCGGCACTTTCAGCTGCTCCCTGGGTCAGCTGGTCGGTCAGGCTGGTCAGTGTGCCGCCACCAAGCCACAGGCTGGACCCCGGGCCCTGTGGTCCTTCATCTCCCTCCCTGGGCCCTGACAGCCTGCAGGTGCATCCAGACCTACATGGTTACTGAGAACCCGAGGGGAGGACACAAGGCTGCTCCCGGTGATGCCCCAAATGCTGCCCCTCAAACCCACAGCACGGGGGTGGTTCCTGGGCCACCAATCTACCTGGTATCAAAGGACAATACAGTCCCTACCCTCTAAAGATGAACTTCTTTCAGGGTAACTTGTCCCCCATGCGGCAACACGATGAGATCACTTTAACCCCCAAGAGCCTTTTCTAATGCCCACATGGTGAGGCCAGCAGCCACAAGACCTCCCTTTCCGGCACAGGCACAGGGAAGGTCCGCCAGGAGCACAGCGCCCCAGGATGGTTTTGCTTGAAAAAGTTTAGGCTCCCAGCTGTGCAGGTCCCCAAAGCACTAGAACCCCAGGTGACAGTGCAGTGTCCCAGCCAGGGGTTGTATCTACAGGACTCTGGATATTTCTAGCAACTCAGGAAAAAAAGAAAAGTCCACCAATGAATGCTATCCAACCACAGTCAGGGTCCCAGCTTGCCTGTCCCTCTTTCTAGTTCCCTTATCCCATGGAAACAAGTCAGTGTAACACCAGGAACATGTCCTCAGCTGCACCCACCCACCCCCTCACCCCCGCCCCATCAGGCCCACGATGCACCCCACCTCCAGCTCTGACAGACAGCAGCACCCAGGCACTCATCACAAAGGTGGGCACCTCCTGCAGCCTCCATGGGAAAGGGGCCAAAGGATGGGGGCTTGCAAGGTGCCTGGCGACTTGCTCAGCCCTCCCAGGTGGGGGTTCCCTCCCAACCAGGCCCCAGGAAACCTGTGCTTGGAGATAAGCTTCGGGTCACCAGGTGGTAGGTGGCTTTGAAGCCAGAAGCTGGTGCCCTTCCCAGGTGGTCCAGAGCGGGCTATCCGAGGTCTGGATATCTGGGGTTTTAAACTCCATTTTTGTCCTGGATTGGGGACAGGGCTCACTGCTCATGGCACATCTCCACCCATGTTCCTCATCTCCTAGAATGCTAGCCATGTGCAATTTCATTTCAGAGGCCACACAGTGCAGAAGGAAACCCTACACCAGGTGCAGAAAGGCCTGGGTTCCGATTTCAGGTCTGACGCTCGCCAGCTGTGGTGACCCTGAGCAAGCTACTTAACATCCTGGGGCCTCATTTCCTCATCTGTAAAAAGGGGGTAATAATACCTGAGCCATCTCATCCTCTGTATAGATCCTGTGGTGACGCAGTCTCCCTCTCCTACAGTTAGAGTGAGTGCAGCCGGCAGACTCACGTCTGAACCAGCGGGGCTTCTGGGGAGCTTCACATGCACGCACACATCCTCAGCCCCACCTGGCCGCACTCCTCACCACCCAGGAGTCTGACAGTCTCTATTCTCAAGGCCACTCTCCAGTCTCCTCCTGGCTCAGCCTCCCTGGCATGGTGCAGACACCCCATGATGCCCAAATCATGGTGTGGGCGTGGCCTCCCCAAGAGGATGGCATCTCACCGATCTCCGGGCCAGCACCCTCCCCCCACGCCCAGTGCTGTGATGACCCCCAGGAGCCAGGGCTCTGCTGTCACAGGCTGTGACCAGTGTTGTCCCAAGGCCACTGCAGGGGGCTTGGAGCCAAGTGCAGCTCCTCTGCCACAGAGGCTGCCAGAACCCACTGCAATGGGCCGGTTCTGGGGAGCCTCTACTACCTCATGTCACGACAGTGAATGCCAGCACTTACATGCCACATGCCAGACACTCTTCTATTTACAACTACAGCCCAAACTTGCTGTGATTTCCCATTGTATGAATGAGGAAACTGAGGCATGAAGTAGCGTGACCAGGTCCAAGGTGGTACTGGCTTTTGGGACAACCGTTCCTATCAAAAAATATGTGGCCTCTAACGCAAGGATTTGTGTTGGAACAGAAAATGAACTGCAGGGTCAGAAACATGCAATGTTTACACAAGGATCACTCAGCTCCTTTGCGGAGTCTGCCGGCAGTTTCGGCTCCAAACATGGTGAAGGTGTTTCCTTGGCCGAGTTCTGTTACTAGACCTATGGGCCCCTCAGTTCCTGCAACCACAAAACCTCTCAGGGTTGCCATGGAGTGGTGGGCACACAGCAGGCCGTCAGCAGACTTCTGAGAGGCAGCCAGCCTGGAGCTGAGGGGTGAAGGGGGTTCTAGGAGCGTCCAGGGTTTCCCACAAAGGCCTTTCAATGCAGAAGTGGCTCAGTGGGACCAGAATTATCTGACACTCTAGAACAACCTCTCTGAATAGTTGAAGCTTAAAACAAGATAATTACATCTTGAGGCAACCAAGCAAGGAGCAATAAACTCACCTAAGAACAACCTCCAAAGTCTCTAATAGTATGTGTTTTCCAGCCTTATCATTGGAGGGCTCCAGGACAAGCCAGTCAGGGTCAAAGGCCCCGTGCTGCAGGGAGCACCTGCAGGCTATGCCTGGTCGCCTGCTTTAACAGCTCCTGCTTTCCAGAACACCCTGCTGAGAAGACCAGGTAGAGGAGCCCAGTCTCCAGTCCGGAGATGCCAGGCAAACAGCTCAGGCGATGTTTACAGCTCCACCATGTCTGCTCAGGCCAAGTCCCAGGGCAGCAGTAGGATCCTGGTCTACACAAAACCACTCCAGGATGGCTCTGACAGTTGCTGTGCAAGAGCTCTCTATCTCCCCCAAAGTTCCAAAGCCAGATGTGAACTGAAAATCCAAGCTCTCTTGCCCTGTCTTATTAGACCAGAAAAAGGTACCAGGAAGCCGACTCAGGTGTCCTCCAGTTTCTCTGTCCACCAAGAAGCACACAGGTGGGCCAGGGCTGCTCCGGTGACATTCACGCAGCTTTCTGCAGCCTCACGACCCGTGGCAGGTGTCTGCCAGAAAAACAAGGCCAGCAGGGGAGGAAGCCACCTCAGAGGACAGGAGCCGAGAGCTCACTCCTGGACTCAGCTGCTGCCTGAGTTGCTGACGGGACAGAAGACAGGACCGCTCAATGGCCCTGGGTCTCTGTTCTCCCTGTTTGCTAACCAAGGCAGGCTGAACAGCATCAATGGTTCTCTGCCGGCCTGTACCGCAGAAACCTCTAACTAGAAGCATCCAAGAAAGCTTTTAAAGATCGAAAGCCAAGCCCACCCCGACCAGTGAAGTCAGAATCTGTCGCTCTGCAACTGAGGGCTGGGGCTTTCCGCTCCACTCTGGGCCAGGGGGCGGGACCACTGCGCCAGCCACTCCTCACATGCCTTCCAGCTTTAACATCCTGCCAGCCACACACCATCAGGACTTGTTCTGAACAACTCTTCATCAATCACCTGAGCCTTAACAACACAGAGGAATGTTTATCAAGTTCCAGGGATGTCTCAGCCATGCCACTGGCCAGCTAGTAGGAGAGGATCAGGGTGGTAAGTGAACCCCAACCAACATACAACCGATTTCTGTCTTGTCACATGGGAGCTGGGTTCCTGCTCTGCCACTCACTCACTGTGTGGCCACATTCATGCCCCTCACCCATCTCCCCATTCCCGGCTCCTAGCCCCCTCCCCTGTAAAATGAAGGAATTGGGCCTTGTAACCCCAGGCCACCTTAGCCACTTTCCAAGGCTCTTGATGCTGACCCACACTTGGCCTCATGCCCTCAAGGTCCAGGCAGCTCCCTGGTAGCACCTGCTCCGGAAGTGCCCCAGGCTAAGGCACCTGCTCCGGAAGTGCCCCAGGCTGAGGCATCTGCTGCGCTCTGCCATAGTGACTACAGATCATGGCTGAGGGCCTCGAGCTTTCCTGGGTGACAAAGGCCTCAGCGACGCGGCAGCGCAGACGGGACCCATGCCTGCTGCTCACAGCCTAACTCAGAGGCTCAGCAAACTCTCAGACTGATGTGTAAACAAGAAACACACATGGCAGGCTGTCAGCCACTGTGAGACACAGAAAATGACTAAAAAAGGATTGAAACACTCCAACACGTGATATTTCAACCAAATAAAGACAGATCTTTGCCCTCAGCGGGCTATGCCTCAGAAGCACCCTTGGGGAGAGAGATGTAACTCCTCCCCTGTGGCCGGTGTAAGGACTTCCTGGGGTATTAATAGCTTGCAGCTGTCCCCACGAAAGCCGCAGATACCCTTCCCAGGGCAGAGCCACAGGCTCAGGACAGTGAGCGATGAACCACTTCAGTGTGCCTAGGGGGCAGGATGGGTGGGGGTGGGGGGACGTCTGCTCCTTTTTATGTGAAGTTTTATTTTGATCATGATCATTTATGTGATAAAAATAGAAGGCAGAAAAGAAAGCTTCTAGGTTCCTGATTCTGCACAGCAAGCCTGGGTCTCCTTGGGGTGGTGGGGGGACAGAGTGGGGAAAGGTCATTCCAGATGGAAAAGGACCTCTCCCCCGCAACTGCTCCCAGCCCAAGGCAGGTCCAAGAAAAATCAGGTATACACAGGGAGCCCTCCTGTCCTCCACCGGGAGGAGGTCAAATTGGTTCATTTTAAGGACTCAGCAGCTAACAGCCAAGAGGAATGAGGGCCTTTAATGAGACCAGGAAGGTGTAGGGAAGGTGAGAAAGAAAACAGTGGCTGGCTGCTCTCCCTCCAAATTCAGACACTAAAATGGGAACAGGGGCACTGTGAGCAGGACCCCCTGCTACCACCCTCCCCCTCCCACTTCCAGCCTCTGGGAAAAGTCACCAACTGCTCTTTTTGATAGATGTGATTTCAAGTTTGCAGCTGAAGTCACTGACCTAGACCCCAAAGACTTTAAGGGAAAGCGGATGCTTCTGTGTCTGACAGCTTAATCCTGTTTTCTTTTAAACATGAACTTCTAAAAGGTCCTCATATCCTAGGACTATCCATCCTCAATTGAGGTATTTTGGCTGCCAGGACTTAAGATAAATTGTTTCAATGGGGAAAAACCCCTATGCTGACTCCAAGTGAAAGGTTTTTCCTTTAAAACAAACAAGAGAAAAAAAAAAAAAAAGGAAGAGGAAAGAAATGCCGTGGGATCCTGCTCAGCTGGCCATGAGTGGTCACTCAGTAACCCAAGAGGGGCGGAGACACCCCACTCTTGAAGCTGGGAACGGGCTTTCAGGCCTGTCATGATTAACATCACGTACATTCTTATTAGGCACCCTCTCCATTCTTTCAGAAGGTATTTGAGACCAGAATCGGGTACATAACCATACGTTCCACAAAAACCTATCCTCCTCTTAATTCATACCGTACTCTCTCCATCTCATGACTATATGAGAGGGTGGGGGCGCATCCAACTCCACCCAACACGTAAAGCATGCCCCATGCTCTGTGCTGGGGGCAGAAGTAACACAAGCTAGCATCTGAGAGGCGTCGGTGCTGATCTAAACCCCCTCCTGACCGCCCCCCACCCCTGCAGAAAATCTTGGGGCTGTAGCGCAGAGGTTGCCCTGGAGCACCCACTGGCCGCTTGGTGTTCTAACCCGCTGTTCCAAATCTGCACTGCCAGACCCTAGGACGTAAAGCCCAGATGTACACCTGCCAAAACTACCTTCCAGGTGCCCTACACAAAAAGCCAACAGCGGGTCCCATTCTAGTACAGGAATCCCCAAACCTAAATGAGTTAAAAACAAACAAAACAAAACAATGCAGAGATTCCCAAAACCCAGGGAATGGAGTGGAAATGTCCCACTTCCTTGCCTGGGTCAGGGGTCACCTATCTGGTCCCAGAGTGGAGAGAACAGGGGCCTCCAGAAGGAAAGGATGTGGGTTCAGTCCTTTTTATGCTAGAATTATGGTAGGATACACATAACAGAAAACCACATAAAATACACATTAACGCTTACCATCTCAACCAATTTTAAGTGTACCGCTCAGCAGTGTTCAGTACATTCATGTTATTGTGCCAATCTCCAGAATTCTTTTCCTCTTGCAAAACCAAAGTCTGTCCCATTAAACACTAACTCCCCATCCCCTCCCCTCCTCCCTTACCCCCCAGCCCCTGACAACCACCATTCTACTGCCCATCTCTACAGATTTGGCTACTGTACCTCATGCTAGTCGAACCACACAGCACTTGACCTTTTGTGACCGGCTTATTTCACTCAGCATAATGTCCTCAAGGTTCATCCAGTGGTAAGTGTCACAGTTTCCTTCCTAAGGCTGAATAACATCCCATTGTGTGCACACACCACCTTTTGCTAAGCCATTCACCACAGATGGATGCTTGGGCTGCTCCCACTTTCTCGCTTTTGTGAATAATGCCGCTTTCAACACGGGTGCTGCTCCTCGCTTTCAAAAGTCAATGATTTCTGAAATCAGGCAGCTTCCGAAAAGACTTCAGAGTAACATTTTCCTGAGCACGCCGTATTCCTTTTTACTTTTGGACTAACTCTGGAATTTAAATTCTAGTTACCCCTTGCACTTTTCTGAACTCCTTGCAACGAAATCTGAACATACACTTGGATTTCAAAGTCACATCATGAATCCACCTCCCAATTCCATCCAGCTGTTGCCATCCCTCCAGACACTCTCAAGGGACAGTCACCGGGACGGACACCACAACAGGTGCTCACAGTGGACTCCATTCCCAGCCATCTGCAGGGGTTCGAGCTCCCCCTTTCTGAGACTGTAGCTACCCACCTGGGAATTTAAATGACCTATAAACTTTGACATCAGATCACCCCTTCCCACTGTGTGCACCCCCCACTCCCCAGCAAAAAAATCCAACCCAGTAACTTTGGAGGTGGGGGTCGTCAAGGACACAGAATTCCCAGGTCCTGACTTAGACCTCCCAGGGCAGGGAGGCAACCTCATTCAATCAAACAACAGGAAAATACCTTCAAAGGGAAAAAAAAAAGGAGGAGGACAGCTTTGGCTTTGCTGGTCACAGTTCCAATTATTGCCTGTTTTAAAAGGCTGGTTGAGTTTAAATGGGGGAGATTAAAGGGCTTATTAAAGTGGCTTTGGCTTTAGAAATCCACTTCTCCCACCTTCTGAACCCCAGAGCTGATAAAGACCCAGAGTTTTAATACAGGCAATGCATTACAACAGCCAAACTGAGTCCAGGAACACCTCCTGCCCTGGGGACTTCTCGGGCTGGCCCTGGACTCTGCCAGGGAGGCAGGGCTGGGCCAGCAGCTCCTCTTCTTCCACACAGTTCATGGGATCAGAGCAAACATCAGGGTGGCCCACTGGCTGGCATTTACTGCACCCCTAGACCCTGAAAGGACAAAGGCCTGCAGAGCTCCTGCCACTAGGAAGCCTACCAAGTGGTATGGGACCTGGGGGAAGCAGCGCAGAGCTGAAAGGTGGGATGATGCTGGCAAGGGATATAAATAAACTCAAGACTCACAGCTTCAGAGGGCTTGACACAGGTGGGCAAAGGGCACAGGCTCTGGGCAGGAGAAAGTGCCAAGGGAAGAGGCAGGGGTGTGGAGGGAACAGGCATGGCTAGAGCAAAGGCAGAGCTCCAGTCTGGCCACAGAAACATCCGGGCTCACCAGGCCCCAGCTCTGCAGCGGGCACTGGCAACACACTGCCTCTTTCTGAATGCTCACAACCCAGGAGTCTCGTCAGTTATGCTCACTGGACAGAGAAGGTCACAGTCAGGAGGGTCAGGTGGCTTGCCCGAGGGATGGCAGGCCCAGCGGGATGGCAGGCCCAGCTGCCCACTGTTCAGAGAACGATGCTGTCCTGGGGCCCCCAGGATGCGCGTGGGGGCAGACAGGGCAGAGGCAGCCTGGGAGGAGTCTACCTCCCAAATGAAGACACCAGGGTAATGCCCGTGATGCTCCAGGACAGGTGGAGGCCCCTCCATCCTCCCAGGGACCCACACCACAGTCATCCGCTCTCAAAGTTTGGATGGGCTGTTTTGGATTAACTGCCCCAGGGAGCGAAAGAGCCTGGGGTTATCAGGAGCCACCAGCTCTTCTTTCTTCTGGGATCTCGGGGCTTGGGGCATCCACAGCTGTGACTCAGGCCATTTCCACCTGAAAAATCCAATTTGGTAAGCTCCCCTCTACAGAATTCAAACATCACAAACTCTCACCGCCACAGCGGGGGTGGAGTGGGGGCGGCAGCTGAAGAACAACTTGGCACAAAACGTTCCAAAATTGCTTCAGAGTTTCTGATGCCTTAAGTGACCACAATTTGACAATTTAAAAGGAAATATACTATTCTGACTGGCTACAAGAACAGGAGGGTAAGCCTGTTTGGGTACTGTGGTTTGGAAAGGAGGAATTTATTTTAAAGTTTTAAAGTCATTAAGCCTAAACTTTAGGAAGCTCAAGGGTGCCCAGCTGGCTAGACAAAGTTGAAAACAATCCATTTAATTTCCACCCTCCAGGGACTGAGCCTCCGCAGTACCTGACATATGGCATCTCCATCAACAAAGCAAACACCACATGAAAAGCCTGCAAGTTGGTGTGAAAGCAGCAGGGGGCCCTCCTAAGAATGGGATTCAAAGGCCCCAGGGCCCCCCTGGCCCCCTAGACAGTCAGGTCCAGGCACTCAAGGAACACAGAATGAATAAAGCAGACCCCACCCTCCAATTATTCAACAGTCTAGAAAGGGGCAACAGGCTGGGGACCTTTGCAGGATCATCTTAGCCTAGAGACAGGATCCTGGGCCCAGTGCAGTAACATGTGCCCTGCACACAATGACTTCTCTGCATCACTCCCTCCTCTGAGTCACAGCTTCTATTTTCTGCACCTTGTCACTCACACAGACTGATGGTAGGTATGTTTCCATGCTGATGGGGTGAGCGACAGAGACAAAGATGCAGGGCCTGCTTTCGAGGCGTTTCATCAGTGGCGGAAGATAAAATGGTAAGGTTTCCAAGGGATAACATGCTTAAGATGCTCGGAACACTGTGGGCACACAATAAGCTTAAAATAAAAAGACCACATAGGAGGAAAAGATGTGCGGTAAAAGTCAAGCACATTTTGTGCACACACGTTGGAGTAATCCAAACAAACCAGAGAGCGTAACTCTGGGCAGGGCCCTTCCGTAACGAGTGAAAGGAGCATGCTCAGAGAGGCCATCTGCCCGCAACCACCTTATTACACCAGGGGGCATCTTATCCTCACCTCTAGCACGGTGTCTGTACAAGGCCCTCCTTCCACCCTCCCTACGATTCTTGAGGCAGACACTATTAATGTCTCCACTTTCGGTTAAGAAAGACTCTCAGAGATAAAGTTACCCAAGGCCACAATCTGAGTGGTGAGCTCAAGGGGACGCACGCCTGTACCTTCCACCTCTGCAGATGGAGAGGCCTGCAGCTTTTCTTACTCTCTTCATATCTGTGCTTGGATGCGTCTCTCCTGCTTCCCAAGTCCTCTACCTACATGAGTGACCCGGCCCTTCCGTCTGCAGAATACAGACTAACCAAGTCAGCCTAGGAGGGTGTGTGCTATCAAATTAGTGTTCGCTGACTCAAGAAGCATGGTGTTCTTTCATTTGAGCCTCACAACGAGCTACAACATGGTACTGCCCATATTTCACAGGAGATGTTAAATGAGGCCCCCTAAGTGGCATTACTAGTGCCAGTGACACCCAAGTCTCTAGACCTTTAAGAACGATCCAGCATGACAAAGTAGTCCTGCTTGCCTTATGTCTGACCCCCAGCTTCCATCCCATGCTTCTCCTTCTGGTTTCACCTTCCTGCCCTTCCGGGTAACCAGAGGAGCCACCCCACAGAGCCAGCTCACCCACTGCCACAGAGCAGTGGCTGAGCCCCCAGCCAAGAGCAGGGCCATCCTGCGTGGCAGCTAATGAAGCCACGGAAGGCTTCTCCCTGAAGCTGCACTGCACCCCATCTCCTCCCTTGGAGAGTGGACCTATATTTAGAATACCCCCCTCTCTCCTTAACCTGCTGAAACCCAACCCCAAACCAGTGGAACCCTTGCAGGACAGAGCAGGCACAGGATACAGTCTTCTAAAACCTTCAACTCCCCTCAAAACATCAACTTAGAACTGGGGGTACAGTGTGGCCTCTTCAACACCCTCAAAGTCCTGGCTGACAATTTAAGACAACCACTCCCTCAACCCCCTTACTTTTCTTTCTCCTCATTACCAGAAAAACAGGACTGAAATTGTATCTAGAGTACCAAGGCCCTAAATGCTACAGCACAGCAGCAGGAAAACTTAGTCTTTCCATAAAAAAGAACTGAATAACACAAACTGTTATTAGCCCTGGACACGAGCCACACAGCCGGCTTTGCGGAGGGGCAGAGCCTGCCCAGGCAAGTTCTTCAGAGACTCCTTCTGACAAACCAGTTAGAACATCCAACATGCTGATCTGGGCATTTAACAGCAAAACCCAAGGCAGAGGAGAAACGCTCCTTTTTAAAAACTTTGGAAAATCATTTCCCACCTTTTCTGTCACAGAAGGAATTGGTGCCTTGTTCTACTTCCAGCCATGTTGGTGTCTCGAGTACAAAGCAAGTTGTGTTTCCAACTCCATTCATCCAGCAGCGTGGATTCACACAACATAAGCACAGTTCCAAAAATGCGAAGACCTAACTGAAAAGGACGCTGGTCGGCTCACTCTCGGCACCCGGGGGGCTTCCCAGTTGAGGTTTTGGCGAATATTCTGCTGGACGCAGAGATTCAGCCCTCTTGCCCGAGGCTGGAGTGACCACCCAGCTTCCACCCCCAAACAAGATGGTTACTCTCTTCATGCACAGACCTTAAGAGAAGGACTCAAAAACACCACACTTCATAGATGCCCACAGAGCAAGAGAAAACTTGAGCAAAAGGTAGACAGATACTTCACATGGTGAGATGACAAGTTTCAGAAACAGGATTCTGGAAAGAAATGCCATTCACAGGAAGGGAAGGAGCTGAGACAAAGTCCAGATGTGTCAATGTAAGGATTTGAGCAGGTCCTTCTGCCCATCGATCGTGCACTGGGCCGTGGGCTCTGTGTTATGCAGAGGAGACCAAAGCGAGGCGGAGGCCTCCATACCTGGGAGCAAAAAGGAGGGCTCTGGAGCCCAGAGCTCCCTCCTCTCCAGGAAGGCAAGAGAGCGTGGCAGCTCAGGGGCAGCAGGGAAACCCCAGCAACTCAAGGCCTGGACTGAAGGCCAGGAGGAGGACCCCACAGAGACCGGCAGGACTGTGCATATGCACACACACCCTCCCTCCGTCTGCCGCCTTAAGCCTCCTTGGCCTGGCTCAATTCCAGCTCTGCTAATTACACCAGGCCCACCTTTCACCCCTCTCCACCCCCTGCAATTAGCCCCGATTCTCTGCTTCCTGCTGCTCTGGGCGGTGCAGGGTGAAGTCTGGGGCCCGCTGCTCCTTCCTCCCCACCCACTGCCCAACACAGGAAGCGCTGGTTTCAGGAGAGGCCTGAAGCAATCCAGTCCCTTCCTCTGGGGCTCTGGGCTGGTGTGAAATCTGGCTAACAATGGGGAGCCCAAGCAGGAGACACCACCAGGGCACTGGCACCCCTAGCCTGGCCCATCACCTGAGGCTTCTGGCTCGGGTTTCCATCTTGAATGGCTGGGGTTTCCATCCTGAATGGCTCTGCCACCCTTCACAGCCAGTCTGCCAACAAAAATGACTGTCGAAAGCCTGATTTTTAGAAAGCAGTTTCCCCAAGCAGCTGATGACCAAGAAAACTTGCAGCTCTCTGGGGCTGTTCTCTTATCTTGCTCAACATGCCTCACTTTCCTAAACTGCCAGATGGGCAGAGCAATTTCTTCTACACAATGACAAGGGCTAGAAAGCTAGCACAGTGCCTGGCTCATAGAAGACACTCAGGTATCGTCCCAAGCCTCTGACTGGGGCACGGAGCTGAGTCCTGACATTCCTGCTTTCTATTCGGTGTGCCTTGACAGCAGTTCTTTTAAAAAGAAAAAAGGAAACCAAGTCTGACTGGCACATGTTCTCACATCTTGCAGAGACAAAACTGCCTCTGGAAAGGTTTGGGACTATGTGGCACACGATGAGGTGCCCTCAGCTCTCTTTAGTGTAGAAAAGGGGAATTCTAGTGGCCCTGAAGCTGCCACCCTCCTGCAGTCCTCCCCACAACCCATGTCTGGCTGCCCTGGAGCCCCTGCCTCCCAGCCCCGGGGGTCCTGCTCCAAAACCTGGGGGAGACAGGCACAGCTGGCACACAGCTGAGCCTTCCTGGGCTTAGGATGCCCGTTCCAGGTGGGGCACTGAGCAAGCTGCTCTCTAGGCCCCATGTGGCCAATACCCCAGGTGAGTCTCTCCGAACTCACCCCCTCTCTCCTCTGCTCCTACGGTGGCCCAGGTGCCCAGGACCTGCCCTGATCTCCACTCCCTCCTGATGCCAATCCAGTCTCCCTATGGATGCCAGCATTTTCTTTTAAAAATTTTCCCTTTTAAAAATTCTCCGAAGACTCCTGAGTCCTTCAGGAGGTTCAGGTCCATTAGCACAGCATCTCCCCCTCTTGCGGTTTCGCCATCTTTGCAGTCTCACCACCCTACTCCCCACAGCTTAACCTGTCCTCAGGCTTTCTCTATGGCTTCCTGGGGGCTGCTCCTCCCCCAGGGCACACTCCCTGCACCCTGTCTTCTGCCACTCAAGCTCCCTGCTAATCATTCAAGCTCAGGACAGTGTCACCTCCTTTCCCCAAGAGCTCTGTCCCTTCCCGGGCTGGGGAGCACTCTCTGTCCTGTGCACACACAGTATCACAGTAGTTCATTTGCCTGGCCTCTCTCCCACCCTACAGGACATGAGCATCTCAGGAATGGAGAACGGCCTTGAGAAGAAGAAAGAAGCAGAAAGAGAAAACTAGGTCACTCTCGGCAAGTCACACCCACCTCTTTGGGCCACCAGGGCATCCTCATGGGACACATCATCACTTTGCACTAGAGAGAATGGGGGATAGGAAGCGAGAGGAAGGAAAGAGGAAAGGAGGGGTCTACGCAGGCCACCGCCCCGTCAGGATCACTTCCCAACAGTCTGGAAGGTTCTCTCTTGAACTTCAGACTGACAGCCACCATTCACAGGGAAGCCAGGAAATGCCTGGGTCAAGTCCACAGCAGAAAAGGATGCCCACTGCTGCCACGGGAGCCGCTCTGACAGCCTCCCAGTCCTGGCACTGGACTGCCCAGCTTCATGGCCATGTCCTGTCCCGTCACAGTCACTCAGTGGCTGTCCTGCTGGAGATTCAAGCCAGCAACCAGCGCTCCCCCAACGCAAGAAGTTCACCCAGATGTTCGGCAAGAAATAACCTCAGACTCCATCCCCTTCGCCTGCACCGCACACTCAGAAATACTCAGCATTCAACAGCAACACAGAACACTGCCTTTCACAGGAGCTACTGCAACGGGCAAGGGCACAATCGGGCAATTCAGAGAAGACAAACAAAAGGCTTGTAACAAAGGCAATTTTGGCAGTAAGCAGCGCAAGGCCTCCAAGTAGTCATGCCCTGTGACCCAGTAATTCCAAGCTAGGAATGTATCCTAAGGACATATAAACAGTTGTTGAAAGGTTTCCGTGCCAAGTGTGTTCATGGTGGTGGTGTTTATAGTCCTGAGACAGAACTAACCCAGTATCAATGACTGTGGTACGGACGCATGTGAAATGCCATGGAGACACTAAAATTCATATGTGAAACACTATTCAGTGACATGGGAACACACTCACTACACAGTAAGTAAACCCCATTACAAAAAGAATGAATGATTACGATACCATCCATACTCTGAGACACCACATACACAGACTTGAAGACGGAAAGCATAAATACCAAAATATTAACAGTATCCTAGGTGGTGAGATAATGGATGAGTTTAATTTTATTTCTCCCCATCTGCAATCAGAAAATATTTTCATAAAAAAAAAAACACTACTTTCAACTTCCTCAGCATGTAGATAGAAGCTACAAAAGCAAGACTAACCGCCTCAACAGCTCTCCTCTTTAACCTTTAAAGTCTAAAGCGGAGAAAGGAATTTATTTCCTGTAAATTTGATATAATGCAAATTCCACTGGTTCCTGTAGACACGGCAAGAGCAGACTCACTGTTCCTACCCATCAAAGCAGGTCACCCCCACCTAGGGGGCCTTCACCGTTACTAAACCGTCCAGCCCACACCAGTGAGACAGAGCTAGAATTTACTTTGTTCCCAGCAACAGTGTCAAATGCACATTCTACTCTTTTGACAAGTCTTGTTTTTCAAATTGAGCGTGCACATTTCTAAAGACAGTTCTAATTTTTAGTAGTCAACCTATGCTCACCTAACACAACTGCCACAGAAAGCTGACAGGTTGCAAAAACCAGGCTGCGTGGGGAAGAGCTACAGGCAGGGGCTGGAGTTTTATCTAAGGATATCACACAGCACACACACACACACAGAACAAGAGTCTAAAAACATGAACCAGACACCCACCCAATTAACGGGTTATCTCCAGGGATAACTGGAAGCAGTAGAGGCATGCTGGGGGCTTCCGACAGAACAACTTTCTCAAGGAAACAAGTCTGAAGCAAATGTGAAAAGTATTCACATCTGTTCATACATATTTGATCGGATACACAGGTGCTCATTACAACCATATGAATTGTTTTGAAATTTTCTGAATTGAAGGCAATAAATTAAAAAGATTACAGAAGATAAGGCAACACCAGACTATTCTGCTGTTTCTTCTCAGATGAAGAACAATGGCCTGGGTCTGCTCTGGCCTCCTGACCACGGGGAGAGACCCCAAGTCAGAAGAGCTGAGTTCAAGGATATCATAAAATAAAACTTCCCTGAGGTGACCCTGAACTCTGGACCTTGGTCCTCTCACCATCCGGCGACTGTGGAATTTCAGGCCCACAGAAGCCCATCCTCACCTGGAAACACAAGAACCCAGGAGGCCCAGAGAAGGAAGCAGCCTGGCCCCGTGCGAGGACAGCGAGGGGGGAGCTCGCAGAAACTCGGCACTGTCCCCATTTCAGAGGAAGCTCTGCAGGGCGGTTCCTGTACCCACCTAAAGGTCCCATTATCAGGATATTGTCTCCACAGGTTTTTGAGGCAAAACTTGAGCTTCCTTGTGATAGAAGCCCATGTCATACATGGGTCCCTGTCCTTCCTAATTGTCCCTTCCTTGGGATGCCTCAGAAAAGAAGGGACAGCCAGGGGGCAGACCTGCTGCTTGACAAATACATCCCAGGGCTGGATTCTGTGGCTTCGATGTGTCTACCGAACCACAGCAGGCATGGGGGTGGGGGTAGGGAGGCCTCCCGACCCCCCCAGCCACCCAGTTCAGGGTAAGGGATGACGACGCTAGTCTTGCTTCATCCCGAGCCCTCGCCACCTGCAGGGCCACTCCCCAAGGGGACGCCAAGCAGCATTCTCTTGGAAAACTTTCTTGAATGTCCCTTTACAATAATAACCGATTACGTGCACGCTATAATGTCGGGGGGGAGGGAAAAAGGCAGGATATGCGATTGTATATATGGCACGACCACAGCAGTGTAACACAAAAACTATTCATGCAAAAGCTGGAAGGAAACACTAAAAATGCTGATAATGATTGTCTTTGGGTGGTGGGATTATGGGTGGTTCATTCTTGCTACTTGTTTTCCAAGCTGTTTATAAAGAACACAAATTACTCATATGACCAGAACTTTTAAAACAAATCAGAAGGAAAAAAATCACACAGAACACTGCCCACAGAGACCAGGGGTCAGCCCCAGAGGCGGGTATCCTGCCAGCTTTCTCCAAGTGGGCAGGGGTGGCCTGTGGCCTTTAGCAAGTATTCATTTTGGGCTGCGGCTCCCAACGCCCGCCAGCCCTGCCCTCAAACAGCTAACAGCGCAGAAGCAAAACAAGGAGACAGCAGCCCCTTCTCTCCCCGGAAGTCCATCTGGGCCCCGGGAATGGGCAGGCCATCTCCCTTCTGGAGACTGGTTCCCATCTTCTGGAACTCTACACAGTGCCCCAAAGCAGCAAACGGCCTGAGAACCAACAGAGACTCAAGCGGTGGCACACCCACTTGGCTAGACCAGCCCTGGACTATCAGAGCTGCTGTCACCACGGCATGTGTCCTATGGGGCCAGACCTGAGGACAGGACCTGAATGGCCAAACAGCTGCTCACGCAGCGCTGTGGAAACCCCACCTCTGCCTGTGGCCTCCACCACTGCCTCTGGGAGAGGTGACCACCTCTCAGCCGGGCCTCGGGTGGGAGACTCGCCCGGGAAGAGTTACTGCCGCCGCTCTGGCCAGCCTTGCAAGCCTGTTCTGAACCCTGAATTTCTGTCTCTTGATGCTCCCACACTCCCTGGTTTTGATGCCTCTGAAACCTGGTGAACCAGACCTTCATCCAAGCAGGGGTGGCTGGACAATGCTGACCCTGACAGCTTGAGGACAGAACTGTTTCAGGGCCCCATGCCTTCGTCTACCTACCTCAACACCCTGTCCCTTTCTCTCCAGCCCATGACCCTCCAAACTTGGCAGCTCAGTCACCTACCAGAACTCCACTCAGGTGGCCCCTCTTCCAAGAAGCCCTCCCCAACCTCACCCCTGCAGCCTGGATTAAGGGTCTTGTCTCTTGAACTAGAAGCACCATCTGCTCCCTGGCACTCAGCACATGGCATTGAAAGCATATGAATGGTGTTTGCAGCTAGGGACCAAGCCCTGAGTACCTGCTGAGCAGCCAGCCCAGCCAAGAGGCAGCCCCCTCCGCACCCAGATCCGCTGCTGTTCCCTGGCCTCTCTGCCTGGGCCCAGCTTCCTTCCTGCGGCTGTGACAAGGGAAGCATTAGCTGAGACCCACCTGCCTGCAGCATGGCCAGGCCTGCACGCAGCTGCCCTCAGACAAGCAAACAGGCCCCCCTTCGCAGCGCAGATCCAGCTCCCCAGGCCTCCCCCTGGCCCTAGGCCCCCTCCTCAGCTGCATCTGTCTGTAACTAAAGGGTGGGGCTGGTTCTAAGTCTCCCAGAGACTG